>NC_141991.1:190178143-190873756 GCF_049901715.1 Pseudonaja textilis | reverse complement strand
TCCAGCAATTCTCTTGTCTTAGGTTTCTGTTCAAAACTTCAAGAGCCAGAATGAATAACAGAGAAAGTGGGCATCTCTGCCTTGTTCCTTTTTGTATTTCTCAGGACTTGGTCAATCCTCTACTGGTTGAAAGGCAAGCAAGGGTCAGCTCCCACAGCTGGAGATGCAGCAAGAGTTTTAGGGAACAAGAGATGCTAGCTAGAGGAATTCTGGAAGTTGAAGTCCACAGGCCTTAAATTTGCCAAGGTTAGACACCCCTACTGTACAATCTTCCCCAACTGCTATCCCCCAAGTTATTGTTCATCTGAATGAAGAACAGGAATCCATGGTGCAAAGGTAGCCACCCAGAACTGATTGAAAGATGGGAGGCTATCTAAATGTTATATATAAATAAAATAATATATACAAATTAAGGCATTGCTTTATTTTTCTATTATTGAGGCTAAGACAACGAGATGCCCAGTGCTATACTCCAGTATATGTAATTCAGAATGGAGATTGGATTATGGAAATATAAAAATGTTAAGCCAGTTTTGTTTTTTCTACAGCCACTATATATATATATATATTCTCAATATATACTCTCTCTCTCTCTCTCTGTATGTATATATTATATACAATATGTAATACAGTACAGCCACAATATATTCTCTCTCTCTCTCTCTCTCTCTCTCTCTCTCTCTCTCTCTCTATATATATATATATATATATATATATATATATATATATATATATATATATTTGTGTGTGTGTGTGTGTGTGTGTGTGTATACACACGCATATATGCAATATGGTACAACATTTTGAACTCAGGTGTTTTTAACCTTAGCTTCACCTTGACTCAAAGTACAGAAGTGCGTATGTTTGTGTGTGTGTGCTCCACATAACTTTGTTACTAATGGCATCCTTATCTCCTCCATCTTGAGAACTGGTTTTTTTGTTGACTATTTATGCACAAGTTAAAAGAGGCAACTGAAGACATAAATTTCAGGTATGTTATAATATTGACTAAATATTCAAAGGACTATGTGAGGAGAAAAATTACTGTGTATGCAAACCAGTTTAAAATACCTGTTTTGCAGTTCTAGTCTGGCTACTCTACTCTACTCTATCATATTTGGTAAACAGAGTTAAACCCTTCTTTATTACGTGATCTGTATCTTCACACCAAGTTGGACTTAAGTGCTTCCTTTAGTTGCCATTGCAGAGAATGTCACAGTCGGGCAAGTAACACAAAAGTGCACATGTATATGATAGGGTTCAATATTTTCTCTGCCTGGAAGGCCTGCTAGGAATCTATATTTACAACAGGACTGTGGCCCGCCTGGGCTGGGCTTCATTTTCTTTCTTTTTTTTAAATGGCCTTGTTATGGACTATATATAAATATTTTAAAATACAGGTAGCCCTCGACTTACGACCACAAACTGAGCCCAAAATTTTTGTTGCTAAATGAAACATTTGTTAAGTGAGTTTTGCCCCGTTTTGCTACCTTTCTTGCCAACATGGTTAACTGAAACATTGCAGATGTTATGTCAGAACCCTGTTAAGTCAATTGGTTTCCCATTGACTTTGCTTGTCAGAAGGTTGCAGAAAATGATCACATGACCACAGGAAACTGCAACTGTCATAAATAGGAGTCAGTTGTCAAGCATCTGAATTTTGATCATGTGACCATGGGGATACGGCAACAGTCGTAAGTGTGAAAAACAGACATAAGTCACTTTTTTCAGTGTTGTTGTAACTTTGAATGGTTACTAAACTTTTGTAAGTCGAAGACTACCTGTAGTTGATTTTAAGACAATCGCTTTCTTATGTGGTGCAAAACAGCTTCCACCGACTTAGTGTCATTTAAATGTGTTGGACTATAATGCCCAGAATTCACAACATTTGTGGACAGGTGCTGGGAATTGTGACTGTCATAGTTCACAAAATTGGGAAAGCACAACAAATGTAGAGACCCAGTCTGCTGTAGTGGTAAAGACTTCAGGTTAAAAATCAAGAGACCAGGAGCTCTAGTTACTTCTCAGGCAGGAAGCCAGCTGGATGACTTTGGCCCAGTTCCTTTGGAAAGGAGACCATTGCAAAGTACTTCCAAAATCTTGTCAAGAAAATTACAGGGACTTGCCCAGACGCTCAGTCTTGTCCAAGAGTCAAAACGGGCAAATTGGAAATTCTACCGTGTGGTAGTCATGAACATATTATTGCTAAGGTTTATAAATTGTTATTGAATTTGGATTTGGAGAATGAACCTGTAAAGCACTGCATGATTCAGTGGGCAAGGAATTTTGGATATGATGTCATGCTTGAACAATGGGAAAATATGTGGATGAACAGTTTCAAATTTACATTAAATTATAACTTAAAAGAAAATTTTTATAAGATGATGTCTCATTTGTATTCATTCTTGACAAAGCACCAGATAAGTTGTCAAGAACATATAAAGGTATTTCAAATGAATGTTGGAAATGTAAAAGTCAAGAAGGGACCTTTTAGCACTTATGGTGGACATGCGATAAAGCAAAGAAATATTGGAGTAGGATTCATATCTTAATACAGAAGATCCTCAAAGTGAATATAAAGATAAAACCAGAAATTTTTCTTTGGGTTTAATGGAAAAAGACTTGGAAAAAGAATTTTTTTTGACACTTTGATGCTATATAGGGTGACAGCAACAAGATTATTTTATGCACAAAAATGTAAGGACACTTTGATCCCCTCAATGGATGAATGGTTGCAGAAGTTGATGGAGTTAGCAGAGATGGATAAACTGACTGCTTTTGTTTCTGCTTGGAAGCTGCTTCTGGACTTTGTGCTTGAGGTGGAAAAAAAATGAAACTTTGATTTTGGGTTTTACCAATTAGCGAGATTTCATTTGTTGCTACAGAAATGACTAGTTTATACTATTATATAAAAGTAAAAAAGGTGAGGTTTGATGTTATTATGTTATTCTACTGCACCAAAGGGAGTTGGAGGTCAATGCCTTTTTTTTCTATTCCCCCTTGTCCCCAAACTTTTCCCTTCCCTTTTCCCTCCCCTATTTTTCCTACTATTTTCTTTTGCATTTTTATATCTTATAGTATTAATACATAAATAAACTAAATTTATTTGGGGGGAAAAAACTGGCCTGAAAGCACCAAACAACAATCCCCACACTAAAAAACAACACTAGCAATATCCCTCATGTAGTTCTCAACAAACATGATTAGAGGACTGAAGGCTAAAGCATATGAAGAACGGTTGGATGGTTATGTTTGGCTTAATAAAACAAAGGATTAGGGGTGACATGATAGCAGTCTTCCAATATCTCAGGGGCTGCCACAAAGAAGAAGGGTTTCAACCTATTCTCCAAAGCACCTGAAGGCAGGACAAGAAGTAATGGGTGGAAATTAATCAAGGAAAGAAACCCAACCTAGAACTAAGGGGAAATTTCCTCATACTTTGAACAATTTATCAGTGGAATGACTTGCCTGCAGAAGATCTGGGCGCTGCAACACGGGAGGCTTTTAAGAAGAGATTGGACTGCCATGTGTCAGAAATGGTGTAGGGTCCCCTGCTTGAGGAGGGGTTGGACTAGAAGACCTCCAAGTTCCCTTCCAACTCTGTTATTCTCTAACAATAAGCATGAACAATAAAAGTCACCAGGTTCAAGATATACCTAGCTCCATCTAGATTAGAATGTGTGGTTTGGAAATGGTTTTGTTGAAAAGATTGTTACGTTTGATAAGAGTAAAACATGTAGATGTGATAAGCTGGGAAAGTAAATTGGTGAGTCAAAGGCCAAAAAGTGGTCAGAAGTAAACAATAATGGCAACCTATCTATGTCTCCAAGGTAGATGTCCCACCAAAAAAACATCATGAGGAAACATCAAGATGTCTGAAGCTGTTTCCATTTTTTTTAGACAGAACTGGATGAAAATAGGCAGGATGGAAGGCTGGTTTTGATATACTTCCTCTTCTAAATTCCAGCAGGATGATTGTGGATTTCTTGGCACCACATTTTGCATCATTCCCTCAGCGCCCCATATAAAGCAGGAGGCTGAGGTAAGGATCAAGCAGAAGCTAATTTGTATAGCAAAGACCTTTAAATAAAGTTTGCTGAACTAGTTCAGAAAGTTTCCTTTGCTGGCTTAGCATTTTTAAAAAAATCAAAACTGTTTTAAAAATCAGCGCAAAGAAGCTGGAATGCTTGCTGGGTGGCGGCAAAAGGCCAAGAAAGCAACTGCAAATGAAGAGACATATGGTCAAAGCAGCAGGGCTACAAATGACACAATTATGATGGCCATGTTGGCCCATTGTTCCCCCACCTCACCCCGCCCAAGCAGATGCCCTGGTTGGCATAGTTCATTGGATGAGTCGTCCGTCAATCCTTGCCATATTTAGAAATCAAGATGTGACTATGTTGGAAATTGCAAAAACCAGAAAGCGCCAAAAGTTCATCAGCTCTCCAAATGGACCATGAAATTCTCAGGGTGCTTCAAAAATCCCTTGCTCGGTTCCACACTTCAAAACTACTTGAAGAGTGTTTTGAAATCAATCACCTTTCAGAGCTTCACATGGGAACATACTAGTTTTGGATGCCTAAATACCATCAGGAACGTAGCCAGAAAAGCTAAGACTAAATAAGAAACATATTCAGTTTCACATAATTTTGTCTGACTTTTTCCTCCGCTGAAGTACGAATGTTTGCGTTTTCTTATTTTGGCTGCGAAATAAAATGCCAAATGCCACAAGAAAAGCTGTTTTTGTGGTTTTACAGGCCTGCCTGATAAAAAGAAATTAACCGCCCTGGAATAAACCTAACCCATCTTCCGAACTGGATGTGCTTTTTCAGCCTTCATGCCTAGACCAGATCTTGGCAACTTTAAGACTTGGGAACTACAACTCAACTTTCAGAATGGAATCTGAATCAGAATAGAGCTGGAAGGGATCTTGGAGGTCTTCTAGTCCAGCCCCCTGCTCAAGCAGGAGACCCTATACCATTTCAGACAAGGGACTGTCCAGTCTCTTCTTAAAAACCTCCAGTGTTGAAGCACCCACAACTTCTGGTGGCAAGCTGTTCCACTGGTTGATTGTCCTCACTGTCAGGAAGTTTTTTCCTCAATTCGAAGTTGATTCTCTCCTTGATTATTGTCCTGCCTTCAGGTGCTTTGGAAGTTAAGTTGACCCCCTCTTCTTTGTGGCAGCTTCTCAAATACTGGAATATTGCTATCATGTCCACCCAGTTCTTCTTTCCTCTAGACTAGCCAAACTCAAATCCTCCAACCATTTTTCATATGTTTTAGTCTCCAGGCCTTTAAATCATCTTAGTTGCTCTTCTTTGCACATGTTCCAAAGTCTCAACATCTTTTTTTGTAACATGGTGACCAAAACTGGACACAGCATTCTAGGTGTGGCCTCAGCATAAATGGCTGGGAGATTCTAGGACTGAAGTCCACAGGTCTTAAAGTTGCCCGAGTTACCTCTAAACTAGATTAAAAGCATGTTTTATTGTTACTGTATGTCCAAATAGAAATCTGAAAAAAATGCCCAGTACGGGTAGTAGTTGAAGATCAATATATATATATATATGTTACAATATCAGAGTCTTCAAAAGACTTGTAGTGAATGGAAGTGTTGTGGTTAGCTGGCAGCAGGTGTGGATGGCTGAGGAGAGCGAGAACTCAGATGAGTGGCCAAGACCATTAGGGAATGGACTGCTGCCTTCAGAGATTGTGGGGGCTGGCAGCAGTGATGAGGAGGTTCCTGAGGAGCTTGAGCCAAGTGTGCATGCGTGCAGGGCTGCTTGCAGGAAAGAGCAGCTGCAACAGCACGGGCAACTCAGGAGTAAGGCTGCAAGGTAATGGCCCCTCCTTCAAGAAGATAAAAGCCAGCTGTGAAGCGAACGTTCTTTGCAGGGAGCAAAAACTTTTTGAAACTCCAGCCTCTTGGACTTTGCAGTATCTTAAGTTGGTATTTGAAGACTCTTGTGTTGTAAAATATTCCTTATCTGTTATTCTTGGGACCCTTGCACAGCTTTGGCAAGGCTTGTGTTTATCAAAGTTAATTAGCTTGCAGCAGCCTTTTAACAGGGGATTTGTAAGAATCATTAAAAGGTTTCTGTTCCCTTTGGTTCGTGTTTGTTTTATTGGAAAAGGGTTTGGATCAGAACAGGAAGAGGTTACTGTGATACAAAGGTGAAAATTAATGTTGACATATGAGAGACAGCAGAATCTTTATGTGACTATATCCCTTTATATAACAAAAATAGTTTCTTTTTAAAAAAGAACAAAATAAAACAAGTGTTTATGGAGACTGTTTCATACAGGTGGTCCTCACCTTACAATTGTTCATTTAGTGGACATTCAAAGTGACAATGGCACTGAAAAAAAGGGACTCATGACTAGTCCTCATACTTACAACTGGTCTTCACACTTACAACCATCACAGCATATCCACACTTACAGCCATATACTGACATGTATTTATGACAGCTTCATGTGATTTGCCACCTTTCCAGCCAGTTTCCAACAATATGGTCAATGGGGAAAGCTGATTCGTTTAACAACCATGTGATCCACTTAACAACTGCAGTGATTCATTCAACCAGCATGGCAAAAAAAAAGTTATAAAATCAAGGGCAATTCACTTAACCACTGCCTTTCTCAGGAATGGAAATTCTGGTCCCAGCTGAGGTCTAATGCAGTGATCGCCAACCAGTGGGCTGGGGACCACTGGTGGCCTGTGAGAAAATGTTGGTGGTCCACAGAGAAATGTCACTCCCAAAGCACCCCCCAAAGCAATTAATCCAGGCTGCGCAAGAACACAAGGCTGTGCTACCCACATAGCCCGCGGGAACACAAGGCTTGCATCGCTTGCATTGAGAACAACACGAGGTAGTGAGGAGAAGGGGGAAAGGGTGGAGTAATTTGCCCCACTCACCCACATGCCTGGCCTGGCCACCAGTCTGCTTCTTTCCGCTTCTTTCTTCTTCTTCTTTTGGCTGCACACAAGGAAAGCGGCAAGACTTTTGCAATCTGGGGCCTCGAGAAAAAAGAACTTCAGCTGATTGGTAACTTCTTCTCTGCATCCAAAGTTTGAAGCAGAAGCACCAGGTCTTTCATTTCATTTTTTTAAACTGTGAATATTTACTGCCATCTGTGGGTCAGAAAGAGAAGAAGCTGTTGAGTAGCAGCATCTGAGAACCTGTCAGAAATCAATGTCTGGCACTGCTCATCCAAGGAAACTTCTGCCACACCAAGAGCCAAGGTCCAGGTGCCAAACACCTGTAAACATATGTACTTGTCATTAACTGAACTCTTCAAACACAATTGCTTGAGGAATTCTGTAACAGAAATACTCAATAGGTGGGAAAAGTATTGAAATAGAAGAGGCTAGTCTAGGTTTCTTAAGCACAACACAAACATAACATTAACCATAATTGTAACCCTACGTCCATTTTCATTGCCAAAGCGATTGGCCAATGAATTTTATTCTGTGTGTCTAAGAATATATTCCTAGTGTCATTTTTCATTCCTCATTGCAGGGGTGTCAAACTCCCGGCCCGTATGCCGGATGCATCACATGCTGGCCCCACCCCGCCCTGGTTTATCAAAGGGGGAAAAAGTCCCACTATGTCATGTGACAACCCCACAACGACATGAGTTTGACACCCCTGCCTTACTAGAAGGAGAGCTAACCCACAACCTAATCCCAAAACAAACCTGAGTTTAATTTTGACTGTGATTAGGATTCTCCTACATATTTTACTGTGCTCACAAAAGACGTTCTAACAAATCTGTCACATTCTCTTTCTTTATAATGCCAAAGTATATCCATACTTAACTCCAATTTGTGGGCCAGACAGCAAAGGCACTTAATTTTAACCCTAAACCCAACCATAATGCAAGTTAAATTTTCATTGTCAAAGGGATTTTCCCATGTATTCTGCTGTACTCCAAAAAGAACTCAGAATGAAAAGCTATCACATTCTATTATCTTCTAAAACCATTAAGAATCTGTTCCTAACATAAGAGATTGGCCAAACCCCCCAAAAAGACCTAACCCTAGTTTTATTTTCAGTCTGACTGTGATTTTTCCATGTAATTTAATGTACTCCAAAAAGAAGTCTGAATGAAAAGCTGACACATTCTCTTTCCTTATAACACTACTCAGAATATACCCCAAACTTCATGTTTTGTCCCAGACCCCAAGGAGACTTAACTCTAATCCCAATAGTAACCACTGTATTAAACTGTGAGAGGGATTTTCCCATGTAATTTACTGTGCTCCAAAAAGAAGTCCAGATGAAATGCTGCCATGTTCTCTTTCCATATAATGCCACTAAGAATTTGTGCTTAATATAAGTTTTCAGGCTACACCTCAACAAGACCTAACCCTAATTCTAACTTCAGTTGTGGGATTCAATCAGAGGTGGTATTCAGCAGGTTCTGACCAGTTCTGGAAATTTTGTAGTGGAAATTTTGAGTAGTTCAGAGAACCAGCAAATACCAGCTCAGACTGGCCCTGCCCCCATCTATTTTCTGCCGCCCAAGTACCAGATGATCAGCTGGGTCTTCTTTTGTTGCCCGGCATGGGAGAACAGACCTGGAAAGCGGGTTAATGGGGTGGGAAGGGAATGGGATTTTGCAGTAACCTTCCCCCAGGAGTGGGGAGGGAATGGGGAATTTGCAGTATCTTTCCTCTGCCACACCCACCAAGCCATAACCCACCACTGATTCAAATAATTTAACAACTAGTTTTCTGCCCTAATGACCAGCTGGATAGGCATGGCTGGCTGGTCATGTGACTCGGTAGGCATGGCCAACTCGATGTCACTAACGTTGAGGGATGCCTATCTGCCCGTGTATGTCTGCATGTGTGTGTGGGGGGGCGTGATAAGAGGAAAAAAAAGATATTTCTTAAGCCATAAAGAGCTAGTGAGAACATTATATGGGAGACACTCCTAATTCAGGGTCCTTTTATGCACTGAAGGTGCTGTACATATAAACCTACTTTAGTCCTTGTGATGCTCAAGAACCTGCAGCCCCCTTGACACACCAGTGTTTTACATAAGATGCTTTTAAGATCAAATAAAATGTAATAAACTAAAATAAAAATAAAGGAACTCTGGTTGAGATGACACTGCTGCGTCTTGCTGTTTTTCCCTTCAGAGGGAACGTTCAGGGGGAGGCAACTTTTAACATCCTGTCTCAACTACCACATGTTTTGGTTACCCTAAAGGAGGAAAGTGCATCCACCCAGAATTAAGCGAGCTTGTGTGAAACCAAGGGAAGACCAGGGGAAAGAGGCGGAGGAGGGGGAGGGCAAAGGGCACAATCAGCATGCATGTTCGCATGTGTCACCTGCCTTGCCGGACCATCTTACACAAACCAGCCCTCACGGCTGACATTTAAAGAAAACTATGTTTTTATTTAAAGAAAGGGATGTTCTTGGAGTGCTGAGGTGCTGTCATTGGGAGGGTGAACCACCCACAGAAATAACTTAACTGCAAAGCTGCGAGATGCCCGGGGGCCTCCTGGGCTCCAAACAAGGTTTCTTTTAAACCAAAACTCCTTATCCTCAACCGTTGCTTCCCAAGCTTCTCTTTCTGACAATCCCACACACCTCTCAGGCT
Source organism: Pseudonaja textilis (assembly GCF_049901715.1). Lineage (NCBI taxonomy): Eukaryota > Metazoa > Chordata > Lepidosauria > Squamata > Elapidae > Pseudonaja > Pseudonaja textilis. Next base: position 190,864,142 of record NC_141991.1, on the reverse strand, counting down.
CGCTCCTCCTCGAGTGCCCGTTGCTCCCAGTACTGCTGTTGGGGCATCCCACTTCCTCATTGTCTCTGTTGGAGTGCCCCATGGCGCTCCGAAGCCAGCCGCCATTGCCTCCTCCCTCACAGAGAGGCTGAGGTGTGGTGGGTGTTCCCCTCCCCCAATGCCATGGGTAGACCAGGAAATTCCTGAAGGCTGGACTGGTAGAGTGGGAGAGGCATGGAACGTAGTTGGGATCCTCCCTGCTCATGAGTGGCAGTTTGATAGGGATGGTTTTAATGACCGAGATGACAACACGCTTCAGAGATCTTCGCCAGTCCAAGATTCTTGCTTTGCGATCCATGGTCACTCTGCTCACTGCAGCTACCTGTGAAGATAAGGCAAATGGCAGCTCTGGGCCTGCTCTGGGCCTGCTGTGCTTGGACGAAGGGTTCAGGCTGCCTTGAGCGGGGTGGTGGAGCTCACCCATGGCTCTCGGCTTCCACAGGGCCTCCGGGCAGGAGGCCTGAGAGAAATTGCCCGGCCCAGGCACACAGTGCTCCAGTCTGGTGTTCTGCCATGAGGGCTACTTGCTCACCTTTCCCTCCCCTCCACCTCTCAGGTCCCACATCCAGACTCCAATGGGAAGACGCACCACTTCCGGGCCAGCCTGGCTGGTGGATGGGTGAGCAAGCAGCCCGCATGGGAGAGAGCTATGCTGGGATGCTGGGGTGCTGTGTGCCCAGACAAGTCACTTTCTCTCAGGCGTCCCACCCGGAGGCTCATGGAAGCTGAGATTTGGGCCCAAAAGGCAACCGAGCCTCGCTGTCCCCTCCAAGGTAGCCTGTGCCCCTCAGTCAAACTTTCCAATATTATTTACTGTGCTCCCAAAAGATGTCTGAGTGAAAAGCTGTCACTTTCTTTTTCCTTATAATACCTGAAACAATCTGTCCCTAACATTAGTTTCCAGCCTAGACCCCAAGCAGATCTAACCCTAACCCTAAACCCAAGCCTAAACCTAAGTTCAATTTTCTAAATGGAATTTCCCCATGTAATTTACTGTGCTCCCAAAAGATGTCTGAATGAAAAGCCGTCACTTTCTCTTTCCCTACAATACCTCTAAGAGTCTGTCCATAAGGTTAGTTTCCAGGAAAAACTGCAAGGACGCCTAACTCTGACCCTAAACCATGTAATATATAGCAATATGGTCCCAGTATACCCCTAAGAACCTGTCTATAAGGTTAATTTTCTGGCCAGATCCCAAGGAGACTTAACCCTAATCATAAACCTAACCCAACTCTAATTTTGTGAATGGGATTTTCCCATGAAATTAACTGTGCAACCTGAAATAAATCCAAACAAAAACTGTCACTTTTCTCTTGGTGTCTGGCTAGAAAAATAACCTTCTGGACAGATTATAAGTGCTATTATAAGGAAAGAGAAAGTTAGAGCTTTTCGTTCGGACTTAGGTCTCCTTGGGGTCTGGCCAGAAAATTAATTTAAGATTAGTTTTCTGGCAAGACCACATGCACACCTCACAGTAACCATAATCCCAACCCTAACCCTAATTTAATTTTGTTAATGGGATTTTCCCATGTAACTTACTTTGCTCCTAAAACATGTATGAATGAAAAGCTGTCAAGTTCTTTTTCCTTATAATAGCTCTAAGGATCTGTCTATGAGGTTAATTTTCAGGCCAGACCCAGATGAGACTTAAACCTAATCCTAATTCCAACCCTAATCCTACTTTAGTTTTGTCAAAGCGATTTTCCACGTAATTTACAGTTCTCCCAAAAGAAGTCTGAAATAAAACTAGGGATATAGTTGGACTTAGAGTTAGAGTTAGGTCTCACTGGGGTCTGCCAGAAAATTAACTTTATGGACAGATTCTTAGAGCTAATATAAGGAAAGAGAACATGATAGCTTTTCGTTTGGACTTATTGTGGGTGAACTGTAAAATCCCATTCACAAAATAAAACTAGGGTTGGGGTTGGACTTAGGGTTAGGTCTCCTTGGGGTCTGGCCAGAAAATTAACTTTACTGATATATTTTTAGAGCTATTATAAGGAAAGAGAACATGAAAGCTTTTCGTTTGGACTTATTTTGGGACTACAGTAAATTACATGGGAAAATCCCATTCACAAAATAAAAATAGGGTTAGGGTTGGACTTGGGGTTACGGTTATGTCTCCTTGAGGTCTAGCCAGAAAATTAACGGCATAGACAGATTCTTAGAAGTATTATAAGGAAAGAGTAAGTGACAGTTTTCCACTTGGACATCTTTTGGGAGAACAGTAAATTACATGGGAAAATCCCTCTCCCAATTTAATCCTATTGTTAGGGTTCGGGTTAGGTCTCCTTGTGGTTTTGCCTGTAAAGTCATGTTAGTGACAGAGTCTTAGTAATATTATATGAAAATGGAATATGACAACATTTCATTTGGACTCCTTTTTGGAGTACAATAAATTACATGTGAAAGTCCCATTCACAAATTAATACTAAGTTGAGGTTTGGGGTTAGGGTTAGGGTCAGTGGTTAGATTCAGCCAGTTCAGACTGATTTAAGCAAACCAGTAATTCACTCTTTGTGCAGTTCAATGAAGTAGCTGAATCCGGCCCCTCATCCCTCCTCTTCCAGCCACTCCTCACATGGCCTGAGAAGGTAAGGCGGACAGCAGGAGCGAGAGATCACTCTGGGTGAAGAGCCGCCTCGGGGGGGACACAGCTAGGTTTGGCCACCTTTCGAGGATGGCTCTCAGCTTCCGTGGCACCTCCGGGCAGGAGGCCTGAAAGAAAGCACCTGGTCCAGGGACACAATCCTCCACGACAGAGTCATTCCCGGGGAGCAAAACCTTGGACGACTTGATCTGTCTCAAAGGCTTTGAGGGTTCTTGAATTTCCATGCACCTCCACCGGGCCAAGCACCCCCCCCTTCAACACTCCTGGCTGGCGGGCAGATGGATGTTCCGGGGTTGCATGCATGTACATTTCGACGACGCAGCAGAATAGCGGCCTCTACCCGAGTGCAGCACTCTCCCCTGAGGTCTGTCTGCCCACCTGCTTGCCCACCCACCTGCCAGTCGGCCTGGCCCAAATGCAGCATGTCCCCCCCCCATTGTAAGCTGTTTGCAGGACCCGAGGCAGCGGGGAGGGTAAGCATGCGCCTGCTGCCTGGAGGCCCCGCGGAAGCCAAGAACTAGGCTTGAAAGGTGGCTGATCCTCACCATGTCCCCCCTGAGGCAGCTCTTTGTCTAAGCGCAGCAGGGCTGGAGCAGGTCTTCCTCCCCCTGTGTCTGCCTTACCTTTGCGGGCAGCCACAGTGAACTGGCAAATACTAGGAGTCATCTAGAAGCCCTAAACTATTCACCATATTGGAAAGTTGAAAAAAATATCTTGACATAAGATAGTGACAGCAATTCTTGCCAAGCAAACAACATGGAGGTGAGCTGAATTGGATCTGGAAAAAAATGGAATGCCCACCAGATGGCAGCAGACAGTCACAATATAATCAAACTCTGGTGCCAGCTGGTGGCTTTCTAGCATTTTCAGCCAGGATCTGGTAGTCCTAGTTTTCGATAATCATCTGCATATCAAACAGATCATTTTGGAATGATCTATCTCCAGGCCACATGTCAAGAACTGTTCATGAATTAAATGAATGCAAGTGTACATACCACAATTTTGAAGGAGCAAGGCATTTGAATGAATATCAATTTTCTTATAATAGTAAATTATTCAGAATCACTGTTCCCAAAGTGTCAGTATATCTACCACGAATATTTTCTCAAATGCTGATTTTTAAAAAAATGTTTTTAAATTTATTTTAAGAGAATCTTTTAAGAATCCCTGAAACCAGTAGAAAACTAGTTACGGAAGTTCAGTGAGATTTTCAACATACAGTACATTCCAGACTTAGTGTCATTTTTCTGGGAACAAGTTGTTGTTTTTTAAAAATTAGCAGCTAGATTGATACGTGGGTGTGAAGTTACATGGTGAACCCTGATCTGTGCTATGAAATAATTAGACACCTGTTTAATGTCTTTCCCCCCTGTGGCTCTAGACCAACTGCAATTAAGACTCTGTGTAAATCACGAAAAATAAGAAACAGATTAGATACATTGGATTATTGTCAGAGAAAATGCGATTTCATGCCTTGTCACAAAGAAAGAGAACGATCACATGATGGTAACACTGTGTGGATAATTTTGACTTCTCAAATAATTGCCTCCCTTTAGGCTTCTGTCATTACCAAGACAAACTGTGTCTGTGGAGAAAGATTTGGAGTCAACTGAGCCAAAAATGCAACAGGATTTGCAAGGCTAAAAATCCCCATGTAATGAGTATAGATAGAATTCCAGGCCATCCGTCGTCACGCTTCCCCACAATAGATATAACAAATTGCCTTTCTCCAATTGGAAGCATTTGTCTATTAACCTCAATTAGATGGACCGTATCTGGGTTGCAAATGAAGAACGATATGCGTACAGCAGCGCCCACAAAAACCACAGGGACACCCAAATGATACATAAGCAGAGCAAGGGTGGGATTCAAAGATTTTTTGCCACTGGTTTGGTGGGCATGGCTTGCTGGGCATGCTTTGCGCACACGCACAGACTTTGCATGCACATGCCAAATGCACACTCTGTGCAGGCACAGAGGCTTTCCAACTCACCTCCTGCAATCCTGCACTCTCCCTGTTGCTTCAACAGCTGCCGCGGGGCACTCTGCTGTGCCGCGCAAAGCAGCTGCGCTTCAAAAGCAGAGAATAAAGGTGAGTATGGGAGCCCAGGCGTTGGGCGGGCCCAACACCAGAGCAGCGGAGAGAACGGGTCTCTGCTGCTCATCAGCGTTACTGGCTCGGCAGAACCGGACCGAATTGGTAGAATACCACCACTGAAGCAAAGATATCACCAGGCAACTACAACCACTAAGCATGGGCATTCTGACATCTGAAGGGAGTCTATAAGTCACAGGATTTCTATGACGGTTTTGCCATCCTTTTCTGGTCATGTGCTTCTTCTTGTCTTCCCCTCGTGGATACCTGTAGAGACACGATCTGCTATTGACTCACTGCTACCTCACTGCCACTGGCTCCAAACAGCTCCAGAGTTTCATGCAAGGATCTTTCCAAATATCCTTTGGAAAAGGATCTAGAAAGGCCACATGTTTAACCTGAGATTTACTGCATGCTAAGCAGGTACACTTTTATAGCCTTCAACTAAAGGTTTGAAAATTCAACCCTCTGCTGTTTACAGTTCTTCAAAGCTACATTAACACCCACCCTCCAGGCCTTGAGTCAGTATGTTGACATGATTGCAACGCCTCCATGGCCAAGCTTCAGCACTGAGACCACCGAGGGGTTTGTTCTTACAGATTTAGTGTAGGACAATTTCAGGGTAGCGACCAATGGATTCCCCAATTCCTTTCCCCTCCTACTCAATGTCACCTTCTGAGGGGAAAAACAACCAACAAGTTGTCCATCTTTAAGTATCCTAAGCTGACAGGTTGCTGGAGCAAAAGAAGATCCGGGCCAAGCAGGAGGTGAGATTTTCTTATAGAAGCTAGGTGCTCTTTTATGGGAGACGATTGGTGTTTTCATCATCATCTTGAGCTTTTAAGAGAAGATTTTATGAACTATAAAGTCCTATAAAGACAGAAAGAATGATCTGGGTATATTCAGTTTTGTGAAAGAGATTTCAAATAGCACCAGTGAAATCCCTCAATGAATGAAATCCCTCAATGAATGAATAGATCAAGACTATTTTTTTTTTGTCACTCCAAAATGCAGAACGTGAATTAATACATTTAAATGTCATACAGTAAAATGCTAATAAAACTAGGGCTCATGTCAGAAAAGTGTTTTTGTGCACACGGGAGCATGAATGGAGCTATGTCTGCAACTCATCAAAGCAGCCAAATCTGTTTCCAGGATCATATAAGGGCAATATAAGCTTCTCTTTCAGAGCCACTCTGTGATCCTGAGTTGCAGGCAGCCATTTGTTCATGCTCCTGCGCATCCCTAAAGACGTCTCCAGAGAGGCTGTGGGCAGAATAATGAAAGCGGCATTGCACCCTTATGACCCAAGCCCTGTCCCTTTCATACATGAGTCATGACATCTCACACATGTCCACACTGGTGGAGCCTGCAGCGTGATGCCTTAAGGGTGACGAACAAGCTTTTTTTTTTTTTTTAAATGCCAAGCTACTTCAAGGTAAAGTTCTGAGTTCTGAACATGATTATAAAAGTGGAGGACATTAAATCTCCTCCTGGTTTTAGAAGAAGCAAAGTCAGAGAGGTGTTGTGGTCTTGTTAGAGATGTTGAAACGGTAACGAGCAACTCTCACCCCAGCCATCTCATGAAGGGACTTGCCAGCATCTTCAACTGGGCAGCTGCATAGTTGAAAAAATGTGTCTTGGCCTCTTGAGAGAGCTTTGGCCTCTTGAGAGAGAGCCTGTAGGGAACACGGAGCAAAAGAGAGAGAAAAGCTGTTTGCTCTATACCAGGGGTCCCCAAACTTGGCAACTTGAAGACTTGTGGACTTCAACTCCCAGAATTCTCCAGCCAGCCATGCTGGCTGGAGAATTCTGGGAGTTAAAGTCCATAAGTCTTAAAGTTACCCAGTTTAGAGACCTCTGCTCTATACCAGTGGTGGAATTCAATTTTTTTTTACAACAGGTTCTGTGGGCGTGGCTTGGTGGGCATGGAGTGGCTTGGTGTGTGTGGCTGGATAGGCATGGCAGGGGAAGGGTACTGCAAAATCCCATTCCCCACCTTCACCCCACTAACCTGCTTTCCAGCTCCATTCTCCTGTGCAGGGCAACAAAAGGAGACCAAGCCAATTAGCTGGGACTCAGGAGGCAGATAATAGATGGGGGCGGGGCCAATCAGAGGTGGTATTTCCCAGTTCTCCGAACTACTCAAAATTTCCGCTACCGGTTCTCCACAACCTGCCGAATACCACCTCTGCTCTATACTTTCCTGGCGCTGCTCATGACCAGGCTAGAGAACCAGTTCTGGGGTGGGTGGGGGAGATGAAATAAGAAAACACACATACACACTTCCTGAAATCATTCATCAAGAGCTTTAATAGCTAACTGTCCCCCCTCCTGAAATAAGATCCGTCTTTTTGCTCAATTCCAGTATTACTCACAGCGCTGCGGTCACAGCTTTTCTCCTTCTCCTTCTTCTCCTCACTTTCTCATCTCTAAGAAATGTTATTTTATGGAGTGCCCCCAGAGTCGGACCAGTCGTTTCCCCCCGCTTTCACGCAGGTGGCCAGAGGGAACCAAGTTATTGATGGGCCGTGCAGGTGGCAGGGAATGAAGTCAACCTGATGGATGCAGCATTTTTTTTTTTTAAGAAAAAGGAGAAACGTCGCTCGGCTGCAGAGTGGAGAGAAGATTTCAACACCTCCGGTGAGGAAACATATGAGAAAGAAGATCTGGCGTAGGAAGGTTAGCGGCAAGTTGCTTACACAGTCTCACTCGGTCGCCATCAAACAAGCCTGCCTGTATGAGCTTGTTAGCTGCAAGGAGCCCATCTGATGGCCACGTCATTTCAAGATGATTAATACTAAGTGGCTCTGACAGGGTAAACTTTGCTTCATTTCACATATCCTGGGCATTCGATAGCATCTGCTCCGGTACAATGAAGGGTTATCTGGAGATCTATCGCACTTTCCTTTGGCAAGCCGAATAGCCATTTAGCATGGCTGAGAAAGAGCCAAGATTGCAGAAGGATAAGTGTGTCTCCATTTAGAAAAGGGGTGGGGGGTGGGGGAGGAGGTTGGAATTAAAAAATAAGCTGTTGCGTGGGATTTCATACTAGAGTCTCCAATTTTCACCCAGCTGGAAGAAGCGTTTTACGGTGTCCAAGATAATGTCAATTGGTATAGCTGCTCTGGTTTGTTTTTGTTTTTAATGGAGCTGGATATGCAGTCAGGCTCCTGAGCAGATTTGGGGCAGAGGATGGGAAGTGCCAAAACACTCTGACGTTCAAGGAATTGTGCCCTGCCGGGCGTCAAAGATGAGATGGAAGGAAAAATGGAAAGTATTTGCATTTCTTTATCTACTTCTCCAATCCTTTTCTCCAGGAAGGTAAGCCAACAGTAAGCCATATAAGCCAAACAGTAAACAACAACCTAATCAAGGAACCACCAAGACCAGAGGTGGTATTCAGCCAGTTCTGACCAGTTCTGGAGAAATGGTAGAGGAAATTTTGAGTAGTTCGGAGAACCAGTAAATACCACCTCTGGTTGGCCCCATCCCTATTTATTATCTGCCTCCGGAGTCCCAGCTGATCGGTTGGGTCTTCTTTTGTTGCCCTGCACAGGAGAACAGAGCTGGAAAGCAGGTTAGTGGGGTGGGAAGGGAATGGGTATTTTACAATATCCTTCCCCTGCCATGGCCACCAAGCCACGCCACACCCACCAAGCCACACCCCAGCAACCAAACCATGCCCATAGAACTGGTAGTAAAAAAAATTGAATACCACCACTGACTAGACCATTCCCACCACCACCAATAGGGCAAATCCCTTGTATAAAAAGAGACCAAATCCTACTCCCTTCCAGCACTGATGATGTTACCGAGTTGGGTAATGAAACGTCTGCAAAAAAAAAAAAGCAACCAAGCTCAAAGAGCATCAAGGACTCACTCACAGTTCATCCCCAAGGTACAGATCTTCTCTTCTCTTCAGCCAGACAACTGATCTGTATGCACTGAAGTCAAGGTCCTTATTACTGAATCCAATCTATGCCACTACGGTTGCTATTTCATGAAAAAGGAGCCTTCGGGAGTTTTAGTGCATCTGCGGTTGGATGCATATTCACGCAAGTCCATCACACATGTTATTAAAGCTACAGCTACATCCAGGATGTTCTAATCTAGTCATTTCCAGCCCTTCTAAGTGGGATAATGATATTGGACTACCAAAATGGGATAATGATATTGGACTAGTAAAGTAAGCAGTAGGCAATGATGAACTAAACATTATTTATAAACAAGAGTGTTATTTTTAAAATGGTGTGTTAAAGACCAATTTCACGACACTGTACAGACGCTATTTATTTTATTTTATTTATTAAATTTATTTGCCGCCCATCTTGTATTGAAACAATTTTGGGTGGGAATCAGGTACCAAATAATAAATTTAAGAGGGTGTCTGTTCTATAAGATTTGAAGCATGGAGATGGACAGGCTTACGCTGGAATTAAAAGATAGAGGTGAATCCAGAGGTGGTGTTCAGCAGGTTCTGACCAATTCTGGAGAAATGGTAGCAGAAATTTTGAGTAGTTCGGAATACCACCTCTGACTGGCCCTGCCCCCATCTATTCCCTGCCTCCCAAATCCCAGCTGATTGGCTAGGTCTTTTTTTGTTGCCCTGCATAGGTGAAGGGAGCTGGAAAGCAGGTTAGAGGGGTAGGGAGGGAATGGAGATTTTACAGTATCTTTTCCCTGCCATGCCCACCAAGCTATGCCCACCAAGCCACACCATGCTCACCAAGCCATGCCCACAGAACCAGTGGTAAAAAAAATTTGAAACCTGGGTGAATTGGAATAAAAAAGTAAAGATTAATAATGTAATTTCTATGTATATATGAGTATCTACGATGCTGTAAAGAATGTATATATGTTTTAAACTGTTGAAAAATGTTCAAAAAAAATCATTTTTTTAAAAAAGATTTGAAGCTCTTGAGATAATGGTTTTCCAGGAATAGAGAATAGCTGTGTCATGGGGCACGAACTCAGAATGTATTTGGATTTTGCTTAATGTTAATATATGAATATAAATGGCATGTACAGGCCCGCAAAACAGCTGCCAAACTGAACGGTTTCTAGTTTTCAGGAATCCTGCCATTGTTTTAGAGAACAATTGCTCATTCTGGCTCCTCATAAGATGTGCTGAGATCACCAGATCATCCTTTGTGATATTGTTGCAAAAATGATAGAAGATGGGAGTGTAAATATTGGACTACACTAGTTACCCAGCTCTCTGTCTATTCTGTCATTTGATTTACCTGAATTCAATGAGGGAAATATAGAAACACAAACAACGTGTATGTGCCTGTATGTGTATATGTGTGTACAATACAGAGTTAGTTTGAGGAACTTTAAATTCCAAATGGCTGGGGTTTTTTTGCGGCGGGGGGGGGGGAATAATGATTTTTTGTTGACATACTACCAACACATCTTTGTTCCTGATATTATATCTGTAGAATGCAACATTTTTCATAATGTATATAGCATTAATTGGCTAATATTTACCCCGTTCGATTGAGAAATCAATGGTAATATTTATGTTTTGGGGTTTATAAAAGCCATCTCAGCATTCCGCAATTTATAAGTCATCCTGGTCATTCATATTTCGAACTGTTACCACCAGGGAGATGCTATAGGTGTCTTAAAATGAGCACCGATAGATTGAGAAACAGTTTCTTTTCCAAGGTAATGATTGTCTTGAATCAAACAATGCATATGGGATTTAGTCCTATGTATATAAAGGCATTTTTAAACTATCTAACTTACTATATGTTTTAGATAGGTTTTAGACTAGGTTTTTATTAATAAGAATAAGAATAATACACAAAAATGACAGTATGCACAGCAAACAAGATAACCATGCTGGGTTTCATATCACAAAACACGAGTCGAACACTTTCCAAGTGTTTAGGACTGTGTGATGTATCATCGGTGGATTATGCGAGCAGATCCCAGTAAGGTGGCCTTCTGCAGCTGATTATTATTATTATTATTATTATTATTATTATTATTATTATTATTATTATTATTATTAAATACTCTGTAGTGTGATTGTGACATGGTATTTGGAGCACTGTGCTGGAGTAGCTTTCAAATTTTATTGTATTTGTAGAATTCAGTGACAATAAAGCTATTCTATTCTATTCTATTCTATTCTATTCTATTCTATTCTATTCTATTCTATTCACCTTCTAAGGCATCAATGTACAATCTTGTCACTTGTGAGGCTTCATTATGATTTCCAAAGCAAAGTTTCTTAACAGTTATAACACATTTTGGGATCTTTCCTGCTGATAAATTGACCTTGACTTTGAAGTTGAGCCTGAATCAGCTAAAAGATGATTCAGGGTCAAATTTCAAGGTTAAGGTCAATTTATCAGTTTCTTGGTTTGACCATCCAAAAGCTATTGGTCTGAAATTTGTTGTCCCATGGTCAACCCCAACTGTTGCCTCTATCCCCAGGTCGTCCAGTCATCGGGCTTTTCTTCAATTACTGATAAAGTCAAACTGATTGGTTTACTTTGGGGGGAGGGTGTGTGAGAGAAACTACAACAGATATGCATTAAGAATAAATTTGATCCATATCCCAAAGGCGCTTTTTAAAAAGGCAACTGGATTTTGTTTTTCCTTTGAAGACTTTTTGCTTCTCATCTAAGAAGCTTTTTCAGTTCTGACTGAATGGTGGAGGATGGAAGAATTTATATTCATTGCAGTCCTCCGGTCATTAGCACTCTTTCTTAGAGTTGCTGAGAAAACTTGGACATTTATCTGTGCCCTCAAAGTCACCTGAATAGTGTGAATGGGTGTGGAACAACTTGAAATTGCTGAAAGGACGGCATTGTAAGTCTTTCAGCAGTTCCAAGAAGGTTCCACACCCATACATTTAATTTTGTCCATCAATCAAGCCCTCCAACCTGAAGTATCTATTTGGAGGGAGAACAGCACCTTAAAAGGATATGTAGAATACAGCCTTATATGTATACATATTATTTATTTAAGATGAAACCATTTAAAAGGGCAAAATGACAATGTGAGAAGGTTTAAGTGACCCTTCCCCAGATTTCACCTGCAAAGAGCACTGTGACCTCGCCTGAATTGCTAAATCTGTTTACAATTGTCATCAGCAGATTTATTTTACCTCAAAGCTTGGAAGGGGAACCACTTCACGTTACTACAAGCAAAATCCGCTCCCTTCCCCGCGGCAGGAAAGTGTGTGTGGGGCTGAGAAGACATTCTCCCTCACTCCTGTCTTCGATGACAAATACAATTTAATCTCCCGTCTTGCAGTATAATTGTCAGAAAGCTTTCAAAATGATGTACTTTTATTTAAGCGATAATTCTGAGTGAATCAGCGTGCTGGACTAGCTGTCAGCTTTTCACTGCCAGAACTAAAATGAAAAGAAAAAGATGGCGGCAGGTGGGGATGCAGGCAGGGGTGGGGTGTGTGCGTGAATTATCTTGTAGGCCTTGCATTAAACTTAAGGAAGTGATTTCTTAGTAAAGTCAGCTTTGGGGTGGCATAACAGCAACTGTTAAAAGATGGATTTACATGGAAACGGAACAAAGCAAGAAGTATCAAGTTAAATTAAATCTCAACGAGGCAATGACAAATCAACAGTTTAAAATGCCTTCTCCTCAGCAACTGGAAGAAAAGGTCCAGGTGCAAGGATAAAAGGGAAGAATTAAAACAAAATTCTCTTGGAAAATATGATTACCATCTTTGACAATGGTTTCAAAAAATGGGTGACATTAACTGACAGGTGGAATAAAAAGTAAACTAATGCAGAGAACTGTTGAGCTTGTAGGATATATTTAAGAAGCAGTGGTGGTGGTGTGTAATTAGTGATTTAAGTATCTTTTTTTTCTTTCTCCTCCCCAGGAAGCTGTACAACATAGGCTGACACCTTTTCATCTATTTGGCAGCCAGGAGCTGTGAGGGGGTGAGGTAGGGATTATTTTTTTGATATTGCAGCTATTCAGCTGCAGCTATTCAGTTTTGTATTCCTCCTTTTATTCTGTCACATTCAAAATGTTTTTTTTTCCCCTTGAATATATGGACTTCCTCTCTTTGGTTGCTTTTAGGTAATCATTTTGACCTCTGATTTCATCCTCCATGGTCTGCTTCATCTGCAACAAACCACAGCTACTAATTTTCTTCTTGTATTACCACAATTCAGTTTTGATTTTAACACTTGTACATATTTGGTGCCGGTTTCTTTTCCACTTAAGCGTGCAGAATATTATTTGTTTCTAAAGCACACAAATATTTCTTCCACTGTCAATACTTAGTGTCATTCTATAGTTCAATTCCACCTAAGTGTCCTATTTTGTCATTGTTATTTCACCCATATGCAATCCAGATTTCATTTTGATATCATCACTGAAAATTTGAACGGACTATAAAAGTTACTGTATTTCTCTAATCTAGATGATTCTGAATGTAGTTTTTAAATGAACCAAGCTACTTAAGATGAGCAGCAAAACATTTCAAACCACAAAAGAAGTCTAGTTGCCATGACTCATCTTCCAGTATCTTATCCACCTACATCAGGGGTTTCCAACCTTGGCAACTTGTGGACTTCAACTCCCAGAATTCCTTAGTCAGCTTTGCTTGGAATTCTGGGAGTTGAAGTCCACAAGTCTTAAAGTTGCCAAGGTTGGAGAGCCCAGATCTATATCCTGCTAAATGATTTTATGCAAGTCTTTTTTTGCAGAGGATCATATAAGTTTTGAAAATTCATACTGATTTTTTTTTTGGATTGCATCAAATTGTCTTGTTCCATACACTGATAGGAATTTTGAATCTCCATACATTATGTCTATTACAAAGTGACCATTTGAAGATATAATAGCACTGAACAAGACTTATAACTGAAGCTGTCACAGTGTCCTTTAGGTCACATGATGGTAATTTGGGCACCAGCTCACAATTATGAAGTAGCAGTGTCCCTGTGTCCAGATGTGCTGGAACAACTGTTTTTGTTGTTGCTGCTGTTGTTAGATTGGTTATTGTGCTATTTGATTTAGTTTCAGCTAAATGCGCTTTATTTTTTTCATTATTATCATTGTTTTACCTTATTTTTAATTTTCTTCACCACCCAGAGTCACTTGTTGAAATGGGAGGCCATTCGAATTGGATGGATGAATGGATGGATGAATGAACCTAACAAGTACAGCTAGAATGGCCTTGCCTGGCCCAACATAACTGGAAAAATTAAGGCTGCTGATCTGACCTAAAAGGCTATATTTTAACAAGAGAGAAGAGGCGGGGAGATAGGTTCACAAAACACGTTGAATGTGCATCTAAGTATCCCTGGCATACCAGATCTTGAAAGATACAAAGCTGATCCTTATCCCTCCAGTGACAACAATGGCCCCACCTATCTAGAGGATTGCATGTGAGCCAAGCCAGTTCCTTTTTGTTCTTTTAAGGGCCCTCTCTGAAAATAAATTGCTGGGTGGGTCGGATGACAAGCTTTCCAGACAAAAGCAGCGGGTTTATTTCTGACCATTAATTTGATATTCCTCCCTTTAACGTGCAATACGATATGTCACTTTAGCTTGTTAACAATGGCTTCCACAATCACCGCTGGAGCTGTCTAAGAGGGGCCTGTCACAAGGGGTTCCCCCCCACACCCATCCAATTTGCTACTTTGGAAAGCCTGCATTCTTGGGCATAATTGATAAGAGTATTTCCAACTCACCCTCTCCAAAAGAGTGTAACTCACTAGTGCCCTCCCTTCAGCCAGTTATGCCAGCCGATACAGGAGAATATTTCTAGCTCAGGCTTGAAATGAGGGGTCCTTGATGCTCTCTGAGCTTGGTTGTTTTCTTGCAGAACTTTCATTACCCAAACTAGGTGCTCAATCATCGTGTTACCTAGTTTGGGTAGTGAAGCATCTTCAAGAAAACAACCAAGCTCTGGCAGCATCAAGGACCCCTCAGTTAAGCCAAGGCTGCATAGAATTTACATCAGAGGTCTCCAAACTTGGCAACTTGGCAGAATTCTAGGAGTTGAAATCCACAAGTCTTCAAGTTGCCAAATTTGAGGACCTCTGATTTACATACTTGAAAGAGGGTACTCTTGTGTTCACTGGCAGCCTGTGCAGCAGAATTGAACAGTAGGGAAGAACAGGAACCAGTCCAGGAGTCTGGGGAGGACTTGGACGAGGGTCCTGTGTCTGACACAGAGATGGGGCCAGGACCATCTGGAAGTTATGTGTTGACTCCAGAGCCTCCAGAATCTGGCTGCAATGAGGAACAAAGGGAGCCTGTTCCCACTGCGCATGTATGCAGAGCTGCCAGAAGGGAAGAGCAGCTAAGACAAAAGGGATGACTTGGAGGTGATTGCCCCTCCCATAAGGTATAAAGGAAGTGCAAAGGTAGGAAAACCTTTGCAGGAAGCAACGTCGTTCACTCTGATCGGTTTGGACTCTGAGAGCTCCGTTGTGAATGTGTTCTCCATTTGGTTTTAAAAGACTAATTGGGACGTTACTCATTGGCAGCACTTCAAGTTAGATAAGGTGAATTTTTATCTCTTGAAGAACATCCCTGGGACTAATTATAATTGGTTAAGACTCATTCTGGGCTGTGAATGAAGATAATTCACAGCCATTGAACTAAAATAAAAGAGTTTTGGATTTTATATGTGTTTCTTGAACAGGAAGCCGTGGTCAGAACAGGTGTCCTCTTCTTATCCATGGGGAGGTTTGTTGAGGAAGACCACAATATCAGTCTGCAAATCACGATTCCCTACCAGGGAGCTATCTTGCTTTGGTTTTCTTATATTCCATTGCAGTAGATGCACTGCAAACAGTATCCTGCCCAGGAAATGGCATGAGAAGAATTTAGAATTTTGTGACCAGAAACAAATCTGAGAAAGGAAAGGACAAGAAAGTGGTTGCAGAAGGGATAAATCCAAGGTCTTTGTTGAAAGTCTTGTCCAGGCATGGCCACTTCCCCATTTGCACCAATCCTAGTATATCCATGCTCTGGCAACATCCTTTTGCTGAACTGTCCCCATGTTGTTGGCAGTGTTTTATCCCCAATCTATCAGCCAGGCAAGCATAGGTCATTAGCTGAATTGCCATTAAAGTAGTATTCTCCCCATTGCCCTTCTTGTGACCCCATCCAACAGCAGTCTCCAGGGAGGTAAAACCTATTAAGCGTTGAAACTTTCATGTCCCCATGATGTTGTCTTCACTTTGTCCACAGTCCATGATAGAAACAGGCCTAGATTATGCATAGCTGTACCAATAGAGGAATTGTTTTCTTTCCCCTGGTTCTGACACCCTCCAAGGACAGCCTCAAGGTGTACAACATCTATTAGGCTTTATCACCTTCTACCTTGGAGGGACTCAGGTGATTGCTGTGACAGAGAACAGAGGCAATAGATAAGGATCAACAATGGGAACAACTTTACAGTTGGTATTGTTTTGGCAGGGGTGAAAAGTAGTTCAGCACAGCAATGGGGAAAGGCCCTTGCTCTGTTTTGCTTTCATATATTCACTGAAATAACCTATACCCTAACCTATAGTATATCAATATACCCTATTCTAACATGTGCAGCAGTGGTGGGATTCAATTTTTTTTACTACCAGTTCCATGGGCGTGGCTTGGTGGGTGTGGCTTGGTGGGTATGGCAGGGGAAGGGTACTGCAAAATCCCCATTCCCTCCCTACCCCACTAACCTGCTTTCCAGCTCCGTTTTCCTGTGCAGGGCAACAAAAGAAGACCCAGCCAATTAGCTGGGACTCAGGAGGCAGATAATAGATGGGGGCAGGGCCAGTCTGAGATGGTATTTGCGGTTCTCCGAACTACTCAAAATTCCTGCTATCGGTTCTCTAGAACTGGTCAGAACTGGCTGAATACCACCTCTGGTGTGCAGGCAATTCCCAATATTTCAGTTTATTTTCAGTGCCATTTAGCAACAGCACTTAGACTTATATACCGCTTTATACTGCTTTACAGCACTCTCTAATCCAGGGGTGTCAAACTTGATTTCATTGAGCGCCAATCAGGGTTGTATTTGACCTCGGGAGGGAAGGCTGGGGAGAGGCATGACCAGGGGGGAGTGGCCAGCTCAATGTCACTCATCGACACTCTATTTTTGGCCACATCAGCCCTCCCAAGCTCCATGTTTGGCAGTGACGGCCTCCTGCAGTCCTCTGCCAGTGAAAACAGAGCTCAGGGAGTCCCCAACACACACACCCCGAGCTGTGGGCGGATCCTTTGCTATATCTCGGGTGGGCCAACGGGCCAGATCTAAGCACTCCTGCTCTAAGTGGAGGACAGAGTCAGCATATTGCTCCCAACAATCTGGGTCCTCATTTTACTGACCTTGGAAGGATGGAAAGGTGAATAAACCTTGGGCCAGTGAGAATAGAACTCCTGGCAGTGAGCTGAATTAGCCTGCAGTACTGCATTCCAATCACCGCACCAACATGGCTCCTTTATCTTTGTCTTAGCTGATCAAGAACAAAATGTCAGTGTTGTAGATTTCCTGATATTCGCCCCGTCCCCTTTTACAACATTTGTTGTTGTTAACTTGCCTGATATGAGCAGTTTTATAAGCAGTTTTCTCAAATGTATGCAACAGGTTCAAGTTGATTTTTTTTCAGCAGCGAATAAGGAATTTTAAGAGATTCTATGCTTTGTTCCTGTCCATGAGACAATTGCCAGGAATGTGCCATTTCATTCCCAGGGAAATCTGTGGAGATTTCTTTTAAATCTACACTAAATAAGCATAACATTCTTTGGAACACTGGCTCTAGTTTTTAGGCTAAGGATGATCCCAACTTTGCAATTTGCCTTACAGAGAGCCTCATATGCATGCCTCAAATTATTCGTATTTCCAAATATCATTTTCCCCATGAGACATATTGTTGAGTTGTTCTACCATTTCTTGCTCTGTGTGCTCCCACAAAAAAATGTGTTGCTCGCCTTTATTGTCATGATGTATTCATTTCTTCATTTCTGTCACACAAGGAAAAATAAATTTTTGATTGATAGGCTCCGTGTGGAAATTCAGTACTCTACTGGATCTGCTTAGTCTTGCTCTCTCTCTCTGTTCATGCTTATTGCTGGCTGTCCAACTTAATACAATAATTGCTCATCGTATTAATTTATGTTTTATACTTGCAAAATAATAAGAAATGATAAATTGGAACTGCAGTGGGAGACAAGTAATGCCTTGGTCAAGAATATCTTCCCTGATTTTTCTCTCAGCACCCCAAATTTGCAGAATCCCCTTTATTTTTTATTCTCCTTTATTTTCTTTCCTGTACCTCCTCCACCCCTTGTCCTCCTCCACCTCCTCCTCCTCTTCCTCCTCCTCCTCCTCCTTAAAAATACATGACTATATGAAACAGCCAACACTTTTGCCACACATAAAAAAGGCATTTCTCCCTTACCTAACAGTTCATTTAAGCTCCAGTCCTAAACAAAAATAGCAGGGAGTAAGTGCAATTAAAGAGAATGCACAGTTGGAAACATTTAGAATCGATCACAATTTAAATCATTTTTAGTCTTTCCTAAATATCCCTTTGCTGAATTGAGAAACATACAGATAGTCCTTGAGATATGGCAGTAATGAAGCTTGCCTATTATGATCGCATGTTGCGGTGGCTGTTAAGTGAGGCCTCTCACTTAATGATGATCCAGAAATGCCTACATTCCTTGAAGTTTTTCATAGTAGAACCAGGTTATATCCTGAGAAACTGGAGATAAATACATGTCATTAAATATTCTACTGAAGAATAAATGGAAAGATACCATACCACAAGACTCTAAAAAAAGCAATTATTTCAACTGTTTTCTGAAAAACTGGTAAAAAAGCAACTTTTCATTGCGTTTATTATGAGACCTGTGAATTTTTAACAGCCCCCTCTGAATATTTTGAAATGTTCAAGATAGAGCTAATTACATTCAGAACGGATATTGCAACACTACAAATATATGACATGATTTGATTATTCTAGACAATTTTCTAGACAATAGGGTTTCCTGCCTAAGCAAGGGGTTGGACTAGAAGACCTCCAAGGTCCCTTCCAGCTCTATTATTTTGTTCTATTTGCATCTTAGCCTCAGTTCAGCTCAAATGAATACAGAGCAACTTTTGCTAATATAGTAATAGAATTTGATAACAATGACAAATCTATTGATTTCAGGGGGGATCAACATGGTTAAAGTTGACTAGCTACCTAGAAGTGGTGCTGTGATATAATGCCACTAACCAACTACTCATAGTTAATTTGTGCCTTTTGCTGCTTAGGAAAAGAAAAGTAAGGAAAAGCACTATCACCATAATTTTTTGGATGGCTGAACATTTTCTAATGGGAAGCTGGGCCTTTGAACTTTGTCCTTTTCTGAAACTTTTTTCAGGTTAACCTATTAGAGCTGTAAGGCAAACTATTATTAAGTGTTGTAGCTTATGATTCTTGACTCTTGATGAATGTATCTTTTCTTTTATGTACACTGAGAACATTTGCACCAAGACAAATTCCTTGTGTGTCCAATCACACTTGGCCAATAAAGAATTCTCATCTATTCTCATCTATTCTCATTCTCATTCTCTTCTATTCCTTTAAGTCTTTATTGGGATACAAAATTGTTGCCAACTGTGATGCAATGTGTGTAGTTAAAGTGCTAAAGATTTTTGGAGCCCTTTGGGCTGACTGGTCGGTCGCCACCAAGGAGGATAAAAATGTGGCAGACTTGCTGAGTGATTTCCAATTGTCCATGTTAGATGTGTTGTAACCTACGGGCTCAAAATTATCAATGCAGCATTTTGCAGGATGTGTTTTTATGCGTTGTAACCGAGTGCAGTCATGCTGGTAGAAGGACATTCACTGCTAAAAAGGACCTGCCAATACAAACTTCTCTTCCACATGCTTTGATTTTGAGATCTTAGAGGAAAGAAACATCAACTTAGATGATTGAAGACATTAATTTTTGTGTTTGCTTTATGACCTTTTAAGACTCTGCTACATTGTTTATAATAAAAACAGTGCGAGATGTTTTGCCTTATTAAAAAGAACAAGGAAAGAAACAAATAAATCAGGGGTAGGGTTTTTTTGGTCAAACACTTGGCCTGGAATAGCAGCAAATGTTTTGGACAAGCCAAGCAGAAAGGAGAGCAATTACCACTGAATAAGCACAGTAAGCCTCGTCTATTAGAGTATGGCGTAATTTCTTTAGTAGAAAGTCTATTACCAATAGCCAAAAACCTTGAACCCCTGGAATAAAACTTTTTTTGGGCTATGAATGTGGAAACCTCATTAAAAAGAAAGAGCAGAGGGGGGAAAAAAATAAGAAGTGTGATTACAACTGCATAAGAAAAATCTGATTGAGTTATTTGGTGTGAAAGGAAAAGGGTTGGGGAAAAGAGCAGATTTATTTCTGTATTATAAAAGTCACAGCATTTTTGAGGTTTGAATTCCTTTTTGTGGGCAACAGCTGCTTCCAGGTCAGATACCAAAGACTCTTGGCAACCAGCCTGAGTATGGTGTTTCTCTGAGTGAAATGGAGACCCTATTAGTATTCATGAAATTTTCATGCTTTTGGAACTTAATGGGCAAATACATGGCCTGTAAAACCATCTTCAAACAGCATCCATTAACATTAACAGATCCTTTTGAGTAGTATCTATGGATGGGTGGTGATAGAAATGTATTGTACTGCTCTGGCCAGTCTTTGGAAGGAAGCATTTAATCTAATCTACCCTTTTAATTTAATGCATATCTGTCAAGAGAGTTAAACCAGAAACAGACTAGAGCAGTAGGATCTGCCACAGAGATCAGAAAAGTCAAAATAGCATTCGTGACTGGGCAATCACTGCTCCACCCTTTTTTTTGTGTGCATTATGGGATCTCTGACACCTCCTTGCCCCAATGCTCCTGGCTTATTGACTATGTTCCATATCACGAACTGTTGTGACTTGATTCAAAATAAATCCTAGCTTAATTCAACACAGTTTAAATCCAAGTACACATGACCAGGAGCAAAGTTTTTAAACAGGATTCACTTGATTTTTCATGCCGGCTCTGGAATTCTGGGAGTTGAAGTTCGCATGTCTTAAAGTTGCCTAGGTTGAAAAATACTGGGCTAACCACTTATATTACATATAAATTATCAGTCCTTGCTACTTTTGTTCCTTAACCGCTGCAATTATATTCACTGGACTCTTGTATTTCAACAGTCATCCTCATCCTCATGAATGTACTTCTCATCCTCATCCTCATGAATGTACTTCTCATCCTCATCCTCATGAATTTTGTGGTTTTGGCCTGACCCTAAGGGGTGGGGATTGGGAGGGGGAGAGAATAAGTGAAACAATTAGAAATGGAAGTGTTTTTCTGTGAGAGATATACTAGACTTACAGCTGTGTGATAAAGGGATACAGCACCATCTTGTGGCTTTTGAACAATTATGCTCTGCAAATGGAAAGGATAGATTTTATCTGAGGCTAGTTAATACAAACAGAAAAAAAATTGCATCTGATTTGAATGTAACAGTTAGCATTGAAAGTAAAACAAGAATATTAATTAATGGTAACAATTTCATTATTGATTATACAAAAGTGTCTAGTGCTTAGGTCCATAAGCACAATTAGTCTGTGTGCAGCTAAAGAGAAACATTACTTTAGATGCTGCTTTTTATGGGCCCTGGAAAAGAACTAGAAAAGGATAATGGCTCCATCCAATTTGGGGTCTGGTCCTGCTCAAAACTGGCCTGCCATCATGGTCCACTAATGTATTAATCCTATAGCAATAAAGCCTTTGAATGCAACAACAAGCTGCCTGCCTCTCATTTATAAAAAATATTCTCCATTCTCCTTATAAAATGCAACCAAGGCAGAATCGAAAAACAACACACACACACACACACACACACACACACACACACACACACACACACACATTGCTGAGGAGGAAGCAAGAATGCAGGCTCTTCTTTTGATTTTTGTAAATTAATCTTAACGATCAGGAGGAAAAAGTGCTTGCAGAATATACATATCAATGCATTGTACAGTAAAAAAAAGTCATGGGCAGTTGGAGTTTCCCACTCTTGCGGGGGTGTTCCTGTCCATGCTGGTAGGTGCCATTTTCAGACCTTTGGAATCCGTCTGTAAGAATAGTGAAAAGAATAGAAGAAAGAGATTCTTCCCTCCACTTAGCTGGGGGAAGCTTGCATGTGTGATATGATATTGTGTGTGCGAGTCCCTGCAGTTTCCTTGGTAAGCAAGTAGCTTTCCACTGCTTCCTTCCTAGGACCGAGAAAGGATGAGTAGTCAAGGTCTCCCAGCTGGCTTTGTGCTTAAAGTGAACTAGAACTCACAGTTTCCTGGTTTCTAGCCTGGTGCCTTCATACTACACCAAACTGTCTCTTTGATACGATATGGCTTATGTATCAATCATTGCTTAGAAGAAATTCTCACAAACGCTAGAGAACTCTGAGTTTTTCCCCTACTGGTGCAAAAATAAGAACATGTTTTTAATAAATATTCTTCAGAAGAGGGATACACAATAAAGCAGAAATCTGGCTATAAAGCAAAACCCAGAATAGCAAAGGACTACATCACGGGTGTCAAACTTGCCATGTCACATTGCCATCACATGAAATTTCGCGATTTTTTTTTCCCCATTTGCGGAGCTGGGATAGGCGTGGGCAGAGGTGGTATTCAGCAGGCTCTGACCAGTTCTAGAGAACCAGTAGTGGAAATTTTGAGTCGTTCGGAGAACTGGAAAATACTATCTCCGACTGGAGATTTTACAATATCCTTCCCCTGCCACACCCACCAAGCCATGCCCACAGAACCGGTAGTAAAAAAAAATGAATCCCACCACTGGGCGTGGCCTGCGTGTGATGCATCCAGCCCACAGGCCACCAGTTTGACTACAGGAAACCCACTGAAGCCAACATTGGAGCCTGCTTTTCTGGAAGTCACTCTGTGGAGCAGTGTCTGTTTTGGGATAGTGGTGGGTTTTTTTTTACGGTGGTTTACTGTTCATTTTTTATTTTTACTGCTGGGTAGCTGGAAGAGTCCAATAAATAAATACATCTAAAATAACAATATTCATTGTTATATTTTGACTGCAATGGAGCCTAAAATTTATGCCGCTAAACGAGACATTTGTTAAATGAATTTTGTCCCATTTTATGACCTTTCTTGCCACATTTGTTAAGTGAATCACTGCAATTGTTAAGTTAGCACCACAATTGTTAAGTGAATCTTTATCTCCCATTGACTTTGCTTGTCAGAGGGTCGCAAAAAGGGATCACACATGACCCCAGGACACTGCAACCATCATAAATACATGCCAGTTGCCAAGCATCTGAATTTTAATCATATGACCATGGAGATGCTGCAAACGGTCGTAAGTGTGAAAAATGATCATAGGTCACTATTGTGCCATTGAGATTTCAAACAGTCACTAAAGGAGCTATTGTAAATTGAGGACTACCTTTCCACATTCTTCCTGAAGCTTGAAGGCCAATAGTTTGCACTATCTTCCTCTCAATTGCTTTGCATCAAAATGGACGATGGTGGCATAAAACTAGCAAAAGCTGGAGAAAGAGGATAATTTACGGAGAGGGTTTGTTTCTTGTGGGATTTGCTTCTGCTGATCACCCTCCTGCCTTCTGGTGAAATGGGCTTTTGAGTTTTGTTTTTTTGTTTTTAAAAAAGAAGGCAAAGCAAATCTCTTAATCAGTGGGAAGACTGAACATGCCACCAGGGACTCTTAAGCACTTTCCCCATCAAAAGCTGGTGCATAACTGGAGGGAGCTTTTCTTTCGTTCCACAGTCCATGAAGCTTTTCAAATGGGATTGTAAGAACTTTGGAGGGCTGCCTTGAATCCAGTCTTGCTTAGACCACGGTTCTGTCTCATCCATTATAATAGCACTTCCAGGGTTGGCAGTCCCTAGAAGGGAACTTTGATTAGACGTCTAATGTCCTTGGCCAGACTGTGCCAGAAGTGGGGCGGGATGTTAACTCTTGTGACACAGTGTTAATGGTTATCTTCAAAAAGTGAAGGCCAGAAATCTGCTGACATTGGAGATGCTCTACAATCTGCTAAAAGGGGAATCTTCAGATTCAGACTCTACTAAAAGAAAAAGAAAGAAAGTGGGAGCCAGTTTGATGTAGTGGTTAAAGCATCAAGCTAGAAACTGGGAGTTGTAGTTCCACTTTAGGCACAAAGCCAGCTGGGTGACCTTGGGTCAGTCACTCTCTCTCTCAGCCCTAGGAAGCAGGCATTGGCAAAGCATTTCTGAAAAACCTTGCCAAGAAAACTGCAGGGTCTTGTCCCAAGAAGTGGACATAACTAAATGGAAGGAAGGGAAAAAAAACCCTTAACATATGGGAATAACACAACCTAAATAAATCATTTGGAGTCCTCTTGGCCAAACGGTGCATCCACCAGAACATTTAAATGAATTCAGGGACGAAATCATTAATTTGGGTGGCATAATTTTTGTCCTGTCCCTTTTAAACCTAAGAGGGGTGTTCCGGACTAGCCCGCTCGAAAGCCTGCAACTCTGATTGGCCCGCAAATAGCAGATCGTGATTGGTCGCTGCAGACTGATGCGATTGGCTAGTAAACGGGCTGCCGCGATTGGCCCAGCCAAGAGCGGCAAACTCAAATCGCCTTCATTGGCTGCCTAGCCGCAGCCAGCCCTATATAAGGGGCTGCTGTGGCTGGGATTCTTTGCTCAGATCTGAAGTCACTAATAAAGAGCTGTTGTTGCTATCTGAGTCTTGCCTCCATTCTTGAACCATCCTCCCAGATCTAACAAGGAGCAAAAGGTGCATCATATTCATGCAAGATCTACACAATCCATCCACCTGCTTTGCACTCCGGGCAACCTTCTAGTCCTTCAAAAGCAAGAAGGGACCTTGGAGGTCTTCTAGTCCAATCTAGTCCAATCTCCTGCTCAAGTAGAAAACCCCGGGGGTGGGATTCAATCGGTGTTCAATGACTCCACTCTTTGTGCACATGTGTGCATGCGCATGTAAAAAAAAAAACATCAGCTGTGCCACAGCTGAAAAGCGCTGTGTGCAAGTGCGCAGCATTTGAAAAGCCTCTTTTTCCCCCTGCTTTTTCAACCTCAGCTGTGCTGCGCAAAGCACAGCTGAGGTTGAAAAAGCAGGAAATAAAGGACAGGGAAGAGCCAGGGCGGGGGGGCGGGCCAAAGAGCAGCAAGCACAGAACCGATTCGGTGTCTGCTGCTCTTCAGAGCTACCGGCTCTATAGAACTGGGCAGAACCAGTAGCATCCCACCCCTGGAAAACCTTATATCGTTTCAGACAAATGGCTGTCCAATCCGTTCTTAAAATTCTCCAGTGATGGAGCACCCACAACTTCTGAAGGGAAGTCGTTCCACTGATTAATAGTTCTCAGTGTCAGAAAATTTCTCCTTAGTTCTAGATTGGTTCTCTCCTTGAATTAGTTTCCATCCATTGCTTCTTGTCCTGCCTTTAGGTAATTTGGAGAATAGCTTGACTCCCTCTTCTTGGTGGCAATCCCTGAGATATTGGAACACTACTATCATGTCACACTAGTCCTTCTTTTCATCAAACTAGACATACCCAGTTCCAGCAACTGTTCTTCATATGTTTTAGTCTCCAGCCCCCGAGTCATCTTTGTTGCTCTTCTCTGCACTCTTTCTAGAGTCTCAACATCTTTTTTTATATCACAGTAACCAAACTGGGTGCAATATTCCAATACAGACTGGAAAATTATACATAATCTTCCCACTGATATCATTGTCTTGCTAGACCTGTCCCTTGTGGTCCCGACATGCATAATAAATGAAATGAAGCAAGAAAAATCTCTCACTTCTGTTCTACAGAGTTTTGCAGAGACCTATTCCCAGCAGACAAATTTTAAAGAGTGAGACAAATTTCCAAATATATTCTCACAAAAGCTGGAAATTATGAGAACTGAAACCCATATCTGAAGTTCATAAGTTTAGAGATCCAGACAGCTGAGAAATATTCCCTAGCTGCTTATATTTAATAAAATTACATCCCGTGCTTTATCCATGAAATTCAAGGCAGTATGTGAAGTTCTTTCTTCTACCTAATATTTGTTTTCCTCCCACAGGTCTATAATGTAGGTTTATGCAGAGGATGTGTGACCAAACAAGAATATGAGCCTCAGGTCTTCCCACTTCTGGTCAGATACACTAATGCAGCACCAGTAACATCCTCTTCCATTAGAGCTCTTGAGAAACAATTCATGCTTTACCCGCAGCCATCTTTCTATCAGGCAGCGCCAGAGGCAAAGACTAGGAATTATAGAATATGAATTGATCCCCAATTGCTTTCATAAGAGCCGCGGTGGCGCCATGGTTAGAGTGCAGTAATGCAGGCTACTTCTACTGATCACTGGCTTCCAGCAGTTTGGCAATTCAGGTCTCCCCAGGCTCAAGATTGACTCAGCCTTCCATCCTTCCGAGGTGGGTAAAATGAGGACCCAGATTGTTGGGGGCAATAGGCTGACTCTGTAAAGCTGCTTAGAGGGCTGCAAAGCACTGTGAAGCGGTATATAAGTCTAAGTGCTACTGCTATAGTTTCTCTTTGCATCATGAGTTCTTAGAATCTTAGGAAGAGGGCAGGAACCAGGGGTGAAATTCAACCATCACATACCCCCTCAGGAGAAGTGGTAGAGACAATTTGAATCAGTTAACCGCCCACCCACCTTCTTCCTCTGAGAGACTGAGTCCCACCAAGCCACACCCACAGAGCCAGTAGGGAAAATTTTTGAATTTCATCTCTGGCAGGCACAATCCTATTTTATTTATCTGTAAACCACTCTGGGTACCTGCTGCTATATGAATAGGGAACCTATTGTTATATTTCCCAAAGCCACAGCCTTGTGTTTAGCTCCGACCTTGTTTTCCTTTAGAAGACCAGTACAGACATTTTTCTTTTTCTTATATGTATCCATTTCATGTATCCATAACTATGTTTACATGTATACCTGTTACCTTATAATCGCCTGACAAAAATAAATAAATAAATAAAAAATAAGACATAACTCTCAACTAAGTTATTAATTGTTAATTATTTTTATTATTTGTGGCACAATGTTGTTGTTTTTTGCTTTTTTTTCTTTAAAGATGAAAGCCACTTGAGTTTCAGTTTGAACAGAAGCCTTCCTATATCCAGTGCCACCATTCCATTCTATCCTCTTACAATATTTCTACACTATTTACAACAACCTTTTGAAACAGCTTACATTTATAAAAGAGACACAAACTTAAAAAAGCAACCCAACGTGAACAAATTACACAACCAAAATAATTTACTTTGCAACAGCAACAAAATATAGTTGATGCTGCTAAGGGCAGATTATCTGGCATAGATCTTAAGACCTCGCATCCTAAAGGACTTTCAAATTCATAGCAATTTTACTTGGAGAAAATACAAGAATTTTTAGCTGGTGACAGACATTTACGAACGTCTGTTAAGATGGTAGGACTCTGTAATTTGGCTGTTTTATTTTCTTCTTAAAAGCATTAAAACCTGTGAAGATATACTAATAAATGAAAGCCTCTCACTTTCTTGGGTTGAAAAAGATCCACTTGGATTTAGACTGATAATGTTTTAGTTCTTTGATAGAATTAGATACATTACAGTAGGATGCCCCAGAACAAAGCAATCTCTCCTAAACTATGTACAAAATTATAATAAAGCAATCAAATTAAAGGAATCCATGGTAGGCAGCCACTAAATGTTAAAAAAGCACTATGCAATCTAAAACCACCTCCATCTATTGGACCGGATGGAATATGTGCCTACTTCTTAAAAAAGCTATCCACTGCCACAGCCGAACCTCTAAGCATAATCTTTGAAAAATCTTTCAGGACCGGCTCCTTGCCAAAACTATGGTCACAAGCCACGGTCATCCCCATCTTCAAAAAGGGAGACCCCAGCCTAGTTGAAAATTACAGACCAATCTCTTTATGCTGCGTCACCTGTAAAGTTAGGGAATCAATTATTAACCAATCCATTATCCTCCACTTAGAGACAAACAACCTACTCTCCAATAAACAATTTGGTTTCAAGAAAAAACTATCCTGTAATCTGCAACTCTTACACTGCAAAAACATATGGACTACACAACTCGGTCAGGGCAAAGCAATAGACGCAATCTACATAGACTTCTGTAAAGCGTTTGATTCAGTGGTGCAAGACAAACTACTCCTAAAACTAAAATCTTATGGTATCTCTGGACACCTGCATTACTGGACAGAAGCATTCCTGTCAAACAGACAACAAATGGTCAAAATTGGGAGCGCCCTATCAAATTCTGTACCTGTCAACAGTGGTGTCCCCCAAGACAGTGTTCTAGGACCAATTCTCTTCATACTCTACATAAATGACCTCTGTGATCATATTAAGAGCAACTGCGTTCTTTTCGCTGATGATGTAAAGCTGTTCAATACCACAGAAAATACTGCTACCCTTCAAAAAGATCTTGACTATGTATCAGAATGGTCAAACAAATGGCAACTTCAAATCTCAACAAATAAATACTGGACATAGACACAACCTGGGAGACCATTATGTTAATGTAAAATTGAGGAGCAAAATTTATTACTACGCTATGATCACAACAGTATCTAGCAGAACTTTTGCTGCCCTATTGATGTTTTCTTCAAGGACCATCCCACATTCCATGCCCTGCAGTAATTAAAATGAGACATTAATGGGGATTATTCATTTACATTTGCTTTTATTAAACGATGAATAACACTCTGCCTCTCCCTGCTGAAGGCAGGCAATGGATATATTTATGAAAAAGTTATCTCCTTAAAGCAGTTCCTGTGAGCTCGGTGAGCTTTCAACCAAACTGTTTATTCAACTCCAGACAGCCACAGAATTCAAGTATTTAAGAAAAGGAAACAAACAGGGAATCAGAATAGCTCAAAATCCTCCTTTGTCCCAGATACAACACAGTTTGATATCACAACATTCATGTCTGATCTGGTTTGAATAACATTTCCTTCACATGTTGGTCCCTATGAAAATGTAAACAGCTGTTGGGAGCTAGTGTTACACTTGAAGAAAAATCTATTCAAATAACATGCCCACGCTTGTTGCAGCTTGGCTAAAATAACCTTATCTGGAATAACATGAAAACTCTTCCTCTTGTTGAAGGGCATTTTATGAGGCTCAGAGACAGGAACAGAGGTGGTATTCAGTAGGATCAAACCGGTTCTAGCGTACCGGTAGAGGAAATTTTGACTGGTTCGGAGAACTGGCAAATACCACCTCTGGCTGGCCCCACTCACCCACTCTTGCATCTACTATATTTCCTTGTTTTTTTAGCTCACCTGAGTTGTGTGGCAATCCGTGGATTACTACGCCTCAGCTGAGCTAAAAAAAACAACTCAAAAATACCAGTGTTGACATAGAGGGCAAGCTTTTCAGCCGTGCATACACACACGCGAAGCAGTAGGAAAAAATGTGGAAACCCATCACTGGACAGAAAGTTTGGGTGATGTCGATCTGAATGACAGATAATCAGAGTTGGAAAGACCTTATAGGTCATCTAGTCCAACCCCCCGCCCAAGCGGGAGACCCTACACCATTTCTGACAAATGGCAGTCCAATCTCTTCTCGAAAGTCTCAAGTGATGAAGCTCCTACAACTTCCGAGGGCAAGCTGTTCCATTGGAAGATTGTTCTCACTGTCAGAAAGTTTCTCCTTATTTCCAGGTTAAATCTCTCCTCGTTCAGTTTTCATCCATTATTCCTTGTCTGGCCTACAGGCGTTTTAGAAAATAGCTCGACCCCTTCATCTCTGTGGCAGCCCCTCAAATATTGGAAGACCGCTATCATGTCTCCCCTGGCCCTTCTCTTTACTAGACGAGCCAAGCCCAGTTCCTGTAACCGTTCTTCATATGTTTTAGTCTCCAGTCCCCTAATCATGCTGGTTGCTCTTCTCTGTAAGGGGCGTGCATAAGTCCACCATCGTGCCTTGCCCCCATTTAATCGTATCTATTTTCTGTATTCTTACTCATGTTTATACTTATACCTACTATCTTGTAAATGATTGACAAATCAAATAAATAAATAAATAAATTGTTAAGTTAGTAACAGGATTGTTAAGTGAATCTGGCTTCCCCATTGACTTTGCTTGTCAGAACGTCACAAATGGTGATCACTTGACCCTGGAAAAGTACATGCCATTTACCAAGGGTTCAACCATGGGAATGCTGCAACGATCATAAGTGTGAAAAATGGTCCTACATCACTTTTTTCAGTGTTGTTGTAACTTTGAACGGTCACTAAACGAATGGTTGTAAGTCAAGGATTACCTGTATGTACAAGTGTCCTTTAGATCAGGGGTCTTCAACCTTAGCAACCTTAAGACTTGTGGACTTCAATTCCCAGAATTCCTCAGCCAGCAAAGCTGGGAGTTGAATTCTGGGAGTTGAAGTCCACAAGTCTTGAAGTTACCAAGGTTGGAGACTCCTGCTTTAGATACACTAGGTTTTCAGATTTACTGCCCTGCAAAGGGACAGAGAAAACTAATTAGAAACATTATTCTCTAACTATAAGCACTTATTCTTGCATCTTGGTTTTAGCATGCTAACGTTTAAAAAAATGGATCTTTTGGGGAAGTACTTTGGCAAAGAGGTATTGGAAGTTAAAACCCACCCCTCCCCTAGAGAAATGAAATAGTTTAGTATATATTAAAAAGGCAGAATATTTCCCCGAAAAGAGAAGTAGAAACTCAGAGAGGCAGAAACTCAGCCCCCCTCAACCTTGCTAATGGGCCCTTAAGGCCTGGGCCAGTCCAATCAACATAACAAAGACCTACCTCTTCAGGCAGACCCATAATAGGAATCCCAAAGCCCTTTCATTATATCATCACCCAGCAAGGGTCAACCAAGCCTGGGACTCAAAAGACAACCTACAAAGTTACCCCTTAATGGCCCCATGGGAGTCTGGCAACCAATCAGAACACAAGCTCAAATTCAAACCCCAACAGAGGGCATAAAACCCAGGCACTCTCAACATCTCTTCCCTTTTCTGCCAAGGAACCCATCCTGTTCATCAATAAAACATCTTTCCAAGAAGTCACCATGTTTCCAGTGTCTTTCTTCCCCACTTGGAACTGAACTGTTAGGAATGTAAGTCACCTAATAGTTATTTGGGTTGGAAATATATAAACTAGGATAGACATTTTAATACTATGTCTTTAAGAGAATACTAAAACTGTAATTGGGTGTGGTTTCTCAAACGGCCATAAGATGGAGCCAGAAACCTGGGTTGCTTAGTCTCAGAAAAGGTCTCAGTGAGTCTCTATTTCCTTCTGTTGGAAAGAGTTGCCATTCCTCCTAATGACTGTTACTGATCGTTGATGTAAGTCTGTTACTGAACTGTTTTTTGATACTGGACTTTGATATTTGGATTATTTCTGAACTGAACACTGATTGCTTTACTTGTAAATGACTTGGACTGCTTATCTTGGACTGTGCTTAAGCGTTTATTGGAAGTAAAAACCTACATTTACTGTACAGTGTATCTGTGTGCTGTGTGTGTGTTATTCTTCACTTCTCTCACTACGTCTCCCTGTATGCGCTCTTTCTCCTAACGGGGAATTACCTCAACATGAACCCAGACAGACATTTCTTCCAAAAGAGGCTTACATGCTCTAACGCTATTCAATTATCATTAGGGAATAATCCTGTATTAAATTGGAAGGTAACAGTAAAATTAACAAAGTTTGTGGTTGAGAATGCAAGTGGAGGTCTTCCAATTCAATCTCCTGCCCAGGGATTTTCAGACCATTGCAGAAAAGGGATGGTCCAACCTGTGTTTGAATGCAGGGCACCAATGATCTCGGACGCAGGCAGTTTCACTGCTTGCTAATTCTTATGGTCAAGAAATTCTTCCTTATTTTGTGTGTACGTCTCTCTCTGCAAAGCTTCCACCCATTGGTCTTGTCCTACTCTTGACACTAGAGAAAATCCATCCATGTACTTTTTCTTGTGACTCCCCTTCAGGGGTTGAAAGACTACTCTTTCTCTCTCCCTAGCCTTCTCTTCTTCTCTTCATATCTTTCAACTGCTCTTTGTAAGACTTCATTGCCAAGGTCCTTACCATCTATGTTGCTTTTTGTAGCCTTCTTTGCAAATCTGCGGGGTCCTTCTCACTCTTCTCACCTTTCTGTATCATCAGGCAGCAAAATCACCAGTAAAATATACAGATATTTTACAACCTGCCAGAAATTGAGGGGGCTCATAGATAACAATCTCAGTAAGACAATCCGCAGCCCCTACAATCAAATTTTGACAAGTAGGTTTCCTGGGTTGCCTTACCTGAAGGGAGGGGAAAAACGAACCATTCTCTCCTGAAATTCTCTTGTTCAGTGCAGTCAACTTAGAAGCAACAGGATTAGTCTCAGTGGGGAACTCAATAAACATCCTGTCCTGGCATGGGGTGAGCACCAGGATGAAAGGACAAAATCTTGATAGCACCTCTTGAATCTGGATGGAAGCTCCCATTTCAAGGCAATTGAGCCCATCCAGAACTGATAAACCATGAATAACAAACAAAAATAGCAAACTGGCTCTCTGCAGGGCAGATTATCTACTGCTGAAAATAAGTACTTACTCTGCAAGTACAACAGCAAAAGACAATTTTATCTCTCTCTCCTCCCCCCAAAAAAAAAACCTGGTCAAATAAACTTGGAAGAGAAGAGTATTTTCATTCAGACCTGTTTGGGATAAACCCAGCCAGATTTTGGCTAAGTCATTCTGTCCAATTTCCCCCCTGCTCACTTCACCTTGGCTGCTGCATGCGAAGAAGAACTGCAAGAACAGGAATTAAAAATACAGCTATGGTCAAAAGAACCTGGATTCATCTTGGACACATTTAACACTGAAATCAGAAGAACTGGAAGGCAGAAAAGACATTTGGGAGAATCCTTACTTTACACTGGATGAAAAGGGCAGCAGCAGAATTCGAATGCAATGAATAGAGTGCTATACCTGTTGTGTTAAAACAGAAATGCAAGGTGCACGCCAATATATACCACTGCATACAAGAAGTAGTAAGAAGAGCTATGTTTCTTTTAGATCCATGCACGATTGGTGCAGAAATGAAATTTCCATCTGTGGAGAAATGAAATATTAATTTCCTGTATACTTGTTCATAAGTGCAAGCTTTCATTGCTGCTAATTTTGGACACGCTACTTGTTTTTTCAACAAAACCTTCTAGGGGGGCCCTCTTCCCTCTTCTCAAACCCAGCAAACAACTTCTTAGCAATGCTTCATTCTTACGTTAACCCTTCACCAGCATTAATAAGGTTAAGTGAGATTGCAGGAAGAAGTGTAAAGCTCCAGCCTCTATAAATGCCTCTCTCCCAATACCTAAACATCAACAAGAAGAAGCTTTCAGAACTCAAACAACACTCAGATGATTAACACCAAGATGAATATCAGACCAACAATCAAGAAGTAAACTATACCCCAAGCCAATAATAAACAGTCCAACCAAAGAATATCCAAGACCATTCCCACAACACTACTAACAAGGCAAGCCCTTGAATATAAATTGGGAGCAAACCCCTCTGATGATGACACCTAGTTTGGGAAATGAAACATCTGCAAAAAAAAAAAAAAAACCTAACCAAGTTCAGAGAACACCAAGGACCCCCCTTCAGTTCTAGTCCCAAACTATCTGGAACTTTATTGTATTAATACAATGCTTAACATACGTGTTTGGAGGAAACGAGAAAGGAAAGGAAAGGAGAAGAAAAAAGGAGAGGGCACTGTTTGACTTCAAGCGGAAAACTAACCTTTATTAAATTATTGTATTAAATTAAGCAGGCGGCTTAAAAAGTTCCCTGAAAAAAAAGAGAAGCTATCAAAAGCAGATATTCCAAAACCTTGGCAGCTGACTTGGAATTCTTTCCAAGCAAGTACTAGACCCCATATACCTTTGGCAGGCATCTACAGATCATTTTGAGACAGGGGGGCAATTTGTGATGATTCATCATCTCATCTGGAGCATACCTATTTCACAAAGACCACATGAACCAAACTAGGTCAAAGCAAATACTTTTGACAAAATTTGGAGATCCTCCTGCTACTCTTGAAAAAATCCTGGGCACGTGAGTTGCATGTTGCTTTCCATGAACCTAATTATTTTTTCCAGCCGTGGTGGAAAATTGTATTGAGCATAGGAGGTCATCTCTAAGGACAATGCTCTGTAATTCAGGTGGGGAAAACTCATGGGAATCTTTTGATGAGGAATTGTTTTTTGTGCGTTGTTTGATTTTTATCCTGACTTTTTTCCCAACCCCCACACAGGACCAACCATGGCACTGTCTCCTCTGCCTTATTACATTCATGCACCAATTTTGGCAGGGGTGGGATTCTACCAGTTTGCACCTATTCAGTTGTTAACATTCTAAGCAGTTCAGACAACCTGTTGTTAGAAGAAATTACTGGCCTAATCCTGTAAGGAAGGCAGGAAGGAAACATTCTGGTGTTGCTTACAGAAACCACCTCTCCGTTAATTCTTATTACATTCTTGGCAGGACTAGACTTCCTGTCTCTGGAACTTCTCTGGAGTTTTTTTTCCTCCTTTGCTGGGACTTTGCTTGTGTGGAGTGACCATTCAAAGTTACAGTGGCACAGAAAAAAGTGACATGACCATTTTTCACACTTGCGACTGTTGCAGCATCCCCACAGTCATGAGAGGCCAGGTGAGGAGATATGTGCCTCGATGTGAGTGATATTGAGTTGGCCATGCCCAGCCAATAACATGACCACCAAGCCACGTCCATCCAGTCACATGATCACCAAGCCACGCCCACCAACTAAGCCATGCCCACAGAACCGGTTGTTAAAAAATTTGAATCCCACCCTTGAATTCTGGGACATGAGTCAATATGAGATAAGATGATAATTTTGGGCTTCTTACTCTTGAGAATTACTTTATCCAAACAATTATTTTATCTTGATAACCAGAGATGAACAAAAATCTCCTCCCAAGTTTGTTCAAGGATTCAGAATGATGGAGAGAAGTGTGAGCTTCGCCACACTTTTGTTATTATGGTGGTTGGCAGTAGAGGGTCTGTTGACCAGATCTACATAATTGAGTAAACTATCAAAACCTTGGCCTCAGTCTTGTGATTTTCATAATAATTTCATGAAGTATTATAGAGTGAGGGAGATAATCAATAGCATTGGGGTTTTTTTAGCCTGATAAATGATGCTAATCTTTCACATCTCTGCTACAAACGTACATCCTAAACCATTGCGCAATTACTGTAGAGCTGCAGTTGGCTCTTCATATAGTTCCCACTGGATTCCCTTTGTGAAGGAAATTGCTGTTTGTATCTTTGTTGCCTAATTAAAGGCTCAAGCTTGATAACCCTTGAACATGTAATAACCCGAAATTAATGGTCAAACATGTCAAATCCCTGATGGCAAGGACTGTGCACTCTGCCTATTAGCTGATAAAATTTGAGCCATGAAATGGAAGGGGTGTATATCTATGTGACAGGAAAGGAGACATAGGGCAAAATAAACACTCAGGTCATAGGACTAGAATCCAGCTCATGAATCCAAAGTCACAGGGTTGGAATCCAACTCATGAACAAGTCCCACTCCAGACCTGCTGCTATGGTAGCTACTGTGATATGGTGTACTTAGATATAAGTAGCCACACTGAAGCCATGAAGTTGAGTTAGAGTAGGGCTGTCAAACTCCCAGCCCACAGGCTGGATGTGTCACATGCTGGCCACACCCACGCCCAGTTTAGCAAAGGGAGGGGGAAGTCCCAATACATCACATGATGCCGCCATGGTGATGTGAGTTTGACACCCCTGAGTTGGAGGGAGATGCATTTGCAGAGCTTTCATTTACAGGCAGTCCTCAACTTACAATTTGTTTAGTGCCTGTTTGAAGTTACAATGGCATTGAAAAAAGTGACTTATGACTGCTTTTCACACTTAAGACCATTGTGGAGTCCCCATGGTCACATGATCAAAATTCAGACACTTGGCAACCAATTCATATTTATGATGGTTGCAGTGTCCTTGTCATGCCCTTGGTAGAGTTGGACTGTGAGGGAGAGGAGGAACATCCAACAGGGAATGGAGGTGTGGCTCCGAAGGTTGTGGAGGAGGCTGAGGAAGGGCAGAGGCTGGCTGAGCAGTCAGAGAAGGACCCAGGCCCATCCCCTCTGCATCTTAGGACACGCAGGGAGGAACGGAGGAGGCAACAACTTGGCTTATGGGAGAGGAAGCGGCCATGATTCCCCTCATTGGTGGCAGTTGCCAGAAGCAAAGCGTGTGCTATTTTGGGCTGAAGTTATCTTGGTTGGCGTCCTTCCAACAGACTGTGCCTTGTTATCTCCTTGAAGTTAGTAATTACTTATCCTGGGAATTCCTTAATTGTAGTTTGTTTTAATTTTTATTTCACCTCTGTCTGCTCATTAAGTTCAGACTGTATTGCTTTCTTTTGAAGACTATTTTCGAGTACGTTTTATCTCCAGCTGGATATTATTGAACAATGGGGCCAAGTTGGAGGCATTAAAGGACATTTCTTCACGTTTTGGATTTTGTTATGTTGGTGTTACACTCCAGGTCATTACAGTCTTAGGATCATGTGATCAGCTTTTGTGCCCTTCTGACAAGCAAAGTCCAGAGGGAAGTCAGATTCACTTAACAAAAGTGTTCCTAACTTAACAACTGCAGCGAGTGACCTAACAACTGGGCCAAGTAAGGCTGTAAAATGGGGCAAAACTCACTTAACAAATGTCTCACTTAACAACAGAAATGCTGGTCATAAGTCTACCTGTATAGGCTCTTTATTCTATTTTTTTTCATCTTTGGTACATATTAGTATTATGCAGTTCCAGTTGTTGTTTTCCACTTATGTTAGGAGTCCTGCTTTCCAGAATATTTTGCACTGGGGATGATGAAAATTTGGTCCAATGTATCTGGAAGGGGTGCACCAGCTTGGAGGTGGCTGGGCTTAGAAATTCCACAGCTATGGAAATGAAATCCTTTCATTAAAGCACAATTCCCCCTTGAGAGCTAGAAGGCTGCTTTGGGAATACCTCACCCGCCTGCCTCCCTGCTGTTCTACAAATGGTTTATCCCTCTTCACAGGAGCTCAGGTATATCAACTGCCTTGAAACCAGTCAGAATTACCCGCACTTTTCTCTCAATGTCTTTGACTCTCTTTCCGAGCCCATTTTAAGGTATATTAGTTTTAATTGCCAGAGGTGTCCCATTGCTCTGCAGATGTGTGTAGCGTTAAAGCAAATAACAATAAAATGCCTGTTTGTTTCCTAAGCAGAGCTCTGAAATGGGATCTCTGTGA
Organism: Pseudonaja textilis; assembly: GCF_049901715.1. NCBI lineage: Eukaryota > Metazoa > Chordata > Lepidosauria > Squamata > Elapidae > Pseudonaja > Pseudonaja textilis. The sequence goes on along the minus strand of NC_141991.1, from coordinate 190,827,044 downwards.
ATTCAAAGGCAGAATGACAAACACAGCTACATCTCCAGATGGCAGTAAAGTTCATTCACTGTGAGCACCTGAGGCAGAAAATCAAGCTAAGAAAATTGTAGCATTAAAAGTGTTTAGCACATGGCTGCAATTACGGCGCCGAGACAAATGCAAAATGGCATCATCGGAGGTAAAAGGACTCAGGCAAGACGAATAAAAAAATAAGCCAGAAATGTAAAGCATGATTAAAATGAAATTATTCTGCTTGTAATAAATAAGCGGGAATAAGAAAATAGTGATGTTTGAGGACTGAGGAAGTGATAAATGCACCTGCAAATTCAAAGAAAGGCTTCTAATACGGATGGGAGATTCTCTGCTGCTCCAAGCTGACAGCACAGAGGCAGGAGGAGTAGATGGAGGTTTTGGCAGAAGAGGAGATATCCAGACAAGAGGGAAAAAAATGATCTGCCTTCTGCTCCTCACTGGGGATCTGCCTATCATTATTTATTTTTATTTTATTTATTTTATTTGCCAGGCATGTATTAGATAACAGATATAAGTATAAGCATGGTCACGTATACATGAAATGGATACAAATATAAAAGAAACAATAGGACAGGGGTGGTAGGCACATTGGTGCACTTATGCACGCCCCCTACAGACCTCTTAGGAAAGGGGTGAGGTCAAGAGTAGACAGTCTAAGGTTAGTTTTCGGGGTTTGGGGAAGAAACCACAGAGTCAGGTAGAGTATTCCAGACATTGACCACTCTGTTGCTGAAGTCGTATATCCTGCAATCAAGTTCGGTGAGGTTAACCATGAGTTTGTATCTGTTGTTTGCTCTTGTATTGTTATGGTTGAAGCTGAAGTATTCACTGACAGGTAGGACATTGCAATGTATGATTTTATATACTACATTTAGATTGGACCAAAGGTGGCGCAGTTCTAGAGTTACAAGTCTGGTGACATCTTCTACAAGGAAGGAAAAAAGGAATTCTACCAGCCAAGAAAGTTCTTCTGGGGAGGCAAAGGTATTTGGATTTATTAAAGGGGTGAAAAGGAGTCTTCTCTGAACTCTTTATTAAAGCATCCAGAGAAGAACAACAAAAACGATTAGGGGCCTAGAAGCTAAAACATGAAGAACGATTGCAGCAACTAGGTCTACTGTACCTGATCTAGTGAAAAGTACCAGGGGTGACATGAAAGTAGTCTTCCAACACTTGAAGGCAGTGGTGGGATTCAAATAATTGAAGAATAATTTTCTCCGCCCTAATGATTTCTTCCAACAACCAATTCGCCAAACTGCTCCGAAAGTGAATAACCGGTTCTCCCAAAGTGGTGCGACCTAGCTGAATCCCATCACTGCTTGAAGGACTGTCCCAAGAAAGAGGAGGATGATTTATTTACCAAAGCACTTGTAGGCAGGATAAGAAACGATGGACAGAAGCTAACCGAAGAGATAAGCAACCTGGAACTAATTCCTAACAGTGAAAAACAATTAACCAGTGGAACAAATTGCCTTCGGAATGGTGGGTGCCCCAAGATTAGGGGCTTTTAAGAAGAGACTGGAAATAGGTCTCCTGTGGGAGTAGGGGGTAGGACTAGATGGCCTCCAAAGTCCCTTCCAATTCTGTTACTGTTACTAAAAATATGTGGAATCAGCAGCCACACCATACCCTCGTGATGTTTTTTGCCATTTGTCTTAAGGCTGATAAATGGTATAGGATGCCCATGGATAAGCCAAAGAGCACACTATTGCAGGTGGATTGGAAGAAAATATTTCACGTTGGAATATTGACCTCCATAATAAAGACGGTGTGTATGTGGGTCCTATTGTCTGTCATAGTCAACCTAGTATAATTGTTCGTTCTGACTTGCTTCTGTGCCAACACTATAGAGCAATGTACACCAGAACAACTAGACACAAGGACAGTTTTTTTTCCCGAACACCATCACTCTGCTAAACAAATAATTCCCTCAGCACTGTCCAACTATTTACAAAGTCTGCACTACTATTACTATTGATCTTCTCATCACTCCTTATCACCCATCCCCTCCTACTTGTGACTGTATGACTGTAACTTTGTCGCTTGTATCCTTATGATTTATATTGACTGTTTCCTATTATGATGTGATTACTTATTGTACCTGTTCCGGACTAGCAGGCTCAAAAGCCTGCAACTCTGATTGGCCCGCTGATAGCGGATCGTGATTGGTCACCTCAGACTGATCCGATTGGCTAGTAAACGGGCTGCCGCGATTGGTCTAGCCAAGCGCGGCAAACTCAACTCACCGTCATTGGCTGCCTAGCCGCAGCCAGCCCTATATAAGGGGCTGCTGTGGCTGGGATATTTTGCTCAGATCTGAAGTCACTAATAAAGAGCTGTTGTTGCTATCTGAGTCTTGTCTCCGTCATTGAACCTATCCTCCCAGATCTAACAGTACCCTATGACTATTATTAAGTGTTGTACCTTATGATTCTTGATGAATGTATCTTTTAGGTACACTGAGAGCATTTGCACCAAGATAAATTCCTTGTGTGTCTAATCACACTTGGCCAATATTCTAAATGCAATGTTCCAATGTGGGGGAGAAGGAGCTTATCCAACTGTCGGCCCATTTCTCCGTGACTGACATTTGACAGAAATATTCTCTATTCTGACATCCAGCAGCTTAATGCTTTGCAATGGCTACCTCTGTCCATTTCAGCAGTCAAGGACATTATCTGGAGCAGCCTGACAACTAATCAGCCATCCTGTGTGCCGGTGCGATCCTATATCAGCAACGGGTGTGTGTCTGTGTGTCTTTAATAGGAATTCACTGAATAGTCCACAAGCAACTGTAACACATATACGAACTCCATGTGTTTATGCAAAGATTCAGATTTATCTGACAGCTTTACACCCAGAGGCATGATGTGCAGCAATTAAAATTAAAAATGTTTTGACAGCTTAAACAAATGGCTATATAAATTTCAAAGTTGCTTCAAAAAAAAAAAAGAAAGCCACAGCGTTGAAGTAAAGATCTCCAGACAAATAAATCAGAATATTATACAGAGGTGTTATGAAAATACACATATACAGTTATGGGCAAGCAGTTCTCAAAAATCAACTTTAGTTCTGTCTGAAAAAAATTAAAAGAAAAATGACATTTTAAAACTCCGCAATAATCCTCTGAGAAGAAGCCGAAGGAATTCAGCACAGCTCATAACTGGGTTTGGGCAATTTTCATTGAACAGATTTTCCTTTATTCTTATCCTTTATTTAATCCCCAACCTTTCGTCCTTCTCTCTTTATTGGTGGGAGACATTAACTTTCCCAGATTTCCAGGGATAGATCCTTTTTCTTGAGCTATTAAGAGCACTATATTTGTCTATGTAGATGTTCAATTATCCATGGTTGTTCCAAAAGTGCTTTTTTCAAAAGGCAACTGGACTTTTTTTTTTTTTTCCATTGAAGGGGGTTCACTTCTCATCCATCACAGCTGAAGAAGCTTCTTCCACGTGAAACAAAATGTCTTCATGGAAAAAAAACAAAGTCCAGTTGCCTTTTGGAAAAAAAACACTTTTGAGAACACTATATGTGATTCACAGAAGAGCAGCCCTAAACCTTAAAAATTCTGAGCTAAACACTTTTCTATATTTTCACTATTTTTTCATTCACTAGAAAGATAACAATAATGCATATTTGCCAGGCCAAACTTAACTAGCACTGAAAAAGGGGACTGGTGGCTGGTTTTTCACACTTATGACCGTTGCAGCCTTTCCATGGTCATGTGATCAATATTCAGCAGCTTGGCAACTGGCTTGTATTTATGACAGTTGCTGTGTCTTGGGGTCACGTGACCATCATTTGTAACCTACACAGAGGATATGGAAAGTTAATAAGGGAAACAAGCCAGACTCACTTACCAACTGCAGTGATTCACTTAATGGTGGCAAGAAAGGTCTTAAACTCACTTAACTGTCTTGCTTAGAAGCAGAAACTTTGGGCTCAACTGTGGTTGAGGACTAGCTCAACTGGGATGATCAATGGTAGATCAAAAGAATTGATATGCAGTCATTGCAACAACGCGGTGGCTCAGTGGCTAAGATGCTGAGCTTGTTGATCAGAAAGGTTGGCAGGTCAGCAGTTCGAATCCCTAGCACCGCATAACAGAGTGAGCTCCCATTACTTGTTCCAGCTGTTGCCAACCTAGCAGTTTGAAAGCATGTAAAAATGCAAGTAGAAAAATGGGGACCACCTTTGGTGGGAAGGAAAAAGCGTTCCGTGCACTTTTAGCATTCAGCCACATGACCATAGAGACATCTTAGGACAGTGCTGGCTCTTCGGCTTTGCAATGGAAATAAGCACCGCCCCCTAGAGCCGGAAACGACTAGCATGTCTGTGAGAGGGAAACCTTTACCTTTACCTTTTACACTGCAACAAGGGGATGGAGGGGGGAGATGGCTATATGAGAAGGGACAGTGAAGTCCCCCTTCTGGTTACATCTTACAAGCAGAGATGAATGATGGCTAGGGATCACAATTTCAAAAAAAGAATTGGGAGGAATCTCAGGAGCTGCAAACTGTTTGCTGAGGCAGGGCAGGGGTTTCCACCAAGGTCAATTACACCTTCTGCAGCTCCAGAGGAGATCCTGCAAAATTGTCTTTATGCTGATTCCTCAAGACACGTAGAAATGTGCTTGAGTCTGTGCTTTATTAAGCGAAGAGGTTGCAGCCCTCTGAGGCTGGTGGCACCGCTTCTGTACTGTCCCAAGCTTTCAGCTTCTGTGGGATCTACTGGAGACCTCTGTCTTAGACTGTAGCAGAAGGCTGAAAACATACACACACACACACATACACACACACACACACACACAGACACACACACAGACACACATACACAGAGAGAGAGAGATTGAGGGCAATTGCAGGTTTTACTCTGGGTTTTCTAACTTATTTGCTGGTAGGAAATAAGATGGTTTTAAAACTTAGGAAGTTGCCGAGAGAATAGGGGAAACTGACCGAGGAGGAAAAAAATCATGTCAAATTTCTTTTAGTGCAATAGAGAACCAGTGTGCCAGTTCAGCATTTGCTCTGGATTTGAATAAATCACAGTATTCATTTCTTTGGGGAAAAAGAGCAGCGTCAGGGTTTGTTTTGTTATTGTTTTAGTTGTATCTGAAACTATAACTAAGCTATCTATTCTGGGTTGTTGTTGTTGTTTACCATTTAGCATTTTATTGAGTGACAAGATAAAATAAGATACAAAATACGAAAGCAAATAGGAAAGCAGTGGGAGGGAAAAGGCGGGAAAGAGAAGTGAGGAAGAGTTGGGAAAAGGAAAAAGAAGCGTTGACTTCTGACTCCGTCTGTTGCAGTAAAATAAAGCATTAACATCAAACCGCAACTTTTTGTTTTTTCAAAATCACAAAAAACTAGCCATTTCGATAAGGATCTATCAATCTAATCGTTAAAACCCAAAATCAAAGTTTCATTCTTTTCCACTTCAAGCAAAAAGTTCAGAAGCAGTCTCCATGTGGAAACAAAGGCACTTATATTCTTCTCTTTCATCAAAAGAGCAAAAATGGAGGGACACTTTGGTTCCTACCATGGATGAATGGTTGCCGAAGCTGATGGAGTTGGCTGAAATGGCAAAACTGATTATTTTGATTAAAGAAAAAGTTATGTGTTCTAGTTTTGCACTGTTGGGAACTCATGCCGATCTATGCCTCGAGCATGCTGGCCTGTTTCTTGGGGTGGGGCAGGGAGGAGGGAACAAGCAGCCCGGTGCTTCAGTTGACTATTTTATCCCAATTTGGGGGCTGTAAATTCCTGCAAAAATTCCCAAGCATTGGCTAAGTTTTAAAATGGAATTCCTGGGTCCCGATAGCCTTGCTTAGAATTTCGGTCTCCCGTTGCAACCTCGATAGCTCCCGTATGCTATGGTTACAGAATCCGGGAAAGGGTCAATTTTAATGGGCAACCTGCGCACGCTTTTAGATGTGATCTGATGATGGTGGCAAGACAGTGTGTGGACATTTTGCTTTTTTTTAACATGGGCACAGGGAGAGGGTCGTAAAAATCTATTTCCTTTTCAGCATGAAGAGCCCGTAATAGTTCAGGGAGCAGGATGTTGATTTTTGCAGTTTTGTACAGGTCTGCTGGAGGGAACACTTATTTCCTTATTATGATCTCAGCATGGTCCCCAGTGTTTTGAAGCTGACAGGAGCAAAGAAAACCACAGGTTGGCCTCAAACCGCTTTGGAGAGTTGCGGAAAGAAAATGGGGATGGTTCGGAAGTGCCTTTTGTCTCTGATCGTTCATGGCGCAACTCAAAGAGTGCCCTCTAGAAACAAAAGCCCATCGAAACAAAAGCCCATCCTTGTTGCCATCAAACGTGGAGTCGGGAACACAATCACAGCCTGCTTAATGGAAACGCGCCTAATTAAAGAGTTCTAAATCCACGACCAAGTTAGGCCATTGCAAAGAAACTTATCTAATGAGCCTTCAGTTGCATATCCTTAGGAAGCCTTTTCCTTCTGACCAGGAGCCCGTGTCATTCCAGCTCAGGGGATAAAATTAATGCAGCTGAAGAGCAGCGAGATTATTTGCAAGGAGACGACGGGAAGGCAGCTCATGGCCAGCCTGGTGTCAGCAACTGCAATCCTTAGATAGCTAATTAGCCTCATACCTCGGGGAGGACCCGTGATGTCGGGCCTGTTCTGCGCTCCCCCGTATCAGGTGTTTGGGGAAGTGAACCTCCATTTTAAACGCTTCACATTATCCCAGGGTGGAAGAATAGCAGGAGAAGCTTAATAGCAGCCTGCCCTATTTTCCCATTGCAGACCCTCGCCTTTGCTGGGAAGCTGCCAATGGCGAAAAATCCTGTTGTGCCACAAGCTGGTCCTATTTCTGCACTTAGGTCTCACTGCTTCTACTGAGGCTCAGAACGAGCGGAACAGCAGTCCTGTAATAAGGCATCTCCCGCCCTGAGCTAATAAAAATGAAATGAAGAAAATCCATGTTCTAGCTGCTCAGTGAAGATGTCAGAACGGAGGAGAGGGGAGGAGGAGGAGGAAAAAGGGGAAGAGGAAGGAGGAGGAGGAGGAGAAGGGGGAGAAGCATCTACAGAGAGTTACACTTGCCCTCTGGAGTGAATCTTCCTCCCTCAGATTCACATGGCCTTCACTCTACTGGTATTTCAAAAGAAGACCTGGCTCTTTGCCCAAGCCTCTGGCAAGGGAGGTTGAAACCCTTTTTCCTTTTTTTTTCTTGGTTCCCATCCCTGTTTGTTATCTCTGGCTGGCATCTTTGTGTTGCCTCCAGGTTTTTAAATGTTTTTTGGCAATTTGTAAAGTGCCCAGAGTCACGTGGAGGTAAGCAGCATATAAATTCAATGGAGTATTTTTACTATTACTGTTACATTAGTTTTATGACGATACTGTGAACCACAAACGAAAGAGTTGTGAATGAAGATTGACTCTAATAGAAATATAAACATAAACTACCTTCTCTCTCCCTCTCTCTCTCTCTCTCTCTCTCTTTCTTTCTTTCTTTCTTTCTTTCTTTCTTTCTTTCTTTCTTTCTTTCTTTCTTCCTTCCTTCCTTCCTTCCTTCCTTCCTTCCTTCCTTCCTTCCTTCCCCCCACTGTTAAAGGTCTACGTCTCTGTGTGCTGTGTTTTGCTCCTGGGTTGTCTCACAATGATAGTCACACTGCAAACGCTCTGACACCAATTCCCTTCTCCCTCCCCTAGCAGGGCCACTAAGCTGCAAAGGTTGGGGACTGCTGGTCTAGAAGACAGACATTCAAAACAATCTTTAGAAGGTTCAGAAAATGGCTGAACACAACTGAATGAAAAAACAGTGAATACCAACTGGATATAACTCAGCAGTGTAAAGTGGGTGCAAAGAAGGCCAACAAAGAATTTGGTGATATTCACATATCTCAAAAATCTCTATTCTGCATAGATAGGTGAACTCCCATTTCAAAAATCTACTTTTGGGGCACTATCAGGGGTGGGGTTCAAATTTCTTAACAACCGGTTCTGTAGACATGGCCTAATTTGTGGGTGTGGCTTGGTGGTCATGTGACTGGCTAGGCATGGCTTGTATGTAAATATTGTAAATATTTATGTAAATATTGAATTTTTTTTATTTAAAAAAGAGCAACTTTTACCCAAAATCAGGCAAAGCAGGCAGGCAGATTGAGTTGCTCACAGAATCACAAATTCACTTAAAGATCTATCTATCTGCAATCAGTACCTGAGTCTGTCCCATAAAATTTGCTAGCAAACAAACTCACAAAATTAACTGACAACACACCATGTATATAAATATTGAATTTTTTTATAAAAAAAGAGCAACTTTTGCCCCAAAGCAGGCAAAGCAGGCAGGCAGATTGAGTTGCTCACAAAATCACAGATTCACTTGGAGATCTATCTATCTGCAATCTACTACCTGAGTCTGCACTGAAAAATAGAAACTTCAGTCCTAAGGAAGGTTCAGCTCTACTTTTAGATTAGCTAAAAAGCAAGAAATCCAACAATTTCCTGCTTTCTAGCTAATCTAAATCTCCTGGCTCAGCCAAACAACTGATGGTTGGGGGGTGGGGGGAGAAAAATAGCAATTTGGCAGGCAAGTTTGATGGTGCGTATACCAGGTAAAGAGTGAGTGGGCAGGATGGGGTGAGCCAGTGGTGCAATTTGCTGGTTCCCCGAACTGGGTAGAATCATAACAACTGGTTTTATAGAACTGGTCCAACCAGGTAGAATCCCACCCCTGGGCACTATCCTTGAGGGAGGTTTCAAACAAAGTAGGACAAATTTACAGACAGGAAGATCTGGGGATTTGGAACAATGTTGTGTAAGGGAAAGGGAGGGAACTGATCTTCCTAGCTTTGATAGGCATTAAAGGTAGTCCTCGATCTACAAGTATAACGGCACTGTTGGTATGTGTTGAGGTAATTCCCTGTTAGGAGAATGAGCGCATACAGGGAGATGTATAGAGAGTAGTGTTGGAATAATACACAGAGAGCACACAGATACACTGTACAGTAAATGTAGGTTTTTACTTCCAGAAAGGTTTAAGCAAGGTCCAAAATAAGCAGTCCAAAGTCATTCACAAGTTAAATCCGTCAGTTTTCAATCAAGGGATAATCCAAATATCAAATTCCAGTGTCAAAAACAGTTCAGTATCAGACTTACATCAAATCCAGTAATATCAGTCAATCAGAAGAAATGGAGCAACGGCAATACTTTTCAACAGAGGGAAACAGAGATATACTCACGCTCTCTTCTGAGACTAAGACTAAACAACCCAGGTTTCTGGCTCCATCTTATGGCTGTTTGAGAAACCACACCCAATTGCATGCTCTTGCATTCCCTTAAAGATATAGTACTAAAATATTTATCCTGGTTTATATATTTCTAACCCAAATACATGTTAGGTGACTTATATTCCTAACAGTATGTTACTGGTTCAGACCAATTCTTGCGAACCAGTCGTTTAAAAAAAGCCACTGGCATATCAGCTGAGAGGAGGAAATCATCTGAGAGGAGAAAGAAGAGAAAAGCGCAGGATCAGCCCTCTCACCTGCCCTTGCGCTTTTCCCTTCTTTATCCTCTCAGATGATTGGCGCTGCAGGCCGCAGCTGGTGTGTGGAAAGTTGCATGTGTGCGTTAAGTGCGTGTGCATTAGGTGCACATGCACATGCATGTGGTCACTGAACCAGTAGTGGAACAGGTAGGATCCCACTGATGTATAATGGGGCCCATAATTTTGGTCATAAGTCCTGATGGTTGTACGTTGGGGCACCCTCGTGACCAACCCGATTTTAGGAACTTTTTTTGCAGCAGCCATAAAGTGAATGCCACAGTTGTAAAGGAAACATGGCAGTCATTAAACAAGGACTACTTTTGTTCAATCCCTGGAGGGATGTCATGTGGAAGAAGGCCAAGATCTGTTTCATTGTCACTTTGAAATGCAGGACAAGAAACAATGGATTTAAGATGCCAGAAAACAAATTGTGATTGGGTCTTAGAAAAACTGAATAGCGGGAAAAAGTTCACAACAGAATTTTTGACAACAAAAATAATCATTTAAAGATGTTGTGGGGTCCCTTTCACTACATATGTTGAAGCAAAAGTTACTTTAGTAGGTATTTCAAATTTTATTCTTTCACAGAGAAGACAGATTGATTAAGATGTCTCTTTCGAACCCTGTGATGGTTTCAGCAGCTGTATGAATAATTACAGACATATTTCTTGTTCTTCTTCAAGATACTTCTTTTCTTAACCAAGAGAAATGATAGCCATAATAATAAAGGCCCGACCGCATTCTATATTACTGGATTACCTCTAATAGGTTTAGGGTCCATTATTTAAAGCAATATTCAAATTATTTCAAGACTAAATTCCAGGCAGTACATTAAAATGCATAATCTTCCACCTGCGTAATATCTTTGAAGATCAGTCTCCCTGCTTATGAACTGCTTCTATTTAGTAAAAGGGGTGGAGGGAACTGTTTTTAATTCTCCAGACAGGAGCTGCTGAATAAATGTACATCGCAAAGCAAAAGAAATAGGGTGGTGGCGTTTTTTTAAAGACTCCATAAAAGTTAATAATGCTGTACTGATACACTTGACATTAATCAATGTTTATTTTAAAGAAACCAAAATGATTGAAAATGTTAAAAGTGTCAAGAGGTAAATTATAGGGAATAGACACATTGAAAAATGAAATGATATAAGCCAGAAAGTAATAATGCAAATCCAATACCCCACATACCTCAGTCTGCCTGATTAATATTTCTTGTGGAAGGCTTTTATGCTTTAAAGTATAATGAGATTTGCATGATTCTGAAGTTGGATTTCTCATATATAAAACATCCCAATAACTGAATACATAATTCTAAGAGCATCTTCTTATCTGAAGCATAATTATAATCATACTAATAAACCCAGCCCTGACAATGCTGCAACATGGCTTAGCTTTATCTTGGTTCATGTCAAAGCAATAAATTATGATAATGCTTGAAGGGGAGGGCATGTCTTTGGTAAAGAGGATCCTAACCACATTATCAGAAAACATGACAATAACTTTGAACACTCTCGTCCAAGTGAGATTTTAAGAATGCAAAATTTCCCAAACAGATTATACTGGGATGGGTGGAAATATACTACTGGTGTACGCTTCCATTTACTGTGTGATAACTGACTGCACTATATTCAGAGACACATTCAGAGGAAAGGATTTTTTCTTTTTAAAGGCAATTTGGCATTTGTGATTGTGCAAGGCCCACCTCTTTTTTTTTTTTTTTTACATGTTACACATGGAATGCATGGAAACAGGACCGTTGATCACGTGGATCATGTGAGGCTTAGGCACCATCTTTTCTTTTTCAGTCTCCTAAGTCAGCCCTGAACAAATTAGAAGTAAATAATCCAGAGGTGGTATTCAGCAGGTTCTGACCAGTTCTGGAGAACCGGTAGCTGACATTTTGAGAAGTTCGGAGAACCGGCAAATGCCACCTCTGACTGGCCCCGCCCCCATCTATTCTCTGCCTGCTGAGTCCCAGCTGATCGGCTGGGTTTTCTTTTATTGCCCTGCACAGGAGAATGGAGCTAGAAAGCAGGTTAGCGGGATGGGGAGGGAATGGGGATTTTGCAGTATCCTTCCCCTGCTACGCCCATCAAGCCACGCCCACCAAGCCACGTCCACAGAACCAGTAGTAAAACAATTTGAATCCCACCACAATCTATGCTCCTCTTTACTCTATGTTAAGAGAGCTGATTTGGTGTAGTGGCTAAGGCACCAAGCTAGAAACCAGGTATACCATGAGTTCTAGTCTCACCTCAAAGCCGACAGGGTGACTTTGGACTAAACACATTCAGCCCTAGACTGTGAGAACCTACCAGTATCTTGGGAGTTGCCAGAAGTCATCACTGACTCATAGTCACAGACAAAAGATTATACCCTAGTATCCGTGGTCTTGGAACTGCAGTGACCCTCTTTCAAAGCACTGAGTGTGTTACACCCCGGCCTCCAAAGTCTGTCCCTGAACTGTCATTTTCAGTGTGACAGAAGATAATGCCATCAAATATGAGAAAGGAACCGATCAACCCTCTCTCATTTAAAACTGAATTAATTCAGGCTATAGTATTTATCCTGTCCACTTCCTTGTCCCCTATTTTATCCTCCTTTCAGGGAGCCCCAAAACAAGCTTCCCTTTAGAGGTTCCCAATCCTCCACTTCAAGGCCAGGAGCAGGTCTTGTCCTTGGAATTTTCCTCATGGGCTTAACCATTTTCCCTTCTGCCATGTCAAAATGTGTGCCATTCTGTGACAACTTTGGGAGGGAGCTGCTCCTTTTTGATATGCAGATTAACACTCCGTGTTTATCACTGCGCCCATGTTGGGAGGCAGGTTTTACGAGTGTGGTCCTACACATTACTTTTGCTTTTCATTTCTAATATTGTTATTCATTGTAAAGAAAAGGAATTGCTCTTCAGAGTTTTCTAAGTAAATTTTCTTGGAAGGATCGGGGGGGACGACACACTGTGACTCCATGAAGCGACCCTATGAAGTACGGAGCCAGCCATTTACCTGGCTCCAGAATTTATGGTCGCCTAACTTCCATATTCCTATCAAATCTCAAGAGAAAATATCCTAAGGAACTTGGTCTAACTATGGAGCCCTATTGGTGATGTGTGGATTGGGAATTATACAGGGGTGGGCCGCTGTGGGTTCGCAGAGGTTTGGAAGAGCCTCTAGCCAAGATTCTGTCCAGTTCAGAGAACCCCCATATCCCACTGCTGGCTGGCCCCGCCCCACCCACCCTGCCCCTCCCAGGAGTCCCCATGAGGCCTGTTTTGGATGCAGGTAAGTGCAGGGCATGTGTGGAGGTTGTGGGGGCAAAAAATGGGCCTCACAGAAGTTCAAGAAGGCCAGAAATGGGCCCATTTCTGGCTTCCAGAGAGCCTCCAGAGCCTAGGGAAACTGATTTCACCCTCCTGGAGGCTCGAAAAAGTCTCTGGAACCCAGGGAGGGCAAAAAGCCCCCCCCCCCCACCGTGGTGTAGGAGGCCGACTAGGCCACACCCACAATGGCCACACTAACCCAGGAACTGGGCAGAGAATCCTTTGCAGGGGTGGGATTCTAAAGGTTCACACCTATTCGCTAGAACCGGTTGTTAACATTCTAAGCAGTTCAGAGAACCGGTTGTTAGAAGAAATTACTGGCCTAATCCTGTAAGGAAGGTAGGAAGGAAACATTCTGGTGTTGCTTACAGAAACTGCCTCTCCGTTAACCCTTATTACACTCTTGGCAGGACTAGACTTCCTGTCTCAGGAACTTCCCTGGAGTTTTTTTCCCCTTCTTTGCTGGTACTTTGCTTGTGTGGAGCGACTATTCAAAGTTAAAATGGCACTGAAAAAAGTGATTTATGACCATTTTTCACACTTACAACTGTTACAGCATCCCTCCAGTCGTGAGAGGCCAGGCGAGGAGATGCGTGCCTCAATGTGAGTGATATTGAGTTGGCCATGCCCAGCCAATAACATGACCACCTACCCATGTCCACCCAGTCACATGACCACTAAGCCACACCCACCACCTAAGCCATGCCCACAGAACCGGTTGTTAAAATTTTTGAATCCCACCCCTGGAATTATACCATACTGCATATAACTTCTGAGAAGTCATGTCAAGAGCTAGTTCTGCATAGTAACGCCAAAGCTAACAATGAAACCAACTGAAAACACCCCCAGCATCGGAGGATAAAAATCAAATTTTTGTCTTCGCCACCTTCTGCGGAGGCCAAGGCCAAAATCAGAGCATAGTGCAGTTTTGTCCTTAAAGGGACAGCATGCCCTTGCCTTGTAGGGGATACTTGACTCATGCATCTCTCAGCTCCGAACAATGTGGTGGCTCCGTGAATGCTCTGAGAGGTAGTCAATACTTATTATAGACAATAGTCATGAAGAATCATTTACAATTTATTTCCTTCCACTCTTGTTACAGGTAAAATTGATAGGTATTTAGGCACAGAACTGAAAGAAAACAGCCTAATCTCATGTGTATTTTAAATGAGGTTCTGAAGGTTGTGAGATAGAGAGGCTGGTCACCTGGAAGAAGAGAATGGGAGACGAGAATGATTAGGAAACGGCAGCAAGTTTATTTTGAAAAGGGGGAGATGGATATAAGAAACTAGGGCTGCAGTTAACTCTATGGAGAGCCTTTTTGAATCACCAAGAGGACCAGATCCTGTAGATGTCAGAGTCTGAGGCTTAATTTCAGAAGACAGAATTTCTAGAGAGTAGGCTGGGCCGTAGCTTCTGCCATCCCAATTGGAAGTGATTCACAACAACCACGATTGCCAGAACAGAGAGTCTATGCCGGCTGGAATGATAGGACTTGTTTGGTGGAAGTCATATAGAGAGGAGGGATTGTCCTGGGTGGTACATGCTTGTAAGAGATTCTACGGATCCTGTCGGGGGTTTGCGGTGCATAAATTTATAATTGATTTGAAAAATGGAGTACTGTAACAGAATTCTGTATTCTGGCATCCTAGGGTTCTTTTGTTGTTGTTGTTCTTTGTGTGTGTGTGGGTGTGTGGGTGGGTGTGGGTGTATGTGTAGAATAGCTGACTATTTCAGCTCCTCCATTTTGTGTGGAAATAGTGGAGCTGCTAAAATTAATAGTGGGGTGGGTGGAGCAGCAGGATTTAATTGTCAGCAAATACTTGCCACTGTTTGTGTTAGAGGCATTCAAGACTCCGTAGGGCCCCCTTTCTTTATATCTCCTACATCTGTTATGCTTTTGCCTTTGTTTCTAAATACACTCCGTATCCTGATGCCTGGCAGTGTCTGTTGCTGCTCATGGCGGAAATTAAAGGTACAGTCTACAAAGCAGTTGTTGTGAATCTCATTCCTGATTTTCTACGGCTTAGGACAGGGGTCTCCCCACCTTGGCTACTTTAAGACTTGTGGGCTTCAACTCCCAGAATTCCTCAGCCAACTTTAAGTCCACAGGTCTTAAAGTTGCCAAGGTGGGAGACCCCTGACTTAGGAAACTGCTGTTTTTTAGGGAGTGATCTTCAGCAATCGAAAACAAGCTTTCCTGGCCTTGGCTTAGCTTTTTTTCCCCCCTCATGAATATCTATTTCATCCATTAATCAATAATTTGATGATAATTCTAATAATTTTTTGAGTCGTAGCCTAAATAATCATTTAGTGCTCCACGAATAGTTTACTCAGCCTGTTTTCAGGAACTTCCTAGAACTACCACGGAATGACATGATTGTGCTACTAAAGATTCCATTGCTTGTCATGGATGATTACACAATTAGCACATGCTGGGCACTCTACACCATTTTCTATTACTTCTCTTACCCAACTAGTAGCGACTCCGACTCCTCTCCCATGTCGTTGCCTGCCCTTATGAGGCTCAGTTTACTGAAACAAGTCGTGATCAAATTTCTGTCCAATTAAAGACGGTCCCATAATTTTAAGTAACCCTTTGGATACAAGGAGCAACTCCGGTTCATTTAAGATTGCAGGCTTAGATATTTTGCCTTGTGACAACCTCAGAGTAAGGGTGGCCAGAAGCTTAGCACAAGGTTTAGTACACTTTATAAGTGTATAAGAAAGGGACAAGCTGGTGGCATCTCTCCAGTTCACATATAGAAAAACCAAACAGATTGGCAGTTTTATTGATAAAGGAGGATCCATTAAATTTGACATCACCAGGTTAATTTAAGGATATATATTAATTAAGATAATATATTAATTAAAGATATAGCTGCCCATGAAGTGGCAACTGCCCAGTCATCAAGACAAAAGACTGGCCAGGATCCTCAGAAACTATGTCTAGAGTCCTCTGTTTTCAATGTCAGCCATGTGAGGTCACTGCCTGCTAATTAATTCTTGGCTAGTTCTGCCAAGCTGCATTCACACAGTATTGAACAGTGGCTTCATTTAAATCCAAACTGGATGATCAAGGAATATTGCATCTTTGAAACCTGGTGCTACTAATAGAGATGAGAATGGACAGTGGGGAGAAGACTAGTTCAAGATAAGGGAACTAGGAGGAGGATCATTTAAAATCTCCCCAGCATATACCTTTCTCAAGAATTCCCCTATAAAAGGCAATAATGACAGGCTGTCACCAATCCAAGTGATTGCCCATTATGATTCCTAGATCTCGCTCGCAGTTAGTGCTGTTGAGCCTTATTCTATCCCTGAGTATTTTATTTTTCTTCCTTATGTATAAGACCTTATTTTTCACACCACTGAATTGAATTTGTTGGATAGGATCCAATATCAAGATCCTTCTGAATCTATCTTCTAAATTGTTGGCTATTCCCTCCAGCTTGGTGTTATCTGTTAATTCCCCTTCTATCCCCTCATCTAAATCATTTATGAAGATATTGAAGAATACTGGGCCCAAAACAGAACCTTGGGGTACTCCATTGCATATTTCCCTCCATGTAAATGTAGTTCCAATGAGGACTACACATTACGAGCAGGTGGTCAGCCAGTTACAAATCCAACTAGATGGTGGTGATGCTCTCTATCCCATTTTGTTCTATATCACCAAGTAGGCTGTGGTCTACTTTGTCAAATGCCTTACTGAAGTCTAAGTAAACTATGTCCACAGCATTTCCACAAGCCACTAATTTAATTGCTTTGTCAAATAATGCAATAAGATTTGTCTGGTATGGTATGGTTTTGACAAACTATGTTGGCTTCTTTAAAAAATGCACCAATTATCACATTAAACAAGAGGAATACCTTCTTCGCACCAATTCCACCTGCGCTTTTTACAATTTTGTAAACAACAAACTAAAAGACTCAAGGTCCATCCCACCCCTGATAGGACCTAATTGTAAAGACTGCAACGACGACACCATTAAAGCCAACATCTTTAACACATTCTTTGGCTCAGTATTTGTAAACAGCAATGGATCATGCCCAGTATTTCCTAGCCGAACCACAGAAAACTACAATGATCTAATACATATCAATTTTACAGAAGACAATGTTGAAAAAGCACTACGCAATCTAAAACCATCCCTATCTATTGGAGCGGACGGAATATGTGCCTACTTCGTCAAAAAGCTATCCACTGCCATAGCAGAACCTCTAAGCATAATCTTTGAAAAATCTTTGAGGACCAGCTCCTTGCCTAACCTATGGTCACAAGCCATGGTCATCCCCATCTTCAAAAAGGGAGACCCCAGCCTAGTTGAAAATTACAGACCAATCTCTTTATGCTGTGTCACCTGTAAAGTCCTGGAATCAATTATTAACCAATCCATTATCCTCCACTTAGAGACAAACAACCTACCCTCTAATAAACAATTTGGTTTCAGAAAAAAACTATCCTGTAATCTGCAACTCTTACACTGCAAAAACATATGGACTATACAACTCGATCAGGATAAAGCAATAGACGCAATCTACATAGACTTCTGTAAAGCCTTTGATTCAGTGGTACATGACAAACTACTCCTAAAACTAAAATCTTATGGTATCTCTGGACACCTGCCTTACTGGATAGAAGCATTCCTGTCAAACAGACAACAAATGGTCAAAATTGCGAGCATCCTATCAAATTCTGTACCTGTCAACAGTGGTGTCCCCCAAGACAGTGTTCTAGGACCAACTCTCTTCATACTCTACATAAATGACCTCTGTGATCGTATCAAAATCAACTGCATTCTTTTCACTTATGATGTGAAGCTATTCAACCACCACAGACAATAGTGCTACCCTTCAAAAAGACCTTGACTATGTATCAGAACAGTCAAACAAATGGCAACTTCAAATCTCAACAAATAAATGCTCTGTCCTACATATTGGTAAAAAAAATCAGAAAATAAAATACAAGCTGAATAGTCAAGACCTTGTTGATGATCCAAGCTCTGTAAAGGACCTTGGAATACTCATCTCTAATGATCCCACTGTAACTACATAGCCAAAAAGGCATTGTTAACCTAATCCTATGTAGCTTTTTCTCTGGTAATATCACACTACTAACTAGAGCATACAAAACATTTGCTAGACCAATACTCGAATACAGCTCATCAGTCTGGAACCCACATTACATATCTGATATTAGCACAGTTGAGAAAGTCCAGAAATATTTCACAAGAAGAGTTCTACACTCCTCTACTCGTTGTAGAATACCTTATGCCACCAGACTCTAAATTCTACACCTAGAAAACCCTGAATTACGCCGTCTTCAGTCTGATCTAAGTATGGTATATAAAATCATACATTGCAATGTCCTATCTGTCAATGAATACTTCAGCTTCAACCATAACAACACAAGAGCACACAATAGATACAAACTCAAGGTTAACCACACCAAACTTGATTGCAGGAAATACAACTTCAGCAACAGAGTGGTCAATGTCTGGAATACTCTACCTGACTCTGTGGTTTCTTCCCCAAACCCCAAAAACTTTAACCTTAGACTGTCTACTATTGACCTCACCCCTTTCCTAAGAGGTCTGTAAAGGGCATGCATAAGCGCACCAATGTGCCTACTGTCCCTGTCCTATTGTTTCTTTTATGTTTCTTATATGTACCCATTTCATGTATTCATAACTATGCATATACTTATACCTATTATCTTGTAAGCAATTGACAAATCAAAATAAATAAATAAATATTGTAAATAAAATTATGTTTGTTTCTAGGTGTTCACAAATCACGCCTAGAGTTTAGGATGAAAGAAACAATATAATCTACAAAATCAACTGTAGCCATTGCAACCAATTCTATGTGGGACAAACATCACATCAATTAAAAACCAGGATCTACAAACATCAGCTGGCTGTGAAATGCCATGATCCCAAATCATTAATCTCTAACCACACTGATACCAAACAGCACCAGTTCGCACCAGCAACACAAAAATGATCAGCAATGCTACCACCCGCCATGTCAGTGGTGCGTTTCAAAAATTTTTACCACCAGTTAAGTGGGTGTGGCTTGGTGAGCATGCTTTGTGCGTGCGCACACACTTTGTGCACGTGCACCCCAAACACACACTTTGCGCAGGTGCAGAGGCTTTCCAACTCACCTCCTGCAATCTCCCTGTCGCTTCAGCAGCTGACGCGCAGCAATCTGCTGTGCTGCGCAAAGCAGCTGTGCTTCAAAATCAGGGATTAAAGGTCAGTATGGGAGCCCGGGCAGGCAGGTGGGCCCAACAGCAGAGTGTTGGAGAGAACTAGTTTGGTCTCTTCTGCTCATCGGTGTTATTGGTACACCAGAACCAGGCCAAACCGGTCGAATACCACCACTGCACTACTCTCATGAGTTCATCGAAGCCTGGTCCTCCACAAGTATTTCCATCAACAAACACATTGACTTACAACCAGCCATCGAATCCTTCAGAATCCAAATCAACTTCCAGAGACAGCACCGACATATGCAATTTCCCCACCAGCAGTTCACCTCCCAAAGACCCTGACCTGAAATGACTTCCCTATCCAAAGACCAATCACAAGACTCCCACTAATGACTCATCCCTGACCCATCACAAGACCCTCACTTGACACACCCACACCTGAAGCTGTTATAAACAGAAGAATAGGTCTATTGAGGAATTTATGGCTCCTTAAATCCCAGGTTATGGAAAAGCGAGCCTGACAGTGAATCAAAAGGAGATGCTGAGCTTAAGTTGGAAAGCAAAGGCCAGCTAATAAGAAGCCATACTGTTCTCTCTCCAAGAGTTAAAGAATTGGCACAAATAGGAATTTAAGCAGAACAATTGATATTACTGAAAATTACTGAAAGGGAGAAGTTCCAGACTAAAAGAGGGAAATGACTTCTTTTAATACAAGATGGAGATTGTAGTTTGAGATTTGTTTTTTTGCAGGTTTCTAGTAATGATAGACATGGACTAATACATCTCAGTGTGAAGTTTCTTTTGTTTTATACTGTTATTCTTCCATTTTTCATTTGGTTGTGCAACTACACCCTACATAATATATTTCTGTTCTGTGTTTTCTTTCAAAGAAACATTTTGAGTAGGCAGCTCACATGGGACATATTTGGTTTTATATACGTTGATCAACTGCACTCTTTTGTCTTTGGCCATTGTCTGCAACACAATGGCCATGTGTGTGCTTGTGTGTGTGTGTGCCATTGTTTTATGCTGAACGCTTTCATAACAGTCAAAGCCATAAAAGTTCCTGCAGAATCACTTACGTTATCAGCTACTAAAAGCATGCAGCAATTTATTTTTGAACACATACATACACATACACATAGACTAACAACTTTTGCAACACATTAGTCATTTGTTTTCAAGGGAAGATTATAAATAGTGAGGGGGGATTGGCGGGCCAGTATGTATTTAGTAAATGAGCACAGATGGAAAACCAACAGATGGTCCTCTACTTTATTTTGTATGCTCAGCCCTACATTTAAATTAAAAAATGTTCATAATTAAGATGAAGGCCTCTCGCAACACTAGCTAGTTTTCCTAGGCTGGCATCATATATCGCGGGCATCATTAAACATTCTCATACCACGGCTTATAAATCTATACAAAATGTTTGTTACAAACCTATGGAAGAAAGTTTGATGTTTTTTATGTTTTGTTTGTTTATGTTTGTTTTTAAAAACCAATAAAATTTACCAAAAAAAGAAAAGAAAAAGGAAGATAACGGGGTTCAAGGAGAGCAGTGGTGGAGGGAAATACGCAAGACTATTTACTGGATAAACTAAAGACATTCCCACACCATCTGGTCCTTACGTCTGTACAATGCAATAATCCACTACTGACATGTAAAAGAAGAAACAGGTTTAATTTACTCTGAATAGGCAGTACATAGACTCTTCTTATTCTATCACTTCATTTATTTAGCATCTCATATTTTGTTGTGACACGGGCTTAAGGAAACTAACCTATGTTAAATGGGCCTTTTTCACAGTTATCGAAATGCCCTTCATTATAAAAGGGTATACTGTATGTATGTATCCATGGGAATACATATTTGGGGCTAGTACAGGAATGCAGAACCTGTACACCCCAAAACCTTGGGTGGGTCCCAGAAAATCCCCCAACATTTTCATCAGATTGGAATCTGTAACAATGGGAAATCATGAAAATAATTTGCAATATTTAGTTTAGTTTAGCTGTAATTACAACTATTATAAGTTTAATCAATTTTAGTCTGGGATTTGTCCAATCTATTTTTGGGAAGTCTGGTTCTTGTTATGCCAGGGAAAGGCCAACTATAGTGTTGGGCCTCCCTAAAGCAGAGGAAGTTGAAAGGAGCCCAGTTGGACGCAGTGAATTTCATGACCAGCTGCATGTTCCACTTTTTGTGAGACCTCTGTCAAGGAGTGGTTCCAGAATTTTGTGGACCATTTTAACCTGACATTTAATGTAGCATTTGTCAGGCATGAACAACCAGATTCACAGAGTTTAAGCTAACTACTTTATTTTTTTTCTGCCTATAATACAGGGGTCTTTCCAGTCTGGCAGCCTCCCTTGAAGAACAATTAGATAAAGCGCCAACGAACTTGGGGCAGGGATTGGTCCTAGTCCTTTTGCAGTTGTGCAATGACTCCAAACTAACTCTGTGCTTGATCCCTCCTCCCTGCCAGATTGGGTGCTTCCCAACACTTGGAGGCCCCCTCCAGTGGTGGGATTCAAAAAATTTTTACTACTGGTTCTGTGGGTGTGGCTTGGTGGCATGGCAGGGGAAGGATACTGTAAAATCTCCAGTCAGAGGTGGTATTTGCTGGTAAATAAACGAAGTGGGATGCGACCACCATTTTGGAGAGATTGGGCTCCTATGTCTATACTGCCATTTGTCTACAGCAGTGCTTTTCAAACTACGCAGCTTTAAGATGTCTGGACTTCAACTATAATTCATGCTGTCTGAGGAATTCTGGAAGTTGATATCCAGGTATTTGAAAGTTATGAAGGTTCAGAAACACTGGTATATAGTGTTTGAAAACACCTTCTTATTGTACTCCTTCATATACTTCACAGACCCTAATCTCCTGTCTCATGGCAGAACGAAATATCTGTATTTATAGCAACTTTCTTTTTGTCCTTTTCCCCTAACGTTGAGTTATTATTTCAGCCTTTGGGGATTTTGTCAACTTCAGTGTCTAATCTTTGCTTAGAATTTTTCTAAACTTTTGATCTGGGATAGCTTTGTTGTAATTATATTCTGTGCACATGGGAGAAAAATAATCTTGCAAAAGTATTAAAAAATGAAGGATGGTTAATTCTTTTGTGATTTGGGGGGAAAGTTAATAAACTTTAAAGGTTTAAAATATATTACTTTTAAATTGTTTTTTTTCTAGTAGTCATTATTGTCATTTTTTTTAAAGTACATTTATATGTTCTCAAAATGTACTGTGGAAGATCACCTGAAAAAAAAATCATATTTCTGAATTAATAAGTTATTTTATTGACAAAAACATGAAACTGAATAGTAGACTGTCTAATCTGCACTAACTTCTTTGTGAGCATAATAGAGAGAATCCTATTTAAAGCACATAAAAAGTGGAAAAATAGAAACCAGTTCTAATAATATAGAATTAAATTTGTGCAGGGTAAAATATCAATAGCAAATTCAAATTCCATTATATTCATATGCTCCTATTTTCAATTAACTATGATTTATTGTATGTGTGGAAATGTAGTCTTGATTCCCAGGAGAGAGGGGCTGCATTCAAAAGGATTAAGAGACTGCAAAGTTTAGATAGCTTGTGGGAGAGGACGAGTGTTAAAACAGCTACTAGAAGCAAACTGCTTAGAAGAAACTCAGTGTGACTCTCTTGGTTTTTGTAGCCTGGCAATAGTGAAACACAATTCTAGGGAAGATAAATTATAGATCGGAATCAGGGGTGTTCATGGTGTGGTGTTTTTTTTTTTAAAGCAAAATGGTGGCCATGACAATCTGATTGAAGATCTACCTGGTTTTTATAGGCGTTACACTCTTTAAATCAGGATATGGTTTTTAAAAGACCCAATCCTGTCTTCTCTTAATCATATCCTATGGAGTTCCCTGATTAGGATACTGTTGTGATCCTGAAAGATACAGTTTGCAGCTTTATCTTTGGATCACAATTTTCTTATCTTAGATTTAAGAAAAGATATACAGTTGCTGTATGATGTCTTGCAGAGATATATAATATCTCTGTCTCTTTTTTTTTCTCACATCAAACACAGGATGCCTTTAAAAGGAGGAGGGAACTGGGTAGACCTCTCCCTTTGGTTTAGCATTATAAAAGAATGAGTGATCAGTGATTCAAGTTATGCCTGGCAATATCATCCAACTCAACTTTGGATTCTTAGGCTCATTAAAATAAGGTCAGGTAATTATATGCCCTTTTACCAGGTCTTCAAAGTCTTTGCTGCTAAACTTTAAAAGTTTAAGATAAGGTCTTTAAGGAAACTTGATGTAATTTCCATTGCACAGGTGGTCCAAATTCATGTGTTCTTTTTTGTAAAAGAGGACTAGCTTGATAGTCAAACACATTCTCCCTGCTGAGCTTTCAAGGCAGGCAGATTTGACTATAAACCATGCTTCTATCCAGAGGTTTGTATTTTCTTTTCTTAATTCCATCTGTGCAGATTGACATTTGTTTATAGATGCCTAAAATGTTGTGTAGGTTATTTGCATTCCCAGATGGCACATTTCCATGGGGATCAATATTATAGTGTAGAGGATGGTTCTGGGTATTCAGACAAATGAACTAAATTAAAACAACTAAACCTAGTGAAAGTGGCTTGATTTATTTTTCTTTAGGAATATAATATGATATTCAAACAAATAACATACAATATATCTAACATACAATATATCTAATATCTATAACCCGAGCAACAATCAAAGCAACATGAAACTGACGAAGATAAGGTTGTCTACTGCAGACGTGACTAAGATGTATGAAAAATATTGACCTACAATTAGTATTTTGGATGACATCAATTCCTTTATTTAAAAACCAAATTAAGCCTTAATTTTGTTTGTTTGTTGTTGTTTTTTGCAACCTTGTATTTTTGTAATACAAAAATTCTATAACTAGCTTCATCCCCTGGAGTTTCATTTGTACTTAGATGGTCAAAGTATAATAATATTTGTATAATGAAGATACTGGGAGGAAGTCAGTACAGTAGGTAGGCTGCCGTGCTGTGTTTTAATGTCAGGGTTAATGCTGTCATTGGCTGCTACTGATTCTGACCGGTTCTAGTGAACTGGTAGTTCCGGTGGGCAGTTCTTGCCCAACCCGCCTCTGCCCTTTCCTGTCCTATATTTCCCTGGTTTTTAGCTCAGCTGATTTGTGTGCCTCAGCTGTTTTACTCACCAGCGCTGACATAGAAGATAAGGTTTTAAGCTTGAACGCTGTGTGCGCTCACCAAACCAGTTATTAAACCAGTTGCAGCTCACCACTGGGTTAATGTCAGATTTATAAATCATTGCCGTGTTGATTTATTGCTGAGAAGTAGAAGGTAACTGCATTATAAATATTGCAATGGAGTTTTTTTTGAAGGCAATTAAACCTCTCTATAGACCCCCCACACACACAGACACACATGCATATGTGTGTGCATGCTCACACTGTATTCAGGCTATTATCAGGAAATCTTGAAAGTTACTAATCATTATATGTACAGAGAAGAACATAACTTGTCTGCCACAGAACTGGAAGAACAATCAATCAGAATTCAAGGTGTAAAAAATACTTGTGGAAAAGCTTTAAAGGGCTTCCTTCCAGTCCATGAAATGGCACAAAGGAATACCACCCTACTTGAAAATGACCTGTTTCTTCCTCCTTTTCTGCATCAGCTGCAAAACCAGTGAATTAACCACTTAATTTGGGATATGATAGGAAAAGTGTCCTTACAATGTGTCCTTAATGTGAAAGTAAAATCCACCACTGATCATTTTCTTGGAGAGGACCAAATGTTGACAGACCATTGATTGTATTTATCGTATGTATGTATGTATATATGTATGTGTATGCGTATGCGTATGCGTATGCATATGTATATGTATATGTATGGTATTCAGCTTTGTTCAGGTATTTTCCCACGTCATTATAGTTGTGCTTTTAAAGTTGAAGCAACGTTTCGGCAGAATCTCATCTGCCATCATCAGGCTTGTGTATTGTGTTTGTCTGTGAGTCAGACTTTCACAGCCGTTTCAGTTTTAAATTTGGTGCTAGCCTACTGCTGTGCCAGAATGGTTTTTTCTTCATCCTGATTGGTTGGGAGTCTTGGTCTGTGTTTATTGATCTTGGAGTTTGCTGTGTTCTGCTTGATTGGTGTTTCTAATATCTTCTGTTTGTTTTGTAGTTTGTTTGTTTTTGTCTTGATTGGCTGGCAACATTGTGTTCCTGTATTGGAGGCTTTTAGTGCAGCTTGGCTCCGAGTAAACGGACAGCTATCATTTATTAGGAAGCTAGGTTTCATCTGGATGCCTGGTTGGGATGTGTTTGAGCTGGAGGTATCGGGGGGGGGGGTCTGTTTGTGCCCAGGTGTTTGCCTGGCTTGTGGTGTGGACATTTTTTTGTTTGTAAGTGCAGGCTTCCAGATAACTGACAGTCTGGTGGAATCATCTCTTCTATTCATGCTTTCAGGTCTTTTTTCAATCTCTATGGCTTCTCTGATAATTCTGTGGCTGGGGTTTTCTATAGTGGCTAGGGTATTGGTGTCATTGACGTTGATGCTATAACCTGTGGCTTTCATGTGTTGGACTAGTGAGGAAGTGTGTTCCAGCTTTTTTATTGCATTTTTGTGTTCATCTAGGCAGGTACTTATTCTTCTATTGGTCTGTCCAATGTATGTGGCCGGGCATGATGCACAGGGGACTTCGTAAATGCCTTGGTTTTCCAGGTCAATTTTATCTTTGGGGTTTCTTAGGATGGCTGATATTTTTCTGTCTGTTTTGAAGGCAGTCTTGATGTGATGCCTGTGTAGTATCTTACTGATTTTGTCTGTAGTACCTCTTATGTAGGGCAGGACAGCTGTTCCATTGGTCTGTTCACCTTCTAGGTCCCTATTATGTGTCAGTGTGTTTTTGTGGATCAGCCAGTGATCAGTGATCAGGCCAACCACATATCTGGAAAAAATAACCAAGAAGAAAATCATGGCCAGCAACATGAGCAAAGAGATCCAACAGACGATCATTCCAAGAGAAAAATCTTCCAGATGCCCCAAACTATACGGCCTCCCAAAAATACACAAAGAAGGCATACCTCTCAGACCCATAGTCAGTTCCAGAGGAGCACCACTACAAAACCTAGCCAAATACCTAGCAAAGCAGCTACAGCCCCATGCTGAAGCAGCAGCTTCACATGAACAAAACTCATGCCACCTCTTGGAAATGATCAAAGATCTACACGTGGAACAAAAATATCTGCTTGTAAGTTTCGACCTGGTTTCACTATTCACTCAAGTCCCAATAAAAAAAACTCTCAAAATCATTTATATAGATGTGCCCATTTATATAGATGTCTGGTAGGTGGGAGGTATCATCCCTGGGAGTTGAAGTCCACAAGTCTTAAAGTTGCCAAGTTTGGGGACCCCTGTTATAGACCCTGTTCATAGTACCTCCTTCCTTCTCCTAGTAGGTTTCCTTCAGCATCTGCCACTGGGAGATTCAACATGGGTTCTTTTGGGATAGTTGGCATTCCCTTTCTTTTTTCCTACAGCCTTTTTTCTAATGCTGGTGTTTCTACAAGTTTCCAACTACAGGATGTGTCACCAGTAACTCCTCAGATGGCAGCAGCGTGTTGCCTCTGGGCATGTTGCCTTTGGGCAGCTAACCCTACTCCTAACCCTTGTTGCCTTTAAATTTTTTAATATTTTTACTGGGTCACCATTCAGGGAGCTGCTGTGTTCTGATTTCAGCAGATCTAAGAGAATATTTGTGGCTCAGAGTTGAAGTGAGGGGTCCTTGGTACTCTTTGAGCTTAGCTGTTTTCTCGCAGACATTTCATTACCCAAACTAGGTAACATCATCAGTGCTAATAATGAAATGTCTGCAAGAAAACAACCAAGCTCAGAGAGCACCAAAGACTCCCCTTAAGTCTAAATTTGAAATATTACCTCTTAGAGTGGGGAGACAACTCTCTATGGGGAATGGAACCACTTGTGAACTATCCCCCCTCCCCCCCCCCCATTATTCTGGGCTCTGCTTTAGCTGCTTAAAAACACTTTTGCTATTTAGGAAGGTATGAGATTCTTTCCCCCAAGTTCCTGGAGGATATTCATTCATTCTTCAACATGCCCTTTCGTCTTTTCAGAAAGTGTTAGTAATAATGAATGCAATCACCTTGTCGGGCATTTGTTCAGCCTTTGGTTCAAAAAAAAAAAGGTACACAAAGGGTAAATAAGTTACAGATCACTTGAACTTCTACAAACCCAACACTTTCAAGATTTACAAGCATTGAGGCCTATGAATGATTTGTACTGTATATTCAGAGCGTCTCATGTACTAGTTTACACTTGTCATGCTTCCCCTCAAAAAGGTTAGCATGAATTTTTTCCCATCACCTCCTTACCAGCCAGTCAGTATCCTCATATTGTAACCACACATGGATAGAACAAAACAAAAAGCATCATCTGTTAAGTTTGGCCGGTGGGTCCCAAGGAGAGGCAAGACTCGAAATAGTGACAATAGCTCTTTATTAGGAAACCAGATACTGAGACAAGACTCCCAGCCGAGGCAGCTCCTTTTATACAGCTGGCTGCGGCTAGGCATGCATTTGAGCTTGCCACGCTTGGTTTTACCCAATCGCGGCAGCCGAATAAGAACCAATCAGAATGCTTAGTTTTGTCCAATCACGGCCTGGCTTTTCCAGACCAATAGAAATGCAGGCCTACAAGCCTGCTAGTATGGAACATCATCCATGCTTGGTGATCGGTGGATCGGTAATTTTTATAGATTTTATCACTCTAGAGTTCCAGTCCTTTTCTCTTTTCTCCTCCCTCCAAAAGCTGATTGCATAACTCTGGGACACTGTAACCATCAAAAATGCATGCCAGCTGCCAAGCATCTGAATTTTGATCATGTGACCTCGAGGTAGCTGTAATGGCTGTAAGTGTAAAAAAAAGAGGTCATGTCACTTTTTTTTAGTGCCATTCTAACTTTGAAGAATCACTAAATGAATGGTTGAGGACTTGTATAAGCAAACATCTACCTTCAATTCACAAGCTATTTTTGTTGGTAATGACTTTGTGCTTGTTATAGCCAACACCGCTATTGGTACTACAGTTTAAAGAAGTCCCAAAAGATATTTTCTTATCTAAGACAATCACAGCTAGGCTGCAAAGATCTGTATGACTCCTGAGATGGCAGCAAATAAGGTTTTTGATTTGATTTGCTTCCCTCTTGTGTTCATCTGGAAGTTCTCAGCCCAGATATATTTTCCTTGTTGCCAGTGTTTTCTCAAAATTTCCTTTCGTATCACTATTTCTCTGTGCTAGAGAAAAAGCATAAGTATTACTTCTGCAGAAAGTTAAAAAGAGATAAGGGGAGAGAGAGAGCCTTCAACCAAGCAGCCTTAATAGCAATATATATAAAAGTAAACAAACTTCTAAAAACATTATGGATAACATGCAGCCTTGCCCTAAGTGGCAGTGCTGTAATGTCCTTTCTCCATGATAGAATTCACTGTTTGCTTCTTGCAGAAATTATTTCTCCCTTTGCAGGACAGAACAAGATATTTGAGGCAAGAGATAAGGAAGGAGAAATGAAAAGATATGCTACAATTGCTCTTACTTTTTCTGTCTGCAAAAGAACACTGGCATGCAGGAGAAATGTAGGTTACTTAATGAACCACAAAGGAGCCTGTGTGATGGATGTGCACCTCTGTGTTCCTAGTCTCACTATGGGTACAACTGGCTCACTGGATCCATGGCCCAGCTCCCTCTGTCAAATGATAAGTTGGCCTTGGGGAAGGATAGCATAGTGCCAGAAGAGCTAACTAGTATTCATTCAATGTTGCTCCCCAGATAAGAAATACAGTGAACCTGAAATGTGAGGAACTGGGAGTTTATCAAAGTTTGTGTCTTCTCTTAGAATGTTCTGCCTTTTCAGCTGGTTCCCCTTCACAATTTTCCTACACCAGTGAATATATTTCTTGCTGCACCAACCAAGATATTAACTGGAAACAAGAAGAATAAAAATAGAATACAGACCAGAAGAGAATTCTGCCTATGACAACTCACCCCCAAAATGCATGGATATGTGTGTATGATTGAGATGTTTTGATTGAGATGAAGGAAATTACTCATGGACAGAAGCTGTATGTGGCAAACTTTGCCGTTGTTGTAAAAATGGTTTCCATGGATATTTTGAAGCTGAAGGTGAGAAAAATCTGGGTTGCTAGAGGTGACTTGGACCATCTTTTACCTTCATGAAACTCCATGTTAGTTTTAATGTGAAAGATTAACAAATCTTATTCTGCAGTTATTTGTTCAGTGATGTCCTTCCTTTTCATGAAACATAATAGACCCAATCCATTATACGCACTGCATCTCTACCAGCAGCATATCAAAAAGAATATATGACCAATAACCAATATAGGATCATTAACCAGACAAGTGGAGACAAAGTGGCACCAAATAGAAAAAGGAATCACAAGGAGGAAATGAAAATGGATCGTGGCATGCCACAGTTTAACACAGCAGGTCATAGAAAATATGCTGCTCGCAGAAGACCATAGGAGGCATCCTACCCATTGATCTGGTGTCCTTCAAATGCCCTCTAGTGGCTGAAATGCTACATAAAAGCTCTAGTTTGCACTTCCCCACCATACCCCAAAGGGAACTAAACACTCACACAACTGAGGCATCTAAGTGGATGAGCAAATCGTTCTTTGAAAAGTTGTTTTAGAAAATTGTCCATGCATGCTGAAAAGCCCCCCACCTGCCTCCTCATAGCTGTGATTTACGTAATGTAATAGACAACAGTGCAGCTTTCTGCTTCACAGAGCAGAACACAGAGGGATGCCTGCATACCAATGGAAGTGGATGCAAAGTTACTGGGTTTTCCTAATAGAAAGTCTCCTGATAAAAAGATCCTTCCTTCCTTCCTTCCTTCCTTCCTTCCTTCCTTCCTTCCTTCCTTCCTTCCTTCCTTCCTTCCTTCCTTCCTTCCTTCCTTCCTTTCTTCTTCCCTCCCACCCTTTCTCGTTTAATCAGAACTTGGTATATTTACAAAGTGATTTAATTACAGTTTGGTAAGATGAAAACTACTGCTGTACTATGAAGCAGAAGACTAGCAAATTGTAAACAAATTATATCATGTAGACTGCCACCTTACCATATGAAATTGACATAAAAACTGGGATAATATAAATCATTGAGATCCAGAAGGGAATTGTAGATAATTTATCAATAAAGAATTTAACGTTATTTATTAGATTAGCCCATGGTATGTTGCTGCTAGCTATGTGCTATCGATGCTTGCTTAATAAGGTGCAGAAAGGCAAATATTTTGTGTAGCATACATGCATGACTCAAGTGCAGAATGGGGCAGCTTGTCACTGCCAACTCACCATGGCGAACCTGCCACAGGACAAATCATCACGGGATAATTCAATAATTCAATCTAATTATTTACAATAATTTTGAAATTGTTTTAATTTTTGTCATTCACTTTTCATTTGGTCCATTCTTTCATTAATGATTCTATTCTAACATTTTTCCGATATTAGTGTAACTCTTGTCCTGCAGCGAGTTGTCCAGTAGCAAGTTGCCCTAGCAAGTTGTCCCCACAGTGAGGTGGTCAGGGCGAGTTGGTGTGGCAAGATGGCTGCAGCGAGTTGTTCTAGACCTACTTATAGGGAGGCACTCTGCCATACCCACAGCGACTGATCAGGTTCTCTATTTAAATGAGCAGGTAGGAGCTTAAAATAAGGATGGGAAAAGAAACACATGCCAGCTAAACCTCTATGGATGATAAGTGCATAATAATAATGATGATTATATTTGTAAGAGAGGCAAACGGTTAACTATTCAGAGAAGAAAAAGTGTTCACTTTTTCTGTGCTTCCCATTCTCTGAATTCAAAATACTATTTCATGCATTGTGGTATGAATCTTCCTCTCACCTTATTTAGTCTCAGACATAAATGGCTTCAAATATTTCAGTAAATTATAGTCCAAACTCTTCACGTACAAATTGATGTGCCCATTGGAATATCAGGTTGACTAAGAATGGTTTTTTTCTTAAGTATGGCAATATTCAAATCTAAGCGAAGATAAGACTAGATAACTGGACATATTGCAACCCCTAGACTCTGACTACAATATTGGTTTCTGTCTTGCCCTAAATACATTTTGCTGCTTCGGCATGGCCATAACCTACTCAATTTCATCACTACACAGCAGTCAAATTGGGAATGAAACAGTTGGGATATAGGTTAGTTTTGGTTATGTACAAAGTAAAAATATAAACTCTTATTCACACTCAGATAATATTGCCTGTGATACCTGCATATGTTTCAATGATCAACATGACATAAATCAAGCATAACAAGTAGCCAAATGTGGTTTATTTTTTCTGGAGAAGTACTGAAAAAGAAAGATGTTTGCATTTAAGAGAATCATCTTAATTTTCCAGATAATGTACGGGAACACTTATGCATTATCTGATTTTTTACCAAAGCATTTGTCTCAGGCTGAAATTCAAGGGACTTAGTACTTACGCACACGCACACCTATCACTAAGAAGGCAAAACTACCTTGATATGTTAGGATATCTTTCAGGCACTGAATGAGACCGTATACATTAATTCTAGCTATGCCCTTATAGTTAAGTTATTGGTATTTATAAATAAGAATGTCAGCTTCTAAATTGCTACTGTGAATCTTAATTCTCTTGGAATGTGTTGCAAGTGTGTTACAAAAGGAAATTGTTATTAAAAATCTGTAGCAGACATCTAATTTTATCAGCAACAAATAAAGAGGATCCTTGTTCCCCGCCTCCCTCCACCCACTATAACTTATTGTCAAATGCTCTTAGAAAACACAGTTAATGAGAAAGTTGTGTCATTTAACATTGCTGAAAAGAACGTAAGCCTAGACAGCCCTATTTTTGATGCTGGATCTCAGAAATGCTGAAGGAGAAGAGAAAAAAAAAGGCTTTGAATTATACTCCCAAGGAAAATAGTTGAGACCAAGGGAAAAATAAACAATGTTAAATATCTTGCACACCTAATGTGAATGCAAGAATTCCTGGATTTCAAACACCCTGAGGGTTGAAAAAATGGAAAGCAATCAAAAAGGTTGACAGAAGATAAGGCAAATATATGCTTTTATAGATGACAAATGCACAACCTTAAGAATGCTCAGAAGAAGAGAGAGAGAGAGAGAGAGAGAGACTCTGAGTAAAGTCATATCTATCATGTCATGAACAACTGAAAATGACCAACCAGTAACAACAGATTCTACTGACATAAGCTTTGTTATCTAAAGCTCATGCAATCAAAAGTACTATGAATGCTCATTTGGCTAATGAAAAAACTGGTGTCACAAAGTCTTTGCAGTTCTGTTTGGAGCAACACAAGATTTCAGCAAGAGCATTGGAGGAACAGGTGGCAGCATAGGAGAGGGGAAAGGACATCTTGGCTACAGCCGCTCCAAATCTGTCAGTGCCTTCCTTTGCATAGGAGAACAAAAAGATCTCTACTAGTTTAGGCAGGGGTTCCCAACCCTTGGGCAGCAATACACTACCGGGATGTGGTCTGTTTGGAATCAGAGGCAGGGGTGGGTTTCTACCGGTTCTGTCCACCTCTGTAGAACCGGTAGCTCTGAAGAGCAGCAGATATAGAACTGGTTCTATGTCTGCTGATCTTTATTTCCTGATTTTTCAACTTCAGCTGCTAAACGAGGCACAGCTGCAGTTAAAAAAGCAGGAAAAAAGGGCTTTTTCAAAGGCTGCTTCTCTGCACACAGACTGCTGATGACGATTTACAGGCGTGCGTTCCCAGCGTGCAGGGAAGCACATCATAAATCACCGAACCTCCTAAATCCCGAATCGGTAGTTAACCTTGTCGTATCCTACCCCTGGAACCAGGTCATGTGAGTGGCTGGCCATTGCATACATGTACAGCTTGACTTGCACAAGCAGGCCAGTTCCCCTCTCCCCTACCCCCCGCAACCGGGCCACCAAGCTGTAAGGAGGACTGCTGAGTTAAGGTGTAAGACAGATGAAAGAGAAGGAGATGGACAGACAGACAACAGCACACACTGAGTGGCACAAACAAGTATCTGGTTTTGTGCACAGGAACATCTGCACAGAATAAGGGCTAGAGCAGGGGTGTCAAACTCGCATCGTCATGGCGTCGTTACGTGACATATCGTGACTTCCCCCCCCCTTTGCTAAACCGGGTGTGGGCGTGGCCAGCACATGACGCATCTGCCCCATGGGCCATGAGTTTGACACCCCTGGGCTAGAGCCTCCTAAATCCAGATTAGAAATATCACAGCAGATTGTGGAGAAAAAGCAAGCTAGGATCATGTGGGCCTTCCAGATCCAGACAAATAGGCAGGTACCAGGCAGTCAATCAGATAGTATGAAGGTAGACAAGGACCAGAAGATAGAGGTGGCGATACCTTTAGTGGTGCCAAGTGAGAGCACCATCAGGAAGAACCAGTATGAGAAACTGGAGAAGTACCAGGAACTGAAAGAAGAACTGGAGAAGATGTGGGAAGTAAAGGCCAAAGTGATCCCAGTGCTGGCAGGAGCACTTGTAGGTTTGCATAAACACATATAGGCATGCATTCAAGGAGATGATCCATGGGGAGAACAAATATGAGTATAACCACATATGGGGAGAAGCTCTGATTCACATTATATCTATGGGTCAAGGATAAAGAAGGTTCTGGAGTGTAAGGAAAAAGTGACCTGCAAAAGCTCCTGCAGGCTTGCAATCTGGGAATAAGGAACACAGCCCCAAATGTTCATTAGTCTGAGACACAAATAATCTTTTCAATACCTGGCCAGTAACTAAATCAGGAAGGTCAAATTCAAGGCCCACAGAATGCTTAGATCTGGCCCACGGGGCTGCCCTTGAAACAGCAAGGGACCAGCCTGCAGTGCCTCTGCCAGCAAAAACGGAGCTCAGGAGGGTTGTGTATAGTCCCCCCCCCGGGCCCCATTTTTAACCGCGACAGCCTCCTGCAGCTCTCCACCAGTAAAAATGGAGCTCAGGAGGACCGCGGAGCCACCCTGGCCCCCATTTTTAGCCATGATGGCCTTCTGCAGCCCTCTGCCAGCAAAAACAGAGCTTGGGGGGGAGGGGTGCCCCTCCTGGGCTCCGTTTTTGCTGGCAGAGGACTGCAGGAGCTGTCAAAGCCGAAAACGGGGCCAGGGGGCTATGCAGGGCTAGCAAAACAAACTAAAAACAACACCAAAGGAGAAGCGTTTCCTCTTTTGCATTGAGTGCACTAGAAGGGACAGGAAAGGAGAAATGGAAAGAAGAAAGAAAAACAAAAAAAATTTAAGATGGGAAGACGGCAAGGAAGGAGAAATAAGGAAAGAGAGGAAGGAAGAAGAAAGGAGAAGGAAGAGAGAAGGAAAAAAGAAAAAGAAGGAAGGAAAGAGGAGAAGGAAGAATAAAGGACAAGAGAAGGAGGGAGGGAGATTATAATGAGAGTGAGGGAGAGTCTGAGGAAAGTCCTACTTTAGCACTTGGCCAGCACAGGTGCTCCCCACATGAGGGATGTTGAGTTGGCCATGCCCCTCCCAGCCTCCCCAAGATCAAACACAACCTGATGAGGCCCTCAATGAAATTGAGCTTAACACTCCTGAACTAAATATTGCTCTACCGAATACTCAAAATTTGGAAGATGTTTTTAACTCCTGAACAAAAGTGGTATTAAGTACACTACATTAGAAAAGTTCTATAAGACTAAGCAGCATGATCCCATTGATCCAGGAAGAAGGCAAGTTGATAGAAATTTCTCCAAAGGACCAGAGGTAGAAACAATTTAATCATAAATGTTGAAACAATGGGTAAGGTAAAATTTTAAAAGAGGTTATTTAAGACATTTTAAGTATCCAGAATGCACTGATAGTTCCACTATCAACAAGAAAAGCACCGGAGTATGCAGAAGTGATTAGATTAAATATAATCTAAACATCTATACCAGGGGTGGGATTCAAATTTTTAACAACCAGTTCTGTGGGCGTGGCTTAATTGGTAGGTGTGGTTTGCTGGTCATGTGACTGGGTGCACATGGCCAACTCAATATCACTTACATCGAGGCATGCATCTCCTTGCCTGGCCTCTCATGACTGTGGAGATGCTGCAACAGTCGTAAGTGTGAAAAATGGTCATAAGTTCACTTTTTTCAGTGTAACTTTGAATGGTCACTCCACACAAGCAAAATACCAGCAAAGGAGGGGGGAAAAACTCCAGGGAAGTTCCTGAGACAGGAAATCTAGTCCTGCCAAGAATGTAATAAGGGTTAATGGAGAGGCAGTTTCTGTAAGCAACACCAGAATGTTTCCTTCCTGCCGTCTTTACAGGATTAGGCCAGTAATTTCTTCTACCAACAGGTTCTCAGAACTGCTTAGAATGTTAACAACCGGTTCTAGCAAATAGGTGCGAACTGGAAGAATCCCACCCCTGATCTATACATATCCATCTAGATCAGGGGTGTTCCATGGTGGAATTCCATGCTGGCTCAGGAATTCTGGGAGTTGAAATTCACAGGTCATAAAGGGCCCATAGTTGACCCACCCCTGATATAGGGCTACAGTGATTTAGTAACCAGTAACTTTGATTCCAACTAAACCCCACAGAAGCACAAAAAGTAATATGTGCATTAAATTTGCCCATAACTTTTGGCAAAGAAATGATGCATGTAAGCTCAAATTTCAGTCCATTTTTTTAAATAGATGTTGAAAGAGGGGAAAGAGAACAGGGAAGAGATGCCTGCAAATCTCTTTTCTTCCCTAATGCACTCCCTTTCTTGTCCTTGAATGCAAAGTACATTGTGCACTGTACTGAGCAGTAACCACTGTGAATGGTCCGTGAATTAAAATTGTCTCAGCAAGCCCCATGCTGCTATCCTTTTGCTGCCTCAGCCTCGACAAGGTTTCTGTGGAGAGAAATAATAGACCATCAGAGGAGAAAAATCCAGCACCCCGGAGTCCTGCAGGAAAGTTGTTTTAACGCACTACACCACTGTCATCTCGGACAAACCTATTTGCAGATTTGAACTTGCTTTATCTGGACTCGTTAGCATAACTCCGTAGGTTCATACCGCAGTCAGGCTAACATGGATTGCCTCATATTCTCATCAGGTGTGTCTTTTTACATACAGAGTTGAATATAATGTTGCATTCAAGAAATCCACAATGGCTACTGCAGGTGAATCCCTTGCTTTAGATCATGTCTCCTTTGTTCATGTGCGTAACACAGAAATTGTTACATTTGTAGATATAAAATGCTTGGAGCAAAAAAAAACTTTAGAGTATCTGTAGGGACATACGTGCATTATGCAGTTCCTAAGTAGTTATATCCTATTATTCCTATATTCACTTTACTTCAATAACACTGTAAAAGGTCCGTATTTTGAAGAAATTCTTTTATTGCTGTTCTAACTTATTACTGAGTTTATTTACAAATCATTGCTATAGTGTAGTTGTACTGCCTGATTAGAACAACAAACTCATTATTATCAACGACTGTGAGAATGCCAAGATAATCACATATTCTTTTACTTCTGATATTTCTAGAGTAAATCTTTATTGCACTTGCATTATTCACAGAATTTTACACGATATTATCTTCAGTCTCCAGAACTCTCCTGTCTCTCCTTCCCATTCCTCCCTTCGTCAGCTGCTAAATGTTTTCAGATATGTAGAAGCATTCCTATTAAATACAATAAGCAACTTACAAATATAATTCATTTGAAATGCAATTGTTAAAAGTCCTCTTGAACTATTTAGTAAAGTTAAATTCAACTGAGAAAATGGGTCATTGAAACATGATTTTGTGAGGTCAAGTTCCTATAAATTGGTGGTTTTACTTCTTTGTAGTTCTTTGGCAAAAAAGAAGAGGCAAAGGAGGAGGAGGATAATAAACCTCGAATAAAAAAAAACATCACTTTTCAGGATTCCTTAAGCAACCATTTGCAGGAAAGCCAGATGCTGCAAATTAAGTTTTCATAGAGCAAGAGTTAGTAAAAGCTTATTTACACCCGTAGTTTGCTTGGTTAAATCTAGTAAACATTTTGTTGCTGCAACTCTTAACGTTCACTGTGGTATAGTGCTGAGACCAGGTTATTTACTGTAATCTTCTTTTAAACAAAAAACATCACTGAAAGCAGGAATAATACTGGTTTGCTGTAACAATGGAGCAGCTGGCATCACCTTATTTGCTGTTAAATTACCAGTATTTATTATTCATCTTTTTTGTACAAACCAAACTTGAAGCAGATAGATATCACTGGATGTTTTTTATTCCTATTGAAATCTGTGGATAAGAGCTAGTTCGGTGTAGCTCCTGTGTTGGTCAAACTTGCCTAATTATTGTACTTGTTTGTTTCTTTGTTTTCACTCTGCCAGCTCACCAAAAGAAAAGCTTGCAAAACAGGCCAACCAACATTGCTCAGAAAAACTTTCACCGTGGTGATCAGAATCTGTAGGTTTCAATTGTTTATATTGCCAGTGTTAGACAAACCAAATTTCTCTTGCAATAGCTCAAATCTATTAAAATGTATTAATCAATATTTTTGTCTAAAGTATTAATACTTCTATGGGTTTATGAATTTTACAAAATTACTTGCAATTTTCAGAAGGATTATCTGCCAATGTAAGTTTATCTTCTGAAGTAGAATTAAAATGTTTTTTTTCATCTTAATAACTTTCTTAATAATGCCCAAAGAGATTTTTTAACTAGTTCACTTGAAAATAAAACCAATATTAAAACTAAAAATGGTGTTATCATCCTAACATCCTGGGGTTCACCTATAAAAGTTCTGAGATATTCCTATTCTGTTAAGAAAGCAATATTTTAAAGCAATATTCATATTTACAATATCTCTTGATTTCCTAATAAGACATGACAATGATTTAAGTTGTGCATAAAAGGAAATAATGGCCATTCTTGTTTAATTCCATAGAACATCTTAATAGGAAAAGAGATAATCCATTTATACTTAATAGAACTGAAGAATTAGAGACCCAGTTTGGAATGGTGGTTAAAGCATCAGGCTAGAAACCAGGAGATTGTGAATTCTAGTCCTGCCACGGACATGAACCAGCTGAGTGACCTTGAGCCAGTCATTTTCTTTCACCCATAGAAAAGAGGCTACAGTAAACCACTTTTGAAGAACTTGCCAAGAAAACTGCAGGAACTAATCCAGGCAATCTCTCAAAGATTGGACACGATTGAACAGTATAAAACAAAAAAGCTGAGGCATTACAGTGTGGATAGCATAGATTTTAGGGATGATCTAAACAGATTGCTCATTATCCAGCGTGAAACACAGTCCCTACTGCCTAATCATATTAATAATGGATATGAAGTATGTGCATGATATTTTTTCCTGAGTAATGATTCTACAATAGGGCCTGGTTCCTCCTCCTTCATGGAATGGCAATGTAGAAACAGATATTAGGGGATTATAAGATCTGTCTCTGATCTGGAGAAAATGTTAAAAGTCAAATCTTTTATTATCTTTTATTTCACTGGGGAGAGGGAAAATATGAGAGGGAGGAACAGAGAAACAAACATCATGCTTGTACTGTATCTAAGGCCAGATGTGCTGAATTATCATTTGTTTGTTTAAAAATGTTCCTTATAAAATCCATTTTTCAGAACGTTGCCTGTATGTATGGAGATCGATTTGATGCTGTTCAGTGGAGACATTCTTCTGCAGACATATAGGAGGAAGAAAACAGGTAGGCAAAGTTCTTTCTGAAATATGATCTGTGTGTCATTCATTCTTGCTCTGCATGACTGACAACAAATTTCCTTCCCAGCTGTCATGCCTGGCAAAGGAGTTGCTTTTATCTCTCCTTCCTTTTCTTCAAAGACCCCAGGAGTGCCTTTGGGCTTCTAACTGGGGATGCACTTTCATCGCTGTTCATCGCTCATAGAAGAACCAAGGAAGGCCCCCTACATTTTGTGAGAATATTTAGGAGAACTAATCTTTATATTCCAATCTCTTTCCCATCAACAGGAAGGAAGTCAGATTCACCAGACCAATGCTACAATTCTACAATTGTAGTGCGTAAGTGCACCATCGTGCCTGTCTTATTGTCCCCATTTATTCATACCTATTTCCTGTATTCTTACTCATGTTTATACTTATACCTATTATCTTGTAAGCGATTGACAAATCAAACAAATAAATAAAATAAAATAAATTCTACAGAGAAATTATTGAGTCTGTCATCTGCACCTCTATAACTGTCTGGTTTGGTTCTGCAACCCAGCAAGAGAGACACAGACTTCAGAGGATAATTAGGACTGCAGAAAAAACAATTACTACCCACCTGCCTTCAATCGAGGACCTGTATAGTGCACGAATCAAAAAGTGGGCTGTGAAAATATTTACAGACCCCTCACATCCTGGACATAAACTATTTCAAATCCTTCCCTCAAAACGATGCTATAGAGCACTGCACACCAGAACAACTAGACACACACACAAAAAATTCCCAAATGCCACCACTCTGCTAAACAAATAATTCCCTCAACGCTGTCAAGCTATTTACTAAGTCTGCATTACTGTCACTATTGCTATTAATCCTCCCATCCTTCCTTTCACCCATCTCCTCCCACTCATGACTGTATAACTGTAACCTTGTTGCTTGTATCCTAATGATTTTTATTGACTGTTTCCTAGTATGATTTGATTGCTTATTGTACCCTATGACTATAAGTGTTGTATCTTATGATTCTTGATGAATGTATCTTTTCTTTTATGTACAACTGAGAGTATTTGCACAAGACAAATTCCTTTTGTATCCAATCACACGTGGCCAATAAAGAATTCTATTTTATTCTATAAGTGTGAAATGAGTTGATATTTGAAGTGATCCAAAGACAGAATTGACTCTTTTAGCCGTTGCCCAACCCACAGTAGAAAGCTCAGACCACTGTCTAAACCTATTCTTGGCAAGTTTGAGAAGACTCTCAAACTGAACACATTATTGTTCAAATATTTGTCCACACTCGCATGTTTTATACTAAGCCACTTTAGAACAAATGAAAAATAAAAGTGGCCATTCGTCTCAACAGCCTTAAGTTCACCACAAATGCAGCCTTGCTGTGGAATCATGACCCTAAACTGCACAAATGGTTACAGTGCGATATTTAAACTCAGCTAGTTAGTTGCAGGGGTGGGAATTGATTGTTCTGAAGAGCAGTAGGCAGAGAGCATACATAGAACTGGTTCTATGTCTGCTGCTGTTTTGGCCCACTCGCCCACCCAGGCTCTTACCTGACCTTTATTTCCTGCTTTTTCAATCGCAGCTGCTTTGCGTGACACAGCTGCAGTTGAAAAAGAAGGAAAAGGGGGCTTTTCCAAACCACTGCGCATCTGTGCGCAGTGCTGCTCAGCTGTCCAGGCAGCTAGCTGATGACAATATACACACGCGCACAGCGCTTAAAACATAAAATCACCAAACCGGTAGTTACACCGGTCGGATCCCAACCGTGGTTAGTTGTCTTGCTAATTAGCTAAAACCAGTATCAACAATTTCAAAATACAAACAAAACAAACCATGTGTGTGTGTGTGTGTGTGTGTGTGTGTGTGTGTCATATTCTTTTCGAAATTTAAAATAAATCTTTTGGAAGGGCATGTATTTTTCAAAAAGCCTAGCTCCCATTCATATTTTAAAAGCTGTCTCTTTGATAAGTGAGGATAGCTCTTGAGAATGTATAAAACTCCTAACTCGCTAAATTCATTTTATTGTTTGCTCTTCAAATTTCCAAGAGAGGGGAGAGAATCTCAAGGCCAAATCTCAAGCAAGAAAAAAAACAGGCCTCCAAGATGGATTGTTTGTTGCATTTTTATTACTCATTAATGTCCACCTAGGTGTGATTCATTATCGGGTTTATTAAACACAGCTATATTTAGCTTTCTGGCAGGTCTCTGAATGTTAGACTGCAGTCAGATGCCTCCGAGTCCAAGGGAAGAAAAGGATGGAGAATACGGAGGCTGGATAGTGCTTAAGGGGATTTATGCTAACACTCCTAAGGGACCTTTACCTGGGAATAGGGTCCATTAAACCTAGTGTAAATATGCAAAGACAACATTATTACTGTCCCTAAATATAACTCACAAAGGTGCTATATTACTTATAAAATAAGGTTGTGGAATGCACTTGACACAAACATTGGTCCTCACCTCTACATCTGGCTTTAGACGACCTGCTAAAACAGATTTTTTTTTTTTGCAAGAATATAAATCTGAACATTCATTTTTTTTTCCTGCATTTAACTGTCTTAGCCACTTTGAGTGCTCAGTTCAGTAGAAAGGCTAGATATACATGAAATCAGCAAAATGAATAGTATAGAGATCAACACAAATCCTATGCAGTCACTGAGAATTGAGCACCAGGCAAGTTTAATGAATTATTATTGTTGCTGTTGTTGTTATGGTTATATTTTTAACTATGCTGAATTATATTTGAGGTACGAGAAATCGGTATAAACGAATTCTTTTTTAATGTCAGAAACTTTCCACGAAGCAAAGAAAAACAAGTTTAGATGTTGATTGGAATTTGGATTCCAATATCTCACAGGATCCTCATCAAAAAGCTTTAGTTTCCAAATATTGGGATTTCGGCATCTTTTCTGGGAATTATGGGAGCTGGAGTCCAATACATATGGAGGGCACTGGTTGATAAAAGGAGCATTATATGGATGAATATGTCTATAGTGTATGATAAGTCTAATTTTTTCTGGTTGCATCAGTGCCAAAAGAGAGTTGAATACTGCATTAGGAAAGGAAAGTCCTCTTCTCTGTATCAACCTACTATCTTTATTTATCTCAAGCAGGTTATGCAAAGCATTGAAAAGAGTTGTTTTGCAAAAGTGTTTAAATGAATGAAATATTTATTTCAAGTACTGCATCAAGTACTGCAACAACCCTATCTGTTCTTTCTGTGTATTAGCAATCAACGAGTTAAAGAAGAAGTGGGCAGCTACCCACATAAGGGGCAATATGGTGGCTCAGGGATTCTGGGAGTCGAAGTCCAGGGATTCTGGGAGCCTTAAAATAAAACTAATTTAGTACAAGGTTCTTTTCCATGTATATTGGACATCCTAAAAAAGATTAGCTGTCAAATCTCATTACACTGGGAATTTAAGATGGGTGAAGGAAACATAGACTCATATGATCCTAGTGCCTCCTACCCTCCCCCCCCCCATTTTGATTTAAAAACCCTGTGCATGTTAATATGGCACTATGCAGTTTTAAAACATGAATGTACCATTGCACCAAATTTAAAACTTGGAATTGATTACTACTGTTTATGCAGAATTACGGATTTATCAGACATGGAGATATGACTCCTCAAGTTTGAAAAAGCACTGTAACCCCATATTTACAATCTCAAATCAATAATTGCAGTTCATTTTCTGTTATGAACCGTTTTCTCTTGATATTAATGAAAAAAGTATTATTCAATGGGTAAAATTGAATTATTATTCAATGGGTAAAAATGTAATTATGTTTGTAAACACTAGGCTGAATCATTTTCTGTATGCAACATTATACTGTATGTTTCACTGTTTCCTTTTCACCTTTTCTTTTTCTGTTTTGCCTTTATGAGTTTTTCCTTGTTTTTCTTCTTTCCTTCTTCTTCTTCTTCCCTGCCTCGGTCCCTTTGTATATTCAACTGCAGGCAGTCCTAGACTTACAACCACAGTTGAACCCAAAATTTCCATTGCTAAGCAAGGCAGGTGTTAAGTGAATTTTGCACCATTTTGCAATCTTTCTTGCCCGAATTGTTAAGTGAATCTCTGCAGTTGTTAAATTAGTAACATGGCTGTTAAATGAATCTGGCTTCCCCATTGACTTTGCTTGTCAGAAGGACACAAAATGTGATGCCGTGACTATGGGACACTGCAACCATCAGAAATACAGTTGCCAAGCATCTGAATTTTAATCATATGACCACGGGGATGCTGCCCTGGTTGTAAGCGTGAAAAATGGACATATGTATCTTTTTTCAATGCCATTGTTACTTCAAAAATGGGATTTATAATTTGCGAACCTATAGATCAAGGCTATCAAATTCCTGGCCCATGAGCTGGATGCATCACACACCGGTCACACCTCTGCCCAATTTAGCAAAAGCGGGGGAAAGTCCAAATACATAATATGAGACTGCTGTGACATGACTTTGAAATCCCTGTTATAGATACTGTTGCATTACAACACCTTATAATCAGAATCAGCATAATCAATGGTGATTGATGATAGGAATTGCAATTCAGCACCACCTGCGATGTCCAATACCCACTGCCTTTGTTCCCATTGTTTTTGTCGTCTGCTTAGGGTAGAACTGCCACTTTCCATCCCACATAGCATGGCTGATCAGCTGTTTTCCTACAGCAAAAGCTACAAGTTAACAAAAAGAGAGAGATCACAAAAATCGAGGCATTCTGGGTAAAGGGGATAAAGGCAGGCATCGCTATTATTATTGTCTGGGGATGAACAGGAGGAACCATTATAGAAGAATCTTGCCTACGAAGAGTGGTATTCAAGGATTCTAGGACACAATGTGCTTACATAAAATCATGCGTATAGCTAGTAAATCATTTCAGAGAAGCCACTGACTATTTTTACAGAAATGCCTTGCAGAACATTAGAAGCTTATTAATACCAAGGAATTGTGTGGAAATTCTGACCCACATGTTGCATCTTGCAGGGAGACGCAATGGTAGACAAAAAGAGATACTTAGACTATCATTTCTTAAATGGCAGTGGAAGAGGAAGAGACCCTGTTGTGACTAAAATGAGGCTGGAAGATTAGTCTGCATTTGTACTATCGCAGCATTTGAAAAGATTATAGACTTCAAGACGCTCACATTTTTCCAAATCTAAAATCAAGGACAACACTAATTGACATAATTATTTCCTGGCTTGTCTGAATAAATCATAAAAATATGATCTAATCTCAGTGCTAGAAGCAGATGGCAAGCTCTGCTGATGGTGACTGTAACAGTAAGTGTAAATAGGCAGCAACACAGAGGATAGCAAAGAAATTTTGGCATATACAAGGACCACTGAGTCTGTAAAGAGCAGATTTCATGAGTGAAGTGCAGGAGGATAAAATAGGATAGAAAAAGGCTCTGTGATGGCCAACAATTAGGTGAAATGAAATTCTGGAGCTTGCATCTCTAAGGAAGAAATATATTAATCCATGGAAGATTAAGCAAACCCAAAAGTGTTTTTTATGGCTCTGATTTAGGAATCAGGAAATACTACATATTCTAAACTATGGATGCA
Organism: Pseudonaja textilis; assembly: GCF_049901715.1. Classification (NCBI taxonomy): domain Eukaryota; kingdom Metazoa; phylum Chordata; class Lepidosauria; order Squamata; family Elapidae; genus Pseudonaja; species Pseudonaja textilis. The sequence continues at coordinate 190,782,609 of NC_141991.1, read as the reverse complement.
TAATATGTATACATACACAAATACACCCTCTATTAAGAAATCCCTTAGAAAAGGGGTCCCCAAACACCGGGCCCCGGACCGGTACCAGTCCGTGGATCATTTTCTACCGGGCCGCCGGTTTGCTGGGTGCCGCGATCTTGTTTCGATGAGAAAGTGCTTCCGGGTGAGCTTTTCCGGTTGGAAAGCGGCGTTTGGGTCCTGAAGGAATCCTCACGCCTTAGTTTCATCGAAGGGGAGGGCGGTTTCAAACGAAGAGCCGTCCCAATGGCGGAGGAGATTAAGAAATCACAAAAAAGCACAAAAAGGGTACAAAGGAGGAGTTGAAGGTGGCAGGGAGAAGCGGGGGACGGCTGGCTGGCCGGTCTCTCGGCTCGCCTTGCCTTGTCATGCGTGCTGATGCCGGTACCAGGCCGCGGATCATTTTGTGATGCCGGTACCGGGCCGTGGCACAAAAAAGGTTGGGGGCCACTGTCTTAGAATTTGGGTATTCTATTGAAACTCGGCATAAACCGAACCTACCTTTTTCATTACAGGTGGTCCTCAACATACAACCGCAATTTCTGTTGCTAAGCAAAACAGTTAAGTGAGGTTTGCCTCATTTTACTACCTTTCTTGCCACAATTGTTAAGTGAATCCCTGACGTTGTTAAGTTAGTAACACAGTTGTAAAGTGAATCTGGCTTCCTCATTGACTTTGCTTGTCAGAAAGTCCCAAACGTGGGCCCCAGGGTGCTACAACCTTCATAAATATGAACCACTTGCCAAACGTCTGACTGTTGATTATGTGACTATAAGAAATGCTGCAATGGTCATTAAGTATGAAAAACATATACAAGCCACTTTTTTTCAATGCTGTTGTAACTTTGAACAGTCACTAAGCAAAAGGCTGTACCTTGAGGACTACCTGTATACTATCCTGTCCTTCTTTTATCAAGCTCCAATACAATGTCCAGGGCTCTTGTCCAGGCAAAGGGCACCATAAGAATAGCAAGCCATCCTTTTCTACTGGCTGGAAGTTGCAACATCTGCATTATGGAATCACATGGCTTCTCAAGACATCGTACGAGACTTTTTTTTTTAAAAAAAAATCCTTTTAGAAGCTTCCTTCTTCCATCTTCCTTCTTTTCTGCCTGCCATGAAAGAGTTAAGTGCCAGTACCAAAATCACAAAAGACTTACTACATCTTTTTTTCCTTTTCCTTCTTTTTCTTCTTTTTTTTTTTTAAAAAAAACCCCACCATACATCAAAGTAAAATACTGACATACAGTGCCCTGAAGCACTCTCCTGCATGCTTTTAGGTTTGGGAAATTTCATTTTCTACCTTATGATGATTACATGAGAGGATGAAATGCTTGCTTTGAGATTCATTTTAGGCAGGGATGTAATAAACGGTGTGGCTTTCCTTTCTACTGCAATGGAACTCACTCTGTTTCTCAGTCTCTCTCTCTCTGTCTCACTCTCTCTCTCTCTTACACACACACACACACACACACACACACACACACACACAGCTTAGTTTATATTCAAGTGATATGATGCAGGTGAGGATCTAGCTGCAGTATTGGGAGTGGGCAGGAAGACAGTTAAGCAGACACTGGCGTATAAATGTGGTGTTTCCTAGAGTGAAAATGAGTTTCCTGGTCTCCATCCCTGCTGAATGGCAGTCCACCACCACAGACACATACAAAAAATATACAGACACACTCCTCAAATCTCATCATAAATAATTCACTTAAGGTTGACACAGTTTACAGCTTCTCCTCCAACCGACCCAGGAGCAAGCCAGCACAGAGAGTGAATTATCTCTTGCCCCAACAAGAAGTCAATTCCTCCAGAGGGGCAAGACACAGGATAGAGTTCATTTTAATCATGCCACACTGTGCAGAATTACACGGTTGCTTTTTTCTTCTTCTCTCTTTTGTCTTTCAGACCCCCATCCTAGGTTCCCTTTGGATTGTGGGAAAGCTGAGAAGCTATATGACTCTTTGCAGCTGCGATTAAGAAAAAAGGAATGAATAGCTTCTTGGGTTCCTAAAAATAATAATAAATTTGGGGGAAAAAAATCAGCATGTGAATCCCATTGTTCAAAAAAGAGGAAGATTTTGTGGGAAACACTTGGCTCATTTTTGCTTTGCAAAGGATACATTGTATTTTCTGGACATCTTTCTAGCTCTGTTTTTTCAAAACACAAGTGATGCTTAATAGTAATGTGCACCAAACACATGACAGAATCCAGAGCAGCTTTTTTTTAAAAAAATGCACCGAGACAACACATTGTAAATCAGAGAGAAGCAGGAGATATTACATAAATCATGGACTGGTTTATAACCTGCAATCATCTATTCCAGTTGCTATGTTGGTTATTTCATATTTGTAAACAGGTTCGCTGCTTTGTCTGAAAGTTCAGTCCTACTTGACTTTAATAGCAATAGCACTTAGACTTATATACTGCTTTAGGGTGCTTTACAGCCCTCTCTAAGTGGTTTACAGAGTCAGCATATTGTCCCCAATAATCTGGGTCTTCATTTTACCAACTTCGGAAGGATGGAAGGCTGAGTCAACCTTGAGCTGATCAAAATTGAACTCTTAGCAGTGGGCAGAGTGAGCCTGCAATACTCCACTCTAAGCACTGTGCCATCACAGCTCTTAATCATGATTGTAGTGGCAATGGCATTTTTTGTAACAGAGAGACAAATAGAAATTTCCAATTTGGGGGATCGGTCCATTTTACCTGCCATTTTTTTTTGGTCATCACCTTCTAGCATCCTTCTAGAACACTTTTAGGTAGATAGGTCTTCTTGTGCCCTACTAGTTTTTTTTAAACTATGTAACCTCTAGAAACTGCAACAGCCAAAAATATCAGAAATGCCTTCTCCCAAAAAAACTGGGCTAGCGATGGAACGAACACTAAAAGCACAGATGCAGGCACACACTATATAAATAATTATTGAACCAGATGTCACAGCAATGGCATAAAATGCTTGTTGCATTATAGTGATTAATTGTAGATTTGCCCTGAACATAGCCCCCTCCCCAAAGCTTAGATTGTAAAACCCAGTGATCTTCTGTAGTAGAAACTGAAAGCAGGCCCGGTTAACTCTTACTGCTGCCACTGCTGAATGTTCTTTACCAAAGTCTTAGCTGATGATGGGATGACAGCTAGATGCAAACCCATAACCACTGGATGGTTTGCCCAGGATGATTCCTGGTCTCTTCTGAACGTTCATTAAAATCATTGCTTTCATTACTCTAAATAAGGTGTTGCATTGTAGGTACATAAAGGAAAGTACAGTATGAAGATAGCCTCCTTCATAACCGTCACTATGGAAGGAAAAGAGGGAAATAGTACAGTTACAGTCTTGCAAAGAGAGGAGGGTAGCTCTCAGTACTTCCTCTAAATTAAATTTTTAAAACCCTAGAAAAGTATCCTACAAAACAGGAACACAAGTTTGTGGAATAGCAGTGCAAGGAATGTGAACTTGCTAACAGTTCTTTGTAGCAACATAATACTATATGTATTTTTTTAGGAAATGCATTTTTATTAAGGTTTTGTCCAACAACAATAACAATGCTCCTTCATCAAGGCACAGCATACACACAAAACCAACAACACATAACTACAAATCAAATAACATGAAAATATGTTATTAATGTTAATAACATATTAACATGCAAACAAGCAAAAACAATACACAGAACGATGCCAGATAAACAAGAATAAGGTGAAATAACCAAATCTTACACTAACCCACTGATCAAAAATAGTCTTTAATTCCTTTTAAATAGGAACAACTTTCCACTGTATTCACTTGAGCTTCCTACTGGATGTGCGTGCATAGGATAAAAATGTCAAACAGAGGTCCCCAATCCCCAGGCCGCAGCACACTACAGGCCATGGCCTGTTCAAAACCAGGCCGCAGGAGAAATGGGCAAGCACAAATGGAGGTGTGCACATGCACGTGTGCATATGCTAATCAGTGGTGGGATTCAAAAAATTTTACTACCGATTCTGTGGGCGTGGCAGGGGAAGGATACCATAAAATCTCCAGTCTGAGGTGGTATTTGCCAGTTCTCTGAACTACTCAAAATTTCTGCTACCAGTTCTCCAGAACTGGTCAGAACCTGCTGAATCCCACCTCCGGTATGCCTGCCACTCACACACACACACCCATCCCAGGCCACCAAGCTGGAAAAGTTGGAGACCGCTGACTTAGAACTTCCAAACATATATTTGTTGTTGTGTCTAAATGGAAACACATATAATAAATAGCCAACTAACTTCTCTAGAAGGACAAGAAAACCCCTTTTCTTCAAATGCTTCTGCCTGATAGGATCAAAACATGCATGACCTTAGCAATATGCAAAGCTGGCTCTACCATTAGGCAATGGGGGGGGTAATCACCTTAAGATTGCAAGAAAAAGAGAAAAATATTCTAATAGTTTGCCTTACTTTTCTTCTCTACACTAACTCCTGCATTCCAATGAAGCAGAGGTATGACATACTTTGTTGGACATCTGTCTCCCAATCCAATTATGTCACGCACAAAAAATCAGAACCATTTGCAGCATAGAAGATTTATTCAAACCTATACACAAGAATCTAGTCAACTAATGGTCAGCACTAAATTGGTACTACATAAGGGTCAATGTAATTCATGAGGGGAGATGGCTGGACTTGGGTCTTTTGTTGCATTGCAAAGATTCCAAACTGATGATTCATTTAACTCTCTCTCTCTCACACACACACCACCTCTGCCTGCTCTTCTACCCATTGGCTTTTATATGCTACATGGAATCTTACATACCTTATGCACTGCTTTCAGGCAGCTAAATATTTTTGGCTGCCCCTAGCAATGTGCTGCTTCCTTCTTTGAGCATCGTACGAGAAAAAAGAACAAACTTCTGTATTTTCTTTCCTCCAGTGGGCTAAAATCAGTGGTGGTATTCAAAATTTTTTACCACCAGTTCTGTGGGTGTGTCTTGGTGGGCGTGGCAGGGGAAGGATACTGCAAAATCCCATTCCCTCCCCACCCCACTAACCTGCTTTCCAGCTCTGTTCCCCTGTGCAGGGCAACAAAATAAGACCCAGTCGATCAGCTGGGATTTGGGAGGCAGAGAATAGATGGGGACGGAGCCAGTCAAAGGTAGTATTTGTCAGTTCTCCGAACTACTCAAAATTTCCGCTACTGGTTCTCCAGAACCTGTGAGAACTGGCTGAAAACCACCTCTGGCTAAAAGCAATAGTGGGGAATTACTCTGGAAGTGAAAAATTAGCATAGCGAATAGGCTCTTCTGTCACCATAGAATTCCCTTGAAGACTGTCGTTTGGGCAGCTGATTTAGATTAAAAGGGAAAACATTGCGGGAAAGGAAAACTATACATAATATCAAATGTGTCATTTAAATTACAGTTGCAATGATTGCCAAAATCAAGTGAAAGGTATGCAAGAGATAACAACAATGAAGCAGCAATGTGGTAAAGAGTCATACACAGAAAAATGATTTTTAAAAACTATATATTCTAATTTCTTGTTAAAATGATATTTGATAAACAATAACAGTAAACCAATAAATAAGTGAAAAATGTTCACAGATGGAGTACAGCCTTCAGCTTCCCTGGGTTTTTCAACTTGGTATGAAAGGATGTTAAAAATAATTTTAAAATGGAAAATAAGAGTAGTGTATTTTGAAATCTTAAAAACCACGAAATGTTCCAACAAGGTGTTTTAATGTTTGCAGCTTGTGTTCACTCGAAAACAGGTGCTAAGTATTTCTTCAAAATGAGCCATTTTTTCTCTCCAGGGCTTAGCAATGAATGTTAAAGAAGTTTTGTTGTAAAAATTAGTTTATTTATTGCTCAGCTATGCTGGCATATTTAACACATAAAATGAAATCTGGTTAGATTTTCTTCCCAAAAGGGAATATATGGAAAAGTTGAATGATCCTCTTTGAGTATCTTGGCAGCTATCTCTGCATCATAATGATAGGTTATGAAACAAAAAAAGAGAGGCAAGAAATGTCTCTGGGACTTTATTACCATTTTTCAGTTTTCTTCACTCTACTTATAACACATAATTGATTCAGATTCAAATGCCTTGTTCAGACACAATACAGAATCATAGAGATGAAATGACTCCAAAGATAAGATATCTATTAGTTCAAAAGACTTTGAAGAAGTATCAGATGAAATGAAAAATGCCAGAAGATCCCAACGGAAATAAGATGGGTAGTAAATAACTATGATGGTGGCTCTGCTGACATAACACTTTGTAAACATTTGTATAGTGTTTTTTCCTGTCTGGTGCTTTTCATTCCAAGCTGTGAACTTCAACTCATAGAATCCCCAGCTAAAATTTGCTGGCTTCAGATATTTAAGCGTCCAAAGATGTGAATGGCCTCTAGCTGAGGAAGGCTGGTAATATAATGCTTTCTAAGCATGACATATGTATTACCTCATGCCCAGTTTATAATATGCATAAGGTATTTAAAGCCAGTTTAGGGTAGTGGTCAAGGTTAGTAACCAAGCGTCCATGAATTCTAATCCTGCCTTAGGCACAAAGCAATTTTTTTTATTTAATCTAATTTACTTTGGGGGAAAGGATGAGTTCTAAATTCTGAATCATTTTCCTTTCAGGTAAATGTTGTATTTGTTTCTTGAAGTAAAACATTTATATGTCGCCCATCTTTCAGCCAATTCTAAGAGGCTTCCAATCAAAAGTTTTTAAAAATGAAAACACTTTTAAAAACTATAAAACACAATCAGGTAAAACATAAAACATTAAAAACAACAAAAATCTGGCACTAATCCATGCTAACATGCCATCATTTACACCCACAAGGACTTTGGGCCTCTTTCTCAAGTTATAATTCCATCCATATTTCATGTCTCTTAAGTAAACCAATTCAGAGAAAAGTTTTCCAAATCAGTTGCTGGAGTGCATTGTCCCCATGCAAATGTTCCCATTTTTGGCCGGAAAAAGTCCTTGATTGAAAGAATTGGAAGCTGTTACCTGATAATATTAGCTAACGGAGATAGCAATAGCACTTAAACTTAAATATCACCTCACAGTGCTTTACAGCCCTCTCTAAGTGATTTGCAGAATCATCCTATTGCCCCCAACAATGTGGATCCTCCTTTTACGCACCTTGGAAGGATGGAAGGTTGAGTTAACCTTGAGCCAGTGAGAATCGAACTGCAGTACTGCATTCTAACCACTGCACCACCACGGCTCAGGTAGATCAACTAACTATCATGATCTAAAGTAGATGGAGCCCAAGGTTCTTACAAGGAGAGTTTAAAAGCAACACTCAATCAGCATACAGTAGGGTTATATCATTTTCCTCACGGTCATCCCCCAAAGAGTTATGGACCCAAGGCCACCTACTAGGCTCTTGGCTAAATATTGATTTGAACTACAACATAATAGTCCTGATGATGAGCTCCAGGGAAAGTACATCAGCAGAGAGCCATTACCTTCTGTTTGGTTTCCAACCTCCCAGGAGGCATCTGACAGGCTATTGTGATACAATTTAATCCCCTCACCTTCTGGTAGCTCTGATTAATAACCCACTTCCCTGGGCTCAGGGGTCTGAATTATTATCAAAACAAGCGAGCTGGGCTTTCGGATACATTACCTCATAAGTAAGCCTTTAGCTAACAATTATGTTACTCTTAAATAACTTTCTGGAGGAGGACTCATATACCAAAAAACATAATAAATCTTCAGCCCAGAGCCTTGTTTATTTAGCCAGGTTTGGTCTCTAAATACATGATGTTACAGGATAAATAAATATGCAGGCAGCAACTAGTCAGCAGTATTCAAAGGAATTAAAATCAGAATTAGAAGAAATGCATGATACAAAAAGAGAGAGCTACAGCTTATAATATATTAAATTACTTAAACATAGTTAAGGAATTATCTGATGCCTTATGAATAATGTAAAACAGTCTCTAACTTCTTCCTACCTTCTCATTCGGTAGGTAAAATCAGTGTACAAGTTAGTTTTCACTGAATGTTTAATTTATAGCCTTGTAAGAGTCTTCCTGATGAACTCTGCTGCTCAAATGCAATTGTAGCATACTTCCACAATTCCAGAGACTGATTCAATTTACACCAAATTTATAAATCACTCTTCTTTTCTACTTTCTTTCTAGCACAACCTACATATTTGTTTTCTCTTTTTAAAAGAATGTTGGCATAGTCAGAAAGCACTGCAGAAATAAAGGGATTTATTCAGAGGTGGGCTGCACTTTCATTGACAACCCCTGGTTGTGAGTGCAAAAAAACCAATTGCAGAAGTTGCAATAAACTATTATTGTAGAAATAATAATTGGGCTTCTGGGCTAAGGCAAAACTGAAATAGAAATAAGAGAAAAAGAAATAAAAAAGAAAAAGAAGATTCTCTTTTCATGAAGCTTCCTTTGGTTCACATTTGTTTAATCATTCTTAAAACGATCCCCTTCTCCAGTGGTGGGATTATATATATTTTTACTACCGGTTCTGTGGGTGTGGCTTGGTGGGCGTTGCAGGGGAAGGATACTGTAAAACCTCCAGTCAGAGGTGGTATTTGCCGGTTCTCCAAACTACTCAAAATTTCCACTACCGGTTCTCCAGAACTGCTCAGAACCTACTGAATACCACCTCTGCCCTTCTCCCTATATTTTGAGGAAATATTTTGCTTCGTTATACTTGGCTGCATAGAGGAAAACTATATCTAAAAAACTTAAATGTTTAAAATTTATCAAAATACCTACTTCATCCTGCATTTCTTGATTTCATGATCTTTTTACCTTTAGCCCACTCATGTTACTCACGTTGCTTTTTTTTCTGAATTGTTCATTATCCATATTGCTTTCTGAAGAGACTTCAGTTTATTACAGTCTTCTGAAAGATTGACACTTTCAGTACCAGACTGAATTTAGTGAGATCATAGAATTGCACAGCACCTCTGCTTTTTGAAGAAAGGTAATTGCCAAAATGCGTAATTGCCTGGTTTTGAATACTAATTTGCTTCTCTTGTAATATTAGAAGGATATAAATTGAGCATCATTTTCTCATGAATCTTCTGATTTTTTTGCAATATAAAATGGTTTTCAAATGCATGCATATGTTTTAACACATTAAAATTCTGGTCAGCTGTTTCTAGAAACAGAGAAAGAAGCCCCTTGCCTTTTAGCCTCTTACTCTCACTGAAACACTTGTTGATTGCTTTGTACTGTAGACACTGAAATTCTTTAGCATTAAATCCTTACTGAAGATTAAATGCTAATTGAAGGTACAAATGATGTTTAACTGCTCGGTAACCTGATAAAATAATCTTTTGCTTTGGGAACCTCTCATTTGTTCCTCTTTTGTAGAGTCACATTTCAAGTTAAAATGGCTGAGATCACACAACCCTTTTAATCAAGCCGAGCTAGACAAGTATGACCCCAGATACTGTGAATGTATGAATGACTTCGCCCTATTGTATGCATGAAAGCAAATATCTGGTATTAAAACATAGCTTAGTGCATGGATGAATGAGTCTATGATTTTGTTCATATGCAGCACTGTCTATATACATGTGCTAATTTTAGGAGATGGGAGCTTCTCTGAAGTATTTTGTTTTAAAAAGCTCAATTTTAAATCCCACAACCCTGGGAGTGGGATTTCTGTTTCTCTCGTGCAGAGATTTGTAAACTCTATGCATGCACGCCTGCATTTCTCTTCTGAATATAATATCTCAGCCACACACATACATCTTCAGTCAGACAACGGCATGACTGAAACACATTATTCCTTTTCTACTGTCACATCTTTTCTTCTGGCAAGCCCCCCCTAATTCAGGTGAAAGATGATCAGCTAAGTAATCAAGGTACATGTATTTCCATAAAAATAAATTATATTTCAATACATTCTTATGATAACCCTCGAGGACTGATTAGTGTAAGCAGGCGCCAGGTAGGCGAGGTGTGTAAAATAGTGCTCTAAGGTCATTAAAATGTACGGCTCCCACTCCATGGTTGTTACAGCTGAGACCCTTCATACCACTGTATTTTTGTATGCAGCTGCCCTTCTCTCCACTCCTATTCTCAGATTTCATTCTGGGAAACAGCTCTAACAAACAGAAGCCCCTGGAAAAATTGCTTCTGTGCTGAAACATGCTGGTCATTGTCACTTCTATCAATATGCTTTTGGTTTACTGTCTTTATGAAAGACTCGGCGCATTCCTGGTTGCCTGCTTTTGTTGGAATTTTCAGTTGTTTAAAGCTCTTGCCTAGCCTTGATCAATCCTCTCTTCTTGGTGCCATATCAGAATGCCAGCATATTAATAAAAGCTTTCATCCCCACCCACCCCCACGTATTCTTTCAGATAGATGCATGCCAAGACATGTGTAAATCATGGGTGTAATTCAGGAGATTCATAAAAGTGATAAGACGAATATTTCATCACCCTGTATTTTTTTTTTCCTGTCTATTGCAAATTTCTGAAAATGCACTTACTTCATTTATGAGTCTACAGTTCATTTGAGATACCTGGTTTCTAACACGAGCTTTAATCCAGTCTTCGCGCTTGTTTCCTAGAGCTATCATTACGTATGATTGGTCATTTTAGCTGCTTTTTTCTGATAAGAATTCATCTCCTATTTCTTGCAGGCATCTTCACCTAGCAACTCTTCTGTCTCTTGAAAATTACTTTATTTATGAAGCCTCCATTCTTCCATTGCTTGCTGAAACCAAAGCTGCATATTTGTTGCAAAGGCTTATTATTGTAAGCCAGAGCAATGATTTTCAATTATAATTTTGCACTGGATAAAACACATGCATTATATTATCCACAAGATACAAGCTTTAGATAACCATTAAAGCATTTAATATTTGTTGGAAATGGAAGAGGAAAAAGGAATATAGTAAGGAGTTGATAATGCAAGTTGGCTATTCCATACATTTATTTGTTTGATGTCAAGAATGTTATAAAGCTGCTCATTTCCAACAATGTTAGGTGTACTCTGGATGGCATATAACATATAAAAAGATAATAATAGTCTAAACATCTGGCTGATTGTGCAATAAACCATAATAACATCTCTAATACCATTGGGTTTAAAATTCACATTACATTACAATCTAAAATATTTTTTTATAAAATGATGTATCATTGGTATTTAACACTAGATAAATTATCTAAGATGTAGAAAGGTATGTCAAATGAATGCTGGAAGTGTAAAAGTAAAGAGGGAACCTTTTATCATCTATGGTGGACATTTGATAAAGCAAAAAAAAAATGGAGTATGATTAATATTTTAATTTTAAAAATTGAAAATGGAGATAAAAATGAAACCAGAACTTTTCCTTTTGGATTTAATGGAAAATATTTGGAACTTTGTTATTATATGTTGACAGCAGCAAGACTATTGTATGTACAAAAAATGGAAGGATACTTCGATTCCTACTGTGGATGAAGGTTGCACAAGTTGATGGAGTTGGCTGAAATGGCAAAACTGACCACTTTGATTAAACAAAAGAACAAAAAAGTACTTTTATTTCCACATGAAGACTACTTCTGAACTGCGTGCTTGATGTGGAGAAGAATGAAACGCTGACTTTGGGTTTTACCGATTAGACTGATGAATCTCAACAGAAATAATTTGTTCATATTATGAAAAAGCAAAAAGTTGTGATTTGATGTTAATGCCTTATTTTACTGTAACAGAGAGTCAGAAGTCAATGCTTCTCTTTCTTTTTTACTTATCTTTCCTCACCTCTCCTTCCCCTTTCCCTCCCCACTGCTTTCCTATTTACTTTATATTTTGTATTTTACATTATTTTATAACTCAGTAAAAATGTTAATGGTAAATAAAAACATCTCTAATAACAACTTTTGCCTATCTCAGGACCTTGGAAAGGAACTTGACAGGTGGATAAAAATTCAAATTTAAAGAGGTATCCTTTATTTTTCATAATATTATGTCATTATTAGCTTATAGCTAAGTTTTAAAATTTCCACTTGAAAATAGTAGGAAACGCCCTCAGTATTTTTTGAGAACTACAAGACAGTTTCAAGATATATCCTGAATTAATTATAAAAATAAATAAAAATGATATTTTTATATTATTTTTTATTATACATTTTCTTTTGTTATACATCATGTTTCCATTTCTGCAATGACAGTGTACTGTCTGTATCTAATCTCTTTTGAATACACATATTATACACCATAATTATAGCCATAATTATATCAATAATATGATATTTTTAAGTTTGAGTATGTTTTTAATATATCGCAATTCAAATTAGCTAGAGAGATTTCAGGGGAAGAAAACCATAACCAAACACAGGCATTTTTGAATTGGTGTTTGTTTTTTGTTTGGGCTGTATTTGCTCATTTTTCTATAGTCTGATGAAGAATATAAAAAACCTATTTGTGGTACTGTAATATATGAAATAAATGAATTTTATTCTGAAGGTCAGCCTCATATGCTGTAGAAAATTGTAGGCAAAGCTTGCCTCAAATTGAGGCAGACCTGCATTCAGAACATTGCAGTTTGAGCTATAATAGAAAATGTTGCCAGGAAAAAAAATTGTATCCAGGAGTGAAATGACATATCTCTAGATTGGGAGTCCTACGGTGAGCCAGATAGCTGACAGCTGATGTGCCTAATATAATTTCATCTGAATCTGCCTGCTAGAGTCCACTAAAATAAGTATTCTGCAGAAGTCCAAATTCTGAGTCATTCTTGGATATGAGATGGAAAACAAAAACATAAGGAAACAGGTTCTGATCATTCACATATTTTTATGTGGACTCAATGGGTGCAATGTCACTTGATCTGTTTGGGAAGTTTATGGATGCAAACAAGGAAGAGAAAACGCTGTTTGCAAAATCATAGGTCAGTAGTATCATGGTAGACTTTTGGGAGGTCCATACTAAAGAATTTCCAATTCTGCTACCATCCAAAGTCACTACAAATATCCCACTCTATTCATTCCCAACATTCCTCTTTACGCTCATGAGGCAGTAAGGCAATGGTGGGATTCAATTTTTTTTTACTAGCAGTTCTGTGGGTGTGGCTTGGTGGGCGTGACATGATTTGGTGGGTGTGGCTTGTGGGCGTGGCAGGGGAAGGATACTGTAAAATCTCCATTTCCATCCCACTCCAGGGGAAAGATTACTCAAAATTTCCACTACCGGTTCTCCAGAAGTGGTCAGAACCTGCTGAATACCACTTCTGGAGTAAGGGCTGGGGACTGTTTTTTTAAATGCATTTAGGAACTCAGGTGGATTCATGAGAACTGAATAAGGTTTTTACTATTGGAGAGATTTATATATGAAATATAGAGGTTCTTTATAATTTATAATTCCAAATTAAGGGTAAACAGTAGTTTTTTTCTTTTTCCAAAATTGCCTGGTGTAATTCCACAAATTAACCTGGCATTTATACTATATTAATCATAGCATATATTATAACTGTACTGCCTGTGCTGCTGTTAATATTGAATAAATCTGTTTCTACTATATGCACCAATATTTCTGGATTCCACACATTCAGGAATAAACAACTGTGTATGTTTTGCAAAGAGCCTAGGCTGAGGAAGAAAATATAAAGACAATGAATTTGAATGGGGAAAGAATAGTTTGGATTATTCTTGAAATGTTAAATAAATTCATACATAAGATGAAGTAAGAGAAGTTTTCTGTTTTAAGAACCAAGATAAATATCATAGTTCGTATAAGACAGTCTTCATTTTACAACCATTTGCTTAGTGACCATTTGAAGTTATAACAGCACTGAAAAAAGTGACTTATGACCAGTTTTCATACGTACAACCATCACAGCAACCCCATAGTCACATGATCAAAATTTGGGCACTTGTCAATAGGCTTATATTTATGACACTTGCACTGTCCCAGGGTCATGTGATCATCATTTGTAACCTACTCAACCCCACAAGCAAAATAATGGGGGAAGCCAGATTTGCTTCATGACTGCATGATTCATTTAACAACAGCAGTTATTCGCTTAAAAACTGTGTCATAAAATGTCATAAAATGGGGCAAAACTCACTTCATAACTGCCCTGCTTAGCATTGGAAATCTGGGGCTCAATCATGCTTGTAAATCAAGGGCTACCTGTATTTGAAAAACTGGTCCAGATAAAACTACAGGTTAGTCAGGCTAAGAGCACTATAATAGAGAGAATATTATAATGCAGAGGAAGAGGGAATTGCCAGTGTTAGGAACAGAAATGTATTCTAATTGAAAAGAGAAAAAAATAGAGTAGGAAATAGAAAATAGAAGAGAGAAAAATAAGAACAAGAGCATAGGTGATGCTGTTGAAAGACTCTTCAGAAAAGCTCAGTTTTTAATAACTTTCTAAAAATTACCAAGCAGGGGGCCACCCTGATCTCAGTGGAAAGCCTATTTCACACCAATGGCACTTCTATACAGGGGCAGCACCTTCTTGCTTTGCCCTCCCCGCAAGACATCTAGAAATATCGGTCAGCAACACAATCTAACATGCCACGCTGAATCCAACTGTAGCTGTCAAGCCAAGAGGGGCTTCATAGGGTGACACCAGCCCTTCAAATTGTACTCAGAACAGAACTGGTAAGAGTCTGTTCTTATATGGGTGATATATAAATTCAAATAAATAAATAAATAAATAAAGGTATATTATTGTATGCCTGATTGTAATTTGCAGAGTCTTTAAAGACAGCCCCATGTAAAACACGCTGCAGAAGTTTATGTGGATAGGGATGAAGTACTGTTATTAATTTCTCTGGCACCTGGTAAAGATACACTTAGTGCATTTACTGACTAGCAAAGTTTCCATCCTCCATCATGGTGTCACTTAGTGTTTAGGAAGGAGTCACCAGGAGTTCAGAAAGACAGTACCCAAGAAGAACCCCAATGCATAAATTGTCTTTAACAGAATAGCAGATTTGGAAGGGACCTTGGAGGTCTTCTAGTCCATCCCTCCACTTGAACAAGAGACCATATATTATTCCAGACAAATGGCTGTCCAGTCTTTTCTTTAAAATCTCCACAACTTCAGAAGGCAAGCCATTTCACTGATTAAATGTTCTAACTGTCAGGAACTTGTTTTCCCCTTATTTCTATCTTGGTTCTCCCCTTGATTAGTTTCCATCCATTGCTTCATGTCTTTCTTGGGTTCAAACCCTCACAGCTTCCTGGCACTCGAATAAAACATTACTACCATCTCCCCCAGAAAAGTGCTATGCTAGGAACAATTAAGATTCTGCACTGAGCCCTCAAACTCCCAGGCCTCTGGTAGAGGATCCAAGACTGAGGAAGACACAGACCCTCCCGAGAGATAAGAAAGGAATATTTCTTTCTGAGAAACGAAGAGAGAGATGGAATTGCCACTGTTTTCTCTGTCAAAACTTATGCCTTATCAGAACATCAGATTTTGGAGCCTCGGGACTGAAACAAGACACCGCCACTGTGAGCTGCTCTATCCTATGCAATAAAGGACTAGAGGTGACATAATAGCAGTCTTCCAGTATTTGAGGGTCTGCCAAAAAAGAAGACAGAGACAACTTATTTTCCAAAGCACCAGAAGGCAAGATAAGAAACAATGGAGGGAAAACAATCAAGGAGAGGAGCAACCTGAAAATTAAAGAGAAACTTCCTAACAGTGAGGATAATTAACTGGCGGGACAGCTTGCTTCCAGAAACTTCATCACGGGACGTTTTTAAGAAAAAAAAAAAACTGGACAGCCACCTGTCTGAAATGGTATGCTTGAGCAGGGGGCTGGACTAGAAAACCTTCAAGGCCCCTTCCAACTTTATTCTGATTGATTGAAGAAAAGGAGAATGCTAGAATCAGTATCTGATTTGGTACTAAACCCAAGAACCTTCAAAGTTTCACTGCATACAAATATTTTACAAACCTCACACGAATCTTGCAACAGCAGCAATGAACTAGAATGGCCACAACCTTGAAACAAATTGTGCTTCCAAAGTGTCTCCCTTTTAAGTGGGAGACACTTTACTTTAAAAAAAAAAATTAACCAGAATTATGGTACCGGTCACCTTCCTGACCAAGGCAATATCTGTGAACTGACACTTATTCTTGCACCTTTGGCTGTAAAATGTATTGATTTCTGCCAAAATCAGTCTTGTGACTCCAGGTGACTCGCTATACAAAACACATAAAAATATAGTGTATATCAAAAAAAAAAAAGTAACATTACAGTGTAGCCAATGGCCTTAAAAAACTGTCTCAGTGTTGGACTCCATTAGCAGCTTAGTCACACAATGCCTGAGGGCAAAGCCCAATCTTCGGGGCTTTCTGCAAAGCTAACAGGATCAGGATCTCAGATGGGATACTGGAGCCATGACAAGGAAGGATCTGCCCTAGAAATTAGCTGCAGCAATTGTCAATGAAGCAGTCTCTTCCACGCAGCCATCATTTTTGCCGTCCCCGTCTTCTAAAAAACCAAATCCCATCCATCAGTGATGGTCCTCACCGCCATCATTCATGCTGTGTCCTTGCATTTTGTTTAGAACAGGGGTTTCCAACCTTGTCAACTTCAAGACTTGTGGACTTCAATTCCCAGAATTCCTCAGCCAGGAAGTTGAAGTCCACAAGTTTTAAAGTTGGCAAGGTTGGAGACCCTTGCTTTAGAACCCTGCCATAATCAAACCATCTCTGGACTCTGATTGAACTGGCATTTCTTCTAGCTGACCAATAGGGGAGCAAGTAACAGATGGTCCCCTTCTTCATTACCCCAATTGGGATTAGAATCTCGGACACTGAGTGAAGCAGTCAGGAATCGAGATGCCACGGGACTCCCATGTGACTGCTTTACTCCACAACCCCAATCCCGACTGTAAAGAAGATATTTACATTTAGCAATTGGAACAGTGGGGTTGTGCAATGAGCCAAAACACACAGTTATAGTTGATTGATTGGAGAGTGCTGGCTCCCTGCGTGAGACAATCTGCACTGTGATTAGCTGGGGTGGGTGGGGAGGGTGGGGACTTTTCCTTTTCCCCCACCTTTTTCTTCCGTGTGCCCTGTGTGCTCTGTGATTTACCTCATGATGCTCCTGTTTGCCCTACTATCTTGTCTGCTTTATCTATGGATGTAAATATAGATTTATTGATATAAAACTACAAGGTTGTGTCAGCATCTCTGACTACATTTGGACACCTGCTGCGCAAGTCCCTGACACCAACACTCCCAGTTGCAGTTGTTAGGCGGTTGTGCGGGTCACTAAGCAAAAGGAATCTCAGTTACCGAGTGGACTGAGAGTGGACTCTGGGGCGAGAGCCTGGATGGCTTCACTTGGGAACTGAAAATCCTCTGTGCTGAAATCCAAGCAGGATTTTCAGCCCCTGAAGGAGAGGCACGTTTGCAGGCAGCCTGTGTCAGGCCTCCCTGGGCCTCCCCCACAACCCTGAGGCACACTCACTCCTTCTCTTACAGTGCTGCTGCCTCTCTCTGCTCAGGAGTTGAAAACCTTCCCTCCCAAAATCCTAAGGAGGATTTTCATCCCCTGAGCAAAGAGACGCTTGCAAGTCGGCCTGTGCCAGGCTCCCCAGGGCCTCTTAGCCGTCTGAGACTCCTCACCTTCTTACCAAGCTGCCTCTCTCTTTGAATTTTCACTTTGGGGGCTTGCTGAAAGAGATGCATGCCAAAGGATGTCAGCTCTTCTCCGTGTGTAGAAGGGAACTACTTACTAATAAATTACTAATTACTAATAAAGAACTAATTACTAATAAATTACTCCCATGTCAGCTTCAGGCAACGGAGAGCCTCTCATAAGTGTGACATGGAGTGATCTGGATTCTGTGCTTTTGATTATGCAGAAGGAAAGAAAAGATTGGAAAGTAAAGGCGTTTTCCTTTGTAGCAGGTCTCTGGGCCATTTCCACATCTATAACTTTTGGATGCTAGATACCGAAAGTCATACCCCTTGATACCAAAAGATGTATCCCTAGATACCAGAAGTAATAAAAGGGCCAGGTTCTATTTCTGTAAGTAAGATACATCTTTGTATTCTGCAAATGAAAAAGAGCCAAGGGAGTGGGAGTGACTGATCCTTAGATTAAAATGGCAACTTGGGACTCCTGCCACTCATTTCCCTGTTATATTTTATGATTAATTATCATCCATTTATAAACTTGTAAGCTTTGGGTCTACAGCCATTACAAAAAGATAATTGACAGTGTTGAGGTAATTCCCCGTTAGGAGAATGAGTGTACACAGGGAGATATAGTGAGAGTGATGGTGAATAACACATGACCAGCACACAGATACACTGAATAGTAAAATGTAGGTTTTACTTCCAGTAAACGGTTAAGCAAAGTCCAACAAGCAGTCCAAGTCATACACGGTTAAAGCAGTCAGTATTCAGTCCAGGGATAATCCAAATAACAAAGTCCAGTATCATACACAGTTCAGTAAATAGACTCACAGCAATCCAAGAAGAACGATGATCAGCAACAGTCAATAGGAAAAATGCAGGAACTAAAAACATCGACCATCAGAACATCTAGCAACTAACAACAACAGAACAACCCTAGTTTCTGGCTCTAACTTATGGCCGTTTGAGGAACCACACCCAATTACAATTTTAGCATTCCCTTAAAGAGACAGTATTAAATGTCTATCCTGGTTTATATATTTCCAACCCAACTGTTAGGTGACTAGCAATTCCTAACAGACAGATTGCAGATGTGTGACTTTTCAGCCAATGAGCCAGGGGAGGGATTCAAATTTTTTAACAACCAGTTCTGTGGATGTAGCTTGGATGGTGGGTGTGGCCTGGTGGTCACGTGACTGGCTGGACATGGCTTGGTGGTCATGTTATTGGCTGGGTGTGGTCAACTCAATATCACTCACATCGAGGCATGCATCTCCTCACCTGGCCTCTCATGACTGTGGGGATGTTGCAACAGTCGTAAGTGTGAAAAATGGTCATAAGTCACTTTTTTCAGTGCCATTGTAACTTTGAATGGTCACTTCACACAGGCAAAGTACCAGCAAAGGAGGGGAAAAAAACTCCAGAGACGTTCCTGAGACAGGAAGTCTAGTCCTGCCAAGAATGTAATAAGGGTTAACGGAGAGACAGTTTCTGTAAGCAACACCAGAATGTTTCCTTCCTGCCTTCCTTACAGGATTAGGCCAGTAATTTCTTCTAACAACCAGTTCTCCGAACTGCTTAGAATGTTAACCACCGGTTCTAGAGAATAGGTGCGAACTGGTAGAATCCCACCCCTGCAATGAGCCCCATGTGACTATTAAATTACTAATATTTCCCTTCCTGATCTGTTTTCAACACATACGGGTCTCTGACTGAATAATATAAGCCATGCAGATCTTGTGCATCGAACTGCCAAGTTACATCTCAACCTTGTACACTGTTCTCAATTTCTCAAATCTATTTCTGAAATTTTGGAATACACGTCGACTGTTTCTTTCCCCCAACAGTTCTGGCTTGCCATATGAAAGCAACTGCAAACATTTACAAAGCAAGATCTGCCTCTGTGAAGACATACAGCATTTCCCATAATGTTTGCTTTGTGGGCCAACCTTTTCTAACTTGATGTTCTTCAAATGCATTCAGACTACAACTCCAAATTCTCAACTAACATACATTTTGGTTGTGTTAGCTGAGGATCTCTAATCCTAATTCACATACAGGATGCTCAGTTAGAAATAGTAAGGTTATCCTGTAGGAATAGTAAGCTATTAACATGCTACATTTTGTTGTTTAATGATATATATTTATTGTACTTATTTCAGATAATAGCTTCATTAAGATGGCAATTTGAATTCAGTATATTCATCCATCCTGGAAAAAACTTCATCTTGGATTTTATTTTCCTTTCCCAAAGAAATAGTTACATGATGGTGTTTTTGCTGATACAGAACATTGACCCATTAATGCATTAATGGTTAACACCTTCTTAACACTAATGAAAGCAATTACTGGGAATAGTTTTTTACACACCACCAGCAAGATTGTGTTCTATGTAAAATAAATATTCTTGGCTTCCCACCATAAATAGAAAAAATACAAGTGAATTTCAGAATCTGATCCATCAGCCGTGTGTCTTACCTAAATCAGAGCTAAAATAAATCTGATCTCTGGATCAACTGTACTAGAAGGCAAATCCTATTGAACTCAGAAAGGCTTCCCTTTGCACATCTCATGGATTACATATAATTATTTTGTCCATGCTCCGTGCAGTTCCATGGTTTGCTTTTTGGGTTAAATTGGGACTGAGCCCTGGAATTTTCATTTGCTTTTCAATCAATTTTGTTGGATTCCAGAATTTCCCTGTGTGGGAATCAGGGAAGGAAGAAGTGCTGAACTACCTATGCTTTCAGAAGGTAGTTATTTTACTACAAAGGGTGCCCCAAGGAGTGTTAAGCCTTAATCAGAATTGGGAAAGAAGCATCCCATTGATCTCAGGAGCATCTATGTCATCTTCATAAAGACTCAACACATGGTCCAGCGCTATTTGTTGGTTGCAGGCCTGCCAGAGGACTCCAACATTGGAAACCTTCATTCTCAAGTTGATCTATGGAATGTGGCAGAGCTACATCTGGATTGAAGGGTGTCCTGTGTAAGGTGGAATTATGCCAGTAAGTGGCAAGGTGTCATCCAAGGTGACATTATAGCCAACCTGCTTAGCTATCCAGTATTCTTTCCAATTTCACAAAGGCATAGATGGAAATACTTTTCGTGAGGATTCACTTCCAAGTGGTCCATTTCTAAAGTACCAAGGAGTACCACATTAATCCAGAATTCACTACACTTGTAGAACCTACCATAACTTGGAGATGTACTAGTGACTTGCACACCACAGAAATCAGAAGCCTCCCAGGAGAATGTATGGTGAGTCTTTGACTTGCTCTTGAGGTAGCAATAAGACCTTTCCTGCACAATATCTATGGCCACCTGTGATCTTTCCCAGTTTCAGTAGCAGTTTGACACACACCACCATAGAAATTAGGCTACTCATAGAGGTTGGAAATGTTTGTAGAAAGGTGGTTATGGAAAGAAAAAGGTTGAAATGGATACAACTAGCTCACTCTACTTTTTCTAGAAGAACCTGTGATATCCCTGACCTTGTAACAGTATCTACAGCTACCAGGCTCTTCCAAACACACTGAACACATGGTGGAATACATGATGTTGCATTCTGACAGTGCTCAGTGGAGGTTTTCTTGGAGTGAGGAATTCCTTAGGAGGATCACAGACTGGCACAGAGGAATGTATCTTCTTCCCAACAACAGATCGATGTGGTAGAAAAAAATTTTTCATGTATCTCCTGGAAAAGAGCACTATATGCCATTAAACAGGAATGCTGCCACAAAAGGTTTTTATGAGTACAATCAGCCCAGACCTCTGTGTAGCATACTTCAGGGAGACATCAGGAGATGAAACCATCCCAAGGAACCAGTGACAGAAATACTGTTCCGAATGAAAATTGGACAGTGTGTCAACAGTGCTACGAACAAAAGTAATGCATTACAGATAATTGCAGGAGCAAGCCACATGCACAAAGTTCATGGTTGGTTGGTAGGTAGGTAGGGTAGGTAGAAAGGAAGGAAGAAAGGAAGGAAGGAAGGAAGGAAGGAAGGAAGGAAGGAAGGAAGGAAGGAAGATAAATAGCTGGAGTACAGAGTAACATAAAAAAGTTAATATGGTGCTTTTTAAAATATCATACTACAATATATCAATATGAGTGTTCAAGATTTATCCTTAGCACTACATTAAGCTGCAGAGGCTACATAACCTGTAATTATCTCTAGGGAATCTTCTTATCTGTGACAAAACTGACTGAGGAGGAGAAGGAGAGGGAGAGGGAGAGGGAGAGGAAGAAGTTGTTTTATGAAGTTTTATTATTGGAGAAGGAAAAATAACATCAGCTGCTGTGCAGGTGTCTTGATCACAAATTGCTGGCCACAAATGGTTGTTTTAGGTTCTTGGATCTCATTTGAGATCAGAACTGATTTATCTTCAAAGAGAAAATATATTGGAGGTCCAGGAAACTGAGACAGCTGCAATAAATATTATTTCACTTTTTCCTCCTATTTTTTTCTCTCAGCTGCCTACTTAGCTGGTAGCTATGTTTTCTAACCTGAAATTATTAGGTTTCTCAGAAAAACAAAGAAACTGGATTCAAATTCATATGTAACAACATTGAAGTTCAAATATTGAAGCATTTATGGTAGATATATTAAGCCACAATAAATTTATTTTCTGTCCTACCAGTTTGGCTTATTAGAAAGGCATATATATTTGTAAATACAGAATCGGGATTTGTTATCTTCAGCTAATTAATCTGAAGCATTTTTTTTCTTTGTTTTTGCAAAAGAACTGCTGGGTTTTCCAGTATCTCTATTAGCCACTAGAGGCCACTGCCACACGTGGCAAAGTGGCTTGGCTTTCCATCTTTCTATTTGAATCTGGTATAGGAGTATGAGGTAGTTTACATGGAATGATATGGGCCACCAGAGAAAAATGGATGCTACTACAGTAGACTATTGTGTAAACAAAGAAATTCTTAAAGAAAAACACATTCTGCAGAATGAAAAATAGAACATTTAACTAAATTCCCTTTTCAGAGTATATTTTACAATATAAGTCAATGAGCCCTTTCTCTTGGAGAAACCTGTCTCTAGCATTTACCAATGTGACTACATTACACAGAGAGGTTATTGTCTCATCTAAGATTGAGGTATTGGGTAATCCTATACGGAATCCTCAGGTTACAATGGCAACTGGGATTGGAATTTCTTTCACTAAACAATGCAGTCGTAAAGCATGACATCACATGATTGGAAATGACTGTCACATGACTGTAGGGACACTGCAAGCTGGAACTCGGGAAAACAAGAAATACTTCTCAATAATATATGGAATAGACATTTTTTAAAACTGAAGTCTGTTTGGCTTTTTTCCTTCATTCCAGCAAAGCTTTGGAGAAGCTGGAAGAGGCAGGAAATGTAGTCAAGCTAATCACAATATTTTTTTTTCCTTAATCACCAATAAGCTTTTTTTGTGTTAAATATTTCAACATGCAAATAACCTGAAATGACCAAAGTGAAATCTGGGCATAGAAAGATTCATTTAATTCTTATAAAATAAATGCTTATATCCATGTACATGTTACTTTACCAAGTGACCGGGTTCAAATCCCAGGCTGAGCAAGCCAAATAATTCACATTATGACTTAGTATGGCATACAAACCTATTCCTGAAGGTTAAGTAGAAGGTCCTGACTAGAAGGTTTCTAGTCAGTATTTTGCAAAGCAGAAAACAAAGGAAATGCCAGGGAAGGAAAAGAGAACCTGCTCTATTCTAACTAAGAATATTGGGGATTTTTTAAAAAAAGATCCACCCATTGTGTATATGCAATTGTATTAAAGCTATAACCAGGCAATCGTCAGTATGTAATCTCTATTTGGTGTTCACGTTCCCTACTTTCTATCCCTACTTTCTATCGCTATTTGCTTGTTGGTCTTCAGACTGACTGAAAATCAGAAGTTAGCTGAAAGAATTATAGATGGCAGACTTCCTGGACTATTCAGCCTGACAAAAGACTTAGTCCAAAATGTGGAATGGAGATGAGAGACTGTTATCAATGTCTCTAGCCATGATCTCATTCCTCTGTGTAAACAAGTTACATTCCTACAATGGTCTAGCACTAGTTATTAGAGTTAGCTTACTCTGACAGACTAATGATAATATATGACACACACACACCCAAAAAAGAAGGTATCCACTGATTGCCCTTAGTGTGCTTAGCCATCTTTTTAAAGTGAAACTCTTTTTCAAATTGTTTGTGCCTCATTAGGTTGCCTCAGTCTCAGCAAAGGAGAAATTTGCTTTAATGGCATTGTTTTGAATTGCTGAGGGAAGAATCTATCAACTGCAAGGTGCCCTGCTGCTGAACTCAGCCAAAAGGCAGTTAATAACTCCAGCAGATGTTTCAGCTTTTTAGGCCAACTGAGTTCTCCCTTCTTTTTTTTTTTTCAGAATCATTTGCCAATATCATACAAATCCACAACTCAGAGTTGCTAAAGGAAAAAGAAAAACTTCACTCCATTATTGGCAATTATTTGCCAATAAACAAGAGAACAAAGAAGGAATCCTCAAAGTACTCTTTACACATTCAGGATTAACCATTTAAGGGTAAAAGCAATAGAAAAAAAGGGGAAAACAAATTTTCTCAGTATGTAGATCTTTAGTTTGTAATGAGGTGTTACTGAAACAGGAAATGTTATTCTTTTAAATCATATTTTCCCTTTATCTTTTATATCACCAAACAACCCTCCCCCATCACTACTTTGATAGTGTTTTGAACTAACATGTTTTGAACTAACCCTAGCAAAGGTCCAGATTCAAGTGAGTCTGCCCTTGCTGCTTTAGCAAATTGCTCTGGATTCAACTGGAAGATTGATTAAGTGCATGTCAGTCAGTCTTATATTTATTTCAGTGGGACTTAAGCACATCTATATTTGTCAGTATTGAGATGTCTTTGGATTAAGGGATTACCTGTGAAGGCTGACTAGCAAATTTTCAACTCTCTAGCAAGATACAGTTAATTTTTTGCAGCAAACCGAGTAGAAAATTAAAAGGCGAAGTTGCTTTCCAAAAATAGTATTGAACTGGTCAGTAGTTGGTTATTCTGTCATCTAGTTTAGTGTAGTGTATTTAAATAGAGACTTCTAGGGCGATATTCCTATTGGTTAACAAAAGCAACAATACGATTGGTTAGTAACGTTAGTACCTGATTGGCTGCAAATAGCGGCGGGAAGTTTAACTAAATGTCATTGGTTACGAGCCATGGAGCAGCCGCTATAAAAAGGGCTGCTGCGGTTCGACTGCAGTTGAAGTTACTGTTATTATTAAAGAGCTGAATTCAACTCCGGTCTGCAAGTCTCTTTACTGGCAACAGAACATTTAGGATAGACTCTCTTTGATTCTCTGCATTAAGCTGCTATTTTTCTATAGCACTGCTTAGTTTTAAGTGCTCTGACCTTCACAGTTTTGCAATATTAGATATGTGCTTTATAAATACTTCAATATTATTGTGTTGTGCATGAAGTACAAAAGCCATGACTGTATGGTGACAGTACTTTCATGCCGACTCAAAAGTCTTGATTATATTTATATTCCAAGTATTTAACTTTAAGCTCCATCATGACTTTGGGTAGAATACAATATAAGGCAAACAGTACACTATCAAGCAATACAAAAAACAAACATCTGGAGAAAATCAGCAGAGCCTAACAAGCAATCATCCTTCAGGGGTCCACTAACCCTCTAGCCAAAAACTGGGGGAACAGCCAAGTTTAAAATAAGATCAAAGTAAATATTATACAAAGCTCTGGAAGAGTATGGTTCCAGAGGCCAATATTAGTGTTAGTGACATAAATAAATATTAAAAGTTACTATAAGCAAGAGCTTAAGTAATAGGAATGATGATAAAAGTTCAGTGCATCACATTTGTTACAACTGTATGAGATACAGGTTATGGCAAAATTCAAATTTCAATGACAAGTGTATGAAAAATGTACTAGAAAGTACTCTGTGGCATATAAGCGTCTGTCCCTAGAATTTATTTTTGTGGCAAGAGGTCAATTTTTTTTTTTAAAGCAGCTATGATCAATTCTCGTAGAAAAACTAAGAAAAAAATATTTCTAGATCCTCTACCAAAGGTCAAGTTGTTGCCGGTTAGATTGCTATATTATTGTCACATACCAGGACTTGTTACTTTCCTACTGCATTCATTTTATTTCATATCATATCACTTAAGTACATACTGAAACCAACCAAGATCTGCTCAACTCACTTGGGTTCTGTGAGCAGGCTGATTGCTTTACAGGGTTCTAGTTGAAACTGTTTTACATGTAGATCCAGTCTTTACATAAACATTGAATTATCAAATAAAATTGCTCATTCCCAGATAATGTCAGAAAAAAGTGGTGAGGATGATAAATCCGTCAAACTACCTTTGCTGTCCAATAAGATCAAGATGATAAAAATACTAGTTAAATGCTTCCATATAAGGCTTTTCAATAACAAATGTTAACTCTGACTACATATGGAAAACACTTGAAATGGTACATGCCAAACACTTACTAAATACATTCCAGGATAGACAACAGTGAATTACCATCTGCTGAAATCAGCCTTTATTCTATTGTCTATATGTGATGTTTTTTTTAATGCAATGGAACAGCCAGTAATGTGCTTTAAAGGGGAAAAAATGATAATAAGGTTTTCATTTGTTTGCCTTCTTCAAATGTTGATGGGAAGCTTACTGATGCACTGATGGATGAGAAACACATGCAGATAAAATCTAACCTTAAAATGTGAAAGGGGAAAAACACAGACAGGTGCTTCATTAACAAAACAGCATTCTCAGCGCTGCCATTCCATTCTTCTGTTTCAGGAATTTCTGAAATGTAAATAAAAAATATTTCTATAAATCCTGGAGAATTACATCTCACCCTGTTCAGCTATTAATTGTGGTACTAGTCAGTTGATATCATTTATTCTGTAGAAACCATTAGTCATTGCAAATAAAGAAAACATGTCAACAAACAGAGCAAACAATACTCAATGTCCAGACAGAAACAAAGTTAAAATTAAGTTTACAAATTAAATAACCATCTAATAATTCCTTCTTCAGATGAATCTGCCATTAGTTTTATTGCCAGGCCAAAATTTCAGTAGACACCTTGTTTATGATACCTTAGGCTGTACATAACTTCCATAAAACCAATTTTTTTTTCTTTTCCCTAAATAGAGTACTTTTCTTAAAAATCCCAACAAAATTTTTACAGACATCATTATAAATATTGGGTAGAATCTTCTTCTTTGGGAAGATCACATAAGACACAGGCTGTTCCTTCCAGACAAGCAGATGATATGAACTGAGTAAAACAGGGCTGTCAAATTCGAGGTGTCATGGCAGCATCATATGATGTATTAGAACTTTTTCCCCCTTCACTAAACCAGGCAGGGGCGGGACCAGCATGTGATATATCCAGCCCGGGGGCTGTGAGTTTGACACCCCTGGAGTAAAAGGATCTTAGTTTGTCTTCTTCAAAGAGACAAAGAATTCTTTAAAAGTGTCTTATAGTCTGAGAGGAGACTAAGCAATGGAATCAATCGAACGTTTATTGTCAATGCACAACATGTGTATAATGAAATTGAAAATTTAATGGGACTACAACACACACATATACACAAAATGTTGCCAGGACGTGTTTGTAACATGGTAGGTATAATCTCAAAATATCAATACAGGTTGATCTATAGAGAAAAGTGCTTCTCAATCTGTCCCAGTTAATCTCCTTCTTTATTTATATTTCCTATTACAGTAATGTCCTTTAGTCATTCTCTGGGCCTTTTCCTACTGCTGAGTTTAAATGCAACCATTCATGAATCAGCAAAAAACATTGGAGTGGCATTTGCTGTTACCACTGCTGATCCCCAGCCTGCTTTTCTTGCAATTTTGTAACGCACTGCTCTCTTGATCAGGTACCTGCAGGACGTGTTAAATAAAACAACTGGTTTAACATTCTTGCTCTGCTACCCTCCCCCCTCCAGATATTGCCAGCTAGTGGGAAAATATCCATAAGTTCCAATAGAAGAGAACGTCTACATTTTCAAAGAAAAATAAAGTCCGGTTGCCTTCTGAAAGAGCACCTTTGGGACAACCATGACCTGGATGACTGAGGATCTTCATAGATGTTTAGCTATGCACTTTGGGATGAACACCCCTCGAATGGTGCAGGAGTATGAACGGATTTCCAGGAAAAAAATGGAGATTTGGAACAGGAACCATTTGAACTTCCGTTTGAGGTGCAGACAACACAGACTCATCCCCAACAGCCTACACCTGTCTTCAACAGTGAAAGGACACAGGGCAGAAAACATCCTGTAGCTAAGAAGGCTCCACATAGATTTGCACTACTCAGGTGACCCTGAGGACACAGATAAACCTCCAATGGCTTCAATGACTCTTCAAAAGAAGGGTGTCAAACTTGCAGCATCATGTGATGTATCACATCATTTTGCCCTTCACTAAACCTGGTATGGGCATGGGCGACACATGAAGCGTCTAGCCATGAGTTTGACAGCCCTGCTCTAAAAGAATGCAAATGACCAGCTATCCGCAAAGAATATTAATCCTTCCATTCACCACCATTCAGTCAGAGCTGAAGACGCTTCTTGGATGAGAAGCGAAACGTCTTTAAAGAAAAACAAGAAAGTTCAATTGCCTCCTGAAAAAGCACCTTTGGGAATGGGACAACCGTGACCTGGATGACTGAGGATCTCCATAGACAATAGAAGAGAGCATTTGTAGCTCAGGGTTAACAATAACAGTAAGCTACAGCCTAATTGAGGATCCACTAAGATCATTCCCACCAACACCGACAGGGCAAGCCACTTGTATATAAACAGAGAGTAAACATCATTCCCTTCTACCATTGTTGATGTTACCTAGTGGAGTAATGAAATGTCTGCAAGAAAACAACCAAGCTCAGAGAGTACTAAGGACCCCACATATCCATAAACCACTACAATGAAATAAGAATGAGTCAGGCCTAACATCTCTAAACTTCTGTGATATATCTCCCAATCAATAAAGTTTATGCCCTGGGAAGTGACAACAAAAGGAAGTAAGTCTTATGCTCAAGCACAGAGTCCCATGAAAATGCTTACACATGTCAGCTCCCCCTATTTGTGTGTGGGGCGGGAGACAAGAACTGGATGGCCTTAATATCATTTTACTGTTGCTCATCTGATTTGTGAATGACATACTTTTCAGCTTCCTGCAAAACTTCCATTTTCCATCCACTGCTATTATAGTGGCCCAACGAAGGTTGGATGATATATATAATTATAAGTTCTTACATTGAAGAAAAGCCTCTTTCAGAAGAAAATAACTAATCTAGGGAGTTCATTTTTTGTTCTTCTTGGCTCTTTCATGTCTGGGTGGAGAAGAAGTGAAATGAAAGTGACTTGATTTTTCTTAGCTTCTTTTTAGTGCAGACAAGGGTGACGCGATAAACCTCAAAGATAATCCTTCCCTCTTTTTTAGATACCACCCCATACACAATTTTAGGCAACAAAGTACTTTCTCCCTTCAAGATACAGATGAAGGGCTGTGTTAACCTCTTTCCATGTAGAAGTTCCAAAAGGAAGAGGAGCAACAGAAAGAAGAAAAGACTTGGCCAATAGGTCTTGTTGAAAATATTCACTAATTGCAGACTCAAAAGAGCAGCAAAATGCTTTGCTGTGGTCAATGAGCTAGAATATTGCATATTCAAGGTAAACGTATGCAGTTTGGCCTGGCTAATTACTTTGACGCTGCTATAAGTAGTATTTTTAGTTTTGATTCCTATTCAGGAACTAGCTGTTCCCAACTTAGAAATTTTTTACTAAGGCTACACTGGTCAGAGGTGATATTCAGCAGGTTCTGACCAGTTCTGGAGAAACGGTAGCAGAAATTTGGAGAACTGGCAAATACCTCCTCTGACTGGCCTCGCCCCCATCTCTTCACTGCCTCCCAAGTCCCAGCTGATCGGTTGAGTCTTCTTTTGTTGCCCTGCACAGGAGAATGGAGCTGGAAAGCAGGTTAGTGGGGTGGGGAGGGAATGGGATTTTGCGGTATCCTTCCCCTGCCATGCCCACCAAGCCATGCCCACAGAACCCATAGTAAAAAAACAATTGCATCCCACCACTGACTCTGGTGCACTAAGACATAGCATGGATTTTATTTTACTAGAGGAGTCAAGGGAGAGGAAAGGGTGACGCTTCTTTGGAGAACATCCCTTTTTTTTTACTGACAGAGGTACATGTTAAGAAGTTAAAATACAGAATAATTGAAGGAGATTGTATTTGCTTCGTGCAGAACGATGTTCTTAACAGCAAATAGTAAATTTACAACTTAGGTGAGGGATAACTTTTATTTATTAAAAATGAAATGTAATAAAAAGAAGGGGTGGAAAAACACACAGTATTCATTTAGGATCCTGTCTTTCATGCTTTATGAAAAGATAAAGCTGACCAAGTATACCCAGCAGAAACAAAGGGCGTAGAATCAGAGGTCTTTTCTGAATAGGGAATAGTAGGATTCCAGAACAAAAATGAACTTCCTTGTTTAGTGATTTTCTTCTGAAAGAGGCCTTTCCTCAATGTAAGAACTTATAATTACTTATATTATCCAACCTTCATTGGGCCACTATAATAGCAGTGAGAACTTCATATCATCATGACAATAGATGTGGAACAATTAGAAAATGCTATCATTCTTTAGTAAGGGAATGACCTAATGCTGTTTCTGTTTGTTTTTTTCTGACAAAATCAGGATTCCATAGGTATAGGGAAATTGATTAACATTATCTTTTCTCATTTTTAAAATTTTAGTTTTCTTCTCATGGTAACAGGTGCTATTTCTCCTCTACGGCTGAGACCTGGAAACCCCTTCTCTCTAAGGCTGCTATGGCTTGGGCTTTCACACAGAAATGAAGGAAAGATCAGGAAGCAATCATTTAGTGCTATATATCAATATTAAGCAGGAGTATAATGAATCCACATGCCAGAAGGCCAAGGAGAATGAATCATCCACTTGTTCAGGAGATGGTACCTATGAGTTGGGTGAGGAGGGGTCATCTCCCATCAGAATATATGTTTTTGATTTTTAATTTTAATCAAAATACTCTACAACCTGGCTTTTCACAACAGCCTAATTAAAAGACAGGGAGGGCTAAAAATAATGCTTAAAAAAACTCAAAAGGGAAGTGGGGATGGAGAAATTACAAATCCATTTTGTCTTTATTTCAAGCTTTTTGGGGGGGATGCCTCTCCTAGCTGACTCCAAACCAAATAGTGTTAAATTTCTCTATGAAGTCTGGTTTGGAGATTCAGGAAATTTGATATGAATTAAAATCTTAATTTTGTTGTATACAAAATTATCTGGGTTGTGGTGCCTTTCTAGAGCAGTCACTGAAATGAATTCTCCAAATGTGAATGATTTCTTTTGTTTTCAGTTTGCTCTATGGCTTTCAGCTCTTATTATTTCCTTACCTTGATATCCATAATAAATATTTGCATTTCTTAGTGAATCAACTTCAGTCTACAAGGATTTTAACAGTAGTTCACACATTCCTAGTCAGTTCATGGGGGGGGGGGAATGGATAAAGTTAGGAATCTATGTAATAAAAATATATAGTGGCAGCATTAGTAAGCTATTCCCCAGAGATTAAAGGAAAGGTATATAAATGAGGAGAGGATCCAGAGTTGTTTTTTTTTA
Source organism: Pseudonaja textilis (assembly GCF_049901715.1). NCBI lineage: Eukaryota > Metazoa > Chordata > Lepidosauria > Squamata > Elapidae > Pseudonaja > Pseudonaja textilis. Next base: position 190,751,306 of record NC_141991.1, on the reverse strand, counting down.
AAGATGGGCAGCCATCTACATCTTTTAAATTACTTACAAAATTGGTCATTATCCTCAGTATTTGGAACAGAATGGACAAGTGGCTTGTAATGTAGCAAGGAATAAAGGGATACAGCTACAGAAAGGAAGACACAATAAATGGGACACTGATGTGTATTTCAATTATACTTATGGAAGCTTAGTTGCAGAATGACTGAAGTTGAGGGACCTGCAGCCCTCCAGTATAGGAAATCCTCGAATTATGACAACTGAGCCCCAAATTTATGTTACTAAATGATTCATTTTGACAAGATTCCAGCAGTTACCCCAATTAAATCACAAGTCTTGAGCCACATTTGTTTAGCGAGTTTTGTCCCATTTTATGACTTTTCTTGCCACAGTTATTAAGTGACTCATTGCAGTTATTAAGTTAGTAACCCGGTTATTAAGTGAATCTGACTTCTCCATTGACTTTACTGGTCAGAATGTCGCAAAAGGGGATCTTGTTACCTTGGGATACTGCAACCATCATAAATACGAACCAGTTGCTAAGCATCCAAATTTTGATCATGTGACCATGGGGATGTTTAGTTTATTTTACTTTCTTGTCATTGAACCTTGTACAACAAAATTAAATTCCCTCTTCAGTGTACATCATACAAAAGAAAACTATAAAAAATAAAACAAAAACACATATCCTTCACATTCTATACAATTGAATTGAAAACCTCTGATATTGCATCAAGATTACACTATACAGTAGAATTCAGTATAGTTACTGCTCTGGGATAGAAGCTGTTTTTCAGCCTATTTGTCCTTGTTTTTATTGTCCTGTACCGTCTGTCAGATGATAATAGTTCAAAAATAGGGTGCCCAGGATGAGATGGATCTTTAAGAATGTTTTGAACTTTTTAAAGTTCAAATGTTGTTGTAACAGTTGTGTTACAACCGTTGTAATGTTGTAACAATGTTGTAACAGTCATGTGAAAAACAATTGTAAGTCACTTTTTTCAGAACCATTCTAACTTTGAATAGTCACTAGATGAACTGCTGTAAACTGAGGACTATCTGTACTATTGTAATATATTTGAAGAGCACCGGGTAAGAACTACTGAGTTGATGAACCCCAGAAGCAAGACTGCCTCTATGTTTTGAGGTCACCTTAGAAAAGGAAAGTTCTATATACTTTGGAATAATAAATGACCAGGCCATGGAAATTAACACAAAGAAACCTTTGGGTGAATAGTATTTACTGGAATAAGTATGAGACCTTTTGCATTTTCACGGTCCAATATGGCCTTTTTCACTTGTCATCTGGCATTAGGATCCAGCCCTAGAAACTAGCACGTGCCAGAAACATTTGCGTTAAGTGATAAACGTTTATGTAATTTCATGTAGATGTCCTGTCAAGCTTTCCAGTTGAGAAGAGAGTAAACTGAAGAATGCTACTGTCCAGAGAAGTCATTCCTTGGAAGACAAGGAATATTTATTTATATGCCACTTTATTACGTTTACAAATAACTGAAGGTGCTGAACACACACAACACTTTCTTCCTCCTTGTTTTCCTCATATCAACAACCCTGTGAGGTGGACTTGGCGAAGAGAGAAGTCACTCAACTGGTTCTCATGCTTGAGGATGGACTAAAACTAAAAGTAAAACCAACTCCTGGTTTCCAGCCTGGTACCTTGACCACTAGCCCAAATCAAGATGAATATACTTAGTAAAATGCTATTAAGGTGCTGTCAATAATATGTCATCCAGGCTGAAAAATTGAAAAGAAATCCATCTTTTTAGAAAAAGATGATCTCAGGACTGAACCTCCATCTCCTGTGTGTATCTTGCTCCCTTTCCTGCCGACTTTGTTAACTTTTTAAGGTGAATTCGAAAGTGAATATGTATTAATATTGTATTGTTTTATCCGTTTGCTTTTACTTAGTTGTAAGAGTCAGCGTTTTAGGTGAAAGAGCAGCATATAAATTTTAATAAAAAATATGTAGCCAAAAAGAAGAATCCTCTTCGGAAGCGTACGTACAAGGCAGGAGAGGACCGCAACAGTCTTTGGACCGTTTCCCCCCCGCCCTTTCGAAAAGCAGCCGGCCTCTCCGCCGTCACCTCCAGGATCTGATAAGCCCCGCCCCCCCAGAAAGAACCCACTTTGCCAAGAGGGCGGGGCGAGGAGGACTGGGGCGGAAACCGGAAGGAGCTTCCTCACCGACTGGGGCTCGGCTGCAAAAAGTGCTGCAAGTTAGTGAGGCCGTCTCTTGTCTTCTCTGGTGCGCCTAGACTGCTCTGCAGGGGTGTAGCGGAAGAGCCGCCTCCGTCGCTGCTCGGAGTCGGCTGGAAAAAGAGCTGAGGAGGGGCGAGACGAGAGAGATGGGAGCGGTGCTCAAAATATTAGTCGCCGCCTTTCTGCGTCTCGAGACTCTCCTCTCCTTTCTCCCTACCTTCGACGGGGAGAGGAACTAATCATTTCCAAAGGACTAAATAGAGCCAAGGATCTTCAAACTTGGCAAGTTTAAGATTTGTGGACTTCAACTCCCAGAATTCCTGAGCTAACATGACTTGGAGTAGGAATTCTGGGAGTTGAAGTCCACAAATCTTAGAGCTGTCAAGTTTGAAGACCCCAGAAAAAGACCCATAGCTTTCAGGGAGAAATTGAAGTCAGGATTTATCAAGCTGAAATAAAGGGTCTGTTTGGGAGGGGAGACTCTTGGAACATATGAACTCTTAATGCAGTTTGCTCCCCTTTTAGAATGGAATAGATGGGTCGCTGTCATATAATAAAATTATTCCCTAAAGCAGGGGTCTCCAACCTTGGCAACTTTAAGCCTGGTGGACTTCAACTCCCAGAATTCCCCAGGCAGCTTTGCAAAGTTGTCAAGGTTGGAGACCCCTGCCGTACCCTTCCAAAACAGAAAATGCAGTTGTTTAACTTAGGGTAATTTTGCTTGAAAAAAGCTGTTACTGCAATCCTCGGCTCAGAATGGCAACTTAAAACAGGAAAAGGCTATTTAAACTTGTAAAGAAAGACAGATGTTTTCTTGTCCTGGTAGAGTACTCCTTGGAGAGCTTGCTTGCATAAAATGACCATGAGCCTATCACTGCCGCCAGTTGGATGATTTTTATACACCCTGACCATAAATTAGCTGGAGACCTCATTTGTATTTTTCTAACCAGAACTGATAGAATGTGCTCAGAGGGAAAAAAGCAGCAATTAATTACTTGATACACTTGATAATAGTGCACTTAAATAAATATCTATTAATGGATGGAGGTTGATATCATAAATCCTGCAAAGCCAATGGGAAGCCTACCCCTCTCCCACCCTCTTATCACTTGAGCTTTGTACCTGTTTTCTGTATCTTTAACTTGCCTATTTTTTTGCTGAAACCTCTTTCTTTAATGATGGACATTAAATAACAGGGCATTTGGGGCAAATCATTAAAATGTGATATGCTTTTCTCAGAAAGGAACAGGCCAGCAATACCCGCCCCCCCCCAAGCAAAACAACCCTGAGCCTAAATTTGCTATCTTGCCATCTCACTATGAGGTTTGCTAATGGAGTTCTTTTTTAAACTAACAGTTGTTTAACTTTACCTGAATTTCAGTTAATCTTGCTATATTACATAAAGTTGTTACAATGAGAAAATGAGCTTTTGGAATAAGCTGTGACATTTACATATGTATTAATAATCAGCCTCACAAACTTTATAACTTGCAATCATGTATGCTATTGTAAAAGCCTTATTTTTAACACTTCTGTGACTGCCCATATATCATAATCCTGGGCAGTTCACAAAACAATGAAAACATCAAAAAATAATAAAAAGCTGTAAAAGAACTTTACAAAAAGGGAATAATACTGATGTAATAAATACATCTACTTGGATATGGCATTAATAGGAGTTACTTGGTGAAGTATGGAGAAACACTATATAAAATATAATTGTTATAATTAAATCTGCCTTTTTATTTTCCAAGACTTACAAACTTAAACTTTATTGTAAAATAACTTTCAAATGTAGGTTGCTGGGAAAACCAGGGTATAACAATCTGTTTATGTGAATTATTACTTGAAATTGTCTAAAGTTTAGTGCAGGGTTTTTTTTTTACTAATTCTTATCATCATCATGCAAAGGCCTATACTAGATTGGAATCAGCTCTGCAATCAAATAACATAGCTATTTTGGAAAGTTAAGTCATTTTTTAAAACTCAAGTTTATTTGAAACAGGAGTAAAGTTGGTCTTTTTTCAAAGTTGCTTGTGGAACTGGTTCTAGAGTCTTTCATAAGCATTGTTTAAAATACGGGTAGTCCTAAACTTACAACCACAATTGAGCCCCAAATTTATGTTGCTAAGTGAGAAATTTGTTAAGTGAGTTTTGCCCTGTTTTACAACTTTTCTCGCCACATTTCCTAAGTGAATCATTGCAGTTCTTAAATTAGTCAAATGGTTACTAAGTGAATCTGATTTCCTCATTGACTTTGCTTGTCAGGAGATCGCAAAAGGTGATCACATGACTCTGGGACATTGCAACCGTCATAAATGTGACTCAATTGTCAAGCACCCAAATGTAAATCACGTGACCATGGGGATGCTGCAGTGGTCATAAGTATGAACAATTGTCATAAGTCACTTTTTTTCAGTACCATTCAGTAACTTCAAATGGTCACCAAGTGAACTGTTGTAAGTCGAGGACCACCCATATCTGCTCTGCTCTAGACATTGCAGAAAAAGCTAAAATAGGAGGGAACATAACTTTGCAGCCAGAAGCTTCTATTGCTCAGGTTTTCTTTTTTGGAAATGGCTTCAAAATGCTTACAAAACAAATTAAAAATGTAAGGGGGAGGAGGTTTACAGTTATTTTGTTACTCTTGTGAGAAGTGGGATAAGAGAATCATATATTACTATGACCAAAGCCAAAAATGCTGATGTACCAGAAAATCCTTCCGTTTGTATGGAATAGAAGTAAACTTATTGCACCAACACATACATTCCATCTACATCCATCTTTTTTCCTTTAAAAGACATAAAACCCCTGATGGAAGCATATGGAGGATGGGACTCTGCACAAATTTACTGTGTTTCAAATGTATCACATCTAAGTCAAAATAAATTGATTCAACTCTCCCACCTCTGCAACAGGATCACAGAAATGGAATTGCTTTCACGCTGGTTCTGTCGTTCTGTGGAAGCACCTATTCTGATCTCAGCAAATGCTTAGTGGTTGCTGATCCGATGAGATGAACATCAGTTTCAAATAGTTTTGGAGGGACTGGGGAATGAAAACAGTGCTGAAATTATTTACATGCTGACAAATATTTTACTTCTTTTCACTTGTAGGTACTACATTCTCTACTAGTTGTGATTCAGAGGATTGATTTGAACCTTCAGAATATTGTCCACCTGCTTAAAACTGCTCATTTCGACTTGGAATCGTGCTTCCCATTCATTAGCATGGAAAAACCACAAAATTACTAACTTTTTAATCCTTCAACCACATGAAATAACATTTTCAGGAAAAGTTTTTTTTAAGTAAGGTTTTTTTTTTAATTATTTACTTTCTTACAATGAACTGAGGACCATAAAACTTCCAAATCTATAATTTGGATTTTAAAAATTATAATACAGTTAAAACCATAGCCACAAATGTTGAAAACCATAAATACTAAAATCAGATACTTTATTTTAAATTTAAAATTATCACTTGAGAGATAGAGAGAGTTGTAGCAACTTTGCCCCTATTGAAATAACCCAGTCTTCACAAACTTTCTAATTACGCGAGAGAGGAGCATTTGAATGTCTGGAGATGATATTCCAGAGGATATCTGGAGATGTCTGGAGATGATATTCCAGAGGAGGAAGGCAATAATTTAAAACAATCTCCAACAGAGGGAATGTGTACTCTGCTAAATATTGAAGGTAGGACAGATGTTCTCAGGAGAAACTACTATCATAGATAATCCAGGCCCTGATACATTAAGGTCTTTAAAATTGATAACCAGCATCTTGAATTCCACCTAAAAATCAATTGGCAACCAATGCACCTTTCATCATGAGTTCTGTGAACAAGTAAATTCCATTTTACTATGTCCTTTATACGTTATAGACAAAGGTCTCTTGTAAAGCACTATAACTAAAACACTCTTGATGAATATTGCATATAAGTGAGAAGATAAGGAAGTTATTGTTTGACTCCATATTTCTTCATATTCTTTCCATTCTAACATTTTAAAAAAAAACCAGAAGGTGTAGCAGTTTCTATAGGACATCAAGCAATCAAGTACTTCATTCAGTCTCCCAGTTCAATTTGAGTCATGTAGACAAACCATTTTGTGATTTGGGACCTGTCTGCCCCTTTCCAATTATACCAATAGAGGAGAATATTTATAGATCAGAGTTGAAATGAAGGATCCTTGGTGTTCTCTGAGCTTGGTTGTTTTCTTGCAGATGTCCCAAAGGTGCTTTTTCAAGAGGCAACTAGACTTGTTTATTTTTCTTTGAAGATGTCTCACTTCTCATCCAAGAAGCTTCTTCAGACCAACTAACAGTCAAAAGACATGATGAAAACTCTTTAATCTCACATGAAGAGACATGATCATAGTTTCAACTGAGAAATTGTGATCACTCTAGACCAAGCCAAATCCAAAAATGTTAAAGAATTCTTGAAAGCCTGGCACTCTGACAAAATGGCCATCAATAGGCCCACAGACATAAACAACATTTACATGCTGTGCAAAAGAGACAATCAACAACTCCAAAAGAAAACAAGGCCAAAACACCTTCCCTCCAGCAATCAACACCCAGATGAGCATAGTCTAACATTAACATCAGACCAACAATCAAGAAGTAAACAGTATACTAATCAAGGAACTGCTAAATATGCTAACAATAAACAGTCTAACCAAAGAACATCCAAGATCACTCCTGCCAACACTGACAGGGCAAGCCACTAAGAATATAAATTGAGAGCAAACCTCAATCCTTACCAGCACTGATGATCTTACACAGTTTGGGTAATGAAATATCTGCAAAAAAAAACAAGCTCAGAGAGCACCAAGGATTCCACATACCCCTTTTCCATTTATGTTTGGCTGAATCCAATATAAACTGTAGCCCTGGTTTTTTTGTTTTTTTTGTTTTTTTTGTTTTGAAACAGAAAGCTTCCAAAGCAGTATGTAAAATTTTATGTCAGAGACTAGAATATACTATCAATATTATGTATTTCTTTTTCTCATATGCCACTTTGGCAACTTAGACAAATCTTGAATCCAACATAGATCAGGAATTACTGATAATCTTGAAATTGTCTTCTTTCAAAAGCGTTTGGCTGGCATTTGGTAACCGCTTGTTTTTTGTTTGTACTTTTGAGTCAAGTGTTGACTCCTGGCAATTACCTGGACAAGTCCCTGCAGTTTTCTTGGCAAGATTTCAGAAGTGGTTTGTCATTGTCTGCTTCTTAGGGCTGAGAAAAAAGGACTGGCCCTAAGAGAAAAAGGATGACTCTGCTTTAGGCAAGTCTAGAACTCACAGGCTCTTGTTTTCTAACCACTATACCAAGATGACTCTCAACTGATTGAAGTCATAATTGTAAATAAATGCTTATTTTGTTTCCCTAATCAAAATGTTTGAAAATTAACTTGTACAGAGTCATTTAAGTTTAAGATACTAAATAAATGCAAATTGTATGCTTTAAAAGTACTAATGCCACATTTTAAACTCAATCTGATAACAAAAACAAACAATCCAAACAAGTTGGAGGTTCTGCAAGTATGTTGCAGCAGGGGGGGAACAGCTTCTGTTCAGAATTCTAGCCATTCTTTTCTTCTACTCTTCTGTCTCCATGTCCATTTTTAATAATTTTAACTGCAGATCTTGGAATTACCGGAGCATGCCAATACCTCTCTTTTGTGCATCAGTGGTGTAACTTCAGTTAAAATTGCAAGGGCACGAAAAAGACATTAGCAGAAATACAGAATTTTAGGACGGAACTTTCACAAAATAAGAACTCCAGGAGAGTATAAGAGCCAAGATAAATCCCAAGTCCTCTTTTTGGTGGGGGAGGAATGGAGAGGGTATAGAAGTAGGGTATAGGATCTTCTGATGCCTGAAGTGCCTTAATATGTAATATGCCATAGATATTATAAGCCCGGCAGCTTTAGGTCTCCATTGGGAGGCTATTAATTTTGCATTTTTCTAAGAATAGTCATTAAGTCTGTAGTTGGAACATGATTAATTATTTCTTTTCTCTCATCGTTGACATTTCTGCTTAAAAGTTGTTTTCACCTTCTAATCTGACCTGTCTCTTTTCTTCCTTTTCTCTCATCCAGCAATCTTCAGCCCACATCTTCTAGGCATCATGCTGGCGCTTAGCTAAGCTGGCTAGGTGTCACCACTTTTCCTCCTGGCCTGATCATCTGTCTCACCTTTCAAACCTGTTTTCATTGTAACTTCCAGAGGAGTTTTAGTTTTAAATATCCCTGACTTTAGCCCAGGCACACATTCACCTATTGTTGGATATACACTTTGGTGAAGTTATATTGAAAACTAGGGGAGGGTGATTAATAATCAACATTAGGAGGATTGTATTATGTGAAGATTTGCTCTGATCAATTGAAGACAATGGAAGCATGGACAGCAGTCAAAAGGATAGGATGACAAATGCAGTGAAAAACAGATACCAGATTTGTATTTTCAGCAATGCAGCTTGTGTGCCAAATGGGCTTGAGCTGTTACTGCAGTCACAGCTTGCTTGGAGAAAAGCCCACTAGAACTTTTAAAATGCAAAAATAAGCACAGCGGGAGTGGCTTGCAGCAGAAATTGGCCTAGCAGTTGGCTTGTCTTTACATTTGCTATTGTACTTTACAAATAAAGAATTCGTTTTTGACCTAATCTCATACCCAAATTCTGTGTTAAAAGAATGCTATTTATATAATCATTGAAATTGGGGGTTAGCAAATGTATTTTCAGAAATTGCCTTTTCATTTGAAGGTGTTTGACGAGCTAATTTATGGATGGCATGAGCTTCCTTGAAAATGTTGCCCTGACTGGGTGGAAAAACAAACACGAATTGTTTTAAAAGTTTGCTACTAGGGGTATTTAAGTCACAAAAATGGAAAATTCTTTTAATCTATCAGGCCTAACAGCATTATTTCACAGAAGATATAGTGAGTGGAATAAAGTTGTTACCCAGGCTGCCAGTGCTTTCATGACTCATGGGATTCTATTGGTTGCTATTGAAAAAAAACTCCACAAGGAAAGAGTGATTCAGAACGATTCTTGTATAGCTGCTATTGCCAGTTTGAGCATCATTGGATCCCATCTTCAAATTGCTCTACAATTTCGTTTCAGTGATTTGGATTTGGAAATGTTGGTGAGATCAATATTTGCCTAGCCAGTTGACCCAGCCATCTTAAGAAACGATACTTGGCTTGAACAAAATTCATTCATATTTGGTCCAGATGTAACCCTGATTGTGCTTAATGCTCATGGCCATTTTGTTTTCAATGCTGAACGATTTGATGCTTGGATGGGACAAGTTTTTGATGCCAACAATCCTGTGCGCTCCCAAAATAATTGTCCTCAGGGTGCACCTGCGGTGGCTAAACCTGCACTGGTAACTGGGAAATTCATCCTTGGTTGTTTGGAGGGCTTTTTAATATGAACCTTGCTGATGGAACTGACAAAACAGCTATTCTTCAAGACAATCCTCTGTGGTCTTTTGAACTAGTGGCTCGGGTTATGATAATGTCACCCCAGGGAAACCGGTTTAGAGAAAAAAATCTTAGCAAATTTGACCACAGCTTTATTAATAGTAACCAGTGGGGGAAGTATTACTCCAGCTAGACTGAACAAAACTCTTAGACAAATCCATCAAGAGACAGGATCTCAGGATATTGAAGAAGATCGAGATACTGTGATTGAGAGTTTCCATTGTCATCGTGCCATCTGGAATGAGCAGACCACTGGACAAAACTTTGAAGAGATGTTTACTAATCTTAAAGCAGAAGTTACTAAAATCTCACTGATACTTGGGATTATGGTTGAACAAACAAGAAACAAAATGTTGACTGGAATAGTAACTGTTAATCAAGCAATTAGAACATATGAAGATTTTCCCTGGACAGATTAAATGAACATATAAAGAGAGATACTGGAAAAGACAAGATGGCACTGGCAACTACATTTGGAGATACTATTAACAATTTCCACTTGATTGGATGGACTTGTGCCCAGCCAGGACATAATGCAAATGCACAATTTCCAAACATTCTTTAAACTACTATTCACCTTCAAATTTTGGCAGGAGAAGTTCAGTCTCTTAAACAATACCAGGGATTGAAAAATGTGACTATATCAGAAAGGCATATTGTTGATGCCTGGGTTACTCAATATGTTCAAAATTGCCAGACTGGTGTTAATAATTCTGTTCAACAAGGTGCAGCATCCAGTGTGGTTGATCATATGAGGCAACTTGACTTGAATTGAACATGACCTCATACGCAGTTCTGTTTACAGAGGGATAACCTGTTGCATGGAAATCCTGAAAAACTTTGTGCCTAAGGTGGAATTAGAATTCATTATCTCCTTGTTTTTAGCTTGCTGCTTTTAGCCACTAAACCAAACTGACTCTTGTTACAATTACTAGCATCTTGGATCCAAATGTCAGAGTAAAAATAGCCATTTTTCAGGAAAGCTGGACTCTTTGGGATTCCTATGGCATATCCATGAAAAGCCTACTTTTTATGGGCAGAGGATAGAAGTGATTTGCTATGGCCTTCTTGGATGATTCTCCAGTCACAGATGGTCCACCATTCAGCTGCTAATCCTGACTCTGTTTGGCTTTCTAGATGAGCCAAGACAAAAACATTGAACATATATTTAGAGATATGTTATCCAAAAGAGTTGTCAGAAATTAATTTATTTATGTATGCCACTCATCTCCCTTTCCATAGAGACTTTGAGTGGCTTACAATATCATAAATGCATAAAATAATAGGACATAGATAAGAACTATACACCAAGAGTACAACAGTATGATGATTGAATCGCCTCTATCACTCCAGCAGCCATCTCAAGCATGGAGTGCCTCCATTGGAGCCCCAAGCCAATTGGCAGAGGCAAGTTTTAAGGCTCTTGAGTAAGGCCAAAGAGTGGGAGCAGATCTCACCTCCAGAGGCAAAGTCCTCAAAGCATTGGGGCCACAGCAGAAAATGTTCTACTAGACCACACCAGCTGAAATTCCTTGACTGAGGGGATCTTCGGAATACTGAAATCTATGGTTTTAGAGAAATGTAATTGTTCAAACTTCTTTCACTATCTTGAAATGGGCTTACCTGATAGAACTACAAGCAATAGAAATATATAATGACGAATTATAATAATGCTTTGGAAAATCAAAATGGCTTCTTCCTCGAATAAGCCTCTGAAATTGCATCTGTTTAAAAGCAAATATGAAACTGGCTGATGTTGAAGTTGGACAATACCACTGAATTTTTAAATGTTCACCTCAAGACATTTAAAATTCCACAACCACAATTTATGTTATAGTAAACAGTTGTGCAATTTCAAGATGATATCCAAAAGCAGTAAAGAACAGTTGGAGTCAATTTGCAGTCTGAAGAATTGGAATCCGATCTGTTGCTGTTAAGATATGAAGAAGGAAGTGTTTGGTTTGAAAAATATAGATCTGCCAGAAAAGTTTGAAAATATGAATATAAAAAATTCTGAGACAATGGATATAATGAAGGATGGAGTAGACTCTTGACAAGAGGAATGTTGTGTTCTCAAAGAGAATTCTTCAACAATATATGTTGCAGAGATATTTAAAACAGAGTCTTATGAACTTTGGAAATGAGATGCAATTGTTGGGAAAGTTCCCAATTAAAAATCTAAGGAAAGGTTTCATTATTAAAAACCAAATGAGGGTATTTGACCCTGGACTCAGAGATAATGATCAGAGTGATTCATGGTAAATAAGAAAACGTGCAGATGTTCTACAAGTAAATTACAGTAACAGACTGTAAACAGAATGCTTTGAGCTTCAACTTCGCTGTTTTTTGACCTGTTAACTAGTTTTCCCTTCATATATGTAATGTTGACAGGTCATTTGGGTTGCAAATAGATTACAAGCTTATAAATTTTAGACCTGCTTTGCAATAGGGGGAAACTATTATTGTTATAATTTGATTTGTCAATGTTCAACTGGGGACATAATTATTGTTTTTGTCCTTTTTTATTCACATTTTTATGTTTTGTCTAGGTTTGTCTGTATTTAATTTTTTTTTCTTTTGGATTTTGTGTTTCAATTTCTTGACTAAAATAAAATTGGACAATAAAAAGAGAGGTCTTTGGCGTTCTGAACATAGTTGTTTTCTTGCAGATACCCAATCCTAGGTTACATTATTAGTGCTAGTATGAGTAATGAAACGCCTGCAGGACTGCTCATTTCAATCTGAGCTACAAATATTCTATTCTGTTGGTACAATAAAAAGACATTTAAAATTCCAGATCAAAATGTGTTTCTGGGATTCCACAGAAACTCGTAAGTTGTTGATCAATAACAATATTAATTAATACACAGATAACTTTAATTATAGTTTATATATTTATAATTCATTATTAAAAAGATTGATTTTAAAAAGAGCATGGTATTCCAAACACATTTTCCAAAGAACTATAAATGTGGTATTCCAATCCAACCACATTTATTATTCTTTGGGGGAAAAAAGCTTGACAAGGCATATACTGTAATATTTAATGGTGTTTTCTTTCTCTCCTCTTTATTGAGGCAATCGTAGCTAACATTAAATCAAGCTATTAAACTATTTCAATGTGTCCAGCTTTCTATTCAATAAAATTGATTTTTCACTTAAATTAATTTGATTCAACTCATGAAAAACTCTTCAATTCCTTCTTTTCATGCTTTGGCACCAGGAGAATTTTAATTCTGTAATTCCATATATGCATGCTTACAGAGGAGCGGATTGACTTAAGCACTGGGTAGGATTGCACAGTTCATCTATGAAGCAAACCCCGGTCATCTCCTTAGACTTAATGTTATTTTTCAGTGAAAAACAATATCAATTAAATAATGTACACAAATTTCAAACTTGCTGCAACATTATTAAAAGAGATATGTTGGGAGTTTATTGGCTTATATTTTTCATTAAGTCAGTGCTTTCTAAACATTTGAATAATCAGGATATTAAGAATTGGAAAAACATGCACCCTTGTTTCTCTACTGATAGAAACCTATATTTAAGAGCACCCCATTTGTCATAAAAGATTACCAGGAGTCAGGCTGTATCTAAGCTTTTCCTTTAAGTGTCTTGCAATCCACACAATTCTAGGCAAAAAAAAGTGAAAAGAAAGCTCTTAGATATTCTTGTCCAAATCCCAGTAATTTGGAACTTAAGACATAAAAACCTTATCATTATTCTAAAAACATTACAGGTTCTAAAAACATAAGGGGTTCAACACAAAAATTGTGGCAAATTCTCTTTTAAAGCAAAACAAGCAAGTATTGAGATACAAAGCATTTATTTAGAAGAAGAACAAAAAGAAAAGAACAAGGGCAAGCAACAATTATGCAAGCTAATTGTTACCTGCCTAAATAGATTTGGGGGCTTCAGACCATTTACAAAATAGTCTGTGCAGAGGATACCTGAGGGAATGTGTTGGCCTCTTTTGATTAGATGTTGTACAAAGGACCCCCAATTGAAAGTTCATGTCACATTTTTATGAAACTCTTTAAGATGAGTGAAAGATATCTTCTTAGCGGAAATTACAGTATATTGTATCTTACCTGTACAGCTTGTTTCTTGTGTGTAGGAACTAGGGTAGCAGGAAATTCGTAACTAATACCAGTTTCTTAACACTATACAAAAATGTCATTTACATAAAGGGATAACCGGATCTGAAATATAGAAATGGTTGTGCTGAAGAGTTGAAGTACTAAATACTTAAGGCGAGGCTTAAATTACTCTATGTTCTAGGCTTGATGTTAATGTAGTAATGGTATTCTTGTTTGTTTGTTTTTGGTAGTCCTCAATAATATATAGGTAGTGCTCGACTTAACAGTTTAGTGACTGTTTGAAGTTACAAACAGGCATTGAAAAAAGTGACTTACGACTGTTTTTCATACAATTGTTGCAGCATCCTGATAGTTAATATGATTAAAATTCAGGTGTTTGACAACTGATTCATTTATGGTTGTAGTAGGCCAGAGTCTTGTGATCACCTTTTGGATATTTCTAACAAGCAAAGTTAATGGGGAAGTCAGATTCACTTAATAACAATTGCAGTGATTCACTAAACAACTGTGCTAAGAAAAGTCATAAAATGGGACAACATTATCTTAACTGTCTTATTTAGCAAGAAAAATTTTGGGCTCAATTTGGGTCGTAAGTCAAGAACTACCTCCAATGTAGCCAGATGATGTCCACAGGATTCCATAAATAAAACTTGGTTTTATTTGATTCCAGAGTCCTATAAAACAATGGCTTTTGAGAATCTTGTTAAGGTCATTTTTAGGAAATACCTAAGTTTCATCAGAATATAAATATCCTGCAAAAAAGAGAAGCCAACATTGAACTTTGTTATGTTTTAATGTGAATTCAGTGTGGGATTATGTACTGTTATCCACTACTGTTTTATTATTACTATATTGGGATAAGAACCAAAAGACTTCACATAGGAATCTTATCACTGGCTTCAGAAATAGGCTAACATTGTATTTCTCAACTGCAAGAAAAAAAAAAGCTTTTATTGGTTTCTGTCATTGCTTTGCATGAAGATCTCTTAAAATGATAAGGGAGCACATCATTTTACCATCAGAGTGATCCAGAGTTAAAAGACAACAGTGGCCTGAAGTGATTTCGTAGCTTAGGTATATCCCAAACTGTGGATAAGAAAAAGTCATGCAGCTGAATGGTATAAGATTTTTTTAAAAATCCTTCCATAGAAGCGGACATTATCTGGCCCATCTTCAAGCAGTAAACAATTTAGGATTGGCATTTGCTGTACTTTATTTTCTTTTGAATAATTATTTCCAACAGCAATGTGAAATAATTATTAAATAGTTCTAGTGACAATACTAATACCATTCCTAATTGTGCTATGAAAATTCTTTCTCCAGGGCTATTTTTAACATTAGCATTATATTTGGCAGCTACCAGCATTCTAGCTTCCTCATAACGCACAGCTACAAATGGCCAGTCAAAGTTCTTCTTGTGCATTTTAGGGCTCTTAATAGCTGCTTGGTGGCTTCATATGGTTGCCTTTTCCATTTCCCTTAGTCTCCTAGCTTTAATAGTCAATGCTGCTCTTCTAACTTGCAGTCCTTCCCTTACCCAAAAGGTATGCTGCACGAACTCAAAGCTTAGCCATGTTAACAGTTGGATATATAATGTCTTCCCTCATCATCTGAGGCATATAAAATAGTGATATTTTGGGTGCCTTTTTATGATACACGCCCCCCGACAAATGTGTGATGAACACACACAATACTCCTTCCTCCTCCTGTTTCCTCACACCAGGCCTGTGAGGTGAGTTGAGTTTCGGAGAGATCAACTGGCCCAAAGTCACCCAGGTGGCTTTCATGGCTAAGGTGGAATAGTCTCATAGTCTCCTGGTTTCTAACCTGGTGCCTTAACCACTAGAAGATCAAACTGACTGACAATTGCCATTGTTAAAAATCTAAGCATTTCTTCAAAGCATTGCGTGGTTTACCTCAGTGTTGGGATTCAATTTTTTTTACTACCCGGTTCTGTGGACGTGGCTTGGTGGGCATGGTGTGGCTTGGTGGGCGTGGCAGGGGAAGGGTACTGCAAAATCTCCATTCCCTCCCACCCCACTAACCTGCTTTCCAGCTCCGTTCTTCTGTGCAGGGCAACAAAAGAAGACCCAGCCAATCAGCTGGGACTTGGGAGGCAGAGAATAGATGGGGGCGAGGCCAGTCAGAGGTGGTATTTGCCAGTTCTCCGAACTACTCAAAATTTCCACTACCAGTTCTCCAGAACTGGTCAGACCCTGCAGAATACTACCTCTGGTTTACCTGTTTGGGCTGATCTGTAAGCTTACAAATATATGATAAAGATTTATTGAAATGCTACTCTACTTTATTGAAAAACTGGGCAGTTCCTTAATGCATTTCATTAGACAGACAAAATGGTCTAAAAAGCTCAACAAATTAGCCACTAATCATTGGCCATGTCATCCCTCAACATCTTGTATACGCGCAATAAGAAATATCCAATATTCATAATTTATACATGCATTTCTGTTAATATTTACCCATAAACATAAGAAACATGACAGCTTAGGCAATAGTCTCCAGGCTGAAATCAGATGATATGCATAATTGCATTTAACCACCCCCCTGATGGGTTATTGTTTATTAAATGAAAAGCAGCCCTGGGAAGCTATAATCAGAAATAAGTCAGTAGCAAAAGGAAAAGGTTCTTAATTCTGTTTACCTCCAGCCACTCAAAATGATCTTTCCCAAGCTGTTTCGTTTCTAAGCAGAAAAGTGACAGTATTTTTTTTCCACTTGGAAAGAAAAGCAGTCGGTGAAAGGCAATTTCAAAGGCAAAAATAAATAAATAAATAAACAAACAAACAAACAGCCAGTAGGGAAAAGCTCCAGCACTACCTGAGCTCTCCTCTTCCTACTGCAGTCTCTGGAAACTGCTGCTTTTTAATAATACAAAGCATTAGCAGAATGGTACAAATAACCCTCCAGATAATGAAAACACAAGTGTTGATTTTCAGACATCAAAACGAGTGGAAACGGTATGTAGAATCCTGTCTTGTTTGTTGATCTCAGCATACACTATTGCAGCCATCATTTCATTTCTAGTAGGACTATTTTGTATCAGATAGCTCATTAATCTGTTGTGATTTCTCTAGTCATCTCCACGACCTCACAAAGACAATAGGTTGCCAGATCACTTCCCTTCAAACAGAACTGCACCATTTAGTTTGAAAATTATACAGGTAGTCAGTCCTTCCTTACTACCATTCATTTAGCGATCATTTGAAATTATGATGGCACTGAAAAAAGTGATTTATGACCGGTCCTCACATTTATGTCCATTCCCACAATCATGTGCTCAAACTGTGGAAATTTACTGCTGTTGAGCGTTGGAGGGGCAGTATGTGATCTCCATTTATGACCTTTCCACTGGCTTGCAACATGGGGGAACTGGATTTGTTTCAACAACCGTATGAGTCACTTAACAACTGCAGTAATTTGCTTCACAACTATGGCAAAAAAAGATTGTAAAATTAGACATGCATCACTTAACAACTGACTTGCTTAGCAACAGAAATTCTGGCCCCAATTGTGGTTATAAGTCAAGGACCACTTGTAGAAGTGAGGTTTAAATTCTCATAAAACCATAATAATTTGAATATGATCAACAGTTTACTTAACCACATAGACTTGCAGAAGACAGTGCCTAAAATATAGGACCATTACCTGACAACGGGAACCAGAAATGGTCCTGATTGAAAGAGTCCAGAGTCCAATGTAGAAGAATGAATCTTTGTGAAACTTGTTGCGCCTGTGCAGCCTCTTGGAGCAGGATGCCTTGCAGTGTCCCAAAGACTCATTTTTGGCAAAGTTTGGGGGAGAGAAAAAAAGACTTTTGCTGCTTTCCTTGCATGCAGCCAAAAGCAGAAGAAAGAAGCAGAAAGAAGCAGCCTGGCAGCCAGGCCAGGCGCATGGGGTGAGTGTGGCAAGTTCCCCCCCTCCGCCCTTCCCCCCCCTCGTGTTGTTTTCAATGTAAGCAATGCAAGTCTTGTTCCCACGGGCCATGTGGGCAGCGCAGCCTTGTGTTCCCGCACAGCCTGGATTAATTGCTTTGGGAGTGACAATCCTCTGCAGACCACCAAAATTTTCTTGCGGTCACCAATGGTCCCTCACCCACTGGTTGGTGACCACTGATATGCAGAATATAAACAAATGGGAATGACCTTCATTTTCTGTTTCTGTCATCTGAGAGATATATAACAGATCAAAATGTTGGACAAATCTGAATCTGTCATACCTCTTGACTATGCTACAATTAAAAGTCTCTATGGGACCTCAAGTGTGATCTATAACCAAGACTTCATATTGTATTCCAGGTCAGGATTCCAGCTTGCTAACTCCACCCTTTTCCAAATACTGAAATTACTTTATTGTATTATTTCCACTCAATAGACATTTGATGTTCCAAATTCAGTTCTCATTGGGCACTTTGGAGTGTTTTTCTTACTTAAAAAAAATTATTTCATTTAATGTTTCTGTTCTTGTGCTTCACTGCTGTGCATGATTGTATATTATAGTTAGATTTGGCACTTGTGAAATGAGTTCATTCATTATTGGTCTATATGATTCTTATCAGGGTTAAGATTCGGTGTCAATACAATTTGATTGATCTTTCATATTCATGTAACTTGTTTTTAACAATCTAAACATCTTGTTCAATTCCTTCACAAGGAATTGAATTCCTTCACAACACCAGCATTTTTCATGCTAATTTTTGGTAGTTGCAAGCATTTATGAAATAAGCATGAGGCAATCAGGCTGGAATGGAATTGCTGAGAAAATCAAGAGTGAATATAGATAATAACTTGCATTAACAACACATTATGTCACTAAAATTCAGAAACTATAAATTTGACTTAAAATTGAAAGTCTTCCATTAACATAATGGGTCAGAGATTGAAAATCCATGAAATGTATTAGATCATACATGTCTATACACAAGTTTCAGGTCAAATCTTTGGTTTTAAAAATTATCATCTCATGCAGAGGCTTATAGTTTATCCTTTTATTTAATCAAGAAATACATTTTGACATTGCATTATTTAAAACAAAAGGAGTATAAGGCCTGCTCGAATCTGTTTAATTTGCATACAGTATGTATCTGAGACTCCATTTGGCTTGGGGAAGTCTACATATGTGATACATACATACATACTTACATTGTATGTACAATTCCATTCTTTTTGCATTTCCTTTTAGTACTTAGCAAATGCATGGAGCAGGATTAGAGCTATGCTAATATTCTCTCTTTGCTGATTCTGAACTCTAAGTTTATTGGACGCTAAAAGATTCCCCCCATGGTGTCTAGCATAAGAAGAAAAAAAGCAGTTCAATGAATCTTCAGTAACTTTTGGCTCAACTTGTACAATTTAGTTCTAGGCAGCAGATGACTCTGTGAATTATTCCTTCTGCTATGAAAGTAAATGACTTTACTTTCTTCTTTATATACAAGGTAAGTAACAGAAATATTCTTTTTGCATTTTACATATTATATTTATGTCTTCATATAGTCTTTACCTAACGATGCTACAGAGCACTGCACACCAGAACAACTAGACACAAGAAGTTTTCCCCCCGAAAGCCATCACTCTGCTAAACAAATAATTCCCTCAACACTGTTCATCTATTACAAAGTCTGCACTATTACTATTAATCTTCTCAACACTCATTACCCATCGCCTCCCACTTGTGACTTTATGACTAACTTTGTCGCTTGTATCCTTACGATTTATACTGACTGTTTCCTCGTATGATTTGATTGCTTATTGTATCCTATGACTGTTGTACCTTATGATTCTTGACTCTTGATGAATGTATCTTTTCTTTTATGTATACTGAGAGTATTTGCACCAAGACAAATTCCTTGTGTGTCCAATCACACTTGGCCAATAAAGAATTCTATTCTATGCTATGCTATGCTATGCTATGCTCTGCTATGCTATGCTATGCTATGCTATGCTCTGCTCTACTCTACTCTACTCTACTCTACTCTATTTATGCTCATTTTGTGAACAAAACACTGATCACCTTTGTCCCATTCTGGTGCATTATTTTATTCAAGTGGATTGTTCCTCTACAGGGCTGTCAAACTCCTGGCCTGTGGGCTGGATGTGTCATGCACTGGTCACACCCATGCCTGGTTTAGTGAAGGGGAAAAAAGTCCTTAAACGTCATGTGATACCGCTGTGATGAAGTGACACCCCCGCTCTATCGATATGGAACTAGTCCCCTGACCAATGAAGAGATTGAAATACCATATACCACACTGTAATCCACCAATGAACTAAGAAAGCTACCTATGACGAATACATTTTCAGATCCCACTGGCCTAAAACCTAAAACAAAATCTGCTGGGTGATTTATAGTGAAGAAAGTTTAATTTGTGCATTGACTCTTGCATTGTTGTATTTTTTCCACAGAGATTAATATGTTTCCTATATCTTTCTGTTTGGAAAAAAAAGTGACATTTGGTTTATCTCTTGCATGGAAGTTTGCTTCTTAGCTATGTTCCCCTTATAGCAGGACTGTCAAACTCGCGGCCTGGATGTGTCACACACTGGCCACGCCCACCCCAGGTTTAGCAGCGGGGAAAGTCCCGATGTCATGTGATGCCGCCATGATGACACAAGTTTGACACCCCTGCCTTATAGCAAAGATAAAAGTCAAAAGGAGCATGAGTCACTTTCATACAAAAAAGGGTAATAGTATATTGATCTATATTGTTAAGCTCAGGTGGTGCTTGGTTAAAAAACAAAATGTCTCCTCTACTTACACTATGCACTATAATCAGAATTTTGACTCTAAGTTGTTACGATCATAAGTTGGGTCACCATGTGACTGGATCAAATTTTGACCATTTTTACACTGGTTGTTAAGCAAATTGTATAGTTATTTATCAAATCACATGTCTAAATTCCCCAATACAGAACATGCCAGCTTAAATGCCAGCCGGTTGCCAAGCATCTGAAATGTGATCATGTGATAGGCAGGGGAAGCAATTATAAATTTGAGGATGGGTTGTAAGATTTTTTGAAGATTGTCATAACTTTGAACAGTTATTAAATGACTGGTCATTAATAGAGAACTCCATTTGGCCCCTCTCCTCAGATGGTTTGTGTATTGAAGAATGCTTTATTTATTCTGTTTCCTCCACCATCGTTGTTCTCCTAATCAAATCCTGTCTGTCAGCCAAAGGAAAATTTCCCACCCTTGTTTTAAGTTATAGAAGCAGGCCTGTAATTTATTAGAGATTAAGAATCTTCCAAAGTAATCCACCTCCCAAGTTATATTGGCTGTTATCATTGCATGAAATAATACAATAAACAATAGACACTCTTTTTGGGGGGCCTGAAGGTTATTGAAGTCATGGGATTGTTTTCTGTTGCCTCATGTATACTTGGCATACGTCTTGCTATATGACAGGACCTTGCAATGATTGAACTCAAAAATCCAAGCAGAGTTGGATCCAGTAGTATAGATTTTACTTTGTATGTTTTAATTTATGCGTGTTTAGCAAAGAAAAAAGAGACTTATTTTTTAAAAAAATTACAACAGTAACCACCTATGCAGTGGAGTAGATTGAAATTATGAAAGGGTTGAAGAGGATCACATGCATGTTGTAAAAAAAAAAGGGGATTTGGGTTTTCTGTTTTCAATGCTAGCAATTCTTAGAATCATCAATTCTGCTGCCAGCAATTCTCTGAAAGTGTATGAGTTAATTCGCTGGGTCTCCTTCAGTCTTTTTCACCTTTTGCCCTTTTATAAGTGTTCTGCCATACTTGTATATGCCAATGATGGAGGCAATCATCAAGAAAATTTGCACTCTTGGCAAATAAAGCCTCCAATCCAGACTGTGTGTCAGACTTCATCTATTGGTGCATTAAGTCTAAACCCGCCTGCCCCACAACCCTAAAATTTTCTCTTCCCAAATTTAAGTGTTTGTTATCTAAATCCTTCGCCTGGCCATTGTCAAAAAGTCCTTGGGCAACATGAATTGAGAGACTATCAAAAGGGTTTAAGTCACAAATGTTCTAGCCAAAAGGGAATGACCATCTTTGACTTGAATGAGAGAGAAGTTGAATCACACAAGTGTCTCAGGATTTGTATAGATATGCCTGCTGATGTGGAGGATCTTCTATTAATGATCCTGAACTGAAGAGGATTCCCAGATAAGTATTGTTTAACCTTCAGAGAATTTGCTAACTTTTATCTTTGCTTTGAAGCTTGCATTACTTAGGGACATAGGTAGTCAGATGTAGCTCTCCTATTGTCCAGCTGCTTTGCTAAGCCAAGGAAACATTCAAATGTATTGGGAATAACAATGAGAGCAACACCAGAAGGAATTTACAAAATTGTACTCCTTACTTATGCTAGCCCTAAGCACTGGATGCCCCCACCACCACCAAAGAAATTCTGTTTACAGCTATCTAGCAACTATTTTGATTATGCCTTATATTTCTATGACAGCTTTACAATCTTCTACATCCTCCTTGCTGAGAGTATGTTTTTGAAGGTCTGCTTGGTAAAATGTTATACTCTCTGACTGAAGTTGAAAGATTTGGCAGACAAGGCTGGTAGACAAATTGACTTGAAATGTTGTCTGTACTTCACTCATTTTTAGCATAAGGGAAAATACCAGGTTTGCAGATAAAAGTTTTATTATTCATTACAATTATCTTTTTTTTTCCAATAAAAGAGAATACATGCAGCTCAGGGTTGAACTGTGGAGTCATTGGTGCAGAGCTAGGCTATTTGCTTATTTTTTCTTTATCTGACTAGGTAACTTCATCTTGGTAGCTGTGACTACAAATTGTGTTGCATCTACAACTCATCTACAACCGACAGGACAGGCAGATTATTACAGCACATCCATGAAATACCAACTAGCAGTCAGAAGACACCATGAAAACTTCTTAATCTCACAACAGATGGACAGACATAACCATATTTTAATGGGGAAACTGAACATCCTAGACCAAGCTGAATCCAGAAACACTGATTCCTGGAAGCTTGGCATTCGGACAAATCAGTCCTCAACAGACGCATGAGGATAAACCACATTTACAAACCATTCAAAAGAGGCAATAAAAAGAATCTAAGAAGGAAACAAAAAGAACAGAATACAACCTCTCCAACAACAAAATAATCAGGGATTAACTTTTATTATTTATTTGATTTGTATAGCCACCCATCTCAAGTTGTTAACTCTGAATGGCAAACAATCATAAAACCAGTTAAAACACAATACAGTACAGAAAAGAAATTAAAGACAACTAGCAGCCAAGAGATCCATTGGTGTTAACATAATTAATACCAGACAAGCAGAAAATATCCTAATCAAGAAATTACCAAGGAAAAAAACACTCCCACTAATACTGGCTGGGCATGCTACTACAGGTAGTCCTCAATTTACAACAGTTCAATTAATGACCATTCAAATTTACAACAGCACTGGAAAACATGAGTTATGACCTTTTTCCCACACTCAAATTATGGTCATAAATTGAGGACTACCTGCATGTATAAACAGGGAGCAAAATCCACATCACAATGTTGATGTTACCTACCGTGATAATGAAAAGCCAAGCTAAGCAGCAAGGATTCCACAGTTCAACCCTCAGCTGCCTATATTCTCTTTGTTTGGAAGAAAAGATAACTGTACTGAATACTAAAACTTCCTGCCCCCTCATTTTATTTGCAAACCTGGCATTTTCCCTTATGCCAAGAATGAATAAGTACAGACAACATTCAGGGACCCAACTCCACACTCACTAGCACTGATGAGGTTACCTTATCAGGTAATGTCTATGGACATTCTCAGTCATCCAGGTCACGGTTGTCCCCCAAAGTGCTTTTTTAAGAGGTAAATTCCTGGTTTTTCTTTGAAGACGTTTCGCTTCTCATCCAAGAAGCTTCTTCCGCTCTGACCAGATGGTGCAGTCCATTCACCACCCTCCAGTCAGAGCTGAAGAAGCCTCTTGGAGAAGCGAAACATCTTTAAAAGAAAAACAAAAACAAAAACCAGAAAGTCCAATTGCCTCTTGAAAAAGCTTCTCTGGAGCTTTTCAGGTAATGAAAAGTCTGCAAGCAAAAAGAAAAAAAAACAAGCTCAAGAGAGCACCAAGAACTCCACGATGACCTTCCTTATTAAACCTTGCCCCTGTCCCAAACCACAGGTTCATCTCTACAAAACCAGCCCTGGGTTGAAGTCAGCTTGTTTCTCCCAGTCGCCTTGGCCTCGCGCCTCCCGTCCCCTTCCTTCCTTCCTTCCTCCCCCGACAAGCTTGCACCTGTCCTGCAGGCACGGTTAAATTCCAGCACCTTCTTCACCCGACCCCTCCCTGAACTCCTGGGCTTCTGTTCTCTCTTTTTCCTCTCTCTCTCTTTCGAAGGGGGCCACCCCGTCCCAAAGATTCCCCTCTGGATCCAAACAGCTGAACCGAGAAAGGGTTTGTGGGGGGAATGAAACCCAGAAGCGTTCACACGCGCGCACGCGTCTACCCTGAGGCGAGAGAGGGGGGAATAAAAAGGGCAGCCGCGCTCGCGCGCTCCGACCAGGCTAGCTTGCCCTCTCCACAGTTTGGAGCAGCGCTAAGCTCCGCCTTCCCTCCCAGCTGCGGCTTGAGTGACAGCGCGCCGCAGCGAATCCGCCTTTCCGTTTCCTCTTCCGGACGGGAGCTCGAGAGTCGGGTCGCTCCAGTCAGGCGGAGCTTCTCGTACTCTCTAGTACGGAGCGTCGGAATGGGAGAAAGCGGCCGAGCCGAGAGACGGGGCGGGAGTTTAGGAAGAGGAGGGAATGGCTGTCATCAATGAAGTCATGTTCATAATCTAGTTCCCCCTGGCTGGCTGGCTCTGTACTCTTGAGTGACTCATAAGAGAGGGAGAGATCTAGCCCGCCACTCTTCCCCCAGCAAGGTAAAGATCGCTTGCAACTCCTCCCCTCCCTCCCTTTCCTAATCACCATCCGTCGTTTTGATGTAGTTGTTGGTTGGGGTGGGGAGGGTTAGGGAAGAGAGGGGAAGGGGAGAATTTAGCTCGTGCAGCCTCCCTCCACCCGTCCTCCCCCCCCAAAAAATATATATATAACATCCTAACAGACAACCCCCCCCCCCCTCTTTCATTTCATTTCCTCCGACCACAAACAAGTCTCGCCTCGATCTCCTTTGCGTCTCCTTTGCAGATCGAAAAAGCGAACGGAAGAAAGTTTTTCCTGATCCTTCTAATAATAATCTCATAATCCTCATTTGAAAAAGCGGCTGGGTGAAGAACATTTCCTTGGGGAGGGGGGAGGAAGGAGAAGGCGGTGGGGGGTGAGAGAGAGGATGCTTAGACGCTGAGTTTGTGAGTCAGCTGAACCTGGGGAGAAAGTCGGGCGAGGGAGGAGGGCTGGCTCTTTGCCCGTTGCAAGCCCGGGTTCCTGGCGACGGCAGGCGGCGGGAGAAGCCAGAAGCCTCCGGCGTGGAATCAGCTGCTGGCGGGCTTTGAGCTCCTTAAACAGGGAGGGGAGGAAGAGAGAGAGAGAGAGAGTGAAAGAGGGACAGAAGAGACGAGGAGAGAAAGACCAAGAGAAAAGCCAGAAACGGATCGCGAGCAGGTATATGCAGGTCCTGCGCGATGGAGCCGGTAGGTTAGCTTTGCCTCCTCTTAAATGCGCTGAGCCTTTGGGGAGTAGAAGCAAGGCTGGCGGGGGAAAAGTCCGTCTTTGGTCTCCCCACGACCACCACCACACACACACCGGTCTTCTCCAGAAACTGCATTAAGGCTGTGGCTGAGGGAAATGGAGGCATGTGGCCGGCTGGGGGAGGGAGTGCTGGAAGTTGGCGCCGCGTCCTGCCCCGGGGAAGCCGAAAAGGCGGAGGTGCTTTTTTTTTTTTTTGCCCGGATCGCCTCGCTGCAGAAGATCCCGACCGCCTAATCTTCTCCCAGCCAAGCTCCGCCGCAGAGTTTTCCCCACTGCGGTCGAGAGAGCAGGAGAAGAAGAGGTGGGAAAATGCGATGGGTTCACGAAAAGGAAGCGGGGTAGAAGCGTCAAAGCCGGGCAGGCCCAAGTCCGGACCGATCTCGCCTTGCCTTGCCTGGCCGCCGAGAGTGCAACGACGCGAGATCCGAGAGCCTCGGGGTGGGTGGGTGGGTGGGGAGGAGGAGGGGTGTTGTTGTTGAGAAACCGGGAGAAGTGGAGTGAAAACCAGAGAGATCGGTGCGCTTTTCGCCTCCCAGTTCGGGCCTCTTCAAAATAATCCGGCGCTTATTCGCGTCTGAAAAGTCCCCGTTTTGCTTTCTTCTGCACCGCAGCCGCCGTCGCGGTGTGTGTGTGTGTCCCATTCCCCGAAGATACCTCGCATTGCCCGTGTTTGCGCCCTTCTTTCGCTCTTGCCCGAAAGCGGCCTCTCTCCCTCTCAGTGGTGCAGATGCCTGACGCGGGTTTCCTCTCCCCCCGCCACACACACTTTTTTACACCCTTTATTTTCTCCGAGGGGTGGGAGAGAAACCCCCGAGCATGTATTGATTTCGAAAGTTGCTGAGGGGGTCAGTCTCAATCCTTTGGGGGCCTGAGGGGGAAGCAGGCGTCGTCCCGCACCCCGTGGTCGGCGCGAAGGAAGTCTTTTTAACCCTCGGGCGTGAATTGGGTGAAGATTCGGCCGAGAAAGAGGGGGGGAAAAGTTGTGGGGTCTAAAAGGGGGGAGGGGGGGTTGATGATTAAATGCCTGGAAGAGGAGGAGAGGAGGAAGAGGATTCTGCCCGACTGGTGCTGCTCGCTACTGGTGGCTGAGCAGGCGAGCCAGGCTGGAGAAGTAGGAGGGTAGCTGGAGCCAGCCTCTCTCGCTGCTGGGAGAGAGAGGAAGAGGCGAGGTTTCGCGCTGGTTGGGGTGGATTTTTTTTTTCTTTCTTTTTTTCTTTTCCTGTCTGTGCTCAGCAATGCAGAGAATCAGGAAGTCACCGCAGCCAAATAGGACTCACACAGACATGTTTGATCAGGGTGACATGATGACGGGGGAGAGATAGGCCCCGGTCTGCCATGAAAGCTCGCGATCGGCGCATTTGGCATCTCACCCACGGCGGGCGTGCCTAGAGCTTCTTCGGGTGTCACTCCAGAAAGGTAAAGGTCTCCGCAGCCGTTGCTGTGGGAACCGGGTGTGGGAGGAAAGGAGAGAGAGAGAGAAAAACGGCGTGGGTGTGGGTGGAAGGCTCTTTTCAACATGGACTCGGGATCGCCCACCGGGGAGGGTCGCAAACTTTCAAATCGGCTTGGCTAGATGGGCGCCCCCGCCACTCGTGACTCGGGTTGGAGGCGGCCGGGCGTGTTGGCAAACGGAAACTTGAGGCCTATAGAGTCTAATCAAACTCCAGCAAAATCGCTGGCCGCGATCGCGTTTTTGTATGGGGGGGAGGGGGGTGGAATCGGGGGCGACAGGCTTCTCGGTTCCGACTTTTAAATCCGAAGTTTCACAAAAACACATGGCGCCTTTTGCCTGCTCTCTTCCTCCTCCTCCGAGTACGGAGCGGGCCAGCCAGAAGGCCCGAATCCTGTATTGGTTCCAGGCGCGATTCAGAGCGTCGGTTGCAAACTGCTTCAACTCCGTCAGATTATCGGCAATTTGCAACAGACAAGAGGAACTGATTAACTCCGCTGGGTAGTTGGTTTTTTTTAAACCAAACTGATTTCCGTACTTGCATTTTAATGTGATTGGGACGATTATGTTTTCTTCTTAAAAAAAAAACCGACAACTATTTGAAAGTTGGGAAATGTTGCTGATTTGAAAGGTGGGCCATTTGCATCAGTAACTGCAGCCGCTGAAGTTTGTGAGCCGTTGCCCCCCCCCTCCCCAGGTTACTTTGTGTGTGTTGAGAAGGTGGAGACGGCACGAGGGCTCTGCAGCTAACATGGCATTTGACATCTGCAGTCTTGTTCTCTGGCCTTTTTTCTTTTGTGTACTGTGTGCTTTAATTCCTTCCCTTCAGTCTCCTTTAGTTCCAGCCACTAACTCCTGAGGTCTGCAAATGAATGGAGAAGCCAGCCTTTAGTTCTATAACAACTACATGTTTGGAGGTGGGGCAGCCTTTGCTTTAGGAGGCCACCTATTGTCATGCTAATTTAGGCACACTTTCTTTTGTGAATCTAATTGCCCTATTATTACCATTTGCCTATCCCCCTCTTTCCCCCTTCTTCTAGAATCCCTTTGTTACTGCAGAGAGAGAAAAATAATGTAACAGAAGGACTGAATTGGATACAGATTTTTATGTCCATCTGCAATTCATCAAATTCTGAAACCTAATAATATTAATAACTATCCAGTTCTATCAGTTATGGGCATTTTAAAGCAAATTTGTAGTTAAGTGTATCAGTTGGCAAAGAAAGGTAAGTATAACAGAGTTTAAGATAATGCTTCCTTAAATAATTTACGTTTTCTGAGTTTTGATTGAACTTCAGGGCTGGTTATTTTAATAGGC
The DNA here is from genome assembly GCF_049901715.1 of Pseudonaja textilis. NCBI lineage: Eukaryota > Metazoa > Chordata > Lepidosauria > Squamata > Elapidae > Pseudonaja > Pseudonaja textilis. Next base: position 190,723,060 of record NC_141991.1, on the reverse strand, counting down.
TTCATGGAAAGCTTGTACCACAGCAGCATTTTCAAAATGACCTCAAATTTTTTTCTTCTGTTAACTTCTAAAATGGTTGCTCAGCATTCCCTGTTAGTCAGTGCTTTGACCAACACTTGATGCTGGCAACTGAGAAGAAAAGAAATATTGTAGCTAACATTTTTAACATAGCTAGAGGGGTTGGAAATATATATGCTATTTTCTTTCCAAAAATGGAATGAAAATTAATACTCCCTTGACACAAAAATAGACTTCTATGGTTGATGTACTTCAGATAACACAATAAATAGGTGTGGGTGGATGTTTTGTCTGTACTTTTAATTTTTCTCTTGAACAATGTTTCTGAACATAGCTGCTGTAATCTCAGTGATTCAAGGACACTTTGCAGACTGGAATTTTTTTGTATACACTTGACATTCAATAAAGCAGCTTTTCCCAGCTTGATAATGACTCCCAATTGGGTTGCAATTCCTCAGATTCCCAGCCTATCTAGCCATTACAAACAAGAATTAGTGGAAGGAATCCAGACAGGAATAGATTGTACTGTCATATATCTATTATATTCCTGTGGGATTTTTTATTCTGTGTTAGGCAAACTTCAGGTTTATATTAGAAACAAAAAATAATATACTGTAAATAATGTAAGTTCTAATATCATGGGCCACATCTAATGTAATGTGAGCAGACTGTTCGTCCCCAAATCCCCCTGTACCTCCTAAGGGATTTGATAGGCCTGGCAACAGATGAGCTTATACGATAATAACTGGTTAAGTCTTTAAGGTGTCAAAACATGCTTTGTTGTTTTGCTGCAGGACACTGGAAACTATAGTATAAATATTGCTTATGTTCTGGAAACTGTAGATTGTAAATATAGCCTGTGTGTTTCTGAATAAAAGCAGAAGGGAGCAAAATTTTAATTCCTTAATGGGGTATTGAGCATTATTCAGATGCACTCATCTTTTAAAGTTATTTTGCCTTTCTCTGACCATCTTAACCAAAAATCTTTACTAACCATATTTACCAGATACCTGTGCTGTTTCTTATGCACCTGTCCACACTGTTTTGCACCTCTAGTTTTTGTGAGCCAGTTGTTTTGCTTCCTGTTCTTACAGATACACATGAGCCATAATATAGTGCTTAAGTAATTGGCCTTATAGTTGAGCGGAGAAGTATAATTCATTCCTTTTGGCAATTCCCAAGATAGATTATAGCCCACGTATGTTGGAAATTTGAATCTTGTCTACTGCCAATAACATGTGCAAAATGTTGTACCTTAGTTCGTGGGGTTTCAAGCTCCCCCTAGGGGCCTTGTCTACAATTCAGGAAAAAAAAATACATGGATTGCTTTCAGAAACAATGATTATTATATTCCTTTTGTGACTTAAAATTGGCAGTGTTCTCTTAGTGGATATTCCACCAGTTTGCTATTAAAGTTCAGATAGATACCTGGAATGCCTTTCAATTCAGAATTAAAGAAGTGTAGGAACAGTTAATATGATAGCTTCCCGTGTGTTTTTTCTTGGTTTTTCACATAACTTTACTAGAAAGCTTTGGGACTGGGTGCATAGTTTTGCAGCAAGATGTCCTTGCCTTGGTCAAGAGATTGCTTTGTTTCCTGAGATTGCTTGTACAACGGATCTTGCCAACTATTCACTTGGAAATATGTTTTCCTCTCCTCCAATGAGTGGTTAACTTCTTGTAGCATAAGTTTGCTCTTAGTGGCTGGTCTTTATGCAGCTAGGGAAATGAACAAACTCTTGAATATAATTTAACTGTATTTCTCTGGACTCTATTGAGAGCACCTTCACCCATGTTCTTCAGCAATATACTGTAACAACCTACATATTCAATGTTGACACAGGTCTTCAAAATCCTGTGTCAGGCTACACAAAAGTATACCTATTGATTAGGCTGCTTGATGTGTTCACTGAAGAATAAGAAGACAAAGACCATTAGAAGTCTGCTATTCAATTTGACTGCAAACAATTTGAAAGAGAACATTTCAAGTAAGAAAATGGAAAACTCTTTCTGATGTCAACCCCCTGTGTTTCAATATGTATTGATATCAGGATGTAGATGAGGGGACAGCAGAAAGGAAAATACTTGGAGAAACTTTGAATTATAGCTTCAAGTGATTGTTTTTAGAGCTCAGTTTTCAAAAGTGAATTAAAATCTGAAACATTATTGACAGAAATCAATGATACAAGTTGCTATCACATCATAATTGGCTGGAAGTACTTTTCGTTATCTAAAGGTTACAGAATTTAAGGCTAATTCTTGACTAGTGGAAATTTGTAGCAAACTACTAACTTTCCAGGTTTGGCAGAGAAATAATGTACAAGAATTGCAATTCTAGTGACATAATTGGAGTGGAATTCTACATGGAATGGAATCTATATTATAAATGACCTATCTTGTTATAAATATACATCTGCTTCAGGAGCATGCCTTAGATTTCTGTGTTGTCCCCTCTTTCATTCCTTCAAGCCAGCAGTAATTACAACATTAATCCCCCATCCCTTCTTCCATTCTCCATTTTTTAATTATAACCCAGTCCTTAATTACGTTTGAAACTTATAAACCAGTGTTCCCAATTGTGTCACTTTCCATATTATGTTGGGTTTTAACTCTCAGACCATAGAGTTTATCTGTCTGAATGTTGTAGATTTCCCCAAACTGGGAAATGTTCTCCTAGCCTGTAATCCCCAAGGCCGAGAGCCTGCTTCTCCCCCTTGTATTGCTGAACTGTAGAGAGTAGAGAGTCACAACATCCTGTCTCCTGCCTTAGAGCTAATTTCTGTTGAATCCTTTGCCAGTTACACTACTTATTTTTCCTCAATAGAGGATGCCACGAGGGCTTTATTTTGGAAAATGGCAAAGGGACTTTGTAGGACAAGAAGGAAAAAGGAAACTGCATCTGGACTCTTTTGCTATGTCCTAGCATTGAAACTGCTTCTCTTGACCATATCATGTAACAAAGGGTTATTTAAAGGAAGTGGGAAAATCCTGGTGGCTCATTGCCTACTTTTCTTGTATTAGAGGCTATTTTACATGCAATGGCTACAAAAGTACTTGACTAGGATTGTACGTAGGAGAAAGGGAGGGAATGGGATTGGGCTACCAAAAAGAAAAGCCAATACAGGTAGTCCTTGACCTATGACCATAATTAGGCCAAAATTTTCTGTTGCTAAGTGAGACAGTTATGAAGTGAGTTTTGCCCCATTTTATGACCTTGCTGTAGTTAAGTTAGTAACATGGTTGTATGGTGAATCGGGCTTCCCCAGTGACTTTGTGTGTCAGAAGGTCACAAAAGGTAAACACATGACCCCGGGATACTACAACCATCTTAAATACATGTCAGTTGCCAAGCATTTGAATTTTGATCATGTGACATGGGGATGTCGTAACAGTTGTAAAAGTGAAAAAAATAGTCAAAAGTCACTTTTTTCAGTGCCGTTGTAAGTTTGAACGGTCACTAAACAAATGGTTGATAAATCAAGGACTGATTGTATAGTAAGCTAATAAGTTATATGATGTCTTTGGCATTCTGGATTTGGTGTGTGTGTGAGAGAGAGGGGGGTGAGGGGGAGAGTTCAGTTTACCTTATTGTCATTGTACCTCGTCCAATGAAATTAAATACCATCTTTAGTGTACATTATGACTGAAAATAAACACAAACACACATCCTTCACATTCTATACGTTGAATTGAAACCCCTGATACTGCATTAATATTGCACTATACAGTAGAATTCAATAAAGGTATACTACCCTGGGATAGAAGCTGTTTTTCAGCCTGTTCGTCCTTGTTTTTATTATCCTGTACCGTCTGCCAGATGGTAATAGTTCAAAAAAAGGGTTCCCAGGATGAGATGGATCTTTGAGGATCTTTTGAACTTTCTTAAGGCAGCAGGAGCTATAAAGCTCTTCCAAAGAAGGGAGAGGGCAACCAATGATCTTCTGGACAATGATGTTAACCCTCTGGAGTGCTGTCCTATCTGCCACTGTGCAATTGGCAAACCATGCAGAGGTACAGTAAGTTAAGATACTCTCTATGGTGCAGCAGTAGAAGGTCATCAGCAGTTTTTCATTGAGTTGTTGTTTTCTGAGAAGTCTCAGGTAGTATAAGAGAGAGAGAAACCCTAACAAGAAAGCTGTTAAAAAGAAAACCATTTTATTACATTGCTATCTCCATTCTCGTTACAACTACTTACTACAGTATCTCTTGTTTTTCAAAATCTAGTGGGTGAGATTTTTGGAATAGGCTTAAGTGTACATAATAGGGTTAATAATGGGGAACAGTCCTTTCACAGAATGCTTTTTGGTCCTCCAAAAGGGCCAAATCTAATACATGTTTTTTTTCAATCTTCTCCTGTGATACAACTTCTATATACAATTTAAAAAGTCAGTCTGAAAGTTGTACTAATGTGGCATTGTTAAATGCCGATTTATGAATGTAGGATTCCATAAGTAATAACATAGTACAGGTGGTCTTCGGTTAACTATGGCAATTTCCATTGCTTAGCAATGTGGTTGTGAAGTGTGGTGATGTTGATCATGTTGCTTAGTGATAGCAGTTCCTGCACTCCTCAGTAGTAATTGTTAAACAAATTGCATGTTGTTAAACGAGGACTTCACATCATTGCCATTTGCAACTTCCTGTTGATTTCCCTGTTGACTTTGCTTGCAAGAAGCCAACAAAGAAGGTCACAGATGGTGACCATGTGACTACAGGGATGCTGCGATGGTTGGAACTTCAAGGACTGATGATAAATATCACTCGTTCAACACTGGTGCAAGCTCAGTGCTGAATGATTTGTCATTAAACAAGGACCACATTGTAATGCTTAATAGTGACGCTCTGGTTAGTATACCCAAACATCATGAATACAGGTAGCCATCGACTTAAAAACAATTTGTCAAAGTTACAATGGCAGTGAGACAAGTGACTTATGATCATTTTTCTCACTTATGGCCATTGCAGAATCCCCATGGTCACATGATCAAAATTTGGCCGTTTGGCAACTAGCATGTATTTATGACAGTTGCAGTGTCCCAGAGTCATGTGATCACCTTTTGGGACCTTCTGACGAGGGAAGTCAAGGAGGAAGCCAGATTCACTGTACCACTAATGTTACTAACATAACAACTGCAGAGAAGCACCTGTATAGGTATATGTCTGTTTTGTTTTAGGTAGCCCTTTTGGTCTTTTCTTGTTAAGTGGATCGGTTTTATTTTATAATTCTGGCAGCATATCAGTAATACAAATTATACTGGCATTTTGGCATTGATAGGCCTCCTCACGTGTACCAGAGCTTTCTCATGAATGGTTCATAGCTTGAAACATTCTATTTTGCATCTTCTATTTCAGAGGGAGACATGCCACTGTAGGCTAAATGTGTGCAAGAAAAAAAGTATCTTAATTTAAAATGTATTTAAAAGAAAAGCCACAAAGTGATTCTGGCCATTACATTTATCTCTTCATTTTCTTTTTTATCTGGTTTCTTTTTTTTTTTCTCATCTGCACTTGCAATAATAGCTTGTCTGATGAAACTTGGGAGATTTTCACAAGTGGGAGCAATTGCTATATTTGTATAGGTATTTTTTTACTAGTCCTCTAGGTCTGTATTAGGAGGGTTTCTGGAACATAATGAAAACCATCCAAATCTCACTGTCCCTGAGAGATGGGCCAATTTCCCCAGAATAATCTAACAGATGTGGTTATAACATGTGCTGGGAACACTAGAAAGAGCACATGGTGAGATATAAGTGCTGGGAGCAATGCCGGCTGGCACTGCATGAAAGTAATGTAACTTATATTGTAGGCATGGTTTGTGGGAAGAGACTGAAGCTCAGAATTCAGTCCCTCCATTAAAAGGATTACAGCAGTTCTGACTGCAGTGGTGCCATTTTATGTAAATGCAGGCAAATTTTGCACTTCCTGATACTGAATCAGTGTGTTGTGGATGCCCATTTGTGCGATGAATGCCACTTTTCACAAGAAAAATGCATTTCATGTAAGATATATGTGCAACTCAGACCTGTCCCCAAGCATGACACTGGATCAACGGATCCAATTTGGGAAGAAAAAAGAACAAAACTCTGTGTATAGAACACAGAGCAGTATTATGTCTCCAAGCTTGCAGTTGATGGTCCCCAATATCTTTTATGGATAATCTTGCATGTGGTGGAGCAGTGGTTAGATTGCAGTATTGCAGACTAATTCTGCCCACAGCCAAGAGTTCGATCCTAACCAGCTCAAGGTGGACTCATCCTTCCAAGGACCCAGATTGTTGGAGTCAATATGCTGACCTTGTAAACTGCTCTGAGAGTGTGGTAAAGCACTATGGAGTGATATATGAATCTAAGCGTTTCTGCTATTGCTGTAGTCTTAGAGGCATCTCCAGAATCCAGTGCGTTCATCCAAATGACAGAAACAGTGTTGTGCTTTCATTGTACAAACTTCTTTCCTGCCCTATATTGTGTGGGATGGCATCGTATCTGTATAAATACTGTGTTTCCCTGAAAATAAGACTCTGTCTTATAATTTTTTGCCACCAAAAAAAAGGCATCAGGTCTTATTTTTAGGGGGTGTCATCCACTGACTAACCTCTCTTTCATGCGTCGCCCCTGGCCTCCTTTTCACTGTCAGGCCTTCAAGAACTTCTTCTTCTGCGGCCAGCAAGGCTTTCCTGAAGGCCTTTGCAGCCAATAGTAGAGCTCCAGATCGTTCTGGGGCTCTGTTATCAGCTATAGAGGCCTTTAGGAAATCTTTGCTGGCTGCAGAAGAAATGGGCCAGCAAGGCAGGTGTCGGGATGCGCGAGGCTGGCTTCAACTGTCCAAAGGTAAGTAGTAGGGCAGCTCCACCACCCCATCCCCACCCTAGTTTAATTTTTACCCGTGCACCCTGGAGTGGGTGGGATCTTAATTAGGGCTTATTTGGGGGGGTAGGGCTTATATTGGGTGCCCATGTAAAAATCAAGCTAGGACTTACTTTCAGGGTAGGTCGTATTTTCGGGGAAACAGGGTAGGAAGGGACCTGTGCCGCAATAATATGACCCTGTATTGGTTATTTGCCCTCCCCTGCTCCCCTCTGGAATAGTTTTTTCAAATAAAGTAAGAGTAGGTTGTGTACCTCACAGAAACAATGTTATCCAGTGAGGATGAACAAAAAGAATATTGAAACAATTATACAAGGAATTCCAATCAAGGGGCTCATGTGACAGGACAGATTGAAGAGTTGCCTCCAGAATACAATTCTACCACAATTCTAACAGTTGGAAAGACGTTCACACTTTTTGGCAATCTAAGGTGGTAGTTTTAGCTGCTATGCTGAAGCAGTTTTCAACTGTGGTTAACATTTACCAAAACAATAGAGTAAGTTTGCAGCAGCATACTGTTTGCCAAGAATTCAAAGCCGATTGCTGCTTTAGTTCAAACATTGCATGCTGCTTCTCTGGACAGTACTATGAAGGGATTGTTTAAATTTAAACTGATAGCAGTGCCATTTTTTGCTTTACTTTTTTCCCCAGAATGTGGGCATTTTGATACACAGAAAAGGAAACCTGCTAGCTCTCCAGAAGTTACTGTACAATAATTTCCAGCAACCCTCACCCCACTGCCTAGGCTGGGTGGGTGGGATTGCTAGGAGGTGTTCTTTTGTGAGCCAAAGAACATGGTTGTTTTAGAGTGCCCCTCCCCACCAAAATTACATGGTAGGTACCATGTAAATGATCCAATAGCTACAGTTATATGCATATAAAGCAGATCCCTTTGTGACACTGGTTGGTATTGGGTAGCACAGATTAGTCCCTTGGGTGTTCTGTATCTTTGTTTAACACTTCAGAGGTATTTCCGTATCTTTCCCTGAAAGGAATGAGCTCCCAAGGCCATTTATTTCAAGTGAGTTTCTCTTGAATGTGAAGTGAATGATCACTGTCTTATCAGAGAAAAGCATAGTATTAAGGCATAAGAATATGAAGTTTTAGAACAATTTTATAAAACTGTTGAGTATTGTTGCATATTCAGGTGCTCTCTTAAGACATTAATCTCAATTTTAAAAATCAAATAGTGAGTCCGTATCTTGTTAGTTTGGGGGGAATTAGTTCCTAAATAGTGAAGACCCTTTTAACTAGGTCAGAGGTCACTTCTGAAAATAGCAATGGGGTGGCTTAGTCTGACAGGGTGCTTGAAAAGAACCTATTGCTAGATTAGACTTTATTAAGTAGCCTTCAACCTGAAACTTTGGGGCAAAAAAACCTCTTTGCACTTAGCAGTTGTAGGAACTTCCAGCTATTTCCCTTTCCATAACTTGTACGATATGTTATAAATTTGCTTGCTTCTCACTTCAGGGTTAGAGCAAAGGGGGCAACCTTTAGGCTGCATGCAGCTTCTGAAAATGTCATTTTCCATTTCCTCCCGTAAAGCCCTTGAAATATCATCACCTTTCAGTGATGCCACCTGCAAATAAATAAATAAACACACACACACACACACACGAAAAATGTAAAACAAAAAAAAATAGAAACATACATCCAACACTAACAACTGCAAAAAAAAGCGGGGAGGGAATGTGTACAAAAAAAAAATAACCCAAATATCAAATAAATTTAACATTAAATATATAGAATCCACCCAGGCTGGATGCTGAGAAAGGAAAAAAAACCCAACAAAACCAATAAATTCTCCTCCTCTTTACATAATGGGTTTACAAATAATTACAACAAAAATACTATATTAAATTAAAAAATGTTCCAAGTGAGGGGATCTCTGTCGGATAATCAAATCGACCCAACATCTGATCATAGTATATATGTTTTTTAAAAAAACTCAGTCAACAAGTTAACCCAAACATTACACTAATCTTCAAATCCCTTTGGTAACCATCTGTTATTGTATTTGACATGGCCATCAATGGCTTCCAGTCTCTTATAATATTATCTAGCCTGTTGTCTCTAATCAAAGCCTCTCTGCTAATTCAGTCATTAACTTGCATGACTTTTGAAAATCAACACATCAGGAGGGCTCCAAAATGGAGGATGCTAATTTTACACGATGGACATACAAGTAGCAGAATATTTGTAGGATGAGTTATTCTGAGCAAAAAAATGCCCCATGGAGAGAAGAGAGGGTCTGCTTAGCTTTTAGGAGAGTGGGCTCTCAGTTGAAATTCAGCTTAGTAGGAGAAGGAAGGAGTATTTGGTATGTTCACTGCCTTGAATTATTTTTAAAAATAATTAAGATGGGATGAAACTAACTAAATAAATAAATGGTATACAATTGCAGTCTGGGAATGTATAACACAAGGCATATAAAATATTCATTAAGTTTGTAGCATGCCTTTATATTGCTTGACGTAAAAAAGCAATAGCATGTGCTTTGGGATTAATTTGTTTTTGTCTAGACAATCACTTTTTCTGACAGACACAAATATACACTCTGAATGACACTGTTATTGTTTATTTATCCTTGTATTTATTATCCTGTATAGTTAATTGTTAATAGAGAGATGGGGAATTTGAGAATCATGGTATTTGTAATAGGTACCTTAAATAAAAAGGAATTTAGTGACTTACTTTTGAAAACCTGATAATTCTTATTTATTTGGATATATACTTTATATAATCTTCCTTTCAGTGCAAGACTCCCAAGGTAATACTCAATTTAAAAAGCAAACAAACCATGCATTATAATTTTCTTCCAAAAGACTCCAATTTATTTTAGCCATGTTTCATAGTGAACTCCTGATAAAGATGAGTAACTTCACTGACATGTATTTTATTTTGATATAGAAGCACTTGAAGTTCTTATCCTTCAAGATGAATCATGCACAAATTATTTCTTTAATGTCATATTCTTTCCTAATGGCAAACAACTTAAATTTAGATGTGTTGTTCTTTTTTCCCTTCACTACAGCTCAATCACTGATTCCAAGAGAGACAGAGTAGATGTCTACACCAACTGATCCTACTACAATGCCTCATCCAGGCCCTTCACCAGGGCCAGGGCCATCTCCAGGACCAATCCTAGGTCCAAGCCCAGGACCTGGGCCATCACCAAGCTCAGTACATAGCATGATGGGACCAAGTCCTGGACCTCCAAGTGTGCCACATCCAATGCCATCTATGGGACCGGGTGATTATTCACAGGAAGGCATGCATCAAATGCACAAAGTAAGTATTACTACCAAATGTTTTCTGCCAAATGTTTTCTATGTGCAAAACAGTGGTGATGGAAAACTAAAACGATCATTTTGTCAGCCTAAATATCGCTATCAGTTTTATATATGCAAGTCATTCATTAGGACTATGATATTGAGGTGTGAATTCCAGAGCATAAATTAAGATTTGCTTGTGGCAGTTGTGGTTAATGTTCCTCAGTGAGATAATTTAGCATACATTGGAGTACATACGTTTAAATTCAGTAGAGCATTCTTTGAAGTGAACATGTGTATGATTCACCATAATTTATTTTTGGAAGAAGGATAATATTTTAGAAGATAAAAGCAGAATATTTCATTTTTAAGACTTGCCTCATTCAAATAGGCACTAGCTTCTTAGTACCCTATGGGATTTTAGAGTAACAATATTTAAGATCCAGGAATTAGAACAGTACAGTATTCTGCTCATAATGTAGGTTTATGAATGCCGTACTGCCTTAGGAAAATAAGACTGCATCTAATAATGTAGAATGGTATCATAATTAAATTGGAGATTTTCTTTCTTTTTCTTTTTTATTTGATGTTCTCTCTTGTTCCAGTATAAATTTTTATTATAGTTATATCATATTTTATTTATTTATTTATTTAAAACATTTATATAGTCATCCATCTTTCAATCAACTCTGGGTGGTTCCCAGTCAAAAGTTAAAAGACATATCAACTTATATTAAAGCAGGGGTGTCAGAGGCATATCATCACAGTGACGTCACGTGACATATTGGGACTTTTTTCCCCTTCGCTAAACCAGGTGTGGGTGTGACCAGCATGTGACACATCAGGCCCATAGGCCACAAGTTTGACAGCCCTGTATTAAAGCTATACACCTCAAAAGTCCAGTTAGACTTAACATAACTAAATGTTCAGATGGTCAAGATCAAACAAAAATTAGCTTTCTGTGATACTAAATTGTCACTATAAGATTTTCATTCATATACCAGGCTTAACTGCCAATAGGTCAACTAAAAGTATACATTGGATTGTATATCGTATTTGAAAGCTAGAATGGTAGAGCCAGTCAGAATCAATGGAACAAAGACAATAATCGTTATATGTGGACAGCCTTGAAATCTATATGATACCTTCAGTTACCATCAAGGAAAATGAGACCATGATAGATATTATGGATCTTGATGAGGCTATAAACTTTGAGTTGGAATTGAACTGTCAGGGAAACTGTATCTGGAGCAAAGTCTGGAGCAGAAAAATGGCCTTGAGGAAGACTACAACGGCCTAGGAAGAAAATGGTCTTTAGTCTGATTTTTGTTCTCTAGTACAGATAGAAATCTTTTCATAAATATTCGCTTGTGACAAGCAAAGTTCATCCTTCTTGAGATGTAATGTAATAAAAAAATGTAATGAAACTATTGTTATAATGTAAAGAATAACTTATAATTCCAACACAGTAGTGGGCATTTTTTAAAAAAAAAATTACTATATTTTTTCTTCTTTCTTGCTGAGGTGGTGCACAAGTGTCATAGCTAGCGTCATGGTGGGCTGAACTGAAAATTTCAAATCCACTTTTTCCCATAGAGGAGCTTGAGGTGACAGTTAAAGTTTAAAATGTTGCCCTTCCAAAATAAAAGAATGCTTTATATGGAGTACAGTTGGAGTTTTAAATGGCATTGGTATTCATTTGCTTCTCAAAATCCTCATTCCTAAATTTAAAGTAAAGCCTGCAAGTTTGGCTTGTCAGCCTGGACTACAAATAGAGTATATCTGAAGGGGGTATCTGCTCTGTATGGACCACCCAGTGCATTTTTTTTCTTCAATAGCCAGAGAGCATGCTTACAAACTATAGTTAGCAGGCATCTTTTACTGTGGCTTCTCACTCATCTCTCTTGCCTGGAGAACCAATTTTTTTTTTGTTAAGAATCAACAAGACATTAATTAGCAAACTCAGTGGCTCATTATGGTAATGAGAAAAGCAACAGAAAATACTATATGGAAGTCATCCTGAAAAGACAGTAGCAATAAAAACAGTTTACCACAAGGCCTTACCAGTCACTTTCAGTCCATTTTCAGTTTCTTCCTTTTCTTGCCTCCAAATTTGTAGAATCTTTGATGGCTAGAGATCTACACACCCCTACTTTTCTTGCTATGGAGGCACTTAATAATAAGGTACTACCAGATGACAGGAGCATTGAATGAATAATTACTGTCTCAGCAACAGAAATACTCTAATGAAGGACATAATAAATGTTCTGGTCACTGGAACGTCCTATTAATTTGGTTATGGTCAGGATACTCCTTGTGTATCATTTCTTTTGCTGAGACAATAACAGTTGTTTCTCTTCCATTTTCTCTCCTGTGAAGGCTTTGGCAGGTCTGCATTTCGACAGACGGGTGCCTACTTCATCAACACTCAACAGCCTCAAGGGAAGTGTCTGCATTCAAGAACTGAACATATTGATCAGTGTGGAACCTTTTTCTTTTTTTTCCTTTGATAAGTTTGTAAAGATAAACAGGCAGCTCTCCTGAAAGACCAATAAAGCATAAGTGTTGCTCAGAAGTTTTGTTTCTAAACACAGCAGGATATGGAGGATTTAATAGTGTAGATGCCCTACTTTGTAGATTCATTGTCCCAAATGAATGCCAGCATAGTAGCATTGATGTCTTTCCTGCCTATTCAGTTTTTGCCAACCCATCCCTCTCTGGTTTGAGGGACTTTTAAATGGAGCCTCTTCTGACCATGATTGCTGAACCCTTGACAGCACAATTTCTTGCTAATTTAAATGGGGAAAAACACAAAAACTTTATTATAAAAGCTGAAACCAGCATTATAAAATTAGTAATTTTTAAATGGCTTTATTCTGGGTTGCAACTCTTTTGTTACTTCTCCCAAAAATATTAAATACAGCCTATATGTCTCTGGGAAAGATGAAGGACAAAAATAATCTTTCAAAATTCTTATAATCACCAAAATTGTTTCAGGATTTAGCTATCTCTTGGAAACTGTCTGTTTATCATTTGCATTTAGCAGACAGTTCATTTATAATTTTAAAGATCTATTCGCTGTGTCTCAAACTGCTTTTATAATCTCTGATTTGGTATTTTTTTCCTGCATTAGAAGGATGAGATGGGTAAAATATGACCTTGATTGGCGATAGAATTTTTCTTCCTTAATACTTCTATCAACTCTGCAGATAATTAATATGTGTTTTGCAGACACTATCCAATCAGAATGAAGTATCAAAAAAAAATCAATGAGATTTTAATTAAAAAAAACACCTCTTGTTGAAATCAATGGAACTTTTAATTTGCTTAATTTTAGATGGATTATCCCTAATACAATGTTCATGATCTTATGAACTTTCTGAAGCACTTTTTCATTTCCTTTATATCAATTGTTTTCCGGGATGACTTTTGAATTAAATTATTTTGAGATGTCTCATGCACAACAGGCATCGTTATAATTTAGAGAACAATAGTAAATATCGATAGAGGGGAACACTGATTATTGGTGACAGCTTTTCTTCATGGTTGTTGAAGTTGATTAAACCTGAAATCTTAAATAGGCAGGAATTATTGTTTTGTATTTCTGTGCTATGCGGTGCCACGTGCTCAAATATACTGCAGCTTTAATTCATTAATTTGGCACTAGGGTATTGGATTAAGTAACAGCCTGCTTGTCTCTTGATTTTTTGATATATTAATCCTGTTTTTGTAACTGCTGAAGACTATTAAGAGATGATTAATATGCATCAGTTTCTCTCCTGTAATTAATCTCTGAGGGCTTCCTCATCCCACCTTCTGGCTTACTTTCAGTTCTTAACTGATCTACTTAACTGTCACGGAACTTTCTGGATCTTTAAGAGCCCATATTAAACAAGGGAATAAAACTCCTTGCCTTAGAGAATAATATATGGTTGAGTGTACAGATACAGATAATTTTCTTTGTATTTCAGCTCAACTTTGAAACAGGAAATAGACATTTGGTAACTTTAGAATATCTTGTCCCAGATTCCCCTTTGATAGGTCTCCATTGTAACTAGCTAAGTGGACTTCCTGAAAGAGTCCCTCTGTTATTTTCTTGATAACTATGAGTACTTTCCTCAGTCTGTTTTAAAGATCAAAGCTTATCCAGTTTTTGTACATTACTAGCGCTGTAGCTTTAACTACATGTGGGGAGGGTTTTTTGAAAAAAAAAATACTCTGCCATTCTAAGTGAAAAAAAAGGTATTGAATAACCCACTGTTAGAGGAACAGATAAATTGAAAAACAGTGTGAAGAGTGTTTGTGGCAGAGCAAAAACGAGCAAATCCCGAGTTATACTCCAGAAATCTGGAAATGTTGTGTTTTTTTTCTCTTTACTAAGCTTTTAATTTTCCTCAATTTTTATTCCTTTAAATCTCTATCTTTTCCTACCCTTCCCTTTTCCACTCCTCAGTTTCTTCCCTAGCAGTCAAACTGTATGTGTGTGCCTGTGTGCACGCTTGTGCTCACGTGTATACACACACACACACACACCACACACTTTGGGATCTAAAACCTGCTAGTGATGTGGGCTTGCCTGAGAGTTGTTGTTGTGAGAAACCTGAGCCCTTCAGCTTTGCATGTGTGAAGAGGAGACAGTCTTTGGAGAGCTGCACATAATGTTTGTTTAGACACTCTCAGAGCAACTATTAAACGTTTCTTCCCCTGAAATAGCAATTCCCCTGGGCTCTCCCCTCACAAGTGAGGAAAATCTTTTTCATTTTACCCTCTGTTGATTATTCAATTCAGAAACCTTCATGTTTCTTTCCTGCCTCCCTCCTCCTCCTCTTTCTCTTTGAATGCAGGGTGGACTTCACCTTGTCCTCACATGGCAGCTTCGTCTGCCTCATGCAGGTGACCTTTCTTTCTTTTCCTCTGATGGCTCAACTTCTTCCTCATCTTTTTTCCTTCACTGATACCTGATTCTTGAATACAGCCTTGCTTTGCTGGTAAAGAATGAATTTTGCTGGAGTTAGGTGAAAAATGCCCTGGGAAGTTAACTACAGGTAGTCCTCGACTTACAACCACAATTGAGCCCAACACTTCCATTGCCAAGCAAGACAGTTGTCAAGTGAGCTTTCCCCCATTTTATGACCTCTCTTGTTGAGTGAATCACTGCAGTTCTTAGGTTAGTCACACAGTTGTTAAGTGAATCCAGCTTACCCATTGACTTTGCTTGTCAGAAGGTCGTGAAAGGCGATCACATGACCCTGGGATAATATAACTGGCATAAATACATGCCGGTTGCCAAGCATCTAAATTTTGATCATGTGACCATAGGGATGCTGCACTGGTTGTAAGTGTGAAAAATGATCATAGGTCACAGGTCACTTTTTTTCAGTGCTCCTGTTACTTTGAACTGTTACTAAAATTAAATGAATGGTCGTAAGTCGAGCATTATCTGTAATTTCTTTTGGTCCCTTGGGTATCTGAAAATAGATTGACTGTTGTAACGAGAGAAAATACATTTTTTCCAGCATGGTAGTAATTATTATATATAAGCATTAAGCCCAATTCCCAGATTCATCCAGACAAACACAACCATTGCTGTAAATTCTGGAAACGGGACATGGAGGATAGTAAAGTTGGGGAAGGGTAACATTTCTTTTTTAAAAATCTGTTTAGTAATGCTTGTCTCTAGATTCCTCTGCAGTTCAAAATGCAGATTATTGTTGATATTGCTGCCAAAATATAGCTCACTACAAGTGTCTACATATAATAAATGATTGGGGGAAGAGAAACAGAAGAATGTTAGGGCATGGATTTAAAATATCAATAACTCAGCCTTCGCTTGTCACTTCCAGAAGTGTGGGGGTTATAACTCTCATAGATCCCAGCTAGCATAAAAAAAACATAAAATTATGTAATTTCAGAAAATATTGCTGCTTTGACATATTAAGGTCACGTTTGAGGCTGACTGGGTTTTCTGTTTTCTTTGATGTTTTCATGCACATTTTGGTCTGATTTTAATACTATTTTGTGCTTGTTTATTTGTATGAATATGTTTTAAGTATTGTAATTTACTATAAAACTTCATGACGGTGCAAGCCAAAGCAGCACATTGCTTAAGCATTGTTAAAGGCAGGAATGAGACGGGAGGAAGGCAAGATCTAAATCTAAGAAACACAGTAAGAATTTTTAAAAAATTGTTTTGCTCTTACAGCCTATTGATGGTTTGCATGAAAAAGGGATAGTTGAAGACCTACACAACAGTTCCATGAAGGCTGCAAACATGCGACCACCTCTTCCTGGCATGGGACCACCTCAGAGTCCAATGGATCAACACAGTCAAGGTTTATAGTTTTGTCCCATTTTAAATTATTCTTAAAATTGTGACATTATATATCTTTTTTTGATATGAGAACTGATGGCTTTTAAGCCTTGTTGCAGTTGTGTTACAGATAAATCTTTAAGGGTATAAATAATACCTGGTAGAGAATGTTTGAAGTGAAAAGTTCAAAGTGATGCAGAAAATGAACAATTGAGACTTTTGTTTTTCTAAGATATTCATCAGTGTCAAGTACTTTAAGATCTAGAGAAAATAATACGTGGTTTGTTCATTGCTTTGAATAAGAAAAGCCATATGCTTATGTTGGAGTAGGGCTGGCTATGACTGTAGGCTTGACTGGAAAATTGAAAAACACTGTATATTAATAGCACTAGCATTTAGGCTTATGTACCGCCCCATAGTGCTTTATAGCAGTGATCCCAACCTTTGTGGCTTGGCAGCCCAGTGGAGGAAGAGAGGAACCAGCAGCTCAATTTGCACAAGTTGAGTTGTGTACACGTGCTGGCCCTCCACATGCACAAAGAGAGCTGCACGCTAGCCAGGTTCCAAATAGACCATTGCCCGGTAGTGGGCTGCAACCCAAGGGTTAGGGACCCCTGCTTTATAGCCCCCTCTAAGCAGTTTACAGTATCAACATATGGTCCCAACAATCTGAATCCTCATTTTATTGACCTCAGAAGGATGGAAGGCTGAGTCAACCTTGAGTTCCATCAGGCTCAAACTCCAGCATGTAGATGAATTTGCCTGCAATACTGCACTAACCACTGTGCCACCAGGGCTCCTTACAGCTGAGAAGAAAGTGGCTTTTGGTGGGTTTTTTTTTTTTCTTTCTAAAAACTGCACATGATTGAGTTTGATTTGAAGGAGACTTTATCTTTTATCGAAATACTACTATCCACAAGTACTTGTATCTAATAATACCATGTTTCTCCAACAATACGGCCTCCACCAATAGGAAGGCCTAGCATGATTTCTAGGCATGAGGTGAAATTAAGCCCCACCCCCAAAATTTAGGCCTATTTAAACCGTGCGTTTCCCTATTATTTCTCACATCGTTCATTAGAACTACACGAGATGAAGAGAAATGGGGGGAAGGGAAGGGGGGGAGAAAACTTTTCTTTAGGAGCGCCATGCAGGTAGCCCAGGCTATTCTGATCTACTACCGATAGAACATCGGCCGATAGAGGCTCCCCGAAGGCAGAGTCACTTGCCGCTTCTATTGGCTGGTAGAAGCGGCCTCAGGGTGAGCGCCCATGCGCACTTCCCTCGCCACGAGGCCATTTCTATCGGCCAATGGAAGCTCCCCAAAGGCAGAGTCACCAGCTGCTTCTATCGGCCGGTAGAAGCGGCTTCAGGGTAAGGGCTTGTGCGCACTCCCCTCGCCACGAGGCCATTTCTATCAGCCGATAGAAGGCTCCCCAAAGGCAGAGTCACCAGCTGCTTCTATCGGCCGGTAGAAGCGGCTGGTGACTCTGCCTTTGGGGAGCTTCCATCAGCCGATAGAAACTGCCTCAAGGAGTTTCTATCTACCTCAACCCAAAGTGGCTGGTGACTGCCTTTCGGGAGCTTCCATCGGCTGATAGAAACAGCTTCATGGCAAGGTGAGTGTGCGTGGGTGCTCACCCCAAGGTCACTTCTACCAGCTGATAGAAGCGGCTGGTGACTCTACCTTTGGGGAGCTTCCAGTGGCGGCCTCATGGAGAGGTGAGTACGCAGGGGGAAGAAATTAAGTCATCCCTGAAAAGATGTCCTAGCCATTTTTTCGGGCTCAAGGAAAAAAAAAAAAAAGACCCGGCCTTATTTTATGAGAAACACGGTAATTGTTCCGACGTAGGCTTCTCCAACGGCACGAAGCCGACTCCTCATCCTGATAAACCCCTTTTATTTAGTTTACAGTGAATTCCTCTCCAGCAAAGTCCCGGCCAACAGTCTTTCAAGATACTTCACAATTACAGACTTTTATCAGGCTTAGAGAGTTGCCAGGCCAATATCTTTCAGATGCCACACTGTAGCAGACAATACTTGGCAAGAATGCAGGAACAGATCTTCACCCAAATGAACTAATCATCTCCTGCAAACCCCCACTCCCCTTTTGCTCCTCTTTTATTCCTTATGGGAGGGGCCATTTACTGCCGACCTGTGGCTTTACTCCCAAGTCAACCCTTGTTTCTTAGTGTTTCCCTTCTTCTGGCAGCTCTGTGCATGTGCACACTGGGAACAGGCTCCAGCTGTTCTTCTGCCTCATTGATGTCCGACTCCAAAGGCAGCTGATAACTGTCCGACAGCCTGGTCCCATCTCTGCCTCCAACGCAGAGCACTTATCAGAGCCTTCCCCAGACTCCAGGACTGGCCCATGTTCCTTCCCAACCTCCTCACTCTCTGAATCTGCTGCCAGTTCTGCTGGTGAGCCACAACAATAATAAGGGGACGAAAGGCAAAGGTAGTACCAATAATAATGAGATGCCTTGGGTGGCATGCCAAATAATGTGGAGGATCACTTGAACACCAAGGGCATTGACAAATTCATCATCAGTCAATTGCAAAATGGCAGCTTTACTCAGCAGCTTACATTCTTCAAGCATACCTCATTACACCATGAAACATTAAACATTTGCCTATCCAAGGCTCTTTGGAAGGACTCAGTAGGTGGGTAAAAATGCCAGATCCAGTCAACATCTCACCGACTCTGTAGCCAACAATAATAAAACCAACCATTGTAGCTGAACGTGTACATTTTCCAGTTTGTCAGAGGTGAATGTGATACCAAAAATATTAAAAGAAAAATGAATTATATACAAACGAATTTTTAAAAAGGAAATTCAAAAGGCAGTTACACATGTAAGATGGAAAGATAATAATGTACAGCTTCCTTGAGGGGGGAGATATGAAGTAAACAATGGGTAAAACAGCTATGCAATGTAAGAATTAGAAATACGCTTTCAGTTATTACATGATCTAGGTCTGCCAGTGTATATATATTTTTCTTTTCTCCTCATTCATGTCCTTCAGGATAACTGTCTTCTTTGGCATCTCTCAGTCCCAGCAGCAAAAGCTTTTTGCTTTGAGATCAATCCTGCATTTCAGAGAAAAAATTACCTCCTTTCCACAGTCATAAAGAAGCTGAAATACACACACACAAACATCCACACAACACCTTCCCTGGGAGTTAAGGAACAGCTCTTCCTAGTCCTGAACTTCTCGCAAATTAGTTCTGAAAGGGATTGAAGCAAGGCCTGAGCTGTAGCTCCCTGGGCTCACCTTCTCAACTTACCAAGGGTGGCTTTGGAGTCGTATTTATAGTTAACAGCCTGAACTCTGCCAAAAGTGTATTATAAGACTGCCATGGGCTCTTTCCAGTTTGGATTTAATATCAATACTACATCATATCACATTGGTAATCCTTAGAGATGAAGCTTTGGAGACGGACTTTACTGTGAGATTCAGCTGGGTTAGAATGCATTTTTTATGGTGGGCGGGGAAATGAAACTTGGCCAATTTAAAAATGTTAGAAATTATCAGTAATGTTGAAATACTTTGAAAGTTGATTTCCAGATTAAAGGTTATTTGTCTCCCTACACCCCAGTCCCCATTTCTGGAGATTAAAAAAAGTAAAGAAGTTGCTTTGAAAATTTTCTTATTCCAGTATCAAAGTGAAAAATATAAAGGAAAAAACTTGGTTTTTATCCTGGCTGACTTTTTACAAACATAATACTGTTGGTGCTCTGGACCCCCATCTGAAGTTCAGACCTAAGCTTACAGTATATATTCATTACTCATTTACCTTGGGTTTTCAGGAGGATCATTTTCTCCCATCTATTTTCCACTTCAAGCATTTTTATTTTCGTAATTCTTTAAAATTTATTTAAATAAGTTATATGGCTGCTAATCTCACAAGACTGACCCTGGGTGGCGTACAATGCTTAAAACCCAACAACTGAAACTAAAATCCAATAACCTATAGCACTTGGAGTAAATAACACCTCCCAATCTTAAAACTGCATCAACAACAGAATTCCAGTGCTTCACTAGGGATCATGTATTTGGCTGATTTCAGTCATACAGATGGACTTTGCACAGATCTGGGCCACAAAATATTTTTTTTTTGTTAGCAGGGTAGAAGCTGATTCTGATTTACTTCATAATCTGCATTCCAGTGGGTAGTGGGAGGACATTTTACTTATGTCAGTGAATAACTCCCAAGCTCTGTTATTGCTTCTTTGTTCTAAATCAAATGGTCTAGTGTAACACTAAATATTCAGGGATGCTTAAGCTGGGTTGATGATATGGAAATAAAATTAAAACCAAGATGAATAGATTTTAGCAATTGACTGTCCTTAGATTCTTCAAGGATGTGGTTTATCATGTCTTGGTGGTGTATTGACGGTGCCAAGAGGAAGAGGATGAAAACAGTAAACATCTCTGCTCAAGGAACAGGGAAAATAAGAAGTGCAGTTCCTAAGGAAAATGTGATCTCCACAGCCAAATAATGATGGTGTAATTAAATACCATTACTGTTATTTGGTCCTGAATGCTAATTAAGTGTTGTTATTTCTGGCAAGTTGAAACTATGGTTGAGTCTGTCCATGTATTTTGAGATTAAGGAGGTTTCATCATGTCTTCATAAATACACTCCGCTACATAGTTTCAAAGTAGTACAAGATCAGAAGCTGTGAAGAAACCTGGCCCATCGAATTGCTTTGAGTTGGACATAACTGAATGCATGACATCATTGGCATCATCACCTATTTTCAACTTAGAAACTGAGCATCAAGATCATGCTAAATCCAAAAACTGCTAGGGAACTCCTAGAAACTTCAGATAAATCAGTCATCAATAGACACAGAGAGATAAACTATGCCATTCAAAAGAGACAATTAAAAAGCTAAGAAGGAAATTAAAAAGACTAGAACACATCCTCTCTACCAATCAGCACCCAGATAAGCAGGAATTATCACCAAACATACAAGCAGAAAGCAGTTCCTTTGCTTGTTCATTCATTCATTCATTCATTCATTATTTAATTCATTCATTTTCTATGCCCTAAACAAGAAGTACGAAGGAGAAAACCACACCCTTATCAATATAGGCAGGGCAGGTTACTGTATATGAACAGGAAGAAAATTCCACACTCATTAGCATTGATGATGTTATCTAGTTTGGTAAAGAAATGTCTGCAAGCAAACAACCAGGTTCAGAGAGTACCAAGGATTCCCCGGTTCAACCCTGAGCTACTTATGTTTTCTTCCATTGTAATTTTATTGCACCCATGTTTTTTTTCTGACTAAAATTTATTTTCCCAGCTCTATTTCAGAGTTGTTTTTGCAAATTAAGTAATTGTTGGCAATTATTAACATTTGATCAATATTTGGCATTATAATTTGTCACCTATTAAGGAAATGGTGAGTAATTTGGTTATTATTTAGTGGTGCTCTAATAACTGAAATACTTTCTCCAATTGGGTATGTGCAAATTATAGTTCACTAAATATAATATAAACATAAATAAATAATACAAATCATTTGTGGCTTATTCAAGTGTCCGATTTTGGGTTTGGCTCTTCAGAAACTTTAATGGGATTCTATCAAGCATCTGGCAGTTTGAAGGGCGTAGTTAGAGGCCTTTGTTTTCCTTTCTCAAAGCAACAATGCAGGTGTTAACTTCTCTAAAAGCGGTGTGGCTGTGGCAGACTTAAAAATGCATTTCAAGCTAGATATATGCAACCTTTTCCACAGTTCCTTTCTTTGGGCCATATGTTAATAATGCTGCCTGCCTTTTCCAAAGCTTTCTGTCGCAATCCCCTAGTCAGTGCCTCTGCAGATGTTTGTTTTCAGATGCTTATGGAAGACAAGGAAGGCCCCCGAAAGGTCAGATTTTCTTGTAGCGGCATATGCTGCCTGGTTAAGCTTTCAGAACAGAAGGTTAGTATAAAATAATCTCTGGCAATTAAAAAAAAAAAGAGCTCTTACAGGAGCACATCCTTCCTGGCCCTTTCCCCGAGGAATCCATAGTTGAAACCATGCATTTGCAATGCACTTTGGATATTTATATAATATTCACAAATGTTCCATGATTTAAACAGCTGTCTAGCATTCCAGAAGCTCCACAGAACAGGGTGACAGACATTTATTTTAAAATATGACAATCTTGCTGGGCTCCATAAGGAGATTTATTTGGATCTGTTGTAATGCTCCTTTTTGTTCTCAAAAAAACAACAACAACAAATGGGGGTGATTTTGAGAACTGGTAGATTAGTTGCAGTCACATACATAGTCAAAACAATGTGTTTTATGTGGCTAGCACCTAAAACACAAATCCCATAACCTTTGACCTATAGTTACCTCGAGTTGCACATTGATTATTCGGAGTTGTGCAAACTGGAATGGTGTAATAATTGTGCAGTACAATTGTTGTAGTACGAACAACACAAGACAGTTTGATCCAGAAGCAGAAAATCCAAATGACTCATTACTGTGGAATACAATTCATCTGGGATTTCTCTTCTTCTCAGCTCATTGTGATAAGTTATCTCGTTCTTCCCACATCTGAGAAAAGCTCAGCTTGTATTTAGAGTGATTCAAATTTATTTTACTTTCATCTCTCTTAATAGAGCTATTTTTGGCGGTGTGCTGGATGTGTGAAAGATAGGGGATAACAGACCAAATTTGACCTACTTGCCATCTGCATGCCCCCCCACCCCACCCAGTAGTTCCAAAAGTAAAAGGGTTTGAGAAATTAAGGCTGGTGATTGAAGAGAAGTTTTGGATTAATCGTCAGGAATTTAGAATAAAGTACTTCCCATACTGTTGAAATAGGCATCATGATCACTCACCTCCCCATCCAAAAACATGAGCTGAGCAATATCGCCAGTTGTTGTCAATGGGGATTATGTGAAAGCGAACTGGTTTTGCATTATTGATACCGTTTGTTTCAAAGGCTTGGGTGACAGACCTTTTCCAACAGATTCCAATGTCTGGAGCAGCGTTATCTAATTCTATTGCCTTTGATGAAACAGACACTGTGGTAGACTCTGGCATGAGCTGTGGTGGCGCAGTGGTTAGAATGGAGTATTGCAGACTAATGCTGCCAACTGCCAGCACTTCGATTCTCGCCAGCTCAAAGTTGACTCAGCCTTCCATCCTTTGGAGGTCGGTAAAATGAGGACCCAGATTGTTGTGGGCAATATGTGATTCTATAAACCGCTTAGAGAGGGCTGTAAAGTGGTATGTAAGTCTGAGTGCTATTGCTATTTGCCTTTCTTAAATGGAAGATAATTGTGCTATTTAGACAATTTAGAGTACTGCAGCATGTACAAGTGTTTCTTGCAGTTATCATGAAAACCTCTTTGTATCAAAACTTCTGTTGCCTTTAGTTATGTAATAGAGCATTTTAAGTACAGAGAGTATTGTGACGATTCTCTGAAGGGGTGACATTATTAGAGTAAGCGATGCAGGATAAAGATTCTGGGTTTTTTTTTTTGGTCAGCTGTTTTTCAGTCTTTCATCCTTCTGTTCTATCTGAATTAACTCTTTATTTCTTAAAATATTAAATACATATGGTATATATAGAGGGACCTGATTAAACTGATAGTGCTTCTTTTCAGAAGGCTTGAATAGTTAAAAATGTAAACTGAGTGCAGCTGAATGTATTTTTTTACTAATTAACCATTGTTATTTTATATATTTAATTTTACCTTTGCACTTAGCAGTAGTGTTTTTCATGCATTGCCGGTTTAATACTGTATTAATTCCAGCTTGTGCTCAGAAGATTGCTGTTTAGAAGCAATTAAGCTGTAAGGAATTTTGGCAACTTATTGTGTTTAGGAAGGAAAGGAATAACAGAGGGCTCTGAGTTAGTGTTGATCCTGAATGTAAATAAAATGTGGAAGAGAGTATATAAAAATGTCAGGCAATAACTGGTTTAATAACAGATCTTAAGATTCCAGGACAAAAGTGAACATTTAAGATCAGCATTTTCCAATTTGATGTCTTCTAGGTTGGCTAAGTATTTTTAGACTTGAAGTCTACTGCCCATAGAAGGCACTGGTTAAACGAAAGCTAATGGAGATTATTGCAGTTGTAGAAGTAGAACTTGTATCCATTTGTAGAATAGATGTATGGGTGGATTATTGTACTTTCTGGAAGTTCAAAACAGAGTATATACTGTTTGTGGATTAAATGTTAAAATATTGTATTTTGTTTCAGTTTCTATGTTGCTATATAACCCATAATTATTCTGCTCAGTAGAAAGAATTGCATTTATACAGTGTATGCCTATTATAGATAATTGCTTGCATGGCTGAAGAACTAAACAGTTCATCACAGTTGCCAGTGTTCGTACATCAATAACAACTTTGTGGCTCTGCATAACCCTGGTGCATGTAAATGTTCTGTTCATTTCAATGCAACATGTATGCCTGGTTATAGGATTGTGCTATGTATGGTCATAATTTCTGAGGCATGGAATGGCTCTTCATTTTGCAACAACCATAGGAGACAAACATAGCAATTGTCTTTCAACTTCTCATCCGGAAATCTAGAATAAAATGGTTTAAGTGGAAACTTTCTTGGGGAACGTTATGGACTGGCTGCTTGGAAAATTCTATAATATGGGAAGGTTGAGGTAGAATGGGAATTCTTGGAAACTGAGGCAGATACACATGGAAGAAGTGAGAACCTTTGCCCACATTGTTCTGTCATTGGATAGGCACAGCTGAGTACAGCCTGCCATTTTCTATAGTACACATTTTTTGTTCTTGCACCTGTTGGATCTAGTGGATAAGGCACAAGGCTAGGAGTTCTAATTTCACTTTTTAGACATGAAAACCAGTCTGCTAACTTTGGGCTAGTTGTTCTTTCCTCAACTCACCTCACCTCGCGGGGTTGTCGTTGTGGGAAAAATAGCAGGAGGAAGGAGCATTGAGAGTATGTTTGTTGAGTTATATATAAAAGTAATAAAGGTGGGATAAAAATACATTTTTAAAAATGCATCCTAGTAACATTTCAAGCAGTGACTAAAAGGTGAAGCTGGAATCTAGCAGAATAAAAAGATTGGTGGATTTATTTGTGGAAGCATGTATTGTACAAGGCAGGGTGGGAAATTATGGACCCTTTATGACCTTTGGACTTCAACTCCCAGAATTCCTGAGCTAGCATGGCTGGTTTAGGAATTCTGGGAGTTGAAGTCCATAGGTCACAAAAGGGCCATAATTGTCTGCTCTGGGGTAAGGCATGTTGTATCATTTCACTTATATTGTAAACACTCATTGTAGGAGCAGAGATAACCAGTTCTCCTCACAGGCTGTTTTGCACTGCTGGTTGAATGGCCAGGAACGGATGTCTTGAGTTTTATTTTATTAGCCCAGGGCAGCAGTCTGGCATTTTATCTGGGGGCCAGACTCACATATCTTTTGGCCAGATAATCATCTCAGATTGAATTAAGTTAGCAAAGGGCAAGCCTGTTTACAAAGGATCCCAACTGTATTGAGCGCCCTGTAGTCAGGTTTTGCTTAAATACATTCATGCAGATCCATCCACTTTCACTCAGAGACCCACTGAATCCTTGTCAAACTGATCAAGGAGTATCTGGTGGGTAAATATGTGTACATGGGTAGTTTTCTTTCAGTCAGCTTCCTGTGTGCTCCTGCTTTTTATAGCAGTGCATTACTTTTCCACCTCAGCTGTTTCTCATGAGTTGCTGCTGTTATTACTGAGATCCCTAAGTCTTGCATCATGTGCAGTTTCACCCAGTGGCCAGCTTCCAGATCTCTCTCGTTTCAAATTAGGTCATTCACTGCTCATCACACGTCCAAGGCTCCATTTCTTAGAGTGCTTTAGACAGTCTGTTTGTTGGGGGTTTTGTTCCCCTCCCTCAAGCCCAGATACATTCCATAATATTTACAACATGCATTTGTCAGTTTCCATACCTAGAGCATTTTTCACTCTCACTCACTGTCAAGAATCCCTTTATTTTAAGATTTATGTTCTGGTTGTTTCCCTTATTTTCTTGTTTTTAAGCTTTGGTTTTCTCAGAGACAAAATTCTCTAAATCACCTGCAGCTTCAATTTTTGTGCAATCAATCATTTCCAAACTTGGTGGTTCATGAATCTCACTTTGTCCATTCTGTTTGCGCCATATTTAAGCTCCTAGCTCACATACCATAGAGCTATGTTATGGAAAACATTGCTATCTTTGCTCTTCCGAAAGGGTCATTGATGCCCAGTCTGTACTTTGTGTAGTTCCAGCTTCTGTTCTTCCGTGGTAAATGCTTAGCATGTGTGAGAGAAAAGTGCGTGTGCGTGTGGTGCATTTAGTTTAAAATTTCAATTACGTACATTTAGAATTGGTAAGTTTCACAAGACATCAAAAGTTCTTCCTAATTTTATTATTCACTTGATGACTAGAAGAGTGATCACTACTAACTAACTACATGTTAACGTATGCGCATATGTATATGCTTGAATATGTTATGTCCCTTAGATGGGTAATAAGGCCTTATGCAAGCAGCATTAAAAGTGTTTTTATTTGATTTGGTAGGTTTTTCATTTGGTTTTATTTAGTAATTAGTCCTAAAAGGTCACTTATAAAAAAGACAGGATATAGACCCTGAAACAAAATCAAACTGGCTATATCTGTAAGGGTGACATTTCCAACTGAATCTCAGTGGGACGAAATCATGTGACATGGATTAACTCTTCATTCTTCTTTCTATTGTTTTTACCACTCTTTGGTTTAATAGGTGGGTTTTTTTTAACACAGAGAACAGTTATTTGTGATAAGAGCTCTATTTAAATGTGCCTAAAGGAAATGTGCCTAATAACTCCTTTTTTCCCTTGAGAATCAGGAATCTTTTGGAAGAATAGTTTTTCATACAAAAATATGATTATTGCAGATAATGGAAGCACTCATTTGTTAAGGTTTATTAACTGGAAACCAAACAATCATGAATTTTCTGGTTCTTTTGTTTTTGGCTACAGGCTATTTGTCTCCTCATCCATCTCCTCTGGGAGCTCCTGAGCACGTGTCTAGTCCAATGTCTGGAGGAGGTCCAACTCCACCCCAAATGCAACCGAGTCAGCCAGGGCCCATGATGCCTGGAGACCCACAAGTGATGAGCCAACCCAGTAGAGGCCCTTCACCTTTCAGTCCTGTTCAGTTGCACCAGCTCCGAGCTCAGATTTTAGCATACAAAATGCTGGCTAGAGGACAACCAATCCCTGATAACATTCAGCTTGCTGTACAAGGGAAAAGGTCTCTGCCTGGGATTCAGCAGCAGCAGGCTCTTTACAAATCATCCGGTAAAATGGCTACCTCCTGTATTGTAATACCTACTCAAGAAAGACTGAGGACAAAATTGTGGCTTTCCTTTGATTACGTGTAAATGGGAACTCAAAGAGTGATTTGTGAGGAAAGGAGTAAAAGGGAACCCTGTTCTTTTTCCCCCTTTTGCTTCAGTGCACAGATGCATGCAGAAGCAATGTGGCTGAGTAGCGCAGACAACAGAGGCATTATGGGGTCCCGAGTAATTTGGACACTAGAAAAACCAACTTCTATGTGGGGTGGTGGAATATGCATTTCCTGTAATGTCCTGGGGAGAGATTTTCTATAAGTTTACCTCAGAACAGAGAAAGAAGGGAACAGAGTTGAATTGAATTCCATAGGGATCCTTGAAGTGAAATAAAGAGTCTGCCCTCAAATAAAAATTTCTATTTTTATTTCCTTGTCTATTTCTTTCTACGTGTTTAATTTTAGTATGAACTAGGTAAATGGAGCAAAAAAAAAGGAGGGACATCACTACATTTTGATTTAAAAACCTCTACTGAAATGTAAATGTTTAATTAACAACACAGAGAGGGTGGGGAGAGGGAGAGTTCATATGAAGGAATTTCCTGAAACTCACCCCTAAGGCACAGAAGCTGTTTTGCAGAAACGTTCTTGCTACCTTCCAATAAGAGATCATGTGCATTCTTCCTTGCAGGAGTTGTTCCCATGCCTGGACACGGAGTTGCTTCAGGAATGCCAGGACATACAGCTGCCATGGCTCCAAAAACTTGGCCAGAAGGTAAAACTACAATACTATAACCCAAAACTACACATAGCTCATGTGCAATTAACCATGATAGTTATGGTGTGAGAAGAGGAAGGGAAAAAAAGAAGCAAAAAGAGTCTTTTCAAATCCTTTCTTTTCTATATTGTCTTAATGGCACATCTCCACAATAGCAGGTAATGAATGCTTTTTCCTCCCCAAATATAAGAGAACTGAGGTAACCATGATGGGGTTTAGTGCTCTTTTCCCCTTTTTTTCTCCTCCCAAAGCTCCTTTTGTAGAATATCTCCAACAGACCAAAATTTCTTCTTAGGAAGACCTGTTTAACACTGGCTGTCACAGAGAAGAAGGAGTTAACATATTCTCCAAAGCACCTGAGGGGAAATTAAGAAGTAAAGAGTGGGAGATGATTAAAGAGCGATCCAACCTAGAACTAAGCAGAAATGTTCTGAAGTGAGAATAATTCATCAACGGGATGATCTACCTCTGAAGGTTGTAGGTGCTCCATCACCGGAGATAATCAAGAAGAGACTGGAGAGCCATTTGTCCAGAATAGCATACGGTCTGCTGGTTGAGCAGAGACTTGGACTAGGAAACCTCCGAGGTCCTTTCCAATCCTGTTATTCAATGTTCTATGCTATGCCCACATGGGAAGCTGAACGATCGTTCTAGTGGAAAAAAACAAACTTTCATTTCAAGGAGACATCGCAATATTTTGCTTCTAGAGAT
Organism: Pseudonaja textilis; assembly: GCF_049901715.1. Taxonomy (NCBI): domain Eukaryota; kingdom Metazoa; phylum Chordata; class Lepidosauria; order Squamata; family Elapidae; genus Pseudonaja; species Pseudonaja textilis. The sequence goes on along the minus strand of NC_141991.1, from coordinate 190,693,807 downwards.
ACTGATCTAAGATTTTGACAAGACTTTAAAGGTGGCAATAATCTCTGAAAAATATTTTTCTTACATTGTTTTTCTTCCTAGCTTGGTTTTAATTAGCTTCCAGTTACCTACTCTACTGTTACCTTTCTTTTTGGAATATGAAAGAGTCTTCACTGCTTTCTTGCTGCATAACATTTAGAAAATCACACTTGCTCGGTTTCTAGAATGCCAGGCAAAAATATTTGTATTGTCTATCGGATGTGTGAATAACAGCTAGAAAGTTTCAAAGCCTATTCACCTTTTTCTGCTGCGTTTCCAGGTTCTTGACTGAAAAATAATTTAATTGTCTGCAATGGATAGAAGCTGTTCCCCCCACTTTTTTTGTTTTGCATCTGAAATCCCTTTAAAATTATTCCTTTGACACCCTCCCTTTCTCCCCCCTCCATAATGCAATTTTTTAACAAACATCATTACAAGGATAATTAAGAGACCAAAACCGTAACTTGAGAATCAGAGCAAATTGAAAATAATTAATGTGATCATAGATTAGGGCAGAGATGTTACTTTCACGTGGGATGTTTATTTTAGGCATAAAACTAAACATAAAACCCTCCCTAAACATCATGTTATTCATGTTTCTGTTAGTGTGAATGTCTGCAACTGTACTGTAGAAGTTTCAAACTTGATATCATTTCATCTAGATCAGGGATGTCAAACCCTACTGTAGAAGTTTCAAACTTGATATCATTTCATCTAGATCAGGGATGTCAAACCCAATTGCATCGCGGGCCATATTCATGACGTATCGGGATTGTTTTGGCCCTTGTGGAGCCAGGGTGGGCGTGACCTACGCAGGCTGTATCCAGCCGGTGGGCTGCGTGTTTGACACCCCTGATCTAGATGTTCAACAAAATTAATTCTATATTAAGATACTTAGATTTTAACCAGTATTTCTTCTATCCCACTTTTTATTTTCCAGGGCAAGGAGTGGATATGAATGTCTCAAGTACACCCCAAAAGCTGGCTGTTCCGCCTCCAAGTGGAAGACCATCACCTGCCCCTGCTGCTACCCAGCCTACAGCTGTAATGCCAGGTCCTTCTGTGCCACAGCCTGCAGCTGGTCAGCCTTCGCCTATTGTTCAGCTGCAGCAAAAACAGAACCGTATCAGCCCCATCCAAAAGCCTCAGGGGCTGGATCCTGTTGAAATTCTTCAGGAACGGGAATATAGGTAATAGCCAAACTGGGGGATTTCAGATTAGCTTGCTTTGTGACTTACGATTCTTATTGTCATTTCAAATTTTTTAAATTACTATAAACTTCATAGCAGTTATTATATTTTCTGGAAAAGGACTGAAAATCAGCTGGGAAGTAGGGCTGGGGAAATAAGGGCATGGGAAGGCTGAATCAAATTTTTAATTGCTAATCTTTGGCATCCTATTGTCAACGTTTCAGAACTAGAGAAAATTTTGTGGGCATAACCAAAAACGATTGCTACAGGAAATTCTTCCAGTCCTGGATGAAAATTGGTGGGATCCGACCGGTGTAACTACTGGTTCGGTGATTTACGATTTGCACGCATGTGTAAATCATCGTCAGCTTGCTGCCTGGACAGCTGAGCAGCACTGTGCGCGGGTGCGCAGTGGTTGAAATAGCACTTTTTTTCCTGCTTTTCAACCGCAGCTGTGCCACACAAAGCAGCTGCGGTTGAAAATACAGGAAATGAAGGTCAGGTTAGAGCCCAGGTAGGTGGGCGGGCAAAAACATCAGCAGACATAGAACCGGTTCTATGTCTGCTGCTCTTCAGGGCTACCAGTTCTACAGAGCCAGACAGAACCGTTAGAATCCCACCCCTGGTTGTGCGGGTTTGATTTACATGCATGTTGTATAAATATTTACATTTCCCTCTTTAATTTATTTCCTTAAATCTGAGTATATATATAGTATGTGTGTGTTTATGATTCAGTAGAGGGCCTTTTTTATTTGCCAAGCTTTATACTGAAAATAATTTTATTCTAAAGCAAAAACAAAACAAAACCCACCTCTAAAGGAAAAATAATAATTCTGAAACTTTGTATTTCAGTAACGGGAGAAAGCAACTCCATTTAAGTGAGATTAAAATTGGAATAAGTCCCAGTAAGAAGTGTCTCTAGTTAATACGTTTGACTTTGCTTGGGCCAGCTTTGATATTTTAAGAATATCTTAAAATCATATAGGCAAAAGGAGGCATTTGGCCTATTGAATCCAGTGGGGGAATCCAAACTTCAGTATCCCAGATACCTTCTACTTACAGCCATGCAATAAAGACAAGGCCATTACTTCTCTGGATACTGTATTTGGTTCCACTGTCAAAGTCAGAAAGTTTTTTTTCTAAGCCACCATTAGAATCCACTTTCCTGTAACTTTAAGTCCATTATTCCCTGTCCTGCATTTCTAAACAAGAGAAAACAGGTCTTGACCTTCTTCAAGTGTGACATTCTTTCAGGTATTTGAAGAATGCTATTATATCACCCCAACCCCAGATTTTCCCCCAGAGCTAAATATACCCAACTCCTTTAGTCTCTTTTCACAGAATTTAATTTCTAGTCCCTGATCATCCTTGCTGCCATTCTCTATGTCTAATTTGAATAATTCTATTCTAATTTCTATTCATCCTTTGTAAATCTGATGAAAACAGAAAAATGAAGAAAAGTAGATTCTCATATTCTAAAAGTAACACTGTGTATTTGATGTTGCTTAATATTCCACATGCTTTTTTTGCAGCCATTTCCCACAGGTCAAAGTGCAGTTTCATTGTGCTTAACATACACAGGTTTACAATGTCTTAAGTGTTATCCCTTTATGGGAACAGCAACAGATATTGTGAAAAAAAAATACCTATAAAGCCTTCACATATTTAACATGTTGATAACAAGTCGATTTATTTTGCTGTTTAAAGCTGGGCCAGTTTGATAAATGTATGCACAAGTTCTTAAACAGCCCTCCCAACACTTAACAAAACAAAGTACTTGTTCTTCTCTAATCTTAATGGATTCTTGTGAAATGAATAATGTACAGTGTAAATTAATGTCATTCCACTATAAGCAAAGCTTCTTTTCTTTGTACTACTCATTAAAAAAATTGCATATGTTATTGTGCTGAAATGATGAGCAGAGTGAATTATATCAAATGGATCTCTTTCATTGCCTTGCCTTGCTCCTTGGACTGTCATTCTGCAGTTGTGGCACCTACCCTAGAATCCAATAACATCTGTAGTTGCACTCAGTTGGTTCAAGGGGATGGTGCCCTTTTGCAAGAAGATCTTTATAATCCCTTTAAGAATTCTCATTCTGCTTAGAAAAAGACAAATAACTACACTGTGGAGATTAATTAAACAAATTTTGGACAGGGTTAGCTTAAATCCCCAAAGCCCGGCGGCTTCAGAAAACTGCTTTCCTCTTTGTCTTCATTTTAGGACTTAATGGTTTTTAATATTTCCCCCAGAAGATAAAAATAGCCTTTCCCCCCATCTGTTTTAAAGATTAGGCAGTGAAGATGATTTAAGTATTTGATAGCTACATTTTAGGACAAAATAAAGTATTCCAAGATGCCACATAATTATAATTCTGTGTCTGATACAATGGCATAGTAATTAAATAAAAGCAACTCCGAGCATCTTCCTTTTAAATGTCATAATGAAGACCATTTCACTTCTATTTATTTTTTATTTTGGAAATGCTAAATAAGGACTACAGATTTTAAAGTTGGTTTCAAATTAATGACAATGGTGATAATTTGGTATTGTTGGTAGCTTCTTCCAATGCACATGCTTCAGCTAGTTTAAAAACATATCCTTTATATTGATATCACTTATTAAAACAAATGAGACATTGTAGCTGTAACACCATTTTAGCAGCCTAGAAATTACACTGAAAGATGTGTACTTCCTCACTATAGCTACTTGTCAATTTTGCCTCTTCGCTGCTAACACAGTTAAAGAATCTTTTAGCAAGGATCTTAACCACAGTTGAGGGTTAGTTGCTTCCCATTTAATTAGAATCTCAATACACCATTTAAAACAGCTTTCAGATTGTAGGCTGAACAGTACATTTAGCCAAGAATGATGGTCTTGAACTGCTGTCAAGGATAGCTGGGGGAAAAAAAGGACTCTGTGAATAGGGAAAACTTTTTCTGGAGGCTGTATGCTTGGTTTATCAATGCTAGATAACAGGTGAACACTTCATCTGCACTAGCCTGTTGTTAGATGTGTGTGTCATCTCTGAAACGAACCTGGCTAAAGCCATCTTGTGCTGCCTCATAGTTGCCACGAAGCCTGAGAGGGGGAAGGGAGGGAGGAAGCAGATAGCCTGGCTACAGTCAAAACAAAGTTTTCCTGTGGGAACCAAGGTCATTGAAACAGGTGGCTGTTGAAGGAAGAGAGGAGCCTGCCATCCATCTTCATTGGATAATGTGACTGGTGACACCTGGGAGGGGGATTTTTACTCTTTTAATTAAGTAAAAGCCATGGGAACTGTTAGAGTTGGTTTTTACCGGCTGTGCCAATAAACTGTTCTTTGAGGAATCTACCTGCCTCAGAGTCCTGCTTTCAATGGGTGCATTATTCAGAACTCTGACATTAAACCAACTCTCCTAACTCTGCTCCGGGGGGAACCTCTTTCCGGGGTCCTGAGCCCCGGACGCTCACCTGATCTTTTGAGGGGAGCAGAGAAGACTCAGGGAAGACCTCAGAGATGGAGAAGCAGGGGGAAGAAGCTGCCGGCACTGGCATAATCCCCACAGAGAGCCTGCAGACCCCTATGGAGGTCCTGCAGACTGCGGCAACACTGATAGAGGTTGCCCTTCTGGAGGTGACTCGGCCCAAGGTCCGAGCGGAGGCGACGATCACCGGGGACTTGTACTGGGCCGAGGAAGACCTCAGACACCAGGGCTCCATTTAGAGGCTTGGGATGTAACCGGTCACACTTGAGAGGACACGCTTTTAATTAGGTGAAAACAGCCGGAAGCGTTACAAGTTTTCACCAGCTGTGCTGATATGATGTATCCAATAAACCTGTTCTTTGAGGAATCTACCTGCCTCAGAGTTCTGCTTTCAATGGGTGCATTACTCAGAACACTGACAGTGTGATCATATAGACCAGCTGTTCTAACATTTCTTAATATAAGGTCTTTGTGAAGCAACAAAGGCCCGGAGACCCAGTTTTGAATTTCTTCATGTTTACATCAAATCCATTTTCATTCTTTGATTATATATATATTATATATATTGATATTAGGCGCTGCATGGTCCAGTAGCCTTAAAATAGTCATTATGGTAGTTCAAGTTGTTCTTGCATTTCACACAGACGTTAAAAAGAGAACTTTTGCAACTGCTCCAGCCACCACTGATCTAGACATGATATCCTTTTCCCGGGAATTCTGGCCATTGGTAATGGGCTAGGCTGCCTGCCTTGATACTGAAGGAGGAGAGAGAGATTCAAGGGTATTAGGGTAGGGGCATGGGAAGGGAGTGTTTGAAAGAGATTCCACCCTTTTTCTTTATAAAAGATTTTTATTTTAAACAAACATAGACAAACAAAACATAAAACCATCTTCCAGTTATATACAGCGTATCGGTTGGTTACAAATCTTTTGCGCTTCGTCTCCATAGTCCTCACTTATAGTTTGTATAAATTCTCATATTATCCATCTAGTGTGTGTGTGTATGTATGTATGTGTGTATGTATGTATGTATGTATGTATTATTATTATTGTTGTTGTTAATCATAGATTGAGACTCCACCTTAAGTGGTTTGTTATAAGTCTACCTGAGACCATTCACAGTTTTTAACCAGCCAAGGAAGTTTTTTTTTAAAAAAAAAACAAAATCTGAATGGTTCTCTGCTCTTTAATTGACCAGCTTTGTGGAGCTTGGCAACAGCAGCATTTTAAAACTCCAGATTCCTTTGCACAAAATTTTTGAACACCTGTGTGTGGGGTTGGGGGTTATTCAGTAGTAAAAACAACTATGGCTCATTTCACTTTATTTACTTTAAAACACAGAGTCTGCTGAGCTCAAAAAGATAATCCATGCATAAAGCAAACTAAAGAGGCCAAGAAATAGTGAAAGAGACTTGGAACTGACAAGTTCATTTATTTTTTGTTTTAATTCTCTGTCTTGTGTTCTTACCTACATAGGCTTCAGGCTCGAATTGCACACAGAATTCAGGAATTAGAAAATTTGCCTGGTTCTTTACCTCCAGATCTGAGGACTAAAGCCACAGTGGAGCTGAAAGCGCTTAGGCTACTGAATTTTCAGCGCCAGGTAATGCATTATACTGGGGGTGGGGGGGGAGTATATTTATTTGTGATTAGATACTTAGGGCCTTTATATGTCAGTCATTCTATTTTAAAGCTAAAGAGTAACTGATGTACCAATGAATTTCATGTGCCTCGTGTGAGCTCAACCTATAGAAAAGAAGCACAGCAGCTGCAGTTGAGCCAATGTGGTGCAATGGTTAGAATGCCCTATTGCAAGTAACTCTGCCCACAGCCAGGAGTTTGATCCTGACTACCTCAAGGTTGACTCAGCCTTCTGTCCTTCAGAGGTCGGTAAAATGAGGACCCAAATTGTTGGGGGCAATATACTGACACTGTAAATCAGAGAGTGCTGTAAAGCGCTAGGGAGCAAATATAAATCTTAAGTGCTAAGCTTAAGTGTTTATTGCAGTTCCTATTTTGTCTCTTACATAATTCCCTGTCCTGCAAGGGTATAGAAACAAATGAGTTTTCATTTCCGTGGAAGAAAAACATTGTCCTGAACATTCCTGACGATCTTGGGGTGGTTTTCCCATGCAGTTTGCATGGAACAGAATATGATACCAAACTATGTTAGCGTACAGAAAGCATTACTATATGTAAAAGGATGCAAAAATAAATTCATTAGGCTAAAAGGGAATATACAATCATATATTAAGAAATGTACATTAATGTTTGTTAAGGTGTGTGTGTGTGTGTTTGTGTGTGTGTGTGTATCAAACAAAACTTATATTTTATAAAAAAGTTGCAAACTGATAATGAAACAAGAAAAAATTTGTGGATTAGAAACCAAGTGATAGTTTTATCATTACAGAAGTTACAGAATCTCCCTAGGTCAGAAGTTTTATTTTTTTCTTTGTATATATTTCTGTGCATGCTTGTCTTAACACCAACAGCACTTTCTCTAATATTTGGCACAATTTATTTTACTGTCTAAAACCTTTCATAAAACAGGTTAAGCTTAAGGAGAATTCCCAAGTTTGCTACAGTATTTTTATTTTTTAATTATTATATTTTAATGACTTTGCATTCCACCTGCTATGCAATATGGGCCTCGGGCTGAGAATCATTTTATTAACTTTTCTTTTTTTTAACAAAGCAACCCGATCATCTCAACAAACAACACTGCAGCTAAAACTAAAACAGAAAAAAAACAAAAAACAGAACAATAAATACAGACCTAATATATGAAACTAAAATCGGGAAAGAAATTAATTTGACACTGCAGCACCACTTTTCATATAAATGCCAGGACTGAATTGATAAAATCTGTTTTCTTTTAAAACTAAGCACTGCCTGGTAGATTTCTCAATTTCAAACTGACTTGCTTTATTTGATCAGCAAACTTGTTTTAGAATCTTGAAGTCCCATCGCATTTATATTAGACATCCAGAACAAAATGGAAAGAACCCTTTGAAATGCTCTTTCTTTCTTTCTTTCTTTCTTTCTTTCTTTCTTTCTTTCTTTCTTTCTTTCTTTCTTTCTTTCTTTCTTTCTTTCTTTCTTTCTTTCTGTTTTTTATCAGTGCAATTTCTCTGCTGAGACCCAATTTCCTTTTAAAATGCCGTCTCTTCTGGTTCACAGCTGCGACAAGAAGTAGTGGCGTGCATGCGCCGGGACACAACTTTGGAGACTGCTCTGAACTCTAAGGCATACAAACGCAGCAAGCGGCAGACCCTGAGGGAAGCCCGAATGACCGAGAAACTTGAGAAACAACAGAAAATAGAGCAGGAGAGAAAACGTAGACAGAAGCACCAGGTATTATATTCTTCAACGACTTTGGGACCGTTCAGTTTGTATGTTTCCCCACCACCACCACCAATGGATAGAATAATCTATCCAGGGCCCTCTCATTGCTTTTGCATCCTGCTAGATATGCTGGCTTGGCTTTCATTACTCTGCAGTCCATTTGTCAGCGAAATGCCCATGCAGAGCTTGGAGGAAGATCCAGCTGCTTCTTTTGTGTTTCATGTATTAACATAATGAGAAGGAGCCACAATGAATTGACAGCTCACTACATAAGTTGAAAAAATCTGAAAGAGTTGGAATTTGCTGATACAGAGGCGTCCACAGGATCCAGTGCTTTCATCCAAATGAAACTGTTGTGCCATTGTGAGGCGAGCTTGGTCCCATTCACCCTTGTGTGTAAAAACACAATGCACGTACCAAAGGGGTGGAGCTTGCGTAGCATTGGCACAACACTGTTTTTGTCATTTTGCCAGAGTGCCCCCCCCAATATGCTGCTGCGCAGAAACCGATTCCTGGTTGTTGAAAAATCTGTCAGCTTTTTTTGTGAAAATTCACGTTTGTTCCTACCATCACACTTCACTGATATAAATCGTGTTAAAGTATATTCTTCCTTGGATGCAAATGGCAGAGTGGGTCATTCTGTGTTTTTTTGGTTATTGATATGTAATAAACTGATAGATGCAGAAGCTCAGTACTTCTGAACTGGCAGGAAGTGAATGTCTAAGACAGGGGTGTCAAACTCGATTTCATTGAGGGCTGCATCAGGGTTGTTTTTGACCTTGGGGGGCCTAGGGTGGGTGTGGCTAGGATGGGAGTGGCCAGGTTGACATCACTTGTATTGGGGTGCCTGTGGTAGCCCAAGCACTTTGCCAGTGAAATTGAGCTCCTGAGCTCCATTTTTGGCTGCCACGGCATCCTGCAACCCCTCTGCCAGCTCCATTTTCACTGGCAGAGGGTTGCAGGAGGCTATGGCAGCCAAAAACAGAGCTCGGGAGCCAGTGTTCACTGCAGAGGCACTGCGGTCTTTTGCTTTTTCCAAGGCAGCCCTATGGGCCAGGTCTAAGTACCCCGCAGGCGAGATCCAGCCCCCGGGCCTTGAGTTTGACACCCCTGCTCTAGGATTTTAGTCACTCCTGAATCTACTAGGAAGTATCAGAGATTGGATTGGAAATATTCTTCAGGTAAAGCAGGTATTCTGCTGCCAAGTTGAAGCTTGTCCTGATATATATATTTCAAGAAATGAGGCTGTTTTATACCTCTGGTTCTTTTTGGTGGATTCTATATTTGGCAGTCTTTGTAATGAGAAATTATGATGTAGAAATATGTCTAATGCAATTAATTCTATTTCTATTGATTGGCATGTTAGCAGACATTACTTGCTGCATGACTTTTAAAAAAATGGAAATATCAGGAACTGAACTTTGGATATTTTACACAAGCTGAGTCCTCTTTCTGAAATAATCTATAGTCGATCTCACAAATGCTAAATAGCTTGTGTCCATTAGAAGATTTTAACTCTTCTGCATTTTAGATATATCTGAATTTAACGTTGAGATCTTCATTGGGAATTATAATTTCAGAAACAATGACTAAAAATAGTTCGTAACAATGTTTTTTTTAGCTGGAGTAGAAACCATTTCCTTGGATGCAGCCCTTAGAGAATGGAGGTTCAGATACTCACCAGGCTGGATAAGCTTTGAGCCAAACAGGTGCAGGAGGTGCTGAATGGTAGATATGAGCCACATAAGCAGATGTATTTAGATCCACCTAGAGCCATGATGGCGAACCTATGGCACGTGTGACACAGGTGGCACACAGAGCCATTTGTGCCGGCACGTGAGCTGTAGGCAAACTTACCTCACTGTGCATGTGCGCACCTCACAGCTGATTTTTTGGCTGGTTTGAGGCCTTTTTCGGCCTCCCAAAGGCTTGAGGAAGGCTTCTGCAAGCTTTATAAGCCGAAATCTAGCCCGGTTTCATCACTTCCAGTTTCTTCGGAAAATCAGAAAGTGACGAAACGGGGTTAGATTTCAGCCTACAAAGCTTGTAGAAGTCTGCAGAAGTCTTCCTCAAGCCTTTGGGAGGCCGAAAAAGGCCTCAAACCGGCCAAAAATCAGCTGTGAAGTGCGCACACGCACAGTGAGGTAAGTTTGCCTAGAGCTCGCGGGCTGTGAGGCGCAGTGCAGTTAAGAGGGTGGGTGGGTGGGGATTGCGTGCACATGCGTAGGGGACATGGGGGGCGCACATTGCCTTTTGGGTGCTGGCACGCAAGTGCGCGCAGGCAAACACATGCACAATTTTTGGCACAGGAGCCCAAAAAAGGTTAGCCACCACTGACCTAGAGCCTAAAGAACATCTCTCCTCATGGTTACAGCCTATTAACTACTATCTGGGAAACACTGAATCCAATTGCAGAATATCATAGCTTGTAACTTTTGTATTGAAAAGATTCAAAAGCCACTGGCACTTGAAGAAAGATACTATTTTTTAAAGTCCTGTTTGTCTCAAGAAATTGTTACCACAGATTCCTGTTGGTACAGAAGCCAGAGGGTCAGATACTTTAGCTTCTATAGTAAGAAAAATCTGTAGTATCTCTACTTTCAAGAAATTGCTTTTCAAGAAATTGGCAGCTACTGAAATAACTATATATCAAGAGAGGCAGGAAAATAGGGAGGAAAGGTTGCATTCAGGATGCCATAATTGGGCTACATAAATCCCAATGACTACTAAATGCCAGCAAAGAATTAGAGTTTGCTGCATCTCTTTGCTGGCATGTGATGATTATCTGGATTTTTGCAAACTTAATATGGCAATCCTAAAAGACTGCATCAAAAACCCAAAGAGTGCCATGAGCCAGGTTTCACCTCCCAATATGAATGTACATATATGCCTATATATTCATCAAGTCTTTCAAGTTAGTCTTGACTTCTGGCAACTGATTGGATGAGTTGCTGGAGTTTAAAATCTTCTTGGCAAGACTTTTGGAAGTGATTTGGCATGTCTGCATCCTAGGGGCTAAGAGAGAGAGAGATTGGTTCAGAAATAACCTAGCAGGCTTTGCACCTAAGACAGGAATAGAACTCAGTTTTCCAGTTTTTAGTTCACTGCTTTTAGCCACTAAACCAAACTGGTTTTCGAACGAATCAAATAGCAGACTTTTGTCTTCGACAGTCCTGTTAAAATATAAACTACAGCGAGCTTTTAATAGGCAATTATAAGCAATTCAGCAGTTACTGTAGATTTACTTAAACTGCAAAAAGAGGACTTTTTTGAATAGATGTGTAATTTAGCCTTCATATCTTTGAGTATCCACCCTAACTTCATCCATCCATCTACCTAAACGTGCCTTTTCTTTTTTTTTTGCAACAGGCATCTTCAAGATTATATGTGCAACCCCCTATCTTCAAATCCATTCCAAATTATGTTACTAAAAGGGAAAGGAGAATATTACTAAATACATGAGTTGTAATCCTATTAATAGAGCTTGATTAAAATAAATTTAGTTTTATTCCCCCTACTTTTTATTAGTTCTATGTTCAGTAATGTTTGGGGTACAACCAGTCGTGTACCTCTGAAAAACCATACATAGCCATTTGTCTTTCAGTTCTCAAGATAGAAACAACATAGTACTTCAGATCCCATGAGAAATAACTAGTATAGCTGATATTGAAGACTAAGTTTCAGTTCATCCTCATATAGAATACTGCTTGCTATTTACTGCTGTTCTGCATTAAATAAAAATATACTGTTTTCATGTACTTGAGTCAAGTGCTTTTGCTAAGTTTGTTGATTCCCTGCTCTTGACTGACAGTTATTACTATTATTTTAACAGGAATATCTCAATAGCATTTTACAGCATGCTAAAGACTTTAAAGAATACCACCGGTCAGTGGCTGGAAAAATTCAGAAGCTTTCCAAAGCTGTGGCTACTTGGCATGCCAACACAGAACGGGAACAGAAGAAAGAAACAGAGAGGATTGAGAAAGAACGAATGAGAAGGCTGATGGTAAGGTGTGATGTAACCAATCATGGAGACTGGCAAAATTCGTTCTTGTTTTAGGGATCAGAGGAGAATTTTAAAGGAAAAAATTATATTAAGTCTGTTACTTCAGAATTCCTTAAAATATTCAATCAAAATTACAGCGGTTAAACGGGTCATATACCTGGATTTAGAGCAGGGGGTCAAACTGGTGGGCCACAGGCTGGATGCGTCACGCACAGGCTGTGCCCACTCCAGCTCTGCAAAGGGGAAAAACGTTACATGACGGCAATGTGACACCACGATTTTGACACCCGTGATTTAGAGGCAAGTTAATTTTTGAAGAAGATGCCCTCAAAAAAATAAAATGAACATTGGTGCAGTAATTCATGACAGTTCCAATATGCTTTATGTTTTAAAAATCCTGGCAGTAAAAATATGTATTCTGGTGCCTTCCGGTTATCAAAGAAAGATTCAAGGGAGTGTACCCCCAGGACAGCTTTGTCAGTGGGATCCTATGCCTCCTTAACACATTTCCATCTTGATGTTGGATTACGTGAAGAAAATAAATGCGGAAAAGTTTATTATACAGTTATCTGAACCTGGTTCCCAAATATACGAAGATGATAATCTGATATTTTATATATTTCATTTTTAGAGATTGATTGTTGCTCAGTAGAAATTTTTGTCATACCATAGCCTTTCAAATTCTTCAAACTATATTATTTTCCTCCCTTTTCAGATATATTTGAATCATACTAAAAATTAAATGTTTCAGCTATTTGCTATTCTCAGGCGTGTTTAAAAATGAGTAGAATACCAAAACAGTAGTTTGATCATGATAAACATTGGAATGTCATTGTTATCAGTGATGTGTATTTAATTGAATTTTCAACCCAAATCAAGATTTTCCAAGAGCATTTACTGTAAACTCCACATGGTGAAGGGAAAGTATATTGATAGTTTCACCTGGTATGCTTATTCTCTCCAAATATTATTGAACTTCAAATCCCAAATCAAAGCTTGGTTTGGCTACTGCTAGGAATTATGGAAGATGAAGTTCATAAACATTTGGACGCCCTCATATTACCCATCTCTTCTCTAAAAAGCAGTAGAAAAGAAATGTCTCACTAGACTCTCCCCTGGTGCTTCGATAATCATCGCCATGTTGTATGTCTTAAATAACAATAAAGTGATCGGTTGATATATCACCCCTAGATTAGGAATTACAGTCTAATTTGTAGACCTGATTTGTAACTAGATTTCCCACCACCGTTGAAACCATTGGGGTCCAATCTTCTGGCTTGCCTGGGCCACTTCGAGTGAAGATCAATTATCTTGGACCACATATAAAATATATGCGCCTCGGTGGCACAGTGGTTAGAGGGCAGTACTGCAGGCTACTTCTGCTGCAGCCAGCTGCCTGTAATTTAGCGGATCGAATCCCACCAGGCTGAAGGTTGACTTTCCGAGGTGGGTAAAATGAGGACCCAGATTGTTGGGAGCAATAGGCTGATTCTGTAAACCGCTTGGAGAGGGCTCTAAAGCACTATAAAGCAGTATATAAGTCTAAGTGGTATTGCTATTGCTGTATAATTAATGTGTATAAATAACAAACTGACTTTTAAAAAATATTTTTATACAACCTTGTTGGGCTGCAACATTAGCTATCCAGGACCACATGCAGCCCATAGGCCACAGGTTGGACCTGCCTGATTGCAACTAAAACATACAAATTGCTCCTCTCCCTTTGAGCTGTTTTATGGTGGTCAGGCAGTAAGCTTTGACGTTACGTGAATTTTCATTTGCTCATGCCACTAGGCTGAAGATGAAGAAGGCTACCGCAAACTCATTGATCAGAAGAAAGACAGACGTCTAGCCTATCTGCTGCAGCAAACCGATGAATATGTGGCCAATCTGACAAATTTGGTGTGGGAACACAAGCAAGCACAAGCCGCCAAAGAAAAAAAGAAGAGGAGAAGAAGGAAGAAGGCAAGTATAGAGTTCAGTTGTTGCCGAAAAGACTTTCAAAGAAATCTCTCTTTATGCACTTGCTTTCTTCCAAGCCATTTTTATAGAAGGTTTTCTCAGGTTTTTTTTTAAAAGAGACATTTGGCAGAGAATAATAAGTATAAAAAGCATCTGATCTGTTCCACCAAATCCCTCTCTACAGCTCATTCCAAAACATATGGGACATGTTACAAACAGCATTTAAGTAGTGAATTAGAAAAGTGGGCCTACTTTTTTCCCCCTCCAAACCTTGCCACCTGGTGGAACAAGTTTGGGGACCGGAAAGGATCAGACTATAAAGTTAATTCATTATACATATTTAAATTCTATCTGACCCTGCATCTCTATAGATTAGTTATTGCTAACTTCATTTTGTTTCTTTCTCAAGCAGGACGATGACAGAATTGTTTTAACATCTTTTAAGATGTAATCTCCAAAGTTTCTAATTATAAGCTGAATTTTGCTCAGGCCATAACAAGATACTTTGCCTCCAATAGTTCATGTGCAGAGCCCAGTGTTTCTCAACCTCAGCAGGTTTGAGGTGTGTCAACCTAAGTACAGGATAGTCCTCAACTTAGGGCCCACAATTGAGACCAACATTTATGTTGCTAAGAAGTTTGTTAAGTGAATTTTGCCCCATTTTATGACTTTTCCTGCCATGGTTGTTAAGTGAATCATTGCAGTTGTTAAATTAGTAATGCGGTTGTTAAGTGAATCTGCTTTCCCCATTGACTTCTGCTTGCTTGTCAGAAGATCACAAAAGGGGATTATATGACTCCTGGACACTGCAACTGTCATAAATGTGAGTCAATTGTCAAGCATCCAAATGGAAATCATGTGACCATGGGGATGCTGCAATGGTCATAAGTATGAAAAATGGTCATAAATCACTTTTTTCAGTGCCGTTGTAACTTTGAATGGTCACTAAGTTAACTGTTGTAAGTAGAGGATTGCCTGTATACGGGCCTGAGAATTCTGGGAGTTGAAATCTGCACATCTTAAAGTTGCTGTGGTTGAAAAACATTGACAAGAAAGAAAGAAAAGGACACTCAAGGGAGGTATGTACTCTATACTTTCCAAACAGTCTTCTGAAAATAGTAGTAAAATAGTCAGAACCTGTTAATAAATGTTTGTTATTGAATCCAAATTAGAGGCTTTTGCTTTTATCTTCTTGGTAGATAGATTTTTGGAGTCTCCTACTTCTGAATGCTGCTTGTTATATCCCTGTACCTTGGGGAAAGGACCTTAATAAGCTGGGCAATTCTAATGGCAGGGGAAAAATCGAAATGAAATGACCTACATTTCGGTATATTGTACACGCTCATGTTTCATTGAAATCTGACCCTGGCTCATTTTATAAATTACATATTTTTAAATGGACTCGTGAAAGAAGCATTTTACTAGGTTTTCAATATTTAAAATGGATTAATATGTAAAAATGACTCCTTTTTAAATTAGCCCTTATCCTTTCATACCATAAATGTTGATTTTTCTTCAGTAAAAGGACATGTAAGGTATACTTACAATTGTTTTTACATTCTTTAGGGTAACATAATTGATTGAACTCAGGATCATTAAACGTTAACACTTACTACTGTCTAATAACTAATGAAATGTTTTTATCAGGACAAATCACTCTTGCTAAGTAGAAATATATTTAGGAATATCTCTGATAAGGAACTTGATAATATCAAGTGTTCTAACCCATTGATATGCAAGTATAACACAATGCCTAAAACATAATCCTTACTATGTGTGGGTAATCGACCAATCTACCCAGTTAGATTCACAGTCTAACTCTGATAGAAACTTCATAATTCCGGTCCTAACCAAGGTAAGGTAGCATCTTAAGAATTGTAAGTATTTCAGAGCAGGGTGTTTCTTTTTCTTTTTGTAAAATTACAGTGTTCTGGTCTCGTAAACCTTTGAAGAATTGTAAATATGTTGTCTAGCCCTTCTGTTACAAATATTTCCTCATCTAGTTTGTTTTCACTTTTTCTGTGCTATTTCTGCATCAAAGGCTTAATGGTCTTCTGTTGCAATTTTATAGGCTTGGACATTATTCATATGCAGGATAACATGTGGCTGCTTTGCGCATAACATCAGTACTCTCTGCATGTGAAGTCCTGTTTAAACTCTCCGTTCTGAGAAGCTCTTTAACAGAGCTAATTAAGAAGAGGAGGTGTGACAGGCCCTTTTTAATATATAGAAGGCCACCTCTTAGTTGCTGAGGCTGCTTGCTGTTAAAATAAGCTTTTAGGGCAATGCAAGAGCTATCTGCTGTCTGCACCTGCCTGCCACCAGGATTTGCTTAGTGTTGGCTTTCTGCCAGGATTTGTGTAAATAGTTTCCTATATTCTGTACTACTACCAGGAAAAGAAGAAAACAAGGTAAATAAAAGCCAGAACAGGGTTTTAGCCGTTAGGCTAGAGACACACACCTGCCATCTTTCAGATGTCTACAGTTCTCTAAGGTCTTTGATGCAGCACAAATGCCCACAAATCTCCTTCCTATTTGCCTGTCACTGCCCAGCTAACTAGTATTGTGGCCATTGCTACCCCTACCAACTTCTTGATGGGGTCTGCTTCAGTGAGGTCCAGCAAACCATTAGACTTCTCTCTGTGCCAGAGTGGGTTCCTGAGCAGGATCTTTGGTTAGAATTTCCGCAAGAAGAAGGAAAATGCTTATTCAGGTGTTTGCCTGAATGCAGGAAGAGCTCAGTGGGAGGGGAAACAGTGGGATGGGAAGACACTTTCATCTTGTTTCAAACCTCCATACCTTTAGGAGGTATGAATTGGAGCTTCTACTCTCATTCACCAAGATAGTATCAGCAATTGGCATCCTCCTCCAAAGAAGCTTAAGAGCCATAGTTGTGATAGGCAGCACTGCATTCCCAAAAAAGGGGGTAGAGCCAGCTGAAAATTAATTCAGTGTTGTTACGATGATTATTTGAGGATTGCTTACAAATTTAAATCATTGGCCCCACCTCTTTTTTTAAAAATCAATTGTTTTTCATTCCACAGGAAATATTTCGTCTCCATCCACTGCTAAAAGCAACTCATTTGCAGAGTATGCGTCAACATGTGCCCACCTCTCAATCTTTAAAATCCAATGATAATCTTTTTCCAACTCAGCAGAAAGATTTCCTGACACTTATCATCCCTTTTTCTGTACATTTTATTAGGAATTAAGTCCCGCTCACCGATGAGTAGAGAGGTAGGGAGCATTAGGAACATTCTTCCTCCCATCCTGGCTTCTTCACTTCCCAACATGGGCACATCTAGAAATGAAATTGAGTAGAAGGGAAACACATCCCACAGCAGGGATGACAGCAGGAATTGCTGCATAAAGCTTTCAGAGCTAGAAGCCCGGGCTGATAATGTTTGCATTACTGGAGTGCTCTCTCTACTTGGAGACATCTCAGAAGCTTCCATTGGTACAGAGTGTGTTACTCTGAAGGTGGGGGGGATCCATTTTAGCAATGAGACATCTAGATTATGGCTGCTGCACAGGTTGGCATTTTATTTTCAGCTATAATTCAGAGTGTGTTTAAATCTGTATGGCTTGGGTCCTTGTGTCATAAAATGGAGCCATATTCTTCAAATGGAGGTCGGCATATTTTGTGTGATTGGCTTGCAAGTGCAGTTTCCTTTCAGAAAGTAGCTTGAAAGCAGGCCTTTTTCGTGTTGGCCCTAACTTTCTGGAATTGCCTATCCCTGAGATGTTGTCAGGGTCCTGCTGTCTTGGTGTTCGGAAAGGGAACGGTCCATTTGGAACTTAAAGAGGTTTTTTTTAAGCCTTTTTAAAACTACTCCTAAATATATTTGTTTAAAACATACAGGCAGTCCTCAACTTAACAACAGTTTGTTTAGTGACCATTGAAAGTTACAGTGGCATTTTAAAAAGTGATTTATGACCATTTTTCACATGTACAACTGTTGGCAGCAGCTCCATGGCCATGCGATCAAAATTTGGATGCTTGGCAACTGACTCACATTTATGACGGTTGCAGTGCCCCAGGGTCACGTGACCATCTTTTTTCGGATAAACAAAGTCAATGGGGAAGCCAGATTCACTTAACAACCGTGTTATTAATTTAACAACTGCAGTGATCCACTCAACAAATGGGGCAAGAAAAGTTGTAAAGTGGGACAAAACTCACTTAACAAATTTCTCACTTAGCAACATAAATTCTGGGCTCAGTTGTGGTTGTAAATCGAGGACTTCCTGTATATTGTGTGTGACTATCCAGGGTCTGTTGAATTAGAAGTGGGATGTAAGTGATGAAATAAATGATAAACTGGATCCATTTCTGGACATAATTAAATTATGAACAAGTTCCAGGTTCTACGGCAGGATGTAATTATAGCATTTCATTTGCTGCTTTAAATAAGGGGACTAGTCTAGAGACAGTATGAAGTTGGAAAACGTATCATTTTGTTTATACTTGAATATGAAATCAGTGTGACTCTGAAAGGACCTGTGTAATTGCACAAAATTCAATGAAGTGTTGAGTGTGAATAACCAGATCCACATACGTAGAGTTCAAACTAGCTACTTTATTTTTCCGTGATCATTTCACAGGAATCTACTCAGACTGGCATCTTTCAGCTGGAAAGACTAGATAAGGGTCAATATTTTGGGGTAGGAGTGGGGGAAGAGTTAGACTTTGCCCTCTTCAATTTGTGTAGCAAAAGTCAAAGCTAATCGCCCGCTTGAGCCATCTTCTTAACTTGCTTTCCACCATCATCTAAGAAAATCACAATTTAAACATTTTTAAACAGAACTTCTGCTGAAATATTAACTAGCCATGTGTTTTTATTTCAGAAGGTAGAAGACAACACGGAAGGAATAGGATCTGGACTTGGTCCTGATGGAGAAGTAAGAATTCTATTTTCTTCTGAGGAAGCATTTAAAATGTATCTATTACTATAATGGTAAAAAAATGTCACATTTTATATTTCAATAAATTTGGGAGCAGTGGGGCAACAAGGTTAACACAAAGAGCTATTTTCCACAGCATGAATTATAGATATTTTTAAAAAGCAATAATACTATTTATAAATAATGTTACAGATAATGAAGCCTCTTTGTATAACATATTTTGTCAATACTAGTAAAATCAATTATACAAAATAAGATCCTAAATTTTAAAAATTCTTCAACAAAGGAACTTTAATCCCTTAGCCCTGGAATCACTTTGTCATCTAACATGTTCTATATTGGATTTGCAAGGGGAGGTAAGAACTGAGAGCACTAACTTTCCTTTAATTTCTCATCAGTAGAAACATCTTGTATGTTCAGTTTTACTTACTAGGTCTAGGCTTGTATATTTTTGCTGTATTTATTTTAAAATTGCATGTGTTTTTGGTATCATTATTTCTTCCCCTCATCATATTGAAAGGAGGTTGTAAATACAAGGTTAGAATGTAGAAAAAGATGGATGTAAATTAGCATTAGCTTAATTGCATAGATGTTGCCTCCTATTGATTGTAAATGATAGATTGAAGTGTGAGGTTACCATTTATGTAGATGCAGCATAAATAAGAAAAACTTAAAGGAATATCCTAATGATCATGATTTCTTAATATATAATTTGGAGGTTACAGTTGTATAGGCTAGAAAATAGTATATTTCATATTAACATCCATAGAGTTGGCATCATTTAAAATTATATTTTGGAATCAGCTACAAAATATTTTGTTTTTGCAACATGAAAAAATAGTTTTAGCTTTTCCCTTCATCAGTAAATTGGATTATTACAGTCTATCTAATCAGGCACATTTACATTAGTAGATTTACCATATGCTTTCTTTTGTCATATGCAATAAGATGTCTAGTAAATTGGTTTAATGCAAGACACTTTGTCCAACACATCTAATTGAAGTTTTTAATGAGTACACTTCTACTTAATGAGCTATCTCACTAATGAGCATGCTAGAATGCACTATAATAACCATAATGTTTCTATGCTGATGTCTTATGCTAGAAATATGACACACATTATTATTTGAAACTTTGCTCCAAGATTACTTAAGATGACTGAGATGTTTTTATAAGCCATTGAGATAATCTGGTATACAGTTATATCTGAAAGTAATGCCACTGCAGTCAAAGAGGCTTATTCCATAATATGTGTCTCTGCATGTTTCCTTAGAAAGGAAGTCTCACTGAAATCAGTGAGACTAACTTAAAGGTCAGTACGTAAGCGCATAGTGTTGAATTGATGAAGTGCCATCAAGTTAAGATAGACTCTTAGCAACTGCATAGATAAACTTTCTTCAACATGATCTGCCTTTTATATCTCTCAATGTCGCATTCATATTGCTGTTGTAATTCAATCCATCCACCATGCTGCTGATTATCTTCTTTTTCCTTCCACTTTCCTAGCGTTATTAACATTATTAATGTTCCTAAGGAAGCTTATTCTTTGCATGTTTCCAAAACGTGACAGTTTGAGCCTGTCATATTTTGAAAACATTATTTCCAAAACAATATTCTCCCAGGTGAGAATTTTGGATAGATTTATTCTACGATCCATTTGTTTGTTTTCCTGATATGCTCAAGAGTCTTCTCCAACCACCAACATTCAAAAATGTCTTGCTTTCAGAATCCAATTTGTACTTCCATAGAATGTGCACAGGGAAAGCCTTACCAAATCCTAGCATATGGCATATTTTTGTTTGTTTGTTAATGTTAATAGTTGATCCTAAAAGGCAGAAGCAGTCCACTAGTTTACTGTCTTGTCATTTCTCAGGTTGATTATTCTATTAGTGTAGTCTTCCTTATTTTAAGGAAGACAACATGTAGAGTCATGTTTTTTCCTTGATTTTGTAGATCACTTGCATTTTCAGTTATCAAAGTAGTGTCATCAATGTAGGGCAGGTTATTGATGTTATCTGATTTCCCTGATTATATATTTAGCATATAGATTGAATAAAGAATAAAAGGAGAAGGGAAGGAAAGAAGGAAGGAAGGAAGGAAGGAAGGAAGGAAGGAAGGAAGGAGCAAGCTAGCTGAATACCTTCTCACTCTCTTGCCAACCTGGAGCCACTCTTCTGTTTGGCTGATGTGTCCCTATCCCTTGTTTCATATGAAGACAATAATATATTCTAAGAATCTGAGTTTCTTGAAGACATTCCACAATTTGGATCGATTCATTCAAGGCCTTTCTAGAGTAGATGAATTACATGCTGGTTTCTTTTGCGCATTCCTTGGTGTTCTCAGTTATCCAGGGTGCATCAGCAATAGTGATTCTTGTCCTCTGCCTTTTCTAAAACCAGGTTGAACATCTGACATTCCCTTTCTGAGCAATACTGCATTAGATGATACTAAACAGTACTTTGCTAACATGTGAAATAGAGAATTTTATGCAACTGCATAAATCTCCTTTCTTTGCTACTGGTACCTCTTCTAATTTATTGGCCAATGTTGTCCAGATTTGTTGGCATAGTTTGGTTACAACCATTATTGATTCTTCTGTTGCTTGCAGTTTTTCTGTAGATATTCCACCAGTTCCTGTAGCTTTCCAGCTTGGTGATTGCTGTAGTGCTAATGTCATCTTCTGCCATTAGAAGTTTTTATAAATTCAGAATATCTTCCAAAGTATCTTAGATGTTGACATCTGGTTACACTCACTTTCATTGTACTGCTTCCATCTGTTTGTTCCTCTTTGGATTAGTCACTATCTATCCATTGGTGTCCAATTTAAGGTTGGAAGTTCCTAAGTTCCTTCAGAGATCTTTCAAAGGACTTCCCTTGTTTTAGGTCTATCTCCACTAAAGGATTTCTCTACCAAAATTGTAATACAGCTCCTTGTCTCTTTTAACAATTCTCTGAAATTCTTTGTTAAGTTCCTTCCTGAGATCTTTGTCTTTCTTGGCTTCTCTTCTCTTCCTGGCAGTGTTCACCATCTGTTCTGATATCCAGGTTGATGTCTTCTGTTTCTTGGTATTTGGCAGTCTCTTTTCACATTCATTCTTGACATCTTAGATTTCATTCCTTGGCTCCCTATAAATGTCTTCATTGCAGTTCCTGATGTTGTTCTTGAAAATGATGCATCTGCGGTCAAGCTCATGTCTTGGAAACTGGCTGGCCTTGTTCTTTGGCTTTACTTTGATTTGGAACTTGCACATAAGCAGTTCGTCTGATCTATTCCACAGCCTTTGACGCTGTCTTTGCAGTTATAACTGAGCTCTTTTATTTCCTTTTACCTTGATTTCTGTGTGCCCCTTCTAGCGATAACCATGTGCATAAGTGTTGTTTTGTTGTCTGAAGAATTTGTTAAAAATAAAAGCATAATTAAATTGGCAAAAATTGATAATTCACTTCCCTTCTTTATTTCTGTTTCCTAGGCTGAACAGGCCAACTATGTTTTCCTCCTTACTGTTTTAACTTTGGCATTACAATCTCCAAACTGCAGACTGTTTCCAGATCTTGCTTGCATATTCTGTCCTTTTCAGATTGAACTTGATCATAAAACGTCTACACTTTTTTTCTTTGTCTGCATCATTGTGACTTAAACCTGAATAACTGTAATATTAAAGGATTGACTGAAAACTTACAGATGTTACATGGTCTATCCAAGCACTATTTTTGCTATATCCTTCGTGGCTATGAAACTGCTTTTTATTGGAGTTTTTTTGTCTTGAGTAGTAAACAGTATGATCTTCTGATTTAAAGTGTCAATTCCTATTCATGTCAATTTGCAGATGTCCAAGATGTCAATGTGTAGTTTGTTCATTTCATTTTTTACCGGATTGAGCTTTCCCATCTTCATGCTTTCTACATTCCAAGTTTAAACTATAATTCCATTTGCAGTTTCAGGTTTTTTTTTTTAACTTTTATAGTATTAGCAGCAACTAGACAGTGCAAAAGCTTTAATGTAGCCATACCCTATGAACATTATTACAGGTAGTCCTGGCAATTACGATCAAAACCCATGATGCTCGCTCATAAAACAGGTCACCACGCAACTGGGCCTCTATTTTTCTGTAGTGGTTGTTAAGTAAACTCAGTATTCACTGTGTGCCTGTGTTTTGCCAGAAACTGTAAATCATGCGTCAGGGCTCCGACAAACCACTCCCATTCAAATCATAAGTCTCTAGCCACATCTCTCAGAGAAAAAAAAAATGATTTATTAGGAGTGACCATGTCAGCGTTACCTGGGTGCAGCCGACTCTAAGACACATCATTCATTTCACCCTTGACTCTGGTCTTCCCCCCACCCTCTGGATGTATATTCTCCAATGGGACACATCCATAGCCAAGAGTCATCAATCATGCTCTCCAGTAATAATCTTGCACGCCAACAGCTTCGGCTGCCTAGCAATTATCTGAAACATTTAAGGAATACACTACTTTCCCCACTCCCTTTCTGCTGGAAACTAAAAAGATCAAATAAGTATTTTTTTTTATTTCCTTTTACCTTAGTTGACATCATGGTCATGTGAGTGCAGGCACTGCAAATGGTGATCACTCGCCAAGCACCCAACATGCGGTCACATGAGTACAGGAGAGGTCTGATGTCAGAATTTGGAAACCAGGTTTTACGTCCCTTTTTAGGAGGTTTCTTATAACTTTAAACTTTTACTAAACAGTCGTAAGTCAAGGACGATCTGTAATATTCTAAAAGGCCTTTAGTGACATCCAGTCTGAGGGCCCATAATCTGCTGTTTATCAGCACCATTGTCTTCTTCCAAGCAGTCCTTGATATAGGTGCCTGCTTCCTTTATCTGAACAGCTGGGATGAGTTCACACTTTGAGTTCATACTACTGGGAGTATAACTCCTGGCATCCAGTCCTAATGTTCTTCACTCACCTCTTCCAGGAACACTCCTTTCCACAACAAGGCAGCAAAGAAGATCTTAGGATCATAACCTTTAAACTTATCTCCTTTATCATTATAGCAAAGACGTTTAAAGTTACGACAGTATTTTCACCAAAATATAAACTGTTTAATTTCTTTATCTAACTATGTTAGTATATGACCTGGCATACTTTCTCCCTCATCAACCTACCTACATTATGAAGATTCAGGATTGCACCCTGGGTACTTCCAATCAGGTTGCATCAAGTGATAACATAACTTAATACGGGGTTTGGTTTGAAAGGGATTAAGTCCCAAGTCTTCTTTGAGTAAGCACATTTTATTTTATTTTATTTAGTTTAGTTTGTCAAGTACGTATGAGAAAACAAGTATAAGTATGAACATAACATATAAACTTATAAGTATACATGGTACAAATATATACATAATAAATGAGTACGAATAAATGGGAACAGTAGGGGAGGTGCGCTTATGCATGCCCCCTTACAGACCTCTTAGGAATGGAGTGAGGTCCACAGTAGACAGTTTAAGGTTAAAGTTTTTGAGGTTTGAGTATGTAACAGTAGAGTCAGGTAGTGAGTTCCAGGCGTTGACCACTTTGTTGCTGAAGTCGTATTTTCTGCAATCAAGTTTGGAGCGGTTTACTTTGAAGGGAGCAAGTTTTTTTGAGTAAGCACATTTTTGTGCTCTTAAATCCTTTCTAATTCTGGGTTCTCAGTGTTAGGGCTTTAGATAAATCAATTGTGTGATATTAAGAACTTTGGATGTATTAGAACCTGCTTTCATACTTCCTCTCACAGAATCCTATTCTCTACACAAATTCCAATATATGCTTCTCCTTAATATTTAGCCCATAGATGAAAGCAGTCAGATGAGTGATCTCCCGGTTAAGGTAACTCATACAGAAACGGGCAAAGTTCTCCTTGGACCAGAAGCTCCTAAAGCGAGTCAGTTGGATGCTTGGTTAGAAATGAACCCTGGGTAAGTAATCAGTTTATCTCCTAACCTATAACCCAATACTTTTGCACTAATCATGCAGCCTAAATATTTGCAGATTTTTTTTTAGTTTACGCATAAGTAAATGGTTCTAAACCCCATCCATATTAGTATTGGTTTTTTTTTATGTATTGTGTTTGGTCACTGTTTGCTCAAAAATTTGCAGTTTTTGTTATCTGCACCATTCTTTAATATGCAGCTTTACTACTATATGTTTATTAAAATCTAGTTATTTCTAAATGTCCAAGCTTCTATAGATCTTTCTTAAATGTTTAATTATGTAGGGGTGCATTTTTTTGAGAAGGTCAACTCAGAGCACATTTTTGAGCAGAACATGATGGATGTAAGGAAACTCTGCTCATTGTGCCTAGTTGTTGTGGAGCAATAATTTTAGCACTCTAAGACAATTTCTTTCCTCTGGAAGTCAATGAATGATTTCCCCCATAATTGATTTCTTTGATATCTTTAATGTTATACTTGTACTTCTCTGAAATACTTTTTTCTTATAAATATTTTTAAAAGCTTGCTATTTTGAAGGAGTTCCCTTATTCATACTGTTTCACCTGTTCCTTCCTGACCAGCTATGAAGTGGCTCCCAGGTCAGACAGTGAAGATGAAAGTGGCTCAGAATATGAAGAAGATGTAAGTGAACACTCTCTCTTGATGTAGCTCTTTATCTAGAAGAATATTTTTGAGAGTAAGAATAAGTATGTGAAAAATAAATCTTAACTATTGCAGTTATACGAACTACTCCGTAATACTGCAAGATAAATACCTGAATAGACTACCACAGTATATTGTGCATGAGATTACCTTTGCAAACCACTAAAAAGCTACAATTGGTTGAATAGTCAGCTGCCTGCATGTTGAGGGATGAAAGCATGTTCATCCAGTTTCATCGATAGTGGCCGCTCTCTTGGTTGCCAGAGGGCTTCAGGGTACCATTCAGATTGCTAACTTTTACATCTCTTCATTGGCCTGGATCCAAGGTATCTTCAAGACTACCTTTTCCAGGTAGAGCCATCCTGTGTGGTGTGGTGTGGTAGCTGTGTTTTGTATCAGTGGTAACTACGAAATAATATTCAAAAGTAGCCTTAGGTAGTACACATTGCATTAGTTTATCCTGGTTACCTATCCCCAATATCAGCAAGGTTGAGGCTGCATGGTCCAAGGGTAATATTTCTTAGTCATGAACTCCAGCTTACACAATCAGCCTACCGAGGCTAAACAGCGCAAACGTAATTGAGGGTGGAGGTTCGTTCTCTGAGCTTGTTGGTTGGTTTCTGAATGTTTCGTTACCAGGCTAGGTAACATCTTCAATGGAATTTAGGGGATATTAGTGTCAGTGTTCTGCTTATATGTGGTCAGTAGGTGTTATAAGCAGAAAAACACGGACACTGACATTCCCTCAATTTTGCTGATGATGTTAGCTGGCTTAGTAACGAAATGTTCAGAAACTAGCCTACAAGCTCAGAAAACGAATTTTCATCCTCATCTTACCCTCAAGCTACAGATATTCGCCACTATCACAAAGAAACACAATTCTTCTTGAAAGCAGCTGTTCCATAGGGAATTTACTAGTTGTAGTTACCCAAGTTGATAGTGTCCATGGTTAGTTTATTTAGGCACCATATTGTTTCTTTGGCTTTATGAATGGTCAGGGTTATTTATTTTACTATTGTGTTACATATTATTTTAATTTACTGTTTTAATTTGCCACGAGGTTGTGTAATTTAGAGCAGGAATAGAAATTCCAATAAATAAAGAAGCAAAGAACCTAATTAAAATAGAATCCACTGTGTATCATTCCAGTCTCTTAGTTTCCTTGTACCATAACAATAATAAGCCATAATAATACTAATTTGTGTGACTTTTCTTGTCAAAATAAAATGTTTCAATCGGGTCATAAATTACAATGCTATAACCTAATTAACTAACTGGAAAAATAGCTAGTTATAAATCTTTAAGCAATGAAGGATGCCAGATTTCTTTTTGATTACTGATGGTTGTTAATCACAGTAAGTAATGGGGGTTTAGTTTTAAAGATATTGCAGTTCATCAAAATGGGAATAGATTGTTAATTTTTAATATAATTGGTAATAATTCTTTTTGGATATTTTTTCCTGTACAGCTTGTCTGAAAACTATTATTTTTTAATCAGTTTCTCATTAAATGGTTCAGAAGAGGAAAGGTAGTGTGTGAGGGGTTTTTTCGGGGGGTTCGGGGAGGGGTCTGTTAGCAGCCAAGGATGTATTCAGTAAGTTTTAAAACTACTGTGAAAACTACTGCCAGTAATAGCTAGGGAAGGAGATATGCATTGCTATAGAGCAATGCAAGGAAAAGTGCTCTGAGTTTTTATATCTATGAGATTTATTTACTGTACCCTTTTTCTGTTTTTTTGCCTTTGCTTTGGGATCTCAAGGTCCCAGTCTTATATTTGCTAACCCTTCCTTTCTATTACAGAGGTTTATGGTTCTAACCCAGCAGAATAATGTTTTTAGGGACTAAGGAGACTGGAAGAGCAATAGATGATCTCTATCCCACCCACAAAGCTCTGAATTCATCCCAATTATGGTTAAAAGTAGAAAATGTTTAAATCACCTGATATGGTAAAAAAAAAAAACTAGGTGAGAAATACCACATATGTCAGATATTCTTATGAGGCAAAATATTCCCTATACTGTATCACTCTTCTCAGGTGTTCAGAAGTTGAGTAATATGAAAGTGCTTACTAATAGGATTGCATTTTTTTGCATTTAACAAAAATAGTTTGGAATCCTAAAACTTCTGCTGGTGTCATGCACAGTGATTTGGACTAGTTTTAAGTTCTAGTCCTGCCTTTAGCATGAAAAAGTGGCTAGGTGACTTAGGGCCAGACACTCTCTCTCAGGCCAGTCTACTTCACACAGTTATTGTTTCCCAGTAGGAGGAGGAAAGATTGTTAGATATATTTGCCACCTTACATTATTTATAAAATTAATAAAGTCAGGATTTAAAAAATCTTAAAAAAAACACCTAAAACAGAATATTTGCATCCACTGGTTATTTTAAAAGCATCAAAGATTATATGTTGCAAACTTATTTATTCCTATTGCAAAATTATAAAACCAATTTCCTACAATCAGGCTAAGTTTCTGTTTTTTCTTTTTTCTTTAACTATAACAAAAGCTACTTCTCTATAAATCTCAATGGGGCAGTTTCTTGTTTTACGAGAGAGGAAATTGGGGAGGGAAGCAAAACACAATGGAAAATTGTGGCCAGCCTTTGGAGTTCTTGCTGATCAGCTTTTCATGTGGGATTGACTTCAAGGGTTGTTGTTATTTTTTTCCCCTGCAGGAAGATGAAGATGAATCAAGTAGACAAGAAATAGATGAAAAGATACATCTGGATCCCAACACGGAAGATGTTTCAGAAAAAGACGCTAAACAAATCATTGAGTGAGTAATTTGGGAGAGCGGAGACAGCAAAGTATTTTCCACACTACCCTTTCTATATCAGATTTCTGCACATTTTAAGAAATAAAATGGCAAACGAGTCATCAATGTGAAATTAAAAATGCTTTATAGGACAGCCAAACAAGATGTCGATGACGAATACAGCATGCAGTACAGTGCCAGAGGATCACAGTCTTACTACACAGTGGCTCACGCAATTGCTGAGAGAGTGGATAAGCAGTCCTCTCTTCTTATCAACGGCACCCTGAAACATTACCAGGCAAGCATACTAGTTGGAAATTGCTCTTACGTATTTGGGGTTTTTTAAATGTTATTTCATTATCTGGTGTTCAGACTTGATGTGGCATTTTTATCTACCAAATGAGTCCTACCCTATGACCTGGGATAGCATCATCTATCTATCTATCTATCTATCTATCTATCTATCTATCTATCTACCTACCTACCTACCTACCTACCTACCTATCTACCTATCTACCTGATTGTCCCCTTTTGGAGTGCAGCTTCTACCACACTATTCAAATAGCAAGTGCAGCTCCTGTTTTGAAAATTGCTTAGCTCTTCTGGGAAACATGAATGGAAAATCAAACTAGGGAAGGGAAGTATGAGAGTCCAACTTTATATTGGACTAATTGTTATTTTTTAAATTCCACTTCATTTAGCTGCAGTGTTTTTCTGACTACTTCTACCAGTTAAAATGTTAAATTAACTGTTTTATTGCAACACAGCAATATTGAATAAATTTATCATTCATAATTTATTTTCAACCAATATTCAGGACAGTTTCATTGTAATGTTCAAGTTGGTGATTAGGAACTGTACTTTATTGCTCTAAATGCTATGAAATAAATCTATAACACCATGAAAATAGAAATTTGAAGCCTGTACTGATTAGTAAAAACTTGAACTACGTCACAACATCAGCAGTATTAATATTTAATACTGTCTAAAACAGATTGGTTTTCAGAGCAAAAGAATGCTACTATTACTATACTTGCAGTTTTTCTTGTTTGGGACATTTTTGATGTTTTCTTTATCATTATGCTACTTATGGTCAGCACCAAGGCAAAGCAGAGATGTTAAAATAAGAAAAATATAACTGTTATGAATAATTGAGGGGGTTTTATTGTATTTCAGGTCCAGGGTCTGGAATGGATGGTTTCCTTGTATAATAACAATTTGAATGGAATTTTAGCTGATGAAATGGGGCTAGGAAAGACCATACAGACGATAGCACTCATCACTTACCTGATGGATCACAAAAGGCTTAATGGACCCTATCTCATCATTGTTCCCCTCTCGTAAGTAGGCAGATTCTTCCTAATGATATTTTCCTGTGATTGGTTCATTAACAATATGTACTGTTTTTCTTTCTCTTTAATGACTGGATAAAGCACACCCCAGGAGTATGCTGCCTGCATGTTAACGATTTAATCTTAAAATTCCTTACGTATGGATTCTGTGAGGTTGGAAACCAGATGACTTAGAGGTCTAAAAGGATGCAAATGACTAGCTGTCTACAAGGAATATAAATCCTTCCATTTCCCACTGTCCTGTCAAAGCTGAAGAAGCTTATTGGATGAGAAGCGAAATGTCTTGAAAGAAAAAACAAGAAAGTCCAGTTGCCTCCTTAAAAAAAGCACCTTTGGGACAGATGGCTTAGAGAAGTTGAAATTTAGTACATCTTTTAGTCACCCTAGCTAGCGCCTAATTGTGATTCACAAGAAGGAAAATGTATTTCTTACCTGAGATTGGCTGCATAGGATGCCCTTTTAGATTCCATTATTCCTTTTAGATCCTTCTTTGAGGATCCTCACATTCTTCTGGAGAGTCCACCAGCCACAATTTTTGGATCTGCTGGAATCCAACTCTACAAATTCCCAGCTAATTTAGGTTGAATGAGAATTGTGGAATTGCAGTGCTGCTCATTTGGTGATTGTGAAGATTATTGTTTTTCTTCCTTAACTAATCCATCTTTGTGGTTAATCCAGTGTTAGTATAAAATTGGTTTTGGAAGAAATGCTGTAAACCCCGTTTTGCTTGGTTATCTTTGCCTGCAGTTAACTTAGACAAGATTCTTGTTAAGGCTGGTGATTTTAATTAAAATCAGTTACGCCACTTTAAAGTCAGATATCTGTTTATACATGTGCTGCGATATTTCTGCAGGTTTTGTGTTATAGTCTTCCCTGCCTCCCAAATCAAACGTATCACTTCAGATTCTGCATCAGAGTAAATAACTGTCAGTGAACCATAATATGGTTTATTGAGGCTGCAGCAATTATATTATTGAACAGTTAGGCATATGTTTGTTGTATCCATTGGTGGAGAGAAAGTAGAATAGCAGATTATGTGTTTTTGAAATAAAGAAATGGGAATATCAAGAAAGGTTAAAAAAAATGTCTTCCCTGGGACTGACTCTGTTGGGTATTTTTTAACCTACACAGTATGTCCTAATACATTTTCAAATTTCTTCATTTGTCAAAATACTTTTGATCTTTGCATTAAATATGTACTGATCTATTCCATGCACTTAGGAATACTACTGGTAGTGTTAGTATATGTATTTAGACACCCAACTCATCCACTTTGCTTTATTCATATGCTGACTATATAGGACGAATGTGCACATTTTCTGTATGCGTGAGTTGGGGTTTCTGCCTTTTAAAGAAAACTGGGAAGCAAGGATCTCAGTGTAAAAATACAATAGGAATATATGTTGTCATTGCTTCTTTCAGTTTTGTAAACAGGTCCTTAAAATGAAGTTGAAATTCATAAAATCCACTAAAAATCAGTTTGCTGAATACAGATTGGACAAGTTTATGTAAGCATATAATAATTTTTCAGAAACCTCGTCTGAAACCCAGGCAGCACTTTTGACATGATGAGAGAGCTATCTACTGTTACAGTGAGGTGGTGCAACATGGTTTACAGGTTACACTTTGTTAAACATCTTGCATCTTAGCGAGTAAAAAACAGGTTGCAGAATTTTACGTTTGATGCAGTTTTAATATACATTGCATTCTTAATTTTTTATATAGGACTTTATCCAACTGGACATACGAATTTGACAAGTGGGCCCCATCTGTGGTGAAAATTTCTTACAAGGTTTGGATATTTTATATATGAATGTATTGACGTAACTTTAGATTCACTGAGCAGTTTTATTCGATCGTAAAGTGTCCCCTGATTTGTAACATCTCACAAGTACTTTCAGGAATTGAAATGCATAAGAAAATTGCGAATACTAATTCCAATATGCTCTGTTCCAAGTAATCACAATCATAATTACAATACATTAGTATATTCTTTTTTAAATATAAATAATGTAGATATCAGATTGTAGCATGGCAATTTACCTATAATGAATTAGTCTACACCGAAGTACTTTAGTTACAGTTGCTGTTATAAAGCAGGCTGGAGAGACAGACCTGAGGTTGACTGCAGCATAAGATCGTTATCTGAGCAATGCTTTTCCAGTTGCTGCTTAACAGGGTATCACTTGCTGATGAAAAGATTCATCAAGATTTCGTTGATTCACTGTCAACGAAAGACAGGAGGAAGTTAGTTTTTCCTCCTCACAGCAGACCTATTGAATACATTTGTAAAGATTCAGTCCACGTTTCTTTTTGTCTTTAGCTTCCTCTTGAATTGACTGGAAATATTAATAATATATTAGGCACGCTCTGCTGCCCTTTTTTATCCACCTCACAACTATCTTTTTAGTGAATAACATCTTGATGCATTTTTTTTTCTTTTCCTTTTTTTCAGGGTACACCTGCTATGCGCCGATCGCTTGTACCTCAGCTACGTAGTGGGAAATTTAACGTTCTTTTGACTACATATGAATACATCATAAAGGACAAACACATTCTTGCTAAGGTACTATTATATTTGGGAATTTTCTTGATGGCTATCTCCTCCCGCCCCCTTTTTTTTTGGCTTCCTCCACTCTCAATTAGCAAAAATTATACCAAACCTGAAGGGTCCAGGTACAATATCCATAATCGCTGTTGTCTTTAAAAGTGCGTTTTTTTGAATTGCTTTTGCCTTTTCTCATCCCATTCACTGTCTCTGTTCCTGCTGAGTCCTTTCAGGATTGCTGGTGAGGGGAAAGGTTTTGCTACCTGTGGATCCCATAAATTCCACACCGTTGCTCTTTGTCAAGCAGAATAGCCACCTCCTCATCCCTCTGCTGAATCCCATTTACCTGGGAACCCTGCTATTCCATTTTTATCTGCAGCTCTTCTTTGTTTCTGAGCAGAGATTAATAGAGTGAAAGGGGGAAAAAGAGAATCAGGCTTTGTTAACATTTTCCAGATGTGGAAAGATAACAGAGACCAGACTGAAATTTGTACCATTCATTTCGTTTATGCATTAAGATACAGTATCTGAAAATCTTATGTCAGTACTTCCCAGAATTATTTTGTTAAATTAAAGGTAATTAAACAATGGAGTCCACCGTAATTTGTCATATCTCTCTTCAATCGCTTTGCTACATTTCGGAATATGTACATTTTTTTAACAAGAGGTGTTTGCTTTAGTAAGCTTCCAAAAATTTCAAGATATTTTTCCCCTCCCTTTCTGGAACCCAGTATTGGCACTTTGCAAATAAACTGTCAATGCATCCCACAAAATACAGACACTCCTCAACTTACAAAAGTTTATTTAGTGAAAAGCTACGGCATCACTGAAAAAAGTGACATGACCGTTTTTCACAAACCTCATGGTCACATGATCAAAATTTGAATGCTTGGGAAGTGGTTCATATTTATGATGGTTACAGTGTCCCAGGATCATGTGATCGCCTTTTGTGACCTTCTGACAAGCAGAGTCAGTGGAGAAGCCAGATTCATTTAATAACCATGTCACTAACCTAACAACTGCGGTGATTCACTTAACAAGTCTGGCAAGAAAAGTTGTAAATGGAGCAAAATTCGCTTAACAACTGTCTCACTTAGTAACAGAAATATCGAGAGCTACCTGTAATCCTCTTTTTGCACTTCTTCTCTTCATACATTTGCATTGGGAGAAAAGTGGGAGGCTCCCAATCTCCTCAAATCAGTTTTAAGAAATATTTTTCCTGCCAGTTCAATCGATTGAATTTACTGTGGAGGGTGTTAGTGCTGATGAAGGGAGGGCTAAAAAGGTTGTCCTGAATTAAATATGTATGTCACTGGATGCTTAAAGCCCCTGATAATGATTTTCAAGATTCCTCAATAAAATATTAAGGAGTATTGGTCATCCATTCATTGACTCTGTTTCTCACTTCCTTACGTTGTTCCTTCTCCCTTGCAAAGTGACAGTAAGAATAAATGGGCCAAGTTTCAAACCACTGTTCTATGAGGCTATACTGGGAACTAAAGTTTACTGGGTTGATACTTATTATATAGTTTAATGCATTAAATTGTATCAATTCACCTTCTGGAATTTTCTTTGAGTCATGAACCTACTCTGCATTTTGTGTTTATATAAAAATGTTTAATTAAAGGATGCAAAGCCAGTATTTTTATTTTCTTTCATTATGCGTTTCTCTTACTGCACATATCCCTGTGGAATAGCATTTCCCTCCTACAAATTTGTATTGGAGCATTCTTTTAAATCCTGTTTTTTCTCTTAGCCTTTAGTTAAAGGATTTAACCCTTAAGGGTTAACCTGGTTTAGGATGGATGGATAGGCTCCTATGAGCTGTAACCAAGATTCTTGTTCTCCTGATTTGTCATTTTATGCATGTTGTTCATTTTTATTGAACTTTTGTTCTTTTAACTTTGTGAAGCTACTCAAAGTTGGAGTTGGAAAGCCTAGAAATTTACAAATAAATGAATAAAATAAAATCACACAATTCAGTCTAGGTTTTATTGACTATTGTCTATTATATATGATTATATTAATCCAATATGCCCTTTGAAGATGAACGTTATGATGTACGTTATGAGATACACTTGATGAAGTCCAATTTTGGTGGCTGTTCATTCATATTGTACAAAATATGTACTAATTATTGCATACTTTGAAATGAAGTATGAGTTTTGAAAGCTTCAGTTGTGTTTAATCCTAATTACTTCATAGGTTAGAATCTCAATATAGTTTCCTACCAATTATTTCTGTATTTCCATAGATTCGGTGGAAATATATGATTGTAGATGAAGGTCATCGAATGAAGAATCATCACTGTAAGCTGACTCAGGTGCTAAATACTCATTATGTGGCACCAAGAAGGATTCTCTTGACTGGAACGCCATTGCAGAACAAATTACCTGAACTTTGGGCTCTCCTTAATTTTCTTCTCCCAACAATTTTCAAGAGTTGCAGTACTTTTGAACAATGGTTCAATGCTCCTTTTGCCATGACTGGAGAAAGGGTACTGGGCAATTTATTTTAAAGTGCTATAGTAACATGTTATATTAAATGGGCAGTCTGTTTTACAGCAACTGGTATAGTATATTGATAATAGTGAACATTCTAATGAATGCACTCTTAATCTATTAAGTTGTATTAGCATTTAAGGAAAGAGTTAAAGAGTTTGTTAGCATTGAAAAATAATGAAATATGAGGGTAGGGGCGAAGGTTTATTCTCTGAGCTAGTGGGTTGGTTTCCGAATGTTGCATTACCAGGCTAGGTAACATCTTCAGCAGAGTTTAGGAGATGTCAGCGTTCTTATTTATAAGAGCTTCAAGTATGGGTGTATCAAGTATGGGTCTTGTGATGGGTCAGCTGTGAGTAATCAGTGAGAATCTTGTGATGGGGAAGTTATATCATATGAGGATCATTGGGAGATGAAGTGCTGTTTGTGTGGGGGCTTGCGTGGGTTGGTTGAGGGTTGATGCTGTGCAATTGATTTGGATTCTGAGGGCTTCATGGGCTGGTTGTAGGTCAGCGTGTCTGTTGATGGAATTGCTTGTAGAGTGCCAGGCTTCAATGAACTCATGAGAATGATGGGTGGTAGCGTGACTGATTATTTTTGTGTTGCTCCAATCGAACTGGTGTTGTTTGGTGCTGGTGTGGGTAGAGATTAAGGATTTGGGATCATGGCGTTTGGCTGCCAGCCAGCATTCGTGGATCCTGGTTTTTAATTGACATGATGCTTATCCCACATTGAATTGGTTGCAATGATTACAGTTGATTTTGTAGTACTATTGCAAATAATGAAAAATGTAAGTGTTGTTTTTAAAGTACTTTTTTCCTCTTTTTAATCTTTTCATTTAGGTGGATTTAAATGAGGAGGAAACTATTCTGATTATTCGGCGTCTCCATAAAGTGCTAAGACCTTTCTTGTTAAGAAGGTTGAAGAAAGAGGTTGAATCTCAGTTACCAGAAAAGGTTTGTGAAGAGGAAGCTCTCCGTTGAATTACCTCTAGTAATAAATCCAGACACCATATGATCCCAAATATACCTCTGTCAGAACTTAATCAATTCTGCCGGAAACTTCAGAAGGTTGAGCTTGGTTGTGAATCTTGCTTTACCTAACTATCAGTAATATCAGTAATGTAAAATAGGAAATAATTTAGAGCTAGATCTATCCATCCATTTAAAAACAATATAGGTAGTTCCTCCATTAACAACCACTTGTTCAGTCACCCTTTGAATTTATGAGGCTGCTGAATGAGGAGACTTACAGCTGGTCTTCAGAGGCGGAGCAAAATCAATATGATGTCACTCCTAAGGGTCACATGGGAATTATTTTACAGCTGTGCCATTGGTGATGGTATTCCTGGTCCCAATTTTTGTCATTTTTCAGTTCTTTGCTGGTTCAATTTACCACGTCATAATGTGTGTATATCTGTGCGTGCATGTGCATGTGTGTCTCTTTAGTGTATTACGCATTTTCTAGCAAACTTTACTGCTGCCCTTTTAGCGGAGATCCAGTATATGTGAATATAGAATAGTATTATTGATTATAATCATCTCAAGGATTAATAATCTTCCAAATATCATCAATCACTATTCCATTGACCATATAGAAAGTAATACACATTTTAAATTAAATATAAACATTAACCTTTGGAATAAGTATTGGTAAAACAGATAGGATAGATCAGGTGATATGTTTGTGATGTAACAAAAGAATTAACCTTTTCAGTATTATTCCCCCCCTCCCCCCCCAAGTCAGTTGTTGAGAACCAGCGTAATTTGTTAGCATTCTTTATAACTTTGGGTAGGTTGTTCTGTAAATCCTTACCTAAATATAATTTTTTTATATTGAATAGCGCAGACATTTTAATACAGGGCTATCAATCTCGCAGCCCATGGATTGGATGTGTCATGCGTTGGCCATGCCCACGCCCGGTTTGGGTGAAGGGGAAAAAGTCACGATATGTCACTTGACGTTGTGATGATGCAAGTTTGACACCCCAGTTTTAATACTTTTTAAATTTTATTTAAAAGTTTTGAAAAAGCTGCATTATTTAATATTTATTGTCTGGTTTTTTTTTAACAAGGTTGAATATGTGATAAAGTGTGATATGTCAGCCCTGCAGAAGATTCTGTATCGCCACATGCAAGCCAAGGGAATCCTTCTTACTGATGGCTCGGAGAAGGACAAGAAGGTGAGAAGACTCCTGGGATCTTGTTTTTTGTAGCACAAAACTCCCCTATGCAAAAAAGTAATTCTAACAAATAAATGATTTGAGCCTTCTTGAGTATAACTAGGAGAAAAAACAAATATTACTAAAGAAAAAGTAGAATTCATTATATATGAGACTTAGATTGTTGCAAACAGATGGTGGATTAAAACAGAAAAAGGAGGGAATCTGTAGTGCTTTAAACCAGTAGACGCAAACCAATGGGCTGGGGACCACTGGTGGTCCACGAGAAAATTTTGGTGGTCCGCAGAGAAAGCACACACCCCCCCTCAGCAATTAATCCAGTCTGCGCCGGAACACAAGGCTCCGCCACCCATATGGCCCACAGGCACACAAGGCTTGCGTTGCTTGCATTGCGAACAACACGAGGTAGTGAGGGGAGGGGGGAAAGGGCAGAGGGGGGGAACTTGCCCCATTCGCACCTCGCCTGGCCACCGGGCTGCTTCTCTCCGCTTCTTTCTTCTTATGCTTTTGGCTGCATGCAAGGAAAGCAGAAAAAGTATTTCTTTCTCTCCCCCAAACTCTGCCAGAAATGGGTCTTTGGGACCCTGCAAGGCCTCCTGCTCCAAGAGGCTGCGCCAGCATGACAAGTCTCACAAAGACTCATTTCTGGCAGAGTTTAGGGGAGAGAAAGAAAGATTTCTGCTGCTTCCATAGCTTTCCTTGCCAAAAGAGAGAGAGAGAGCCAAAAGTCTCTCTCTCTCTTTCTTTCTCTTTCCCCCTGAGAACGAGCAGGAGATGGTGTCCTGCAATCCCAAATAAAGAATGATCGATCAGTGGGAAAATAGGGTGGGGAATTTTCCTGCAGACTTTTGGGGGATTTTCCGAGTGTGTCTGGTCCGCGAGATTTAAAATTAAGAGTTTAGTGGTCCCTGAGATCCAAAAGGTTGGCGACCCCTGCTTTAAACTGAGGGCAACCACCACTGTGAATTAACAGGAACAGATGGCTAGTTACAAAAGGTACTTTAGAATTTGGATAAAAAATATCAAGCCTAAGTAATTGTCTGAGAAACATGTTTTAGAATGTATTCCAAAACAACCATCAGATTTTGGAAGAAGACACAGCTGCTTTAAAAGATTCACAAAAAGGTCCCTACTACTGGCTGCTGCTATCACAAATACAGCATCTGTAAAATTCCCCAATTTGGGAATATCACAGAGTTATGTTTATATATTTATATATTTATGAGTTTGTGTGTGTGTATTACTACATTTTTGTGGCAAAGCAGCTTTCAAAGAACTGCACAGCTCTAGATAATATATTAGAATAAGCATATATACTATGCTGTGAATATGGTAATATGGTAAATATGCCATATATTAAGTGAACAATGTTTCTTCAGATTATATTAATTCATAACTACCTTTGTGTCACTTCCTCAGGGAAAAGGTGGAGCCAAAACACTCATGAATACCATCATGCAGCTGAGGAAAATATGCAATCACCCATATATGTTCCAACATATTGAGGTAAATTAATTTTATCATTTCATTCTAGAGGGATTCACGCAGCTGTTATTCTCTCTTAAAGTATCATTTTTCTATTCTTTAAGTGTGATCTTTTGAAAACAGTTTCATTATAGATCAACTAAACGTTGACATTTCTGAAAAGTTACTTGACATCAGAAAGTTTGTTTTTGATGATGACTAATTAAGTTCCCTGCCTGACTTTTTCATATAATCAAGAGACTTTTATTGTCCTGACTGACATGAAATATTTTACACCTTTTTTAATCACATGAATATGAAAATACCTTCATTGTGCTTTCAAATTCCACTGAGCAAGAATTGCTGCTTATCCTAATTTACCATTGGTGAGCTGCTGGTTGGATTTGCACAGAGGTATACAATGAACTAGTAATTGCACATGGGACTTCTGGTTTTCTTCTTGCTTTCCTGAAAGCTAGGATGTGGTAATTCAATATGTTTTGATTTATTCCAGTTTTGAACCATGGCTCATTGGGGAGTAAGGAATTGGAAATCAAGGTTCAGTTATCGTACACAACTTGACACCTAACCAAAAAAAGAGCAGAAGTGAACAAGCTGCATGTCCACACGCATTCACTTGCAGCAATATGAGACAACCCAACAATTGTAGCTTAAAGTTGTGTTAGTACAATCGTTATAGTAGTTGGCAGCCATGGAAATAGAAGTTATAAATAAATAATTGTAAATACACGAATAATCAAGCAAATACATGTTCAGTTATAAATCATTATTTTCTATGAATCATACACATAGTGCATATGTTGTAAAATTGTTCATAGATTACCAAGGAAATTATTAGTTGCAATCATTTAATCAATTACAGAACTGAAAAAGCTTCTTGGATGAGAAAGGAAAAACAAAGGAAGTCCAGTTGCGTCTTGAAAAAAGCACCTTTGGGATTTAATCAATTAGTTGTCCATTATTTATTTAACCCACCACTTTAATAATTGCATGTAGCTTGCCAGCTAATTTATGCATCTTAAGTATGCCTTTATACTTTTAAGAAAAATATAATTTCTGAAATCCATTGTTTTTAAATAACATTGAAAATAGAAAGCTGAACTTATGCTTTTTAAGTGATTTACTTCTAGAGCTATGCAAAGCATTCAAGTGGTATTTCTCAAAGTGAAAAATAAGCACAAGTAGGTTCATTTCAAAAGCTTGGGTTTTTTTGCAGCTGATGTTGCTGCTTTGTAAGCTGATTCCCATTGTCCCTGTGTGTTTATATACTTCACTTTGATTTACTGTCCATGTTTTTCATCAGGTATCAAAGTGGAGGCCCAGAACGTGGCTGTTTGTGGCTGTTTCAGTTATTGGAAGAGAGATGTTTTATACATGGTCCTATACGTTGTAAAGCATTTCTTCTGATGAATTTTAGGCAACCTTTAATATGAAAAAGTAAATAATCCATTGTTATCATTTTGCAGGAATCCTTTGCTGAACATTTGGGTTATTCCAGTGGTGTTATCAATGGGTAATTTTTTTCATTTATTTATGGCCAATGTATTAATAGATGGGGTTATATCAAATTAAAACAAAAAACATTCAGAAAATACATTGACATAAAAATTAGAATAAGATATGATCTAGGCACAATAAAGCACTTATAAAGCACCAAGTTAATATTATATTGATAAAAGGAATTGAACCGCCCTGAGTTGTTTAAGATGGGAGCCATATAAATCTTTAAATAAATAAATGAATAAAGTAAATAAAATTAATAAACAGTGTACTGTTAAGTGCCAAATAAATCCCAGGGTTATTGGCATTATTTATTGATGTTATAATTGGAGACCAAAATACCAAAAGAAGCATATATATATTAGAGAAAGTTATGTTATAAAACAAAAGTAAAGTGCAAATCAGCTTAAGGGAAAACAAGTTATTAGAACTCTTAGCCAATTAAATATTTAGAAGGAATAGTAATAGCAGCAAAGTATCTTTTTTGGAGATACTGGGTGATCTACCAGTTAGGTGGAGGCAAATCCCAATTTTGCATGGCTGCACATTAGACCCCTTAGTTTCTAGTGGAGACATATGTTTTCCTTACTTTCCCTGAAAGTAAGGAAAACTTTAAGGCACTAATTAACTGTTTCTGACTTTAAACATTCAAAACTGTTTACAGCAATTATATTGATAAAATTAAACTGTTTACAGCAATTAACAATAACAATTAAAAAACATAAAAATAGAATAAATAATATAATTAAAATCAAGAGAAGCTTAAAATCGGCCTCATTAAAATAAAAATACTATTCAATTCATATTTCAAAGCTGGATGAAAGAGATGGATTTTCACTCATTTCCTAAATTGTGAGACATGCAGGGAGACAAAACTACACCCTGGGGAGTACATTCCATAGTCTAGGGGTCACATAGGAGAAGCCTTCTCCCACATGCTAGAGCTTGTAGCTATGCAATATTTTCAGAAGGGTTTCTATTGCTGACCTATGCAGATTCACACAGCAGGAGAGAGATGGTCCTTCAGTTAATTATGGATATGTTTACTTAGAAATATATCACTTTGGTAACGTGAGATTAACTGCAGAGAATAAACTTAAATTAGTTTGTCATGTCACGCTCAAATTACACAAAGAAAATGGCCTTTTTTATATCTACAAATTTTAGAAAAATAAGCAATAACACAATGTGTGTAAAGCCTGAAAATAGAGGATGAAATATGTCCTCAGAAAAATCCAAACTACCAAAAAGTAATAGTTGAAGAGGTTGAAGAAGCAATCTTCTGAACACTTCAAAAGTCTGTGGATAACAAGTATAATAGAAATGTCCATTCCTTCTATTTGTACTGAATACTGAATATTTAAATATTAGAATTCTGAAGTTTTCCTCTCTTAGAAGCTCTAGACCAACTAGGTGAAAAAGACTTTCTGACAAACATGTGATTTATGGATTCGAAAATTGGAAAGTGTAGCTTAGGGAAAGAATGAAATTTTCATGCAACCTGAGAAGAGAGAGAGGATAAAATATAAATGTATTTATAATGGCTGTGAAGGAAATTATAATCTTTATCATCTTTACTTTATGTTACTTTAATATTTTCTTGTCATTATTTTTCTTTATTATATTTATTTTCTTTTATGGCTTTTATTTTGTTAAAAACTTTTTTAATAAAAATTATATATTAAAAAGATTATTTCCAGACATAAGGTATTTTTCCTTCTAAAACTAGTCCTTCGTCCCTCCTTTCCCTCCCAGACAGTATTTAGTCTGTTCGCTTTTGCTTTTTCTGGAGTTTGGATTTAATTTTGGAAAATAGATTAGGGAGAGTTAATAAGCAGCTATACAAATAAAAATAATTCTTGTGTCTTTTTTTATTATTATTTTATTACAGAGCTGAGCTTTATCGGGCTTCTGGGAAGTTTGAGCTACTTGATCGAATTCTACCAAAGTTGCGAGCCACTAATCATCGTGTGCTTCTTTTCTGTCAAATGACATCCCTTATGACTATTATGGAAGATTATTTTGCCTTTCGAAACTTTGCTTATTTGCGGCTTGATGGTAATGTCCGTGATGAATCTAGAGTTCATTTAAAGATTACAATAGGAATACCTCTAGTTAATTAATACGCTGTTAAAAAACTAAGAGGTCTATTTTGTATTATTGTAACAAAGGCTCTAAATTTTGGCTGGGAAAGCCATGTCTAACATTCTTGGCTTTTATTACTTGTTGCCATTGTCATTCAGTGATTGTGAACATTGTTTGCTGATACCTATTATTACAGTGAAACAG
This sequence comes from Pseudonaja textilis, assembly GCF_049901715.1. Classification (NCBI taxonomy): domain Eukaryota; kingdom Metazoa; phylum Chordata; class Lepidosauria; order Squamata; family Elapidae; genus Pseudonaja; species Pseudonaja textilis. The sequence continues at coordinate 190,651,700 of NC_141991.1, read as the reverse complement.
GCTGTCAGCTTCTGAAATGGTGTTTCAGCTTGTTAGCTTCCTATAAATGATATCGAGATACTGTACAGGGATCTTACAATCAAGACTAGGGTCACAAATGCTTCAAACATCATGTTCCTTTCATCTTTTCATTATTTTAAGGCTGTCTTTCAAAATAATAATGTGGTAGAATCTAGAAATTCCACTGAAGTTTTTACCTTCATTTCTCCAGTTCTCTATAAGACTGTATTGTCAAGTTAAAATGTCCTTGGTATTTCTGATCCAGTTTGGATTCTTCTTAGTCATTAACGTTGATTAACATTTACTTCCATCATAGGAAGTGATATTCTTAACTAAATAAAGGATTGAGGGGAGAGGTTTATTAAAAGGTTTGAAGTTAATTGCACAAACCACAGTATGTCTCTACAGATCTTCCATGTCAGAAGAGATTTTGGGGAGGTTATGTTTATATGAATATGTATAAAGATAAAATACTGTTCAATTAAATACTCTCCCTCTATTTGGTCGTTGGCCGAAAGTGAAGTTTTTTTCAAGGAAAAAAAATCATATCTGAGAAGCATGTTTAGCAAAACAAAACTATTAGAGAAATAAAAATTAACTCTTCCCTAAAAGGGAGTTATACAAACTGCCACTGACATGGAGGTAATGAGATTATTGTACAGGAGGATTCTATCAAGTCATCTCTTTGAGAAAAGATCTTAACTGCCAAAACAACCATGTCCTCCAACCTAGACCAACGTTATCTGATCCATCTGAGTCACTCCTGATTATAGACACTTGCAGGGAAGGGAAATAGCTGCTCCTACAGTGTGGTTATTCTTCAGGACAATCAGAACTTGTGTAAATAGTAAGATTTACTTGAAATCACTTGGGATTTGCTTCAAATAGATGTTCCACTTTCTTATGAGCAGAACATCTATATGAGTAACTTGTCTCTGCTGCTTACTATGCAAACATCCATAAAACTATTGTGATCCACTTTAATGTTATTTCCCAAACTATAAGCAGAGGTGACGTACAAATGGCTGAAAGTGAGTATGTAAATAAACAAGCCACTTTTGAGAACTTGTTCTTGGGAGGTGTTATCAATAATCAACACATAAATATTACATAGAGCAATCAACCAACAGAATAGTTTGCCTTCAGAAGTCATGGGAGCTTCATCACTGGAAGCTTTCAAGAAAAGACTGACTGCCATCTGTCAGAAATGGTGTAGGGTCTCCGGCTTGGGTGGGAGGTTGGACTAGGTGACCTACAAGGTCCCTTCCAACTCTGTTAATCTGTTAAAATAATCCCAAAATCAGCAATATCAAATGCTTTTAAAGTCCAGTCTTTCATTCATGAACTTGAAGCACCATCTATACTGCACCATCTATACTGCTCTCTTCTCTGTCTTTTTCTCTAAAGAACACTGTAAAATAGGTTAGAGTGAGAAAGTGATTGGTCCAAAGTCATCGAAGTTTTTAAGGCTGAAAGTAGACAGGACTCTGGTACTCCTCACCCCCAGACCAACATTTTAACCACTACTTCAGACTAGCTTTCAAATATGATGGCTTAGAAATAAACTTCGCTGATTTTATCTTCATGTAATTGGTTAACAAATTCATTAGAGTCAGCTTCTTCACCAAGAACAATTGTAATTCTTCAGTTAAGATGCCAACAGTCTTAAAAATAGTTGTTCCTGAAACAAAGCATAAGAAAAGAACTTTAGTTAGTTAGTACATTCAAAAAACATATTCTTGCTTCCAAATTCATTCTGTATTGCAAATAAAGGGGTGAGTCCCCAGTATAACTAAATCTGTGGTCAATATTGTAGATGATTGAAAGTCTGGATAATGAGCAGATATTTGCAGGCTAGGAATTCTTGAATTCTTTTTTTTTATTGATACTGGGATTTTTTTTTAGGAACAACGAAGTCAGAAGATCGAGCAACTCTGTTGAAGAAATTCAATGAGCCCAATTCCCAATACTTTATTTTTCTGCTGAGCACAAGAGCAGGAGGTCTGGGTTTGAACCTTCAGGCAGCTGATACTGTTATAATTTTTGACAGTGATTGGAATCCTCACCAGGTAATTTACAATTCATTGTTCTGTGTTGTTTTTGTAATAAAACAAAGCTTTCTGTGAACAGTTATGTATTAGAGTACATTAGAGATGCTGTGTCATTTCCTACCAAACTTATTCTGGATTCATCCGCTTTGTTTTCTTTTTCCAACCACTATCAAGTTTGCAGCGGGTTGTGAAAGAAAAGTTGCTATGATTCCCACCATTTAGGATACAGCATTTGTAGGGGCTCCATGCTAAAAGCCTTCTCAGTGATGGCTTTTCTCCTCTGGAACAGCCTATACTCAAATAGATGGACCACTCCCACCATATTACATTTTTGAAAAGCTGCAGAAGACTGAATATTGGTTATTTAAACTATAGGTAGTGCCCAATTTAAGACAATTTTGTAGTTATGACTGAATTCGGACCGTCCCAGTCCATCTACAGTCACATGATCGCAATCTGGGTGCTTGGCAACCAGCTCACATGATTGGTTGCAATGCCCTGTGATCTTGTGTCCGTCATTTCCCTGCCAGCTTCTCCAAAAGTCAACTCTTGCTGTGGCTCCCTCACATCCTTGCCTCTCACGCAGCTTCCTGTAAGCTGCCTTACTTGATTATGGGAATCTGGAAAGAAGCTGTCTCAGCAAACTCTGGGATTTGCTTAGTGGCTGCCACCCATGATAAATAGATTTAATAAATAAATAACTGGGATTGCAGGCATTGATGTTCACTAAGCAATGCAGGCATGTTTTACTATTGCATCGCTTAGTGAGGGAAAATCCTATCCTAATCACCATCATAAGTCAAAGACTATCACTAATGCCATTTGTTAGACATAAATATAATCGTTTTTATTGAAATACCTAAAAGTGCTATGCAAATCACAATATTAATATAAACTGTTGTGCAAAGTTTAAACAAGCATATATATAATGGATTTAAATTAGTGAGAAAGAATGAGCTAAATACTTACATTTTTATTAATGATATATTCAACATCAAATTTTCTCAAACGTGGGAAAGCAGAACATTTTGATGGCAAGGAAATGGAAGTTACAAAGAAGAGGTCAAGAAGAGGCAACTGGACTTTCTGTTTTTTTCTTTGAAGATGTTTTGCTTCTCATCCAAGAAGCTTCTTTGGCTGAAGAGATGAAAAAGCTTCTTGGGTGAGAAGCAAAACATCTTTAAAAAAAAAAAAACAGAAAGTCCAATTGCCTCTTGAAAAAGCACTTTTGCGACAACCATGACCTGGATGACTGAGAATCTCCACAGACATTTATGAAGGATCTGATAAATTCAGGATCTGAATTAACATTACATTTTAAGTTCTTACAGTGACCATGGATTAGGATGCTCCATTGGCAAACTATATTATGTTGCTGATAGTTGAGTATTAAAGCCAAACTCCAGAGAAAGCTTGTTTTTATATATATATATATATATTTATACGCTTATTTATATATATAAATATATATATATTTAAATTTAAATACCATAAACAATAGTTGAGGTATCTTTTTTTTGAGGTGAATAATACAACATAGGTGAGCTCTAAAATACATCAGTCATCAATCTGATATATTAACCATAAATTAATTCTAATTAAAATTGAAGAACAAGTGGAAACCAGTTATGATAGAAGAACATTCAAGTAACTGTATCACAATATGTGTGTGATTTATGCTGGCAGTTGGGAGATGTTGGTATAACAAGGCACTCATCTTCCTTTATATCATTGTATTATGGATCCAGGAATTCATTAATTGGAACTTTGAAGAGCTTAATGTATAAGAAGGTCTAAATTTAGGAATATTGATTATAATCTATAGTGCTTTTCTGAAGGTAAAATGTTGATGATGATGTTTTGCTTTGTCAGTTACTCCAATATTATAAGTGTACCAAACATATGTTCTACAGGACTTGCAGGCGCAAGACAGAGCTCATCGAATTGGGCAACAGAATGAAGTTCGAGTCTTACGATTGTGCACAGTGAACAGTGTTGAGGAGAAAATCTTGGCAGCTGCAAAATATAAACTGAATGTGGATCAGAAGGTCATTCAGGCTGGCATGTTTGATCAAAAATCTTCAAGTCATGAACGAAGAGCTTTTCTCCAAGCCATATTGGAGCATGAAGAAGAAAATGAGGTATTCTACAAAAATCTCTGTTAAAAATAGATGTGCATTGCATTCTTACTCCTCTCAATTCCAGTATCCCTACACTTATTCATTTAGTTCCTGATTCATGCTCTAGTGCAGGGGTGTCAAACTCATGGCCTGCGGGCCGAATGTGTCACACACTGGCCATGCCCGGTTTAGCGAAGGAGAAAAAAAATGCTGCACGTCACATGACAATGCCGTGACGGCGTGAGTTTGACACCCCGCTCTAGTTCATAAGAGAACACTGAATCATGCCCTGACCATCAATCTTAGCCAGAGCTGAAGAAGCACCAGAAGTGGAAAAGTGAGGCTTTACCAACAGAAACAGAAGGGGTAGACTCTGAACTGGCAGAACCCCCAGACCCCTATAAACCCAGAAGTGGCTGTTGCTCTGCTAGCTACTGTCAGGAGTGGAAGGAAATCTGAGGTTTGTTAAGTGATGCAGCAGCTCTTAAGCCATATGACTAATCCAAGCTTGTAGAAAGAGTTGTGTCCCAGGTCCTCCCCCATAGCCCTGCAACATCCCCATGCTCCTTAGGTGGTTCTCTGGCCACTTCCCACATACTGGCCCGTGTATTTTGGAGTTACCCCAGCAGTCCCATGGCATTGCCCTTTATGACAACAGGTAGTCCTCAACTTACGACAGTTCATTTAGTGACTGAAGTTACAGCAGCACTGAAAAAAGTGACTTATGACCATTTTTCATACTTACGACCAGGGATGGGATTCTACCAGTTCACACCTATTCTCTAGAACCGGTTGTTAACATTCTAAGCAGTTTGGAGAACCGGTTGTTAGAAGAAATTACTGGCCTAATCCTGTAAGGAAGGCAGGAAGGAAACATTCTGGTGTTGCTTACAGAAACTGCCTCTCCGTTAACCCTTATTACATTCTTGGCAGGACTAGACTTCCAGTCTCAGGAACTTCTCTGGAGTTTTTTTCCCCTCCTTTGCTGGTACTTTGCTTGTGTGGAGTGACCATTCAAAGTTACAATGGCACTGAAAAAAGGGACTTACGACCATTTTTCACACTTACGACTGTTGCAGCATCCCCACAGTCATGAGAGGCCAGGCGAGGAGATATGTGCCTTGATGTGGGTGATATTGAGTTGGCCACACCCAGCCAATAACAGGACCACCAAGCCATGTCCACCCAGTCACATGACCACCAAGCCACACCTACCACCTAAGCCACACCCACATAACCTGTTGTTAAAAAATTTGAATCCCATCCCTGCTTATGACCATGGCAGCATCCCCACAGTCACTTGATCAAAATTCAGATGCTTGACAACTGACTTTGCAACCTCCTGACAAGCAACATCAGTGGGGAAGCCAGTGATTCACCTTACAACTGTGGCAGGAAAGGTCATACAATGGGGCAAAATTCCCTTAAGAACTCTTTCACTTAGCAACGAACGTGTTGAGTTCCATTGTGGTCGTAAGTCGAGGACTACCTGTACATCACTGAGCGAGAGTTGTCCCAGTCCCAATTGCCATTGTAACTTGAGGGCTATCCGTATATGCACATACTTATATTTTCTAATATAATTGACTCTTATGTCTAATGTTTTTTTCTAATAGAGGGTCAATTTGGTGTAATGGTTAAGGCATAGGACTAGAAAGTGGGAGACTGTGAGTTCTAATCCCTTCTTAGGCACAAAACCAGCTTGATGACCTTGGGCCAGTCACTTTCTCTCAAACATAGGAAGGAGACAATGGCAAACCACTTTTGCAAACCCTGCCAAGAAAACTGCACAGGCTTGTCCAGTCAGCCTCTTTGAGAATCAGACATGATTGAACGAAAGAGAACAAAATTGTAAACATTTTTGTTTCCATCTTTAGGAAGAAGATGAAGTTCCTGATGATGAGACTCTGAATCAGATGATTGCACGGCGTGAAGAGGAATTTGACCTTTTCATGGTAGTGATGCATGTTTCTAATTGTGAATAGAAATTGTTGCCTTGTTAACCTTTATAGCTCACTTTTTAGCCTAGGGATGAAGTCATTAAGGTAGAAAATTGTGAAATCCCTAACACACAGGAATGTATGAAACAGAAGGACACTCTTAACAAATGGCATCTTTATCTCCTTTTGAAGATGTCCATTTCCATAATTAAACGTTATAACTGCTTCTCTATGTTAAATAATAAGCGTGGACGCCATTTCTAGCGTTTCAACATAGAATAGATTGGAACACCGTTTTAACTAGCAAAATTATTATTCATCCTTCTGTGAATTTTGGACCTATATATATTAACCAAGTTGAAAAGAAACAAATGAATAGATCATGCTATTTTTCAATATACAGTATATCAGTCAGGCTAAACTAAATTAATTATTTTTATGTATTTCTACAAAACCTGAGTGAAATACAACACTTATCTATTTATTGGATTAAAAAACACTAATCTCTCTATTAGATTAATAACTAGTCTTGCATTTCTCTATGTGTGCCACAAGAGGCTGCTATGATCCTTGCTGCTAATCCAACTGGTCCCTCTTCTTCACCTGTTCTGTTTGTTGGCTGCCTTTGAGTCTTTCTCATAGATCTTAGTGACAGATCTTGATCAGAATAAATGAAAGCAAGAGGGAGCAACAGTAGAGAAGCAATGAGACTTCTTTGAAGAATGTTTGTTTTCTATGTACTTTTTTCTTTACCAAATTTATACAGCACTATTAAAAACATGCAGATTAAAAGAACGTTCCAACATAACATTAGACCATAGAGAATAATAAAAAAAATATTTTTAAAAATGAAGGCTCTATCATGATTAGAGATCTAATGTTTATGGATTTTTTTTATTAGTTGTAAATACAGGAAATACTTTAAGACTGATAGATTAGTCAGAAGTCAAGAACATATTCAGTTTCTCTAAAGCCAATAAATTTTTAGGGTTAATTAAAGATAGGCGTGGGATCAGAGGTGGTATTCAGCAGATTCTGACTAGTTCTGGAGAACTGGTAGTGGAAATTTTGAGTAGTTCAGAGAACCGGCAAATGCCACCTCTGACTGGAGATTTTACAGTATCCTTCCCCTGCCACGCCCACCAAGCCACACCCACAGAACCGGTAGTAAAAAAAAATTGAATCCCACCATTGCGTGGGATGTATGTAGAATTCTGAATAGACTAATCATATCACAGACTGTAGCCGTACTGGGAGTTTTGGCCCATTTTCACATTAAGCTAGAGTCTTCTTTTTCTCAAAAATTATTGGAGATGTCCTCCTCTTTCATGTCCTACTGTGAACTCTTGTAATCAGACAACCCCTGACAACCCCTGCTCCCAAAGTCCCCTCTGTTTCCTTTTAAGAAGCCAATATTTTTATTTATTTGTTTGTTTGTTTATTAGATTTGTATTGCCGCCTATTCGCCATGGCAACTCAAGGCAGCTTACAACATATAAAACCACAATTTAAAACAATAAAACTCATAAAATCAAATAAATTAATATAGTAAAATCACCCCCCACCTTCCCCCTCCCCCAAGTGACAGCAGATTACGTGAGCCATTTAATGGGCTCCATCCCGCTCTGGGTTCCCCAGGCCTGCTGCCAGAACCAGGTCTTCAATGCCTTCCGGAAGAGAATCAGAGTGGGGGCTAGTCTAATCTCTGGGGGAATGTTCCAGAGCAGGGGTCGCCAACCTTTTGGACCTTAGGGACCACCAAACTCATAATTTTAAATCCCGTGGACCTGGGAAAATCCCCCAAAAAGTGTGCAAGAAAATTCCCCACCCAGTTTTCCTACTGATCAATCATTCTTTATTTGGGATCACAGGATGTCTCCAGCTCCGTTCTCAGGAGGAGGGGGGAGAGAGAGAGGGAGGGAGGGAGACTGACTGACTTTTGGCTTCATGCAAGGAAAGCAGCAAAAGTAGCAGAAGCTGCAGAAGTCTTTTTTCTCTCCCCCAAAGTCTGCCAGAAATGAGTCTTTGCTGGCGCAGCCTCTTGGAGCAGGATGCCTTGCAGGGTCCCAAAGACTCATTTCTGGCAAAGTTTGGGAGAGAGAAAGAAAGAATTTTGCTGCTTTCCTTGCGTGCACCCAAAAGCAGAAAAAGAAAAAAGCGGAAAGAAGCAGCCCAGTGGCCTGGCAAGTTCCTCTCCTCCGCCCTTTCCCCCTTCCCCTCACTACCCCATGTTCGCAATGCAAGAGACACAAGCCTTGTGTTTCCACGGGCCATGTGGGCAGCGCAGCCTTGTGTTCCCACGCAGCCTGGATTAATTGTTCCAGAGGGAGGGAGCCACCACAGAGAAGGGTCTCACCAGGTATACCCCACTGGTGTATCTACACCAGGAGTATTATGGTAGTAGGAACTGGATAAAATTTTAGAATAGTAATATTATCCCAGTGAGTTAGGAGTATATTGACCCATGCACATACATGGAACATGCATTTTAACATACATGGGTTAAAAAGTCTTATCTTTAATAGAAAAGATTAGTATGTGTAATATTATCATAGAGTGCTTTGGGTAAATATTTTTCATTAAAACAAAAGAGTCTCTCACCTTCATTATTAATGAAAATGTCAAGATTTAATTGACCAATATCTTAGGCTGGGTGATTGATATTGTAAACATTTCTTCAGGAATGGATGTGATTAAAACGTTTAAAACTAAGCTCATCATTTGTGGTATTGCTATAGAAATGTCAATAGAAGAATAACACTCTGTAGTTTTACTTATGTGTATCTCTTATGACAATGACGCTCATTAGGAGTTTGTGTGCAGTGTGGCCTCTGTACTGATTAAAAGGAATTGAAATCAAAATTCTTTGTAAAATCTGCTGTAGGAAATACACAAAGTCTTGAAAGTATAATTCCATTATCTGGGCTGAAATTCTGTGGCTATAGTTATTTCACAGTGGTTAGAATGGAATATATCTATATGGTTTTTCATATGGTGTTGGGGTAGTTACTATGTAACACTAATTTGTACATAGGCAGAAATGTGTGCACCCAAAACCCCTCTGCCTTGCACCTAACTTCAAGAACAGAATTTACTGTAGTTAAACTTTAATTTACTATTGTACGGAAACAGAAATTGTAGGAAATAAATCAGATTAAATAATTGTTGCTCTGAGATTTTGTGGTTAATAAGCTTATATTTCTTTTTTAAATGGTAATTCGCAATGTTCATTTATTGCCAAATTGAGCATCAGCTAAATTGATGAATCAGGAAAAGGAAGGCTGAGGAGTACAATTGGTGTCCTACTAAATTGTAGCCTAATTTACTTGGAAATCAAGTAATAGAACAGATTGCTGAAAAGCTCAGTGTTGTGACACCTGCATGATAGCAAAAGCTGTAGTAGTTCTTAGTTTTGATATTACTTTAAAAGAAGATTATTGTGGAAGAACTAATGCTTAAAACTTAATATATGCAAATAAGTGAAATTTGTTGTTGAAGGGTATTTGTACTTCTGCAAACTATTTCTCAGTCATCCTGATAATTCCCTCTTGTTTCTTGGTACTTGCAATTTGGCTAAGTTCCAATATTAGAACAGCTGATGTATATAGCTTACTATATTTAAGATATGCTTCTTAGAGTGGATGTTTAATTGCATTTCCTGTTCAACAGATATTTCTAGTTCGTGGTGGTGTTGCAGAATCCAGGTTGGCAGATAATTTTTATTGAGAAAATAGAAAGCCAGCGTTTATTTTGCCATCACCTTCCTTAAATATTACATTTATCACTTCTCTAGCGAATGGACCTGGATAGGCGCAGGGAGGATGCTCGAAACCCAAAACGCAAACCACGCTTGATGGAGGAAGACGATTTGCCATCTTGGATCATCAAAGATGATGCTGAAGTGGAAAGACTTACATGTGAAGAGGAGGAGGAAAAAATATTTGGGAGAGGGTCCCGTCAGCGTCGGGATGTGGACTACAGTGATGCTTTGACAGAGAAACAGTGGTTAAGGGTATGTAAAACTTATTCTTTTCAGTATTAATTATAAGATACAAAAATACAAGAATAAGAGCCTTGGTGGCACAGAACTGCAAACTACTACTGCCGACAGCCAGCTGCCTGCAATTTGGCAGATTGAATCCCACCAGACTCAAGGTTGACTCAGCCTTCCATCCTTCTGTGGTGGGTAAAATGAGGACCCAGATTGTTGGGGACCATATGCGCTTAGAGAGGGCTGTAAAGCTCTATAAAGTGATATATAAGTCTAAGTGCTATTGCTGTGCAACCTGGAGAATAAAGTGAAATTCCCCCTCTGAGGTGAACGAGTAATTTGGAGTACCTCCCTATCAGATACTACTAAAATTGTTGACCTTTGAGGTTTTGGATTTGGAATAGTAGACACTTGCTCGTCTGACTTTAAATTGAATGGAAGAACTTAAAATTGAGTGGTGTTGAAGAATTGTACAGGATGATTGAGAAGGAAACATTTGAGCCGGTGGAGTACGAGTTTACCTTTACTTCAACATACTCATTCTGTGAGGGACTTGGCCCCTTCAGTAATCTAAATGATGAATGGTGATTTAGGATTGGAAGAATGTTTTCCCATTTCTTTTGTTCAGCACTAGAATGTGGAGCACGAGAGTGACCAGAGGATGTAAATGTGCCTCACATCTTCTTTAGGCAGGGAGCGTCAGGCAGGTGTGTTTCCAAATGCAAATATTTTCATATTATTTCCCTTCCTTTATCTGTGTTTGTTTGTGTGCGTGTGTGTGTGTGTGTGTGGATGCAGATATAAAGAAACCTTTTGCTTGCCTTTGGATATGATCCATTTGCTGAGTATTGCTGATGGGAAGACAATTTAGTTAGCTGTAATACTTAGTCACGATTATGCTGATGAATAAATAGCTTGATTCAGGAAGAAGTTTCCTTACTAGAGTTCAGTAGTCTTGAAATAGTTCACATAGTTTCTCAGATGTGAACAAAAAGCTTTTAGGCAAAGATACAGAACAATATTTGTATTGTCTGCATTGCAAATGTTTCTGCTTCGATTATGTACCATATGTGTAATAAGTTACATTTCTTAAGTGGATGCAATTTCTTGTGATATAAAAAACATTATTACAATATCACTTATTGGAGAAATGAATAAATACAGATAGTCCTCAATTTATAACAGTTTAGTGACTGTTTGAAGTTAAAATGATGCTGAAAAAGTGTCATTTTTCACACTTATGACCACTGCAGGATTACTGTAGTCACATGATCAAAATTCAGATGCTTGGCAACTGACTCATATTTATGACAGTTGTAGTGTTCTGAGGTCAGGTTACCTTTTGTGACCTTTTGACAAGCAAACTCAATGGGGAAGCCAGACTCACTTAACAACCGTGTTAATAACTTGACAACTGCAGTGACTCATTTAACAACTGTGATGAGAAAAGTCATAAAATGTAGCAAAATTTCACAATGGCTGTCTCATGTAGCCACACAACCCCTTGGGCTTAATTTTGATCATAAATCAAGGACTATCTGTACATGCCTAGAAGTTGGAAAATGCATTCTTTCCGTATTTCCATTTTCTTAGCCCTACTAAGCAATCCTGAAATCCAAAAATATGACCATTTGCAATGAGCCATGAAGGTTTATGTCCTTGTCTCACCAGATGTTTTAATTTTTCTGAGAATCTTTGTTGTTTGGAATATGCCTAAATGCTCTTGCCTGTCAGTTGCATTTTGTAATGGAACATCTGGGACTTGCTTGCTTGGGGTCGATCAGGTACTTGATGTGGATTGTATGATTGATTTGGGCAGAATTTCAAACAAATTACAACCTTGTCTTAAAAAGTTGGTTTTATCAGAAGCTCAGTAAAAGATAAAGAAATGCTAGCTATTAAAATAAAATAGAACTTGGGATATATGTTTAGAAGCACAAAAAGCACTGCTTTTGTTTGCCTTATAAACAGAACTGACCTACATGGCAGCATTCCAGAAGTGGTGAATCCAAAATGATTTGAAAAATAGCTGCTTGCAAGCTCAGCTAATACTTCTGATTTCTCTCATCCCTTAGGCACATAGGAAGCTGCCTTTAAAACAAAATTGTGGTCTTTCTACTTCAGGGTTATCCCTCCCTTCTTTGCTGGACTATATATCACCATCCACTAAGATTTCTTGCAGTTTGTTTTGAAGAACTCAGTCTTTCTTGCCCTTACTCTGGAGAAATGAGGGATTGTACTTGAGAGATTTATGTGAAAAGTGTGTGCTTCGCCTCAGAACAACACAGTAAAACTCTTTTTAATGCTGTACATCACCCAGAGTCCTTCTGGAATTGGGCTGTTTTAGAAATTTGATATACAAGTAAACAGATGCAAAATTTCTTCACCTGATGATACCTGTATATGCTTGTGGAATCAAAACAACTTGAATATGTCTTATGATACATTAACTATGAGAAAGATAGCATGCTGCTGGTGCTAATAATAAATACTACAGGTGGATAAAAATGCCCAGTCCAATCTAAACATCTGGCTGACTGTGCGACCAACAATGCAAGAATCTGGATTATTATTATTGTTGTTGTTGTTGTTGTTGTTGTTGTTGTTGTTGTTGTTAGACAGTGTACACAGCAAATGAGATAACTATGCTGGGTTTCGTATCACTAATGACTAGTCGAACACTTCCCAAGCATTTAGGACTGTGTGATGTATCGGCGGATTATGTGAGCAGATCCCAGTAAGGTGGCCTTCTGCAGCTGACCAATGGTGATTTTGTCAGCCCCAATTGTTTTTAAGTGCTTGCCTAGATCTTTAGCCACAGCACCCAGTGTGCTGAGTACCACTGGAACCACCTGTACTGGTTTGGCATAACTGAGTCTCTGCAGTTCTATTTCCAAGTCTTGATATATGTGATTTTTTCAAGTTGTTTCTCGTTAATTCTGCTGTCACCAGGTATGGCAATGTCAACGATCCACATGATATCTTGGGTATTGTGTGTTCCAAAACTTTTGTCAGTCTGTATTCGGAAATCCCACAGTAATTTTGCATGCTCATTTTCGACCACTTTTTCAGGCTTACGATCCCACCAGTTCTTTGCTACAGGCAGATGGTAGTTGCCACACAAGTTCCAATGGACCATCTGAGCGACTGTGTTGTGACGTTGTCTCTAGTCAGTCTGAGCAATTGTCTTGCAACAGCTCAGTATGTGATTGATGGTTTTGTCTGCTTCTTTGCAGAGTCTGCATTTGGCGTCATCAGCAGATTTTTCTATTCTGGCTTTGATTGCATTCATTCTAATGGCTTGTTCTTGGGCTGAAAGAGTCAGGCCTTCTGTCTCTTTCTTCAGTGTTCCGTTGGTCAGCCATAACTAGGTCTTTTCCTTATCTACATTATTATTATTATTATTATTATTATTATTATTATTATTATTATTATTATTATTATCATCAACAACAACAACAACAAAAAGAACAACAACATCATAATCTAATCACAAATCATGTATACTTTCAGGAAAATGTTTTGCAGTTTTACTAACTAGACTATCAATTGACTATACTCTCCTACAGGAGTACTACCATCTAATAAATATTTTTAGAAGGTGACAAAATGATTAAAATGCATACTCTACATAGATATATCATCATCCTTATCATTTTAGTCATTGTCTGTCCACTGCAAGATGAAGGCTTCTGCACATGTTTCCAACCTATATGATTCTGAGCTTTCTTTTACCAGTTGGGTCCACAATCCAATTTTGTGGACACTTTTTATCAAGTGGGATCCATTCTGTGACTGCCTTGGTCTACCTGCCATCAATTCTTTTTGCTATGTGACCAGCCCATTTCCATTTCAATTTACTATCTTGATGATATCAAGTGTATAAAATACACATAGACTACTACCATGTTGCAAAATTAGGTTAAAACACATAGATTGGGAACTATATTCAGATTACAAGGGAACATATTCCATATTTTTGGAAGTGTCTTTTGCATATCTAACATAAGTAAGTTGTGATATTGTAGAGTAAGCAAGATGGGGAGTGATTTAATCACTTGAAAGGTTATAGAAGGTTTAAGAAAAAAGAAACTCAAGATTTATCCTGATTTTTTTTTTGCTAAATAGTTGGGGAAAGAAAGAGAGAGAAAAACTTTACCGGGCATCCAAGGCTCTCTTATTGTACTCGGCAGCAATACAGTAGAGTTTGGGTAGTCTTTGGGGAATTTGTTTTTGACCTGGTCTACCTGAAAGAGCTGATAGGCTCCTAGCAGTTCATAAATGTGAAAGATTGTGGATTTTTGACTTTTGATTACTTTGGGGTTTTTTTTTTTAAACGAGTTAATCTAATTATATTAAAAACCAATGTAGAATTAGGCAAAGGAGACTCGGATTCAAGTTTCAACATAGTGCTATATGGTTTGGATTCCCTTAACTTTCTGTGAATTAACCAACCAACTTCGTGAGATTGGTGTTGGGGGAATAAAGTTAGGTAAACGGAGAGATGAATTTAGCAATATGTGTTTGTGCTATGAAGCAACCAAGGTATCATTTTTGCCTCCCCCATTTTAACAAAAATATTGCTGATACAAAAGAAAAGGGGTATAGGGAAGGGTTAGTGCTTGCAAACAATTGCTTTTTATAACTAGAGATATTTTTGAGTTCAAGTGAAAAAAAATCAAATGGCAGTTTCCATCTCTTTCCAATCAAAAGTAAATAAGTGATTATTTGCTGCCTTTTACTGTTTTGTGTGAGATATATTATCTCAGCCTGGTAGGATTCTGTCATACTTAAATTGCTTTGTGTTACATTGAAACAGTAGAACTGGGAAGTGTGTTGCAACTGTGTTGTTACTGATGGTGGTTACATATCATTGTATTAGATATAAGTAGTTCTAGGACTGGTTTCATTAATATTAGTGAAGTCCAGCATTGTCAGTCTTATATATCATTAGAGTCTGCTTTGGAGAACTATTAAATGATCTGGGAAAGATTTTGAGAAAAAAGTGTTACTGTAGTATAGACACATGCTCATAGTGTGCTGGATGGAAAGCTAATGTTATTAAAATTTGTAATTGAGTACTATAGTATCTATTTCATAGAAATTTGTAATCAGGTACAATGGCATCTATTTCAGAAAAATAGTGTAGATTCTGCTGAGGTTCATAAAATATAGGGTTTGCAGGCTATGAAATATATGAAATGGTGTCACATATGTAGAAGACTACATATGCTCATTTACATTTTGTCAGTTTCAAAAGGTTTAAATTGACTGTTCACATAATTAATACAAATCACAAATTAAAATTGGGTGCCACCTCATCTGATTAAAATTCTACACTTGGTATATCAGCATTTTAATTTGATGAACACTAATATATAAATTTTCACAAATCTTTTACAAAATACAGAGAATATATTTTATTCAAATTGTTGGATTTTTAAAAGAAAACATGTTTCATAATTTAGCAGCATTTGTCTGCTATTCACAAAATTATAAAATACACAAAAATTGATATATTTATGAAAATCTGTAATTTTCATTGCAATATCATTTTTTCAAAAATATATATTAAAAGACGCAAATTAAACCAGGTGCGGCATGTGCAAATTAATAGACCAATGGTGTGCTTATCTGTGAGCAGAGAGAGAAAAAAAATAGATCATTTGATTTGTTTAATTTTAAAAAAAATCATTCCTAAAAGCATGTTAAACTAGAAAGATTAGAAAAATTAGTGTGGGGGGGAAGGGAATTGGTATTTAAAGCAATCCAAGTAAATTAACATTATCTTTGAATAATGAACTAGCTTTGGGTGCTGCACAGTCTTAAAATACAGACTTCACTGTTTTTGCTTTTTGAAAATATATATACATTTATATATCTGGGTTTTTAAAATATTGATACTATAATTAAAATGCTTCCAGAAATCAGTAACTAGTCTGCTGAGCAATAATTTTTATTTGTATTCTTGGAATAATAATGGGAAAATATGATAAGTAGTTGTCAATATTAAAGAGGCTTGAAGGGAGAAGGCTTTGGGCCTTGTGGTAGGTAGTAGAATGAAACGGCAGATTTGAGAATCTACATTCCTTTCAGTGTTGCCTTTTCAGTAAAATAAAATTACTTGTATATGAAAACATAGCCTTTCCCCAGCTCTCTTTTTTTTCCTGATCAGCTGATGAAGAGACTAGCAGCTCGCTGCTTTGCTGGCTTGTTAATTTTATCCCCACTAACTGTGATTTCCGATAGCCGGCCTGCTGATAGTGGTAAGGTAAATATCCTTTTTCATTGCCGTCTTGAAGATTCAGTAGAACTACATCGCAGGCATGTGTAGGTGTGTAACACATCAAAAGCTGATGTTCTCTGTGTTTTTCTGTGTACAAATGAGTGCTTAAGGAGAAGCGATAACATTAACTGTTGACAGCCCTGCATGCTGTATTTATTATTAGAATTTCTAGCTTCCAAGATTTGCAGAACAGTTTCTTTTGCATAATCTTCGGGAGCTGCTGTGATGTGTAGTGAGTGTCCTGCTTTAGCCAAATGAATATTAATGAATGTGTGTGCAGATATATACATACATGTATATATGTGTATAGATATATTCATATTCTCTTTTCTCCCACCTAACTCATCAGGTCTTAAGCTTCTTCCTAGTGGTTTGCTGAATGCTGTGGAAGCATGGTAGAAATTGTCTTTTGATTATTAAGGCCTGGGTTAGCGTCTCTCCCTCAGGATTCTGTGTTCATGTTTGTTCGTTGGATTTGCACATCGAAGGATGAATAAGAAACAGACTGAAATCTCCCTGGCATTTTTAACATGCCAGCCTGTTTTGTCTGATGTACCAGGTTTATTCACAAAATGTTTTGCAAGCAACATAACCCAGAGAAAGGAATTGTGTCTGGGATGTAATCACTCTTTGTATATTGATCGTTACACTCACATGATCATAAATATTAGCCATGTTTGGTGCTGTGGAAAAATGAAGGTAATTGCCTTACGATTAGAGCTGTTTCAGAAAAAGATTGATTCACATTTGCATGTATTTTAGGTATTAAAGGGGAGCAGAGAGGACAGTGTCAACATTTATGATTTGAGAAAGCATCACAAAGGTTGATGTAATTTATTTTTAAAAAGCAGGATTGTATTTTTCTTTTCTTTTTCTCCAACACATTGTTAATTTTAAGCTGCTTGTAAAACAGAACTACTTACATCTCTGGCTTTTTTTCTTCTATTTATTTTTTTTTAAGTTCAGGTTCTCTGATTGTCAAATATATTTCTCAGAGTGTGAACAATTTCTTTTAAATCAGATCTGGTTTTGCAGCATTTTTCATTCTGTCATTGTATAGTGTTGTTGGCTGTGATTTAAGGTTCATATTTGCAGGTAAATTTTAAACTAGTATATGTTGCCTGAATGTGTTTGAATTGTGTTGTTTCTTCCTTATCCCATAACACTACTATTCTTTAGATATCAAACAATGCATTGTTTGCTACTTCTGCATTGTGAGTAGGCATTGTCTTAAGGAAAATCACATTGTTTTAGATGTATAATACTGAGACATTTTTTGAAATTCTGTTTATAAATTTGTTTGCAAAAAGAGGTATATGTGTGAATATATTTGAAGGAATTTTTGTTTTGCTTTGTTAAAATTGTTCTGTGTATAAAGATACCTTAAAAATGATATCTGAGTGTAATTGTTTTAAAGAATACAATGGATCATTACTTAATTGAGTGTATATGGTTGCATCAACAAACGCCTTTTGAGGTTGACCTTCCTTTCTACAATCAGACTACTTATGAACAATGGTATTGCTGTGTTTCTAAAAATGATTGATGGTCCCTAAATTTCTTTTGTTCAACTTGAACGTATAAACTGTTCAGTTCATAAACGTTACAAAGTTTGTTTAGACTTCATTTAATATATATTTACGCTTCTTTACATATCTATATATATTTTCCTGTTTTCCTAATTAATAGGCAATTGAAGACGGCAACTTGGAAGAAATGGAAGAGGAGGTTCGGCTTAAAAAACGTAAAAGGAGAAGAAATGTGGACAAGGATTCAGGCAAAGAAGATGGCGACAAGGCAAAAAAGAGGAGAGGAAGGCCTCCAGCTGAAAAATTGTCACCCAATCCTCCTAAACTTACAAAACAAATGAATGCCATAATTGATACTGTGATCAACTATAAGGATAGGTAAGGTACTGTTTTTCCTAATCAGCACTTTAGTTTCTTCGGAACAAATTGCATTTTTCATCCTGCCATAGTTTGACGTTAATGTGCCCTTGCATAGAATTCTAGAAATTTGTTTCATATAAAACTTTCATCAAATTTGAAATCTATGTGTATACACAGAGAGAAAGAGACAAAAAACCCACATGCATAAACTGACACACACACAAACATCTTTGGAAAGACAAACGTTTGTGTATATTCTTGTATTTCTGCTTATGAATTCAAGATAAATATTTGTAGTATTATCCTAAAATGAGAATATAAATAGGTGCATGTGTGCAGGTGTGTGCAGGTGTGTGCAGGTGTGCATATATACTTGTGGATGGATAGATAGAGAAGAAAGTTTGTTTGTTTCAATCAAAGTAAGCAGTCTGCCATCTATATAAAGTTATAGAGAAAAGGTGTACTACTTAAGTAATAGTTTCATATTTCATCCACATAAAAACTTTTCATAAAAGAATAAGATTTTCTCTGTCTCATAATAGTGTTTCAGAAAGTGAACAGTGAAGCTTCTTCTAGGGACTTCATAAAGAAAAACTTGGAATTTTTGCATAGCTAGCAGTAGATTTAGTAGGTTTCTTGAAACACCAGTGGGATGATTATTCTGTATTGGAAACTGCAAGTAAGCAGAGTTCAAATAAATAAATAAACTAAAAACTGCAACCAAGAACACAGTGAAAGGATTGCCCTTTGGGGTTATATTACTGTATCTTGAACACAGTAGTCAGTTTCTCAATTTATTTACACTAGCAAGATATCAAGACTTCCGTGGGCTCTGGGTTTGCTCACACAAAAGGATGTAATTTAAAAGTGCAAAACAGGTAGCCCAAATGTCACCATCAGACTCACACAAAAGGATGATGCTTTTCTTTTTCCTTTATTTTTGCAAGGCAGGCAGTCAGGTCAACCATTTCACCCTTAACTCCTCCTCATAGACTTTTTGGATGTGGCCTTCAATAAACCTTCCACCAAGTTTGAGTCAACAGTTGTGTACTCTTGGTCCAAATAGTGAATTATAAAACTTATTTCTATCCCCACTCAAGAAAAGTAGACTAGCCCAACATGTTTTACAGTGATTTGGGGATCGCCTAACAAAGTTTGTTTGTTTACTTTTAAAAACAAATTATCTCAGAATTATTTAGAGACATATTTTTAGTCTTTTAATTGTGGGTCTAGTTCAGAAGATTCTGAAACATTGTCACTTGGCTGGGAAAAGAATTGGCCCTTCTCCCATTCTTCAAGAGCTGGTACATTTTGGTAATCATTGCATATCTGCAAATAGTTCCTCAGTACTGAAGAATGATACTTTGCATAGAATTGCATTATTTTCCTCTGAGCATTGACTTAGGAATTCTCTCATAACTGAAGAAACTGCTGCAATACTTTAGCCAACTGAATGGTATCTTGGAGTAGCATGGAATGGACACCAAATAGTTATTTAGAGGGGGCATCGTCCAGAGCTGTTTTACATACATACATTACAGTTGTTCTGACCCTGCTTCAAAACATGACAAACCCTCTGTAGTTACCAATTGTTCCCTTTATTAGGAGCGCCAGCATCCCCAGTCAGTCTCTGTCTGGCTGTCCCTCCCTCCCTCCCCCCCCGCCTCTTATTTTGTTCAAGTTTACTTCTGTAAGAACCCTTTCTAACTAATGCAGAAATAATGGCATGGTTCAGTGTTTTAAATGACATATTTGCTAAACCTTCTGTTTACCTACAGGACTCTTGCCTGTAGGTTTATGCAGTGGATTTTGAACCTTTCACATTATTTTTTTCAGAAAATCAAAAATAAAGTCTATTCTGGTGGCAAAGCAAGTTGCAGGCATTTCTGGGTTATGTTTAAGGCTATACAAACTATACTGAAGACTGTGCAGATCTGTTGGACATCACAACCTAATTTAAACCCAAGGAAACATACTGTACGTTTTTATGTGTGTGTGATGTCACAAAACACAAAAATTGTAAAAGTTTATTTTATGCAAAGCATTATCATGCCATGTATTTAAAACATTCTTATTAGTATAGGTATTTTCCAGAGTGAACCAGCTGCATTTATTTAACTTGGCTTTTATTTGAGATTCTCCAAAAATCTCCCTTTGAGACAATATTATAAAGGTTATATATATATGAAATGAATATTCTTGGATTTAGCAGTTTGTTGTGTTGAATTAGTACGCTATCTCCAGGGGATTTCTGCTAGTTTTTGTGAGAACAAAACTTTACTAACTGGGCTAATTCTTGCAAATGTATCGTAGAGCAGAGTAAAGTTTCTAAATGAAAGCTTTTGGCAAAACTTTTCAATAATTCTGGATGAGAAATGAAACTAGTGAAATGACTTGAATAAATGTTTAAAGGTGCCTGATATTATAATCAATACTTTCCATAATATAAAATAATAAATCAGTACATTGAACTCTTAGTTTTCACAAGTTGAAGAATGACTCAGTGTGAAATCATTAAACCAATTTTAGCTGCAATCCTAAAGAAAATCAACAGGGATGGAAAATCAGCATATTTTTGGCATGTGACCATTTCATATTTATTTAGTTACAAATTTGCTTTGTCTGATTTCCATCTGTGTCAGTCTGCATGTGGCAATAAATAACAAAATAATATATGTATTTTGTATCTATTTTATGCATAGTTTAATAATTTATGTAAATTACACACACACATACACATATATATATTTGCTAGAATTATAACACAAGTTGTTTGCCTAAGAACTGCATTGCAGAATTCAGAACATGCAGTCTCTCAGTGATGTTCCAGTCTGTCTTTGAAAAATTAAAAGGGAGCAATATAATATATATGAATAAAAGTAATATGAACCAATGAAGAGGAATAGATGAATTCATTGAGAGAAATATAACTGGAGTTTTAGTTATGAATAGAGGACCTAAAATGCAAATCAGAAAGTTCGAATTGTTGTAATATAGGTTGTTGTGCCTATATACAAAACTAGTAATTTGTAGGTTAATGATAGTTGCATGTTAAGCTCCAGTAGAAAAATCAAATATGAATTTAGGGAAAATTGTTCAACGTTTGAACAAGTGTAAAAATCCAAAGGAAAAATTCTCTGGATTAACTTAAATGAAATGGATGGGTAGGAACAAGATAAGATATTACAGAAAAAGTTACGACCATTCAGAAGTCCAAGTGTGAATGAGAATGATTAGTGAATATCTGGTTAAGAAACACTCTTGTTTGAAATACATGATTTAAAAGAATGAAAATAAATAAGGAAGCATGATGGATTTGATTATGCTGTAAAATTTAGAAAGTGAGTGAAATCTCTTAACTCTTATGAGAGGTTTAAAATGTGAAAAACGAAGAGTCCTTGGTGTTCTCAGAGCTTGCTTGTTTTCTTGCAGATGTTTCATCACCCAAACTAGGTAACATCATCAGTGTTAGTAAGGAATGGAGTTTGCTGTCAGTTTATATTCTGGTGGCTTGCCCTGTCAGTGTTGGTGGTTTGGTCTAGCTGTTTACTGTTTGCTTCTTTGCCAGTTTCTTGATTGAGGTTTGGTTTATTTGATTGTTGGTCTGATGTTAACCTTGGAGTTAATCTATGTTGATCTAGGTGCTGATTGCTGGTAGAGAGGTGCTTGAGTCTTTTTGTTCCTTTTTGGGTAATAGTCTCTTTTGCAGAGTATATAGATGTTGTTATGTGTCTATTGATGGTTGATTTGTTATATTGCCAAGTTAGAAATTCCCTGACATTTTTGCGCTTGGCTTGGTCTAGGATGATCAATTTTTCCCAATTGAAACTATGGTTAAATCTGTCTATATGTTGTGAAATTAAAGAGTTTTCATCATGTCTGACTGCTAGTTGGTATTCGTGGATGCATTCTGCCATTCTTCTGCCTATCTGTCCTACATAGTGGTTGTTGTAGTCCTTACATTGTATGTTGTAGATGACTCCTGTTTTTTTCTTCTTGGATTGTTGGGTCTTTTGGTCTGCTTAGGGTGTTTTGAAGGGCTTTAGTTGGCTTGTGTGCTATGCTGATTCCATGTGATTGTAGCGCTGTTGGTAGTTTCTGAGATATTCTTGATGTGTATAGTAGTGTAATTCTTTTTAGGGCTTGTGTTAGTTGTGCTGTATTGGGTCGAGTGGTCAGTGACTTTTTGATAAAGTTATGGAGCCAAGAAAAACAGGTTGTGAAATCTGCTTGCCACACAGTGAAAAGAATTCTATTACAAAAGCCACAGAATAATCTTCTAGAATTATACTAATGGAAAATATAAAATATATGTTTTGTGCTGAAGAGAACGAAAATAGGCTGCGGATGAAGAAAAAAGTACACAAAAAAGACTCTGCTGTGAAAAATGTAAGAATATGGTTGAAAAGAGCAAGGAACAGTTAAGAGAAACTAAAAAAAGAAATAAAACTATTGTTTTGGAACTGAGTGAAGAGAGTTAAACAAGGAGCTTTCAGAAGAGTGAATGGAATTAAAAATAAAAATGATGAAACACAATTGAGGGAAAGCTGGGTAGACTGTTTTAGAGATTTATAATATGAAAGATAAAGATTTCAAGTGTAGAAATGAAGCAGATGCTTTAAATATTAGTGCTCAAGAAAAAAATTCTAAAAAGACAATTATAAATATGTGATTATCATAAATGGTGATGCTGCCGGTGTAGCTAGTATAACTGAAGAAACATTAAATGTGGAAATAGTTTTCTTATGGAGTGATTTACAACTTGTTAATGTGTGCATGACGATTTCACCTATGCCTGATGAATGAAATAATGCTTGTTCCTCTATACAAAGGGAATGTCAGGAAGAGTAAATGGAAATACTGTTTGTTAAGTGCCCTAGGAAAGTACTTGGACAGAATTTTGTTTAAAATTCTGTTGGATGTGATAAGTAATCTATGGTTGAAATAAAGTATGCTTTAAAAAATGGATGAAATTTCTAGCACAGGGGTGTCACACGCAGATGCCCACCCCAAGTCCGTGAAGGGGAGAAACATCACGAAACGTCATGTGACGGCAACATGACGCTGTAAGTTTGTCACCTGTGGTCTGCAAATGGGAACATATAGTAAGACAATCTCCTTGGTTGTCTAATGTATTTATGTATAAATTTATAAGGAGCAGCTGTCTTAATCGTATGTTAGTTGGTAATGGAGAAATATGTGTACATTATATACCTATGATGTATATAATAATAATGTGCAGAAAATGTTAGACCCAAAGGTGCTTTTTCAAAAAAGCAACTGGACTAAGTTTTTCCTTGAAGATGTTTCACTTCTCATCCAAGAAGCTTCTTCAGTTCTGAACTGACCTCTTGGATGAAAAGCAAAATGCCTTCAGGGAAAAACATGGTCCAGTTGCCTTTTGAACAAACATGATCTGGATGACTGAGAATCTCCGTAGACGGAGGAAAAGAGTTTTTCAGGCAATACAGCCACATAACTGGCTTTTGTCTTAATCTTCCTTTGCAGAGAATATGTACACACAGCCCAGATTCTCAAAGGGAAATGATCTCATTGTGGTTTAGGAACTTTGTAAAACTGCCTACTTGCCAGCCAATAATTCTGCTCAAATTTAGAATATTCAAGTTCATGAGCTAGGTGGGACAGCTTACAGTAGTTGTCATAGTGCCAAGTAATTTTCAGGTGTAATGGACACAAAATTTAAGCATAAAGATTGAGATGTCACAGAAAAACTTATTCAGCCTTGCAAATCCCATAAATTGTCACTTTCAAGCAGTTGCTCAGACATGGTGCATAAAGTCTTTGACAATTCGCCATGGTCACCTCGCCGCGGCCAACTTGCCATGGCCAACTTGTCGCAGGACAAGTTACACTAATATCGAAGAAATAGTCAAATAGAACCCTTAAAGAAAGGATGCCAAAGGAGAGACAAAATAAAATGTGAATGATGAAAATTAAAATATTTTTAATTTTTTAAAAAATAATTAAGTTGAATTGTTGAATTGTCCTGCAGCGAGTTGTCCCGTGGGATCTTGGCCATGGCAAGTTGTCCCATGGTGAGTTGGCTGCAGAGATTTAGTTGTGTTGATTGTGGCAAATTGGCTGTGGCAAGTAGGTTGAGGCAAGTTGTCTCCTTCTGTTGTGGATCTCTACTTATTTTAGAAGGCTATTGCTATTTCTCTTTTTATTCCCACAACAGCAATCTGAGAGTCAGGTTGGGTGGAAGTGGATTGACTAGTCCAAAGTTACCCAGTGAACATTAATGTCTGAGGATATGATACTTATACACATAAATACATTTTCACAAGTGCTTTAAAGAGGACAAATGTCACAGCATTTTGAACAAAAATACTGTCTTGGTAGCTAATGCTCTCTAATCTTTGAACAGTGTAAACTAAATTTCAGGCTAAAGCAACTTCATCAAGATAGGGATCGACCCTTTCCCCATTTCTTTTTTCTCATTCCACTTAGCACAATGAGTAGGTCACATTTCATACATCAAAGCATTCCTTTTTATTATGGGATGTCCATTGGCATTAATGGTGCCTGATTGCACCTCACGCTTCACTGCATTTAATTCTTTGTTAAGCATGCCTTTCCTAGGAATAAGACTCAGATGTAAAAGATTCCTGTTCTATTATCCATCGATTGTAAAATTCAGGTCTCTGTCTGACTTTGCCTTTCAAATTCTGGTTACAAGAATATGAATCCTGTGTTAATACAGAGTCTTAAGCCAAAATTATTAAATGTATATTGTATGTAATTTGATTTTTTTTATGATTGCTCATCTGTCTCATGAGGCAAATAACTTTGCAATACCATAATTACATTAATGAGGACAGATCATACAATAAGTTGTTACTTAGTAAAAAAAAAATCCTATCTTAATAGCTTGGATCCATGTAGGTTTTTTTCTAGAGATTGCAGAATCAGGTGGTTCTAAGTGTTGGTGCTTGTTTTTTATTTGAGTATTATTCACAGTGTATTCTCTGCATCTAGATATCCTATGCTGACAATTATGCTCCCTAATTGTTGACATATGTTGACATATGTTGATAGATTTTGATGGGTTGGCTTAGGAATTAATTTAATTCCAGACTGAGGATATCTGTGTGGACAGTTATTCCACATCTCGGCATGTACCATGTTTCCCGGAAAATACAACCTACCCTAAAAGTAAGTTCTAGCTTGATTTTTACATGTGTGCCCAATATAAGCCCTATCCCCAAATAAGCCCTAATTAAGATCCCGCCCACTTCAGGGTTCAAGGGCCTTGCACAGCCCAATATTTACCTTGCAGGTCCATTTCTTCTGCGGCCACCAAGGCTTTCCTGAAGGCCTCAGCAGCCGATAACAGAGTTCCAGATCAATCCGGAGCTCTGTTATCAGCTGCAGAGGCCTTCAGGAAAGCCTTGCCAGCTGCAGAAAAAGTTCCTGAAGGCCTCTGACAGTGAAAAAGAGTTCAGGAGTGATGCGTGCAAGTGAGGCAAGTCAGTGGACAACATCCCCCCACTGAAAATAAGACCTGGTGCCTTTTTTGGTGGCAAAAAAAAATACAAGACAGGGTCTTATTTTCAGAAAAACACAGGTATTAAGAAAATCAGAGAAAGATAGTTTCGGGAATCCTCAGATCTCAGGCAGAGATGCCATTTGTTGAAGCCATTCCTTTGTTGAACTTAGGAGATAAGAAATGTGCATCGATTCACACTTTGCTTCAGAATTTTGCTTCTACACTTGCTTATTGCCAGTTCTGTAGAAACCTAGAAAGTTAATGATGCATTGATCACAATTAACGAAATTGAACATATCATTCAACATCAGTGTAACTTAACCTGAAAATCGGTCGTTGATGAGGTACAGGTAGTTCTTGACTTAACAACCACAATTGAGCTCAAAAGTTCTGTTGCTAAGTGAGACATTTGTTGAGTTTTCCCCCATTTTACCACCTTTCTTGTCACAGTTGTTAAGTGAATCACCGCAGTTGTTCAGTTAGTCAAATGGCTGTTAGGTCAATCAGTTTCCCCCATTGATTTTGCTTGCCAGAAGGTCACAAAAAGGGATATCATGACCTAGGGACTCAGCAACTGTCATAATATGAACCAATTGCCAAGCATCTGAATTTTGATCGTGGTGATGCTGCAGCGGTCATAAGTGTGAAAAATGTCATAAGTCACTTTTTTCAGTGCCGTTATAACTTCTAACGGTCACTAAATGAACTGTGTTAAATTGGGGACTACCTGTATCGAGATAGTGTTATGGGACTATTCTCTACAAAGCCATAATCACTTCATATTCATTTGAATTTGTTTTCTTTTAAATTTTGAATTGATACTGAATTGTTAATAATGGAATGTTGTCAGAGTTTCCAGTAAAAAAAAATCTGATAGGTCCTTTGAGTGCGCAGTTGTGAGAGGCGTCTCCATGTTAACTTCAAATTTATTCCTGTTTATCCCAAAGGCATAGGGGTGTTTTTGAAATAAGAGAATTGCCTTCCAGAATGGCAAGACATTTGTATAGTGTATAAATACACATAAATATATAAGTTACAGTCTCTGTTTGTTTGCTTATTTGTGTGGAAAAATAGTGGGACCCACTGCAATTATAACACTGAAATGCCACTCATATTTCTGTATGTTCCATTAATTTATGCAGGTCCTATTGCTCTTCAGCATATAATCTGGTAGTTGCTAGGCAACCAAAAGAGAAATAGTGAATGTGATTTTTATGTTTGGTAGATCTCTCTCTCCCTCTTTCATGTATACGTGTGTGTGTGTGTGTGTGTGTCTAAAAGATGTTATTTGAAACAGAAATGTACATATTAAAATAGGATTAGCTTGTATATTAATCATAATTTACTTAACATATCCTTGATTGCACCATTACATTTTTTTTCTCAGAAGAATGCCTAATAGATTTTTTTTCAACCTTTATATACATTTACATACAAAGACAGATACAACATCTTTTTTGTGAAGCACAGAAATCAATGGATGGGGTTCTTTCTCTCCCCCTTTTAGGGGGCATAATTGAATATTCTGATGCTGGTGTAAGAACATACATTAAGCAAGGCACTACTATATCTTTATTCAGTGCTTTTGAAAACATTATTAAACAAAGCTAGCCTATGGCAAATCCAGGCTCCTTGCAAAAGAATTGCATTGATAATATATTTCTTGAATATTAAAACACAAGAACTATCCTTTTTTCCTTGTCTTTTAAAGCAAACTGGTTCGTAGAATTCCCTTTTTAGCAAGCATAAAGAGCTCACAAAGTAACACCACACCTTTCTCTCTCTATATAAACATCCAGCTGATTCTGGTTCTTTTGCATCAGCTTTATCTGTTGTAATAGTTCATCCACGGTATTTTTTTTTTTTAATTGAAGTTCAAAACTTGACTGAATGAAGACTGTCCCAAATTGACTTCATTAGGAATAGCTAGACTATAATTGTTTCATGCACAGATCTGGCTTATTGGCAAAGTGTGTTATGTAAATAAGCAAAGGAATTGGAGATAAAATATCCCAGACTGGCACTGTAGTCTGCAGTTACAGCTCGTTGCCACAATAATGAAGATGTACAGCTGTGCTGTACTTGCATTGAAATTCATTAAAACATGCAGTTTCTGGATAGTTTGGATGTGATTTTAGATGCTAAAAATGATTATTTGTTTCTTCTGGGATACAAATCCATGAGGTAAGTTATGAATATTATGACTGAAAAACTACCATGCTTCTGAAATACCAAACAACAGGATCTTTTCTTTATGATAATAGCATTGGAAATGTTTTTAAAAAGATATTTTGCATATTAAATGCCAAGTCTGGCAATTTCCCGGGGAAAATTACTTTTGAGTGGGGCCCTACTAATTGGTAGTTTAAATTTCCAGTATTTGTCTTGGCTCTCATCCCTATCAGGACACAATTAGAATAAGTGCATTGCTTCTCGTCTGTATTGATGTTTTGCTTCTTTCCTTTCCACAGTTCAGGACGGCAGTTAAGTGAAGTCTTCATTCAGCTGCCTTCTCGAAAAGAATACCCAGAATATTATGAGTTAATTAGAAAACCAGTGGACTTCAAAAAAATTAAGGTTAGTATAATTTTGATTGCCTTTGAATGTGTTTTGGACATTAATTAAAATTATAATGTAATTATTTGCACACAATGAACATAAAAATATTGCTTGCTGTGAATCTTCACATGTAATATTAAATTGTGAATAAGTTATTGAAAACAACTTCTTGATCTATTACCAGCCACCCCAGATGGGAGTAGGGCTCAAGCAAAGAATCAGCCTAGACTCATTATGTAAACACAAGAGGTTATCGGATCAGTATGAAGTAGTTTCTCTGAATGTGGCCAAATTCTGTTATTAGGCAAATTTTAACTGCCCACTGTTAATCCACCACCAATTGTAATACATTATTCTGTTTGTCTTTTATTTGTATTTTTTATTATTATTGTTTTAATGTTTTTATTTGCTAGTCTTTGTTGGTAATACAGATTGATTGATTGATTGACACAAGAGGTCTAGGTCTGACATGCCACCCTCAAATGCCTTAGGCCTTACCTGGTCTTTCCCAGGCAAAAGCTGCCAGCCTGGGGAGATTCCTATACTATAGGCAGAGAACAATAAAGTAAATATCTTGAATTCTACATGTGTGGCTCTGGTTGTTTGTGCCTGACAGCATCTGCACAAACTCTAGAAGTTTGATTTTTTTAAATGGCCAGGTTATTAATTAAAAATGAAATTAAAAACCTTTATTGAGATGCATGATGGAGCATAAAACAAAAGAATATTTCAGCTCTCTTAAACATAAATATCCAGCACAAGCCTTCCTGGAAGCAGGTGGTCCTTCTGAAGTTTCTACTCAATCGGGAAAATTACACCGACAGAAAAGAGTGGTGTTATCTTCAATGGTTTATCACTTTTCCCCGTTTCTGAAAAGCCCCTGAAATCTATATTGGAGAGACCTTCTACAATTGAAAGGAAAGTAGTACTTGCACCGCTGAAGTATGTGAGATGGAAAACAACCAACAAAACTCAGATACCGCTCTTACTGATGGAATAAACATTGCATTTAACTCGTGGATTTCATTATAGCTGCATTTAGGTTTAGTGAATTTGAATGTTGTACTTTCTCTCATTGTGATGTATATGTAAATAGTAACAACATAAATATCATCCTCGTAGTACATAGCAGGTTTAGGTACACCAATAGGGTATGCATCACTAAAGTTTCTGGTATTTCTATTTTTCTGGCATGTATAAATGTTTACCTGAATTAGACACACAGCTTCTTGAAGTATCATTTGTAATTCTTCTTTTCATTCAGTGTTGTTACCTGTTCTTCATCCTATATGTGGAGAGGTTTGGCTTTTTCTGAATAAGGGCTACTATGTTTGTGCTATTTAATTAATTGATAGGGGGTAGAGTGCTTGAATCATTTTGAACAAAGCTACATCTGTTTTATTCCGAGTTACATTGTTCATTAATTTTATGTGTGATTTCCTCCCCTTTCAATCTTTCCCTCTGCCCTTCCTTTTTAAAAATCTACTCTTTCTAGGAAAGAATTCGTAATCATAAATACCGGAGTCTCGGTGACTTGGAGAAGGATGTCATGTTGTTATGTCACAACGCCCAAACTTTCAACTTAGAAGGATCACAGGTCTGATTCAAACAATTTCTGATTCTAAAGCCATCGATGTATGTGTTTGCATTGAATACTATGTATGATCTGGCTCTCTTCGTCTGTCTGGGCCGTTCGATTTAGAATTTCAGCTTCCCATTCTTAGTGGGAACTGAAATCAGCACACTTGAAGGGTGCTGGATTGTTGTACTCTGCTATTCAGTGGGCATGTGAGTTGGAAATACTGGCGCTGAACATTTTATTTTAGGTCTATATTTTGCATAATAATTGTGCATAATAATTTTATATAAAATAATTTTAGATGTGGGGTTTTTTTCTGCTTCAACTTAGAGGTAGTGCTCATTTAATGGCCATTCATTGAGTAGCTGTTCAAAGTTACAATGTGCTGAATGAACGATTCTTATGCCCAGTCCTCAAAATTACAGCCATTGTAGCATCCAATCAAAATTAAAGACTGGGCAACTCGTCTGCACTTACCACTGCAGGGGATACTTCAACTCTCCTCATCTCTGCCCTTTTGGCCACTTTGTACAATGGCACTCCTCAGTGGCAGCAACGGCCCTCAGCAGTCTCAGATGGCTTCCATGGCCTCTGCCAAAGGCAGCTGCCAAAACACAAAGCCCCTGCCACCCTGTATTTTACAGGCCACAGCCATACCTAGTTAACCTTTGCCATCTTCCTCCCACTGCTGACAAGGCCAGACCAGCCTTGGTCCTATGAGAGGCAGTTATTGACTACAAATCTTCTTTCCAAGACTCTTTTTGCGATTCTCAAAACAACACACACCATTCTCACAATGCTCTGGAAGGCTTCTATGGCCTTCGAACTTTCCACAGGTCTTCCGAAACATCGCAAGAATGGCACGTACAGTTTGGAGAATGAAGGTCAGGGCCTTCTCACAAGGTTTTTAGAAGCCCCCAGAATCCTTGTGAAGTGGCATTGCAGATCATCAGTTGAGCAATGGATGCCAGGAAGAGGACACAATCCTAGAGGATAAAGAAGATTAAAGGGGAACCTAAAGCTGGCAGGGCTGAGAACTGCATCTATGCATGCTGCTTTCATTTTGCATTTATACTCTAGCAAAATTAAGAGCAAGATATTTTTTAAAAAGCCCCCAGTCTCCCCCCAAAATCAAGCATCTTATAGCTTGCTTCTGTTTAGTTGAAAAACAGCGTGGAGGGCGTGGATTTTTTCCTTTAATTTTTTAAATTATAGTCAAAAGTTTGGTAATTTTGGGGGGTTTAAGGATGCAACTCAACTTCCTGGACTGATTGGAGAGCTACAAGAGTTCTCCAACACCAGACACAATGAACACTTTTGGAAGATTTATGTTCAGAAAACACCAAATAATCCCTTGAAGTGATCAGTGTGAGAATCCCTGGAACACTGTTTTATATGCAACTACCCAACATGCATTACAAAAGGGACATTTAGAATAGCCAGTTCTGAACCTGCCATTGCTTTTCTTTGGGAATAATGCTGAATTCCAAAGAGAAATCTTACAAATCTTCAGAGAAGACCATTGTCCAGTGCTAGTGACAGAGGGGACACTATATCATTCCTAATGAATGCTCTATAGTCTTAACACCATACCTTGCACGTTTATTGCACAAGGAAGCCTAAAAGTAATAAGAATCCCAAACTAGTTTTAAAAGCAATAAACCATGCAGTTTACACCTATTATCTGTGATAATCTGAAATCCAAGTTAAATGTCTTCATATCCATAAAATGGTTTTGAGTTATTGTAGTTGTACTAATAGTACCAGTTCATTTAAGAAGGAAGATTAAGTTTCAAATTTTCTTTTGCAAATACAGTTATACAAAAAAGCAATCTAATCCAGAACTCAGGGGTTTTTTTTTCCCCAAAGGTGATCTTCAAGTCATTTAGTGATATGAACTGATAAAGTAAAATAATCATTTTTAAAAATCCTTTGAAAAATTTGAGAGATCAAGAACTAACTGTAAGATTGAGTGCTTGTTCCCTCTAGTCCCACAGGTTCTGTGCATAAAAATCATGTTCCCCTTGTATCATGGCCTAGATTAGGGGTGTCCAGTGTTGGCAACTTTAAGATCTGTGGACTTAAATTCCCAGAATTCCCCAGCCAGCAAATGGCATTAACTAGGCTGAAATCATTATAGAGATATAAATCTTAAATAGTGATTCAGGCTCTTGATGGATAAACCAAAAGAATTTTCAGGAGGGGACCTGGAGTTAGGAAACTGCAATACTTTATAACCTTTTACAGCAACTATGGCTGAGCACTTTAGATACTTATAGTTTATATCATAAAAATTCTGTTACCAGCAAATATGAGGCATTTTATTTTTCTGCCATAATTAATGCCCAAGGATTGTGCTTATTTCATGTTGAATATACAGTTAGACTATAATCTAAATCTTAATTAGAGCTTTCAATGGAAGACTTTAATAGCATTAGTACTGCACGATTAAATAACTTAGGCATAAAAATAGGTTTGGAAATGTGAAAAGCAATATAATATGGAAGCTTGCTTAATTTAGTGCATATAAAATTAACCCTGCTATTTCCTATAAAATGCATGTAAGAAGAACGATGTCTTGTTCAGGGAGAGAAGAGGCCATGCTCTTTGTGATTTTTGAATAGAAAATAACCTTCCATGGTGTGGATTTTTGATGAAGCGCAGCTTGCATTTCTGACACACCTTTGCTTTCATGCTCCAGATCTATGAGGACTCCATTGTTCTTCAGTCAGTCTTCAAAAGTGCGCGGCAGAAGCTTGCCAAAGAAGATGAAAGTGAGGAAGACAGCAACGAGGAAGAAGATGACGAGGAAGACGAGTCAGAATCTGAATGTAAGTCTTTTCATTCAAAAGCAGGAACAAGCAATCAGCCTTTTTGGCAAACTGACCGTTTTTGCCATTCAAGACGTAACTAGAGAAAGTTCCATCTGGGCCAGTAAAATAACAATAAAAAGAATAATTCTTACCATTCAGATGATTTCAAGCTAAGTAATATATATATATTTATGGCTTAGCTGTGTTTTTTATAAATCTATGGATCAGAAAAAGGAATAGGGAGGAAATCCCTTATAGAGGTGGACGTACATGTTTGTTTTAAGAGAATCCATTTTGGCATTCAAGTTCTCAACCATTTTTTCCGCTTTCTCAGCAAAATCTGTGAAAGTGAAAATTAAGCTAAACAAGAAAGAGGACAAAAACCGAGATAAAGGGAAAGGCAAGAAACGGCAGGTGCGGGTCAAAGCCAAACCGGTTGTGAGTGATGATGATACTGATGAGGATCAAGATGAAAATGTAAGTATGGCCTTATTGAATCACTGATTGCTTTGCTTTGCTTTGCTCTTCACTGCAATCTGTTTTACATGTACTAATCTTTGTACATTAATAATATGGGGGAGATCGAAAAATTTTTGAAAGAAGTAAGCAGGGAAGTTTGCAGTCTGCTTTCTATCAATTTATGGCATATTTGGACAAAATATCAAAAGTGATGTGCAGCTTGTCCTGAACATCAAAATAGATTGTAGTTCTCAATCCCACAGCAAATCATCCAAGGGATTATAGCTCAATGTATTTTTCAAAAATCTTATGGTATGACCAAGCCTTGAGTTTATAAGCTATTTAAAATAGCTCTCTAATCTCAGTCTGTCAGTACAAAAGCTAAGTATTAAGAATTCACTGGTATAAGAAACAGAGGTAAGAGGGAGGTTATATTTTTACTATGCTTTATTAGATTACGGTTTATTAGTGTATGACGCTCAGAATTGGAGTCAAGTGTATTCTAAATCTAATTAATCTATTCCAATATATATATATATATATATATATATATATATACAGTATATTTTATTTTAGAATTAAGAAATCAGGTTGCCGTTAAATACAAGCTCATTTACGTACAATTCTAGAACTGAAAATACACCAAGTCATAGTAGGAACTATTCTTAGCTTTTCCTCCAAAATTGATTCTGTGTTGGCATCCCATTTTATAAGGGGAAGGGAAATCAAACTGTCTTGTTGCTGTTAATGAATGGGAGCCAGGAATATTTGGTGCTCCACTAGAGATCCTGTTTTATGTTCAGCCAACTCCGGCTGTTTGAAAGTTGGAGGCGGAGTAGCAGCCCCTGCTCTGAATCCTGCAGGCGTGTTGCTTCTTGAATCCCCCAATCTCTAACAGAAACAAGATTCCTTCTTGCGGATCAGCTCCGAGCATAAGTTTGTGTTTGGTTTAACCACAGACTTAGTGACAACATATAACCTTCAACTGCTCCCTTAGCTCTCTGGCTTGAGACGGTTCTGAGGACCTAAGAAAATCCTTCTGAAGGAGTCAAACGCATTTAGTTCAGGATTTATGTCCACTTAGTTCTAGATTTCCAGCTTGTTTCTTTATTGCCATTCCTTTGCTCATTTTTATTTTGAGAATATTCTAACTTTTTCCCTGTACCACTTATATTTAGGACCAGTCGGAAGTAAGTGGAAGTGACGACGAGTGATCCACACAGTTAAATATTCGTAAAGACAAGTTTTCTTCTCTCAGTTTACACCCAGTGAATTCACTTGGTCAGACAGGCATCGGGGTGCTTCTGTATTTATATCATCTATAAATTAATTTTAGGGTTAGAACCAGACAAACATATTTCATGGTGTAAAAAAAAATGTAACATACTGTGACCAAAAAGGCCTCAAAGGAAAAAAAAAAACCTTTGGATGGGAAAAACATGGGTGGATACTATATTTCTATGGGTTGGATTTAGCTAACTAATGATTTGACAATTCCTGGGTTCGATATTTGATTACTGGCATCAAGAACGTTTTAAAAAAAAGTCTTTTGTAGCATTGCTAACCAGGAGCCATTAAAAGCAACTGGTGATTTTATTTTTCATCAGGCAATTTTCCAAGTTTTATTAGTTCTGTATCTGTTTTACATTGTGCTACATAATATGCAGTTTTGTTTTTAATAGCTTCTAAATGTACAGTAGCTAGTCTCTTGCCCGCCCTATACCATTTGTTGCTTCAGTTTATGCTCCATGATCTCTTGAAAAAGAAATGCTTTTTGAATTGTATACATGACATTTATGTCTACTGTAAACTTTACTTTTTCCCCCCTTCCTCTTTTTTTCCCCCTTGATTATAAAAAGTTGGGTTTAAAATGCTGTTAAATATTGCGATTATAGTATAATGAATGGCTTTTTTCATCCAATTCTTTTGTGCTATCATTTATGGTTTGTTACCTTTCCTCAAAGTGTACTTAATCTTTGCTTTCTTTGCACAATGTCTTTGGTTGCAATTCATAAGCCTGAGGCAAATAAAATTCCAGTAATTTTGAAGCAAAGAGTCCTTCCTTTTCTTTACCAGGGCAGGGGCGGGGAGGAAGAGGTTGGTGCTGGTGATCCCCACCTCCATTTGGAAGTACTGAGAGATAACCAAGGTGCTGAGTTTGGGTCAACCTCACAGACATTCATTATTGCTACTGCACTGTTCCAGAAGATGTGTCCCTATGGATTACGCTTACTACACGTTACATAGTTTCAACATGACAATTTTATGTTTTCGATATTCTGGGGATTTTTCACAAATACCTTGTCAGTGGTAAGTGAACTAAAATAAAAATATATTTTGAAACAAATCAAATGATTTTTATAACAGCAAGAATAGCTGTTAAGAAACCACATCCAAGGGGTGATCATTTGGGACCTATTGCTTCTAGTAATGATGGGTCAACTTTAAAAAAAAATCCAATGACGAAAGCAACAAACACTCAATGGGAATTCATCATTTCTCCAATTAGACAATTAGGCCAGGTTATTTGAAGGACCCTGTTTTCCCAGGTAAATCTACCAGCCCACCAGAGTGGAAAGGCAGGGTATGTTACAGGTTCACTCTTTTAAGGAGGTCCATTGATGGGAATAAGAAAAAGGGCCTTCTCCATGGTGGCTCCTTCCCTATGAAATATCCCTGCAGAAATAAAATATAAATGTAAAATGCCCCAAACCACCCACGTGCATCCGGCTTACCTTGCATCCTCCCCTATGCCACAGGATTTGTATGAGGATTACAAAGGAGCTTTATTTCTATTTGTTTCACATTAGTTTTGCCACAGGCCCTCTCTTTAAAAGGAAGACCCTGTGAATCTTATTAAATATTAATGTATCAGATGTGTATGACCATATGTCCAGGCAGGATAAAAATAAAGCAAATAGGGGAAAAAGAAGTAGCACTTTGAAATCTGGTAGCTACCAGTGCAGCAGTGGTGAGACAGTGTCCATGCTCAAATCTATGCATGCTGCTGCACTCTGGACCAGCTGTGTTTTCCAAGTGGTCTTCAAGGGAAACCCCATGTAGAATGCATTACAATAGTCCATTTATAAGGCAACTAGGGTGTGGAGAACCAGACGGCCTACCAATCAGATGCAACCATTCCACCAGATGGATCTATGCAAAAGTCTTAGAACAGGAACTATGAATTCAGCTCTTTGTGCATCAATAAAATAACTGGATTTGACTAGATCACTCTTCTGGATAAGTCTAGCACACATCTCTAGCCTGCATTGATAATGATAGAGTCCTCTACTGTTACCTTAGGATTGGAAAAGAAGTCCTAGAGAACATTATATTTTAACTGATTTTTAAAAGACAAGTAAAGTTGCCTCACATTTTATACAAAGAAAATCATTAAATGTCCCAAAGGCCTTTTTTCAAGAGGCAACTGGACTTCCTGGTTTTTCTTCGAATATATTTTTCTTCTCATCCAAGAAGCTTCTTCCGCTCTGACTGGATGGTGGGGAATGGAAGGATTTGTATTCCATGAAGACAGCTGGTCATTTGCATTCTTTTAGCGAGTCATTAAGGCCACCTGGAGGGTTATCTGTGTCGTCAGAATCACCTGAGTGGTGCAAACGGGAGTGAAACTGCTGAAAGGACTGGGTTGTAGACTGGAAATAGATGATGTTGTATCCCTCACCCTCTGTTGGGAGTGGGCCTCACGCTGTTGTACTGTGTCTTAAGTTCTAAATGTAGTAGCACTCTCACGCAGCGTCACAAGTCTTCTATTCCTCTCCTCGGGAGTTTCTTGCCTACGCTAGTGTTTCATTTTTGTAGTGTTTGATTGCACTTGGCCAATCACCTGACGTTTCCTTGGAGGGCTTAGGGCCCCTTACCAGAGGGAGCCCCCTTGTGGAGTACTGTGAAGCCGTTACCATGGCAACTCCTCTGCTGGTGTACAGTAGAAGCCATTTTAAGGCACATACTCTCCCCCCCCCCAACGGGTATTTGGGGTGTCTTACCCCCACAGTACTTTTTTCCAGAGAATAAGTCACCTATCTACCATGTTTGGTTGAAATTGCTCAAGGTATTCCAGAGTGATGCTGGAACATACAAATACACATACACATACACACGTACACAGTCATTTTTATATATATAGGAGATTTTGTACTATAGAAAATTTTGTACTAAGCCGCTGTTACCTAATCTATACTCAGTCTATGTTACAAGATGCAGGGGAACTAGTTGAATTTGATTGATTTCTGAAAGACATGGGCATTTTATGGGCCCCAAGCCATATTCTGGCCCTTTGTCTATTCCAGTCCAGTCCACATGAGGTCAATTGGAAATTAAAGATCAAATGTAAATAAGCATGCTTTTATTGTGAAGACGACTGCTTTTTTTCCTTAGCAATCTCATTGTACACATGTATTCTGACAATAGTGGTAATAATAATAACAATGGAAATTTTGGGCTCAATTGTGGTCATGTTGAAGACAAGGCTGTAGACAGGGTTCCTGGATAACCTTTATCAGGTCTGCATGCGGTACAACTACATTTTATTTTTGAAAACAACTAGTTTCTTTTTTTAATTTACAAATGTATGCATACGCCTATGCACCTTCACCGCTCTATTGGTTTAGCCCTCTGCAACAGTACCAATTTCTCATGTGTCGTGACCCCTTGGAAAAATTAATTGTCCACCCTTGTTCTCTATTTAATTAACCACAATTCACAAATTTCATGACAGCTTTTGCCACCTTTTTTCCATTAGGTGGAGTTATAACACTTTCTAGTTTCCTGTTGAGTTCATGGAAGATAATATCGATAAAATTCAGTTTCTCTTGCATCCCTTTTTTTCCTCCCACATTATCTTTTTGTGCTTTGTTTCAATATGTTCCATTTGTTTATCATCTAAACTAAGAGAGAAAAACCAGATTTGGGGAGAGATTTGGATATTTTTTATTGAGGAATAACCTCTGAAATTGACTGTTAGGTATACGTAAAACTGGTAAAAGATAATATTCTCGGACTCTGCATAGTTTTTGATAGGAATTACAGGATTGTAATTTAATTGCCTCAACTCACAGAAACAATAGTTTATTGGTATTGATCATTTATTGGCTCTAATAAAAGTTTAGGGAGTGTTTTATGTGAATGCTATTTGGGAAATAATTTCTTTTGTTTTCACAATGTCATTTATGCTAGAAAACAAACAATTGCGGCTTCTCTAAGTATTCAGTAAGATTTTCCTGATTCATCTACACTGAACAGTTCCTATATTTAAAACTGCTTTTAATAGCATTTAATTTTGCATTCAAAGGCATAAATCCTGGGTACTTCTGCACTAGCTAGGAGAAAGGCTGTTCTTTTTAATGCTACTTCTGCAATTTTGTTCTGTTTGCAAACAACATTTTTGTCCTTATGTTATAAAAGTTAATTACCTCAATTCTGCACAGATACAATCCACTAATCTTTGGGATAATGCTGAATGTGGGTGTTTTTTTTTTAAATAAGAACATAAGGGAGCAATGATAGCTCAGTTAAATCAAAAATCAATAAACCATGAATGAATAGAAGCTATAAAAATGGATGAAATAGCTCATCAGTTTCTGGGACTGATTATATTTGTTGGAATTTAAACTGCAATTTTTCTCCATATCCTCAGCAGATGCCATTTCAAATAAATAAAAAAATACATAATCCTTTTAAATCCATAACAGATTGAAGCTCATTTTTATTACACTTTATAGTCTTTTCCCTCATGCTTAGTCCATCATTTAAACAAGGAGAAAAAGATCAGCTTCCCACAAGGTAAAATGCGAGATGTAAGAATGTGTAAGACCAATATAAATTCACAGAAAAAAAAAAGACTTATGGCCATTTTTCGCACTTACAACTATTGCAAATCTCCATGGTCATGTGATCAAAATCCAGACACTTGTCAACTGACCTATATTTAGGACGGTTATTGTGGTTTGCCAGCAGCCTGTGCAGACGGCAGCAGAATCGGACAGTGGGGAAGAACAGAGACCAGTCTGGGTGTCTGGGGAGGACTCAGACAAGGGTCCTGCGTCTGACACAGAGATGGGGCCAGGACCATCTGGGAGTTATGTGCTGACTCCGGAGCCTCCAGAATCTGGCAGCAGTGAGGCAGAGGAACAAGGGGAGCCTGTTCCCAGTGCACGTGTGCGCAGAGCTGCCACAAGGCAAGAGCAGCTAAGACAAAAGGGGTGACTCGGGAGTAAGGCTGGGAGGTGATTGCCCCTCCCATAAGGTATAAAGGAAGTGCAAAGGTAGGAAAACCTTTGCAGGAAGCAACGTCATTCACTCTGATCGGTTTGGACTCTGAAAGCTCTGTGGTGAATTTGTTCTCTGTTTGGTTTTAAAAAACTAATTGGGACTTTAGTCATTAACAGCACTTCAAGTCAAATAAGGTGCGTTCTTATCAGAATTCTTCCAAAGAACTTTGGCAGATGTTCCTGGGACTATTTATAACCGGTTAAAACTCATTCCAGGTTGCGAATGATGATAATTCACAGCCACTGAACTAAAATAAAAGGGTTTGGGATTTTATGTGTGTTTGTTGGTGTCTCAGGAAGCCTTGGTCAGAGCAGGGGTCATGTGATCACCGTTTGTGACCTCCTGACAAGCAGAGTCATTGGAGAGGTCACATTCCCTTAGCAACCATATTACTAACTTAACAACTGTAGTGATTCACTCAACAACTGGCAAGAAAGGTCATAAATGGGGCAAGATTCACTTAACAACTGCCTTGCTTAGCAACAGAAGTTTTGGGCTTAGTTGTGGTTGTAAGTTGAGGACTTCCTGTATGCACAAATTGCTAGAAATCAGTGAGGTAGGTGGTTTCCCGTCATTTTGAGGAAGGAAAAAGCACACAGCATAGGAGCAAAGCAAAACTTAGTTACCTTCTATTATAAGTAATTCAACTTAGAATTTCTAATTCAGCGTAATACATCCATAATCCACCTAGGATGGATGGATGTTTTCTTTTTTCAAATATACTTTTTCAGTAAACTAGAAAATAACTGTTCGTGTAGCTGTTCTGTGATTTTCTGAATTTATTTTTGCTGTGATCCTTCTCTGTTAATATTAGAGGAATTGTTCTTTCATTCCCTGGAAACTTTTTATTCCCTTGGCCTTTGTGTTATATTATTTCAATGTTATTATTCACACTTATTGATTTGTATTTGGCAGAAGGGGATGTTGCAAAAATGCTATGAAGTGTCTAAAGGTTTTAACTCGATCTATTTTTGTCACATGTTATGCTGACTTTGGCATCTCTGTGGCAGAAATGCAATTGAGAAATTTTGTTTAGAAAACTTTATTTATTCCATAAATAAGCATAACAGAGGCCTATTTATGCCTACAAATAAGCATAAGAGGCAATGAACAATGTGCCAGTTTTAAACTTATTTCTTTAATTGGAAATCAGCAGAAAATACAGGTAGTCCTGGACTTACACTTCATTTAGTGACTGTTCAAAGTTTCAACAACACTGAAAAAAGTGACAGAAAAAAGTGACTTATGACAGTTTTTCACACTTATAACCATTGCAGTGTTTCCATGGTTACATGATCCAAGTTCTGATGCTTGGACACTGACTGATTCATATCTATGACGGTTGCAGTGTCCCGGGGTCAAGTGATCACTTTTTGTGACCCTCTGACAAGCAAAGTCAATGGGGAAGCCAAATTCACTTAACAACTTTGTTGCCAATTTAACAACTGCAATGATTCACTTAACAACTGTGGCAAGAAAGGTGGCAAAGTGGGGCAAAACTCACATAAGAAATATCTGACTTAGCAACATAAATGTTGGGCTCAATTGTGGTCATAAGTTGAGGACTACCTGTAACCAGTAGTACTGGAATTCCAGACAGGAAGATACAAAGCAAACTGAATTGGGAGAGAAATTTGAGAGGAAAGAAGTGAGGTGCCAACTTTACAGGGGAATCTGTACTATTAAATCCTGTAATCTTAGTGCCAAATAATGAACACTGTAACACAATAAATCACAACTTCCTTAGAAAAATGGAGTCTAAAAAAACCCTATCCTAGTATACATAGAATAATCACCGAAGAAACTCCGGCGGATTCAGCACTCCACAGAATGTATGTATGTATGTATGTATGTATGTATGTATTTATTTATTTATTTATTGTCAAGCATATATGAGAACAAGTGTAAGTATGAACATAACATATAAACATGTAAGTATAAACAGGTATAAGTATATATATATAATAAGTGAATACGAATAAATGGGAACAGTAGGACAGGGATTGAAGGCGTGCTGGTGCGCTTATGCACGCTCCCTTACAGGCCTCTTAGGAATGGAGTGAGGTCCACAGTAGGCAGTTAAAGGTTAAAGTTTTGAGGGTTTGAGGATGTAACAACAGAGTCAGGTAGTGAGTGCCAGGCATTGACCACTCTATTGCTGAAGTCGTATTTTCCGCAATCGAGTTTGGAGTGGTTTACTTTGAGTTTGTATCTATTGTTTGCCCATATGTTATTGTGGTTGAAACTGAAGTAGTCCTATGAACAAAATCCTTAGCCACCCATTGACAGGTAGGATGTTGTAGCAGACAATTCTGTGTACTAAGCTTACTGATGTAAGTTCTCTAGGTCCAAAATTTCAAGCCTGGTGGCAAAAGGTATTCTATTGCGAGCTGAGGAGTGGAGTACTCTTGTCATGAGCTGAGGAGTGGAGTACTCTTGTCATGAAATACCTTTGGACTCGCTCAATCATATTAATGTCTGTTATACAGTGTGGATTCCAGGCAGATGAGCTGTATTCAAGAATTGGTCTAGCAAAGGTTTTGTATGTCCTGGTTTGCAGTTCAATGTTACCGGGGAAGAAGCTTCACAAAATTAGGTTAACTCTTAATGCCTTTTTGTTAATGCTGTTACAGTGAACTATGAGGGTTAGATCTTTTGAAATGAGTCCTCCTAGGTCCTCGACAGAGTATTAATTTATTAAAATTAGTAAATCACCTTCATTTTGCTATAATTTTAAAAAATAAAAAGTCAAATTGATATTTTTGGTAACTACATAGTCATGTGGGTGTAGGTTTTTTGCCACAACACAGGAGGCACTAGCCATTATCTCTTTCTGAGATGTTTTTTCAGTAGTGCAGAAATAGTCCTGGATTTTTCTCGTAGGCCCCCATCCAACTTCTGCCATCTGCTGCAAAAAAATTCCAAACATAAACACTGATGTTGAATTATATCTGGAAGAACCAGCCTGAACCCGTATACACACATGAACAGCTGTAGGTAGAAATGTTAGGAGTCAGAATGCTGAAAAATTTACAATAGAAATTTGTTAAGCAGCCATGCATGGAACATTTACAGGAAAAGGAAGTATATATACTTCAAAAATAGATATCTGAGATGATGAGGCACTATTTGAGACATTTAAGGAATAATTGAGAAAATAACCCGGGAGATGTCTTAAAACATTAGTTTACTTAATTTTACATTCAACAGCACATTGATAAAACCATCCCCAAATATATACAGGTAGTCCTCAACTTATGACCAAAATTTTTGTGGGAAATTTGTTAAGTGGGTTTTGGACCATTTTACAACTTTTCTTGCCACATTTGTTAAGTGAATCACTGAAGTTGTTAAGTCAGTAATACGGTCGTTAAGTAAATTTGGCTTCTCCGTTGTCTTTTCTTGTCAGAAGGTTGCAAAAGGTGTGATCACCCAGGACATTGCAATTGTCATAAATATGAACCAGCTCCAAATGTAAATCATATGACCATGAGGATGCTACAACGGTGATAAGTGTGAAAAATGGCCATAAGGCCCTTTTTTCAGTACCATTGTAACTTTGAATGGTCACCAAATGAACTGTTGTAAGTTGAGGACTACCTGTACCAGAGTCCTATGAACAAAATCCTTAGCCACCCAAGTTTTCATTTCATCTTTCTATTAATCTGTTTGGCTGCATTCTTTCCAGAACTAGTACACTGTCATTGTTATAGTTTGCATTTGTATTATTGGAGTTGGACAGTTTATAAATTAAACAGATAGACAAACTAATCCAGGCAATAAAACACATAAAAAAACAGATCCTAATTATCTCAGGAAAATGCTTTATGCATATGCACATTACATATGCTTTTATTTTCATGATAGAATTTGTTCTGATGCACAAACAGAGCTCTCTTTTCTGATGATGGTTTTTGACCTGCACTCTGTCATAAGCATACAGCATACAACTCTGAAGTGTCGTAACACCAAGCAAATGAATACTTTGTGATATCTCCCAAATTTGGCAACATTAAGATTTGTGGCCTTAAACTCCCAGGATTCCACAGTCAGCCATGGAGAGGCTGGATGTTGAAGACCATAAATCTTAAAGTTGCCAAGTTTGGATCAAATGGGGCTTTGATATGATTCAGCATGATCGTTATGGTAAAATTGTGTTGATTGTCTAACTCAATGATAATAAACTGTATTTGCATCTCAAAATCCCTTTGTTTTTGTGGGAAAATATGCACAACTTCTGTGCTGACTCTTAATGGCACAGGACACATTTTTTTATTTCCTCGTGGCAGTTAAAGTGACAGAGCAAGGCTAATCCTATTAAATGAAGGAGGTTCAAACCTCCTAAATTCTCAGATTTGGTAATAATAGGAGAACTTCAAAGTACAACTTTGAAATGAAAAGTACCCTATACATTTAAAATGGACTGCTTATCTGAAGAAGACAGGACAGAAATCTTCCATTTTAAAGGAAATTACTGCTACCTGTTGCTTGCTACCAGGTTCAAAAAGCTGCTCATCAGACTACTAAAACACACACTTCCTGCTGTCATTAATTGGCTCCTAATTAAATCAATGACCAGTCATTTGTTAAAGGGGTATTTTGCCAACTCCATCCAGAGGTTTTTCCTTTTCCTTTGAGTTCGAGTTGGAAGAGGCTGAACTGGGACTATGGCTTCTCCAATTGAGTTGGAAACCTGCAACACAAACTCTATAAATTCTAACAGAGGGAAGCGGGGAGAGGGGGAGAGAAAGAGAGAATCTACTGCAGAGTTTCAAGAAAATGTCTCAGATGTATAACAGCCCTGAAACCAGAAATTATTTTGCAGGCACCAATGCTGTTGCCA
The DNA here is from genome assembly GCF_049901715.1 of Pseudonaja textilis. Taxonomy (NCBI): domain Eukaryota; kingdom Metazoa; phylum Chordata; class Lepidosauria; order Squamata; family Elapidae; genus Pseudonaja; species Pseudonaja textilis. The sequence goes on along the minus strand of NC_141991.1, from coordinate 190,607,372 downwards.
TGGTTTCTGAGGCAATAACTTCAAGGTCATTTCCTGAAAATCCTTCACTCCTAATGTCAGTAGAGTGTTAGATCCACTCTTTCCAATCCTCAGTGGTGCTGGCCATTACCAAGGTTCAACTGCAACAGCCTTCCTAAAAGGCCCCAAGAGAAATATCTGAAGTATTTTCCGATAACCATCAGACAAAACACATAATGAGACTGGAATTTAATGATGCTGGGCTTTTCCTAAATTCAAAACCGCCAGCAAAACACCCCAACAAAATGTGATTTTCTTGGCGCCTCAGCTGTGGCCTCAAGAAGCACCAGGCCACTATCCTAGACAGCAATTTATATAGGTAGTCCACACCTTAACAACCACAACTGAGCTCAAACTAAGCAAGTTAAGTGAGTTTGTCCCATTTTATAACCCTTCCCAGCACACTGCAACTATCATAAATATATGTCAGTTGACAAGCACTCAAATTTTGATCACATGCAATGGTCGTAAGTATGAAAAACAATTGAAATCCCGTTTTTCACTATTGTAACTTTGAACGGTCACTAAACAAATGGTTGTAAGTCGAGGACTACTTGTACACCAAATACTCAAGATACTAAACATACTAAAACAAATGGAGCCCAATAAACTTGTTCTGAGATAAACTTGCTTTTTTCTTCTCTCTTTCTGAAGATTGATAGTGAGCCAAATGACAGCAGAGAGGGTGCACATTTTCACCCCTTTCTCACACTTTTTTGTAGCATTTTCTCCAGTAAAGAACTCTGGAGTCCTCAAAAACTTACAAACACATTTGATCCACTCGGATAGGTGTTCCTATAGGAAGGCAGCATCTAAGAATGGATGTTGGATTTCTGCTAGGAACTACCTAGCAAAATTGGGATTGGTTTATGTTCAGTTGCATCGTCACTCTATCGCAAACTCCCCGGCCTGAGAAGTATCCCTAGGAGAATAAAACAAATAAAATTGGCAAGATCTGTGTAAGTAAATGCCATCCCCTCAAGGCAGCGCAGCATTAATTCATGCAATTGAAGCATTCATTAGTAGAACCCACTGGGAAAATAAAAAATAAAAACATCCACTAAAGAAGGTGCAACTGTAGGGAACTGGCTTCCTTCCACCCCTGGCAGTGGAGTTTCCCTTTAGACTAGGCCTCGGCCTTGCTGTAGGTGAGTAGCTACAATTTTATTTGTTATTAGGCTGTAATTCAATATTTTACTTCAGTGATTCATAAGACTCAGGCCTGGATGCTTCATATAAAAAGGGGTGTTTTCAAGTAAGTACTTTGAATTAGACATTTTAATGTTTTTTCACTGTTTTAATGCTTTTTTTTTACTATTTTTATTGTTTTAATTTTTTTAATTAATTTTAATATATGTTGTAAAATGAGAGTTGCCAAAAATCATTTGCTAAGATGGGCAGCAGAAAAAGGGAGGAAGGAAGGGAAAGCTGTCAATGCCATAAAGTTACTTAAATGGTAAATTACAAACTCTGTAAGCTCAGAGGAATCCACTGGGATCAAAAAGTCACAATGTCAACCACAGCCATGTGATCCCATCCCTTTTCTTCATGCTTACTGAGGCCTGTAAAATAGGTTGGAATTTCATTCACATAATTGTGGCCACCGTCTGAACTTTTTTACACAGATTCATGCACCCAGATACACACACAGAGGCGCATACAGACCATAGATGGATCCCCCTGTGTGTAATTAAGTCTTCTTGGAATTTATAAGTAAACCTCCTTTTGCTCAAGCTTCGTCTCATTTTGAATTTGCGTTATATCATCCTCTTGGAGGACTCTGTGATAAAAAGGCAAATATCCAGAACATGAAAAATAGTTAAGGTTTATTTTAATAGGAATCTGTCAGCCCTCTGAGGTAGGTCTGCTCAAGTGAAGGCAAAAGCAGGAACAGCACGAGTTGCCTTTATTACAGTAAAATAGAAAAGCAGCAAGTTGAAAGCCTGTCCAGTGTTCTCCCTGGCTGAATAAAATCAATTTTGTTCTATCTCGCCCTTCCTTCCATCTCAGGACTGTTTAATCTCTGTCCCAAATCCCCTTAAAGTAGGGGCAGGCAACTATGGCTTCTTTACAATCTGTGGACTTCCAAGTTCCAGATTTCCTGAGCTAATCATGCTGGGTCAGGAAATTGAAGTCCACAGGTCGTAAAAAGCCTTTATTGTTCATCCCTGCCTTAACCACTTGCTCCTTCTGGCCTGCCTTAAAGAGTCTCTCATATCTTCCCAAAATCAGCTCTAGATTCCTTTATAGAAGCAAAATAGTTTCTTTCTGAAACAAGTCAAGAAGCACAGTGTCTTATTTAGGTAAACGGATAATTTGTAGTGTGGATAGAGATTATCAGTTTGGATTCAGATCAGTGACTTTCAGTGACTTTCACTTAATGGCTTTATTGCTTTCTTATTCATCCAGATGGTGTTGATATCTGAAGCAAGGATTTCAACAGATCTTTATATTCATTTAATTTTTCAACGGTATTCCACTTGGGACCAAGATGTTTCCTGCCTAAGCAGGGGGTTGGAATTTATAGCATCCTTCCCCTGCCACGCTCACCAAGCCATGCCCACATGACTGGTAGTACAAATGTTTTGAATCCCACCACTGAGATGGTCTAAATGGATACGTGACAAAGTGCATTGCCCAGACCTGGTTATGTGATGGATATAGCATTGGTCACACTAAGATTCATTCATTTATTTATTTATTTACTTTTAATATTCTACAAGTGAAGGAAAACAAGAATACAAGATAACAACACATAACATTCAGTCATAGATTCTAAGTATTAAACTAAACTGTATATACACATACATTTTACAGTAAATTAATGAAATCCATTGTTTAGTTGGGTCTCCTAATATGAAGGCAATAATGTGTTCCAAATCTGCTCACTAATAATATTTTTAAAATGAACTCTGTTCTCCTTGTTTCTGAGATCTATATATTATCTTTTTATTCTTAGTTTTTCATTATTGAAACCATGAAATACAATTTTTGTTTGTCACAGTGTTAATTTATTAATATTTTCTCTGGCACTTTCTGTTGGAAGAGATTAAAAAAATGTTTTAACTGCTGCAGTTTCTTGCCCCAGATTTTTATTTCTTTTTATTTACTTTTCATATTGGGATAAAATCATTATTAAACAGTTTGTTTTAGCTTTCAGTGCTATGAATTCCTAGATATCTATGGTCCTAGTCATCCAGGTCATGGTTGGCGCTTTTCCAAAGGCAACTGGACTTTCTTGGATATTTCCTTGAAAACAGATTGCCTCTTGTCCCAAAACTGAAGAAGCTTCTTGAATGAAAAATGAAATGTTTTCAAGGAAAAAATATGACAGTCCAGTTGCCCTTTGGAAAAACACCTTTGGGACAAATTCCTAGTTCCTTGCCTTCTACCAGAATATTTAAAATTCTATCTTTCTTTGTATTTTAGAATAGGTATGAAACATTAGTTGCAAGTTTTGAAAATATATTAATAAACCTGATGCTTTTGCAAATTCTTCCATCCTAATGTAATTACAATAGCTATGTTACCAACATTTTAAAAAGTGAATATATCATGCACAAATAAATTTAATAGATAATTTATGCCTCTTACTTTATCCCTGTAATTTCCTTCCTACTAAGAAGAGCTACCACTACTGTTTCTATAATGAGGTTAACTAATAATGTACATAATGGCAGCCTTTCTTGGCACCTTTTGAGATTGGGAATTGTTCAGAGTCATAAATATTCATTCTTATCAGGGTACTAGCAATATTACAAATTTCATTTCTTATGCTGAAAACATTTCTGAATTCAGCAGAAAATCAGAAAATCTAGGACATAATATTGAATCACATTATTCCTGTTTAGGAAATGAAGAAACATAGAGACACAAAATCTGAGCTGCAGAAATACAGACAACCACTAGATGGCAACAGAGATTTAAAAATGGTGTATAGCAGTTTCCTGCCACCTGGAAGTGTAGTTTTTAAAATGAGGGTAATCACATTACAGGCTTATTGTTGGGTAGTGGAACAATTTCTAATTGCTTGTTTATGATTGAGAATCCAATTTAGGACAGCTGTGGGGATTTTGGGGGGGGGTAGGTAACAATATTATTCAAGACTGAGAAAGGGCAAGTGTGCAGAAAAAGCTTAAGAGCCACTGATCTAAAGTGTGATCCTGATTTTTGTAGCCTGAACTTGGCCACAAGGACACAAGAGTTACATCTCTTCCTCTTCTTCTATTGTGTGCTTGTGATACAGTGATAGACAGTATTTGGCCTGGGTGACTTCAAATGTCTTTGTATATAGTATGTTGAGATCAATCGCAGATGGCATAAAATCAATGGTCACCAAGGTTTTGTTAATTTCAGATGTCACTACAGGAGATTTATGAAAGGTTGAACGTGACCTAGTAAACACTGGTGTTAAAGCAACAGAAGAAACTGCAGTGGGTCATAGGTTGGTATTCAGTGCATGTTCACAATCATATTTTGAAAGTCTAAGAGCGTATCATTTAGTGAAGGGATGTCCAACCTTGGCAACTTTAAGACCTATGGACTTCAACTCCCAGAATTCCCAAGCCAGTCATGCTGACTGGGGAATTCTGGAAGTTGGAGTACTTAAGTCTTAAAGTTGCCAAAGTTGGATATCCCTGATTTAGAGTTTAATGATTTATGTAGTGTCTTCAATGCAGAAAGGCTTTCTGAGCCTGTGAATGTGTATTTAAATATGGATGGGAACATTAATCCTTACAAAGAACAGCTGTCTTCATTGTAGCATTGCAAAGAAATAACATGAATCTAACCTTGTATCCAGCACAAAGTTCACAAATGGATATAATCATTTTGGAAGATCTGGTCATCCAAATGTTACATGTATTATTTTAAACTATTGTTTGACATATATTCATGGTGAAAATCTGGATATTATGTCAGTTTACGGGGAACTATTAAAATGATTCCAGCTGAAGACAGCTGTAATAGCACATGCCAAATCCCAAGAGATCTCCATAGAGGGTTGTGTTGCTGAAATCTATGTTGTGTTTGTATTAGGAACAGCAATTCAGTCATTTATTTGAGAAAAACATATATAGTATGGTCATAGTTTCATTCATAGCATTCTCCCAGGAAAAAGAAGGTTATACTGTTAATATATACTGTATTATGAACTCCGCATCTTGAGTGACTCTGAGCAGGAAGATACAGATCAACTTGAAATATTTTTAATAGTAATACTATTAATAACAATAAGAAATATGTATGTATAAAATATGTGTGCATGGAGAATATCCATTGCATTTTGTTCATTTTAATGCTGAGGATGACCCTTCTTCCTCCACTGGCTTAAGTTTTATTACAATCCTTTAAGCCCAAAGGAAGCACACATGACAACGTATTTTCTCTGCTGATTAATCACCTGAAATATCTCTTAATCGATAAATCATTGATCTAGAAATGTCCAAAGAGCTGGCAAACAAACCATTCCAAAATACACAAATGAATAATGTCGAAGTATGGTAAAACTATTGTAATTTCCAGCGGAAGAAAAACATTTCTACATGATGTGACTGAAGAAACAAAATAAGAAAGTAAAATCCGCTAAGCAATAAATAGGTTCCATATGCACTGGCCAATATCTGGAAAAGGAATGGCTGTTAATCAATTCCCATCTAAATATCAGATTTCTTTAATTTAATGCCTTCCTGTGCCTTAACTTTTCAAGAAGACAGCACATTGAAAGTCAGCAAGAATCAAGCTCAACTTGAAGGACACTGTCTCATTAAACTGACCATATTGGCCAATAACAAGCATTCAGTAATACTCTGAATGTAGCACAAGTAGTGTGCTTAAAACAGTTCATTTAGTCACTGTTCAAAGTTACAACAGTACTGAAAAAAAGTGACTTATGACCGTTTTTCACACTTAGAAACACTACAGCATCCTCATGGTCATGTAATATACATTCAGCAGCTTGGTAACTGATTCGTATTTAGGATGGTTGCAGTGTCCCGGGGTCATATGATCCCGCTTTGTGACCTTCTGACAAGCAAAGTCAATGGAGAAACCAGATTCATCTTAACAACTGTGTCACTAACTTAACAACTGCAGCAGTGGTGGGGATTCAACATTTTTATTACCAGTTCTGTGTGCGTGACTTGATGTGCATGGCTTGATGAGCATAGCTTGGTGGACATGGCAGGGGAAGGATAAAATCTCCATTCCCACCCCACTCCAGGGGAAGGATACTGTAAAATCCCTATGGTCTCCCCACTCCACTAACCTGCTTTCCAGCTCCATTCTCCTGTACAGGGCAACAAAAGAAAACCCAGCCAATCAGCTGGGACTTGGGAGGCAGAGAATAGATGGGAGCGGGGCCAGTCAGAGGTGGTATTCTAAACTACTCAAAATTTCCGCTACCAATTCTCAGAACTACTCAAAATTTCCGCTACCAATTCTCCAGAACTGGTCAGAACCTGCTGAATACCACCTCTGAACTGCAGTGATAAGACAATATTTCTATTCTTTTCATGCAAGAAGCCATTAGTACTCCTTCCAAGTCTTCCAGATTTTGAAAATCTGTGCCTTTCATTAATGATTTTTGATGATGCCTGCAAAGAGCAAAAGCTCCTTTTTTTATTCTTGTTAGCGCACAAGATCCTTTCTTTGGTTCAGGGTGAAATGCTGTAAATACTTATGAATGGTCTTTGACCAAACAAACATGATTCAAATGCAGCTAAGCAGATAACCCACACTTCCGAGACATAAACAGTGATGTATGCCCCATTGTAGCATATACAACAATTCATTTAGTGACCGCTCAAAGTTACAACATCACTAAAAAAAAGTGACTTAAGAACATTTTTCACATACTTAACAACCATTCCAGCATCCCCATGGTCAGGTGATCAAAATTCGGATACCTGGCAGCTGATTCATATTTGCCACCTTTGCAACCTTCTGACAAGCAAAGTCAATGGGGAAGCCAGATTCACTTAACAACTGTGTTCCTAAATTAACAGCTGCAGCGATTCGCTTACCAACTGTGGCAAGAAAAGTCATAAAATGGGATAAAATTCACTTAGCAACAGTCTTGCTTTGCAACATCAATTTTAGGCTCAATTACCTGTATAGATAATCCACAACTTATAACTATTCATTTAGCAACTGTTCAAAGTTACAATGGTGCTGAATAAAGTGACTTACAACTCATCCTCGCATTTACGTTCATTGCAGTATCCCCAAGATCACACGATCAAAATTCAGGCCCTTGCCAAGTGGTATGTAATTATCCTGGTTGCAGCATCCTGGGCTCATTGCCATTTGTGACTGTCCCATCAGTGTTTCTGAGAAAGAAAATCCATAGGGGAAGCCAAATTTACTTAATGACCCTGTGATTCACTGAACATTGGCAGTGATTCACTTAACACTTGTTGCAAAAAGTCCTAAAATCTGTTGTGACTCACTTAAACAATGGCATTGCTTAGTCACAAATTCTGGTCCCATTTGGGGTCATAAGTCAAGGACCACCTATAGCAGTGGTGGCTAACCTTTTGGGGCTCCTGTGACAAAAATTGTTTGTGCGCTTGTGTGTGCACGCTCACATGCCAGCACCCAGAAGGCAATGCACGCTCCCCCAATGCCCCCTATGCATGCTTGCGCAATCCCCTCCCCCCACTGCCTCCTTTCCTGCACTGCACCTCCTAGCTGATTTTTGGCCCATTTGAGGCTTTATTCGGCCTCCAAGAGGCTTGAGGAAAGCTTCTGCAGGCTTTGCAGGCCAAAAATGGGCCCTTTTCATCACTTCCGGCATTTCCGGAAATACTGGAAGTGATGAAACGGGCCTATATTTCAGCCTGCAAAGGCTTCCCTCGAGACTCTGGGAGGCTGAAAAAGGCCTCAAACAGGCCGAAAAATCAGCTGTGAGGCGTGCGCATGCACAGTGAGGTTAAATTTGCTTGCGGCTTGCGTGCCAACACAAATTTAAAACTTTTAAACTCACCATCACGGACCTATAGTCATGTAAAAACAAGCTAGCCAGCATGAAATACCTTTCTTTTTTTCTTTTATATCAGAAACCTCATTTACCTAAGGAATGTGAATGAACAATAACAAGAACCAAGGGTCAACTTTCTCCTATGGTAATTCTTAAGGCTGCCAGACAGCATTTTATAACAACGAGAGAGACTGATGTGTCAAGATTGGCTGAAATTAAATACGAATAGCATGAAGATCTAGTTTGCCTATTCACTAAAAGGAACACTGAGAACAGAGTGGAATGTCACAAAAGAATGCACAATGCAAAAAGACGTGCCTCACTCTTTCAGCCTCCTCTACAGTGCTTCATCTGGGCAAAGTCATTCTTCTGAAAGGGAAATGTTATGCTGTCTTCTATAAGCAACGGTGAGAGGGGCAGAGCACTGAAACAGGCCATTGTGAAAGCTCTGTATTGCTTCAGGGTTACAAGGTTACTCACAAGCATTTGCTGTTTTCTCAATGCATTCTTAGTTTTCTCTCGAGATGAAGCTTTATTCTGCCCCTTCTCCTGTATCAGATTGGTACACAGAAAAAGCAGCCTAGTCCTGGTCCTGTAAATCTTGTAAGTGGCCATGAATGCTTTTTTTTTTTAAAGAAAGGAAAAGAAAGAAAAACGCCTATGCATTTTTTTTTTATCACACCTGCTCTTTGAGTTGACAAGTGGCATGTACTTATCAGTGGAACCAGTGGAATGGATTGCCTTCAAAAGTGGTGAGTGCTCCATCACCAGAGCAGTGGGTTAGATTAGAAGCTCTCCAACATCCCTTCCAACTCTGTTATTCTGTTGAGGCAGAAACAGAAACACAAGAAAAACTCCAATATAGATATTAGGACTTCTGCAATTTTTGCATTAACTCCAGATCTTTTCCAGAAGTTCAGTTGGGTGAATTAATAAGCAGCATTGCAATTTGATGATGGATGAAAACCATTCTAGAAGCCTCTTTGCTGTTAAGAAAATTGATTGAGAAGTAGTCACTACACATTTCTGACATAAAGTTTCAAGGATAATATCATGTGGCCATTTTTAAATAGATTACTATTGTTAACCCATCAGTAGGCATTGAAAGATCACAATAGGATACTGGCTGGGGAATTCTGGGAGTTGAAGTCCACGGGTCTTCAGAAATATTGGCTTAAAACACCTGAGAGGTATATGAGGTACTTCGGTTTGCAAAACTGGGGAGAAGGAATAGACCACCTTATATATCTTCTGAAGATAAATTATGATGTAAAAAAGCAAGAAAGAATGTCATTTTGATTCACATTCAAGGAATTTAATAATAAAGTAATGGTAACAAAGCTGAGTCAATAACCAGTACATATTATAACACTAAATCTAAAATTTAGTGTTATAATATCTAAAGAAAATCTAAACTTTCTTTTTAAAAAAAGATTAATTGTGTTGTATGGAAGCAAACAACATACATGTCAGTCAGAATACCATACAGTACTGGATATATCCCCAGATATACAGGGCACCACCTATATACAATTAATTTTCAGTTTAGTGGACTCTGGGTTCAACCTTAAAAATGTTTATTTGGATCCACTTTCATTTAAAATAGAGGCTTTATTGAATCAATAGGGAGTTTCTTAGTTAAACTGAGGTAAATAATGCCATTTATGACTGTATATTTATACATTTCTACTCACACACATACATACATACATACGTATACACATACATATGTAAATCACAAATGACAAATTGATGCAAATGGTGTCAGTTTGGATTTAACCGATATTTAGACTGAAGATGCATCCTTGTTCTCTAATCATTTGCATCTGTGAACTTAATAATTCAGAAGCATCTTCCACCACTCAGTGAAAATGTATGAATTGTTTACACAAGAAGCAAAAACTTAATAATTTATTATACTCTGGTTGCTGAAATTAGTTAATGGGGGAGATATTTTTTTTCTGCATTGCCTGTTTCCCACTCCCCTCCGATACATTCACAATAGAATAGATTTAATAATGTTCAGAAGAGATGCTCATGTGGCTGGAGAAATTATTCTCTATTAGTAGGCGGTAACTATGCAAATGAAAGGATATTAGTCTTGTATTAAAAGCTGCATAACAAAAGCAGGTTCTGGAACTCAGCCCTGCCTTAGCTTTGGTTTAGATGCTTAAGTGAGATGAAATACAGTTTGGAATTATTTATGATAACGACTCCCCATTTAAAGCGGAAAATTCTAAGTGCAATCCAAGTGGGCTGCATTTCAAGTCATGCTTGAAAAATAACGATTCGGTTGAGGAACATATATTGTCTACTCATCAATGACAGATTCCTTCAAGAGGCAAAGGAATGGGGGATGGCAGGGAAGTCTATAAGATTAGGCTGTTGTTATTTCTGCAAATGAAATAAACAGCAGATGGGATGGGATGAGCAGCCCCAGAGGTATTACTGCCTCGACTGCCATATTTATTTTCCTTTGGGAAACTGCACAATAATTATTGGATGCTAGTCAAATATCGCAAAGCAACAATGTGCCTTTGTGCTACCGCTGAGACAAACGAGCTGCGGGTGAAGTATATTTCAGTTCTAAGTAATTAAGATAATCTGCATGTGATTGGCCTCAATGGTGCTGGTGCCAAGTATCAGCCAATTACTAATGTGAACTCTGCAGGGCACATGACCTAGAACAGGTTAACATAGTTCTTCCACCCTCTGTGCCAACTGGCCCCTTTCACACAATCACAACTATGTGTGGTACAGTGGTGGGATTCCAAAAATTTTACTACCTGTGGGAATTTACTACCGGTGGGCATTTACTACTTTTGTGGGCATGGCTTGGTGGGCATGGCAGGGGAAGTTTATTGCAAAATCCCCATTCCCTCTCACCCCACTAACCTGTTTTCCAGCTCTGTTCTCCTGTTCAGGGCAGCAAAAGAAGACCCAGCTGATCAGCTGGGACTCTGGAGAGGCAGAGGTCGATGGGGGCAGAGGTGGTATTTGCCAGCTCTCCGAACTACCCAAAATTTCTGCTACCAGTTCTCCAGAACCTGTCAGAACCTGCTGAATACTACCTCTGGTGTGGTGTGTATTCATGCATGCAGAGCTCTGCTCTACCTATTTGACATTTTTGATTAGCCGTTTTTTCTGATGAGTCTCTTAACACTCCTGTGTGTATATAGGATACCTTCCTTGTTAAACAGTCAGAGTGGTAGTGGGATTTGTGGCCTCTAAGTACATCCAAGTGGGAGGGATCTGGCACATTCTCTTGTGAATTCAAGGATTTACAACCCTCAAGAAATGAGAGAACCTCTCTTAAAACTCAAGTGCCAAGAATGAATGAATGAATGAATAAATGGGCAGGACGGCTTGTGCCAAGGCCAGCTTTCCTTCTCAAGTAGTTTGTGTTGCATTGCCTTAATTGACTCAGCTATCCAGGACTCCATGGGGGCTCCCTCCCTCCCACTCAACCCCCACCCCAGATTAATATTTTCGATCTCTTGTCCTGATTCCACCCTGAGTTCAGCCATGAGTTGCACAGCCATCTCATCTTTTTGTGTTTGTTTGGAGTTGTATCATTATTCTTGAGCATGGTCACCTGGTGCCTTCTGCTTCTGTCTAGGCACCAGGCATGTTTGTGAGCAGGGGTCTCCAACCTTGGCAACTTTAAGCCTGGCGGACTTCAACTCCCAGAATTCCCCAGCCAGCAGCCAAAGGTTGGAGTTGCCAAGATTGGAGACCCCTGTTCGTGAGAGTTAGCTCAGTTGGAAAATAACTTGGGCTTCGCCTGGCCTGCAAACCGCTCTTTGTGGCCCTTTCTTGGCACAACGTTGCTTTCTGGCAAATGGTTTGGCCCTTATTTTGTTCTTGAATTATCCTGTTGCATTTCCTTCCCTGAATTGTTTTGTTGCTTCCTTGGCTCAGAAAGTTCTTTTAGCTTTGTATGCTGTCTGGGAGAGCCTTACCCACTTTGTTTAAAAACAAAAACAAAACTGATGAGTCTAATTTATGATTTCCTAAATGGCATAGCAGCACCTATGAACTCTCTATTTCAATTGCCCCTTGCAATTGGCCATGTTTTACATAGGAGCCTTGATTTGAGATTGAATGAATGAATGAATGAATGAATGAATGAATGAATGAACTAAGAGACAAATAGGCAGGATTTTGGAGCAGTTGAGAAACTTTTTCCAAAGGACTTTGTTCAAGCACAATTTACCCACCTCTACAGTCACTTTTCCCCTATTTGTAAAATTGCCAATCTCAGTTTTCAAGATTCTGTTTTTATTCCAGGCCAGTTTAAAGATAATATTCTCTAAATCTATGTTGTATTGTCTTCACGGGTTTGCCAGTTATATGGGACCTGATGACTAATAACATTTAAATATCCAGTCAATTTCTCCATCCTTCTCACAAGCACAGATAGTCCTTGGTTTACAACCACAACTGAACTCAAAATTTCAGTTTCTCAGCAAGGCAGTTAAGTGAATTTTGTCCCATTTTCTTGTCACAGTTGTTACTTGAATCATTGCAGTTGTTAAGTTAGTAACAGCTTTATTAAGTGAATATGGCTTCCCCATTGACTTTGCTTGTCAGAAGGTCTCAAAAGGTGAACACCACAATTGTCATAAATATATGCCAGTTGCCAAGCTTCCAAATTTTGATCACATGGCCATGGGAATGCTGCAACAGTTGTGTGAAAAATGGTCATAAGTCACTTTTTTCAGTGCCATTGTAACTTTTGAATGGTCACTAAACACATGGTTGTAAGTTGAGAACCACCTGTATCTTTAATAGCAGACCTGTCTTCAGATATACAGAATCATCTATTGGAAGATCCTGGATAATGTAGTATATATAGTTATTATTATTCCTTTTCTATCTTTATAGACGGCTTAGTTTACTTTCATATAGAGAAGCCTGATCAAATGTTGAATCAAAATTTTTCAACTAAATAAGAAAGTGATGAAAGGAAGGAGTCAGGGGACTCCAAAGCTGTACATAGTCAACTAAGACAACCTTCTAGAACAGGGACGTCAAACTCACGGCCTGTGAGTCACATGCTGGCCACGCCTACCCCCGGTTTAGCAAAGGGGGGAAAGTCCCTATACATCACGTGACACCGCCATGATGATGCGAGTTTGTCATCCCTGTTCTAGAAGGTTCTATGTTTCTCATTACCTAAGTGGCCTTTCAGTGAATCTTCACAGCAATGCTGTGACATTGGACAACGTTGTGATGATTTTACAGCTGTGATATTCGGATCACTAGTATGGATTTTTTTTCCCCATTCCTGCTAATTTTCTGTTCCCAGGAATGTGTAGAGACCTTGCATTCAAACATACTAAATGTTTTAGACAGCAATTATATTGCACCTGATCTATGTAGCACTATGTGAGTTTCTGTCAGAAGCACTTGAGTTCAAGCATCAGTGTAATAATATAATTATCTGTGAAGAATTAGGGTGTGACTAGGCTCCAGCTTCCCATACTGTCACTTTATGTGCTTAACTAGAAGCAGACAAAGTATTATTTAGCCTAGAAATGAGAGACAGAGAACATACACCATATCTGCATAGATTTCCTTTTCTTCAATGGGTGTTGGAAAACCTGGTACCCTCCAGATATTTTGAGCTGCAACATGTATAATTTCTGCCCCTAAGGAGAGTTGAATTTTCCGGATTAAAGGAGGTATTATCTTAATACTACTACTTAATAGGTTGTAGGAGTGGGCAATTATGGCCCTTTTATATGCCAGATCAGGAATTCTGGGAGTTGAAGTCCACACGTTATAAAGGGGCTATAGTTGCCCACCCCTGTAATACAGCATGCTGTATTTCAAAACCTGATTCTTAACAAAAGATATTCCAATTCAGTTTTGTTTCTTTGTCCAAATACTAAACCCATACAACTAGAAATAAGATGCTCCTTTTTCTCAGAACCTTTGAATGAACTGATATTACGCCTGCAGAAAGGAAAGCCAAATTCTGTGCCAGAAGAACATATAACATGTTCTCCTCTCATATTTTGTCTGTGATGGTAAACATTGTTAAATGGTTTCAAGAGCAATAAGAGAATGAAAAGCATTTAATTATGAATGGCTCAAGGTGAAAACCCTATAAATTAAGAGGCAATATGAGATGAAATCTATTACACAAACTCAAACAAAAAATACTGCAGCAGAAAAAAATATAGTTGAGACTTATACATTCACACTGTTATGAATTTAGAGTGACAACATTCACTATTACGGTTATTTTTAGCTCTTTTACTGCATTAGTTTCTCTTCTGTCACTTTGCAAGAATCTTTTTTCCACTGAATTATGAAAAAAAAATCTTCATAACAGACAAATGTGAATAAAAGGAAACTGTGCAAAGGAATAGTGTTTTTTTTAATATTTATATATCATATTTCTTAACCACCTCTCTCCCTTAGAAAGGGACGATTTTAGCTATTTTTAGTATAAAATATTATACAGTAATATTTATATATTACTATTATAATAGTAATAATAGTAATGTTACTACTATTACAATATACTATAATAAATATAGTATATTTTCCCTAACCTGGAGCTCCCCAGTCATGTTGACTCACAATACACTGAATTCTAGCTGGCAAATTAACATAAGGACATGTTGGTTAAACCTTGAGCGTTATAGCCTTGACATATCTGAAAGCATCAGGTTAGCTATGGCAGATGCTTTTTCCCTTCCTGGATCTGCTCTAATGCTTTGGTTATTATTCTACCATGGAGAAATTAAACAGGAGATTCTTTTCTTGCCTGCTTATTTTTCTATACATTGGAAATCATTTTAATAGCATGAAAGGATTGGGCTATAAGATACAATATGGCAATCCCCCACACTAGCTTCCCCCAACCTATTCTGACCCAACCTGGTTCCAAGAGAGCAAACACAAGACAAAGGCAGCAGCCCCCACCTTTTAAGGTTTCATTCACAAATTCTGTTTCTTCACAGATAAAAGGCTGCTTCCAACTAATTAGCTCCGACAAGAAGGACCCTTGCTAAGTTGTTCTTCAAGGCTGCCAAAAACCCACAGATAAGAAATACTTTGCAAGAGTTTTCAAATACTAACTATAATGTCCACGAGACTGAGTTTCAGAACGTCTTTGCCTTCTGCAAAGAACACTTCTTCAAACCTGGCTTTTATCCTCTTGAGGGAGAGGCCATTACCTTGTAGCCTTACTCCTGAGTCGCCTGTGCTGCTGTAACTGCTCTCTCCTACGAGCAATCCTGTGCGCGCGCACGCTTGGCACAGGCTCCTCGGGAACCTCCTCATCACTGCTGCCAGCCCCCACAATGTCTGAAGGCAACAGTCCACTCCTTAATGGTCCTGGCCCCTCATCTGAGTCCTCGCTCTCCTCCACTGTCCACACCTGCTGCAGGGCTAACCACAACACAACCTGACCTTTTAGACATGTGAATGAATGTGTTGTGGCCTGTCGGCTGCCAGCCCCTCCCGCAGCCGATTCAGAGGAGGAGGAGGTGTGGGAGTCAAGGCAACCTGAGAGCTCTGATGGGCAAGAGGGAATGGAACTGGCAGAGAGAGAGAGTGACAGAGACTGGGCCGTCCGTCAGCCCTCAGCTAGAGAGTCAACAGCCCCCAGGTCTGGAGTGGCTGATGAGGAAGAGGAGAAACAGCTGGGTCCAGTGCCTTTATGTGTGCATGCACAGAAGACAGTGGAGAGGAGAGCAGTGGAAATCCATGGGCCAATCCTTGGGAGACAAGAGCCACCACTGCTAGCGAAGCCCCACCCTAGCTCTGGGGATAAAAGGCAAGGGGCAGAAATGAATAGATGTGGCCGACAACTATTCATCTTCCGGCCAGACTTGTTAGCTTGCGGTGAGGGAGGAACTTTTTGCTGGGGCTGCTGGGGCTCCTAATAAAGGAATCTTTGAGTTAACTTCCAAGGGTTTGTCATGTTTGGGGAGCTGGATCACAACAGAATGCCCCATAGGCTTCAGTTCCTCTTGGAGTCTGCCCACCCTTGCGGAAATTTATTCTGATGAAAGCAACCAAAAATACTGCTCTTATTCCCTTTGAAATTAAAATGGCCCTTGGTATGCTAAAGATAAAAGACAGCCAGGATCAAGGATCAAATTAAATCTAAGTAGGGTTGATTTAATATTACCCAAGCATAATAGAAGCAACAGCATATGTTTTATTTTTCCCTTTGTCCTCATAGTCTGGAAATAAATCTTGGTTTGAAAATGGGTTTTTTTTGCCTTTTTTGTCCTCTTAGAATGAAGGAGGAATATTTGCTTTTGGGTTATGTTCTTTAAGCATTGTGAATGGTGGGCTTTTTGTTTTTAGAGTAGGAAGGGACACAGAGGCTTTTTTGCAGAGTTGCACATGCAGAGCTTTTCATCGAAAACAACCCTTAAATGTGAGCAGGGTGAAAGCATAAACCGATGGTTTGAACTCCTTATTTGCATTACAAGATCTATATCGTAGCTTACCAATAGTCCAGGCACCCAATCACTGTCCTGACACTTGACAAAACAGACTCTATTTGATTAAAGTTTGACCAACAGAAGGTCTTGATGGACCAAATATTTTAGATCAATCTAAAATATTTTTATAGAACTCAGACTGATTCATAGTTTCTGTGATGCAGTTCTCCAAGTGCTGTACGTCAGTTTTCTACACACTTTCCTCAGATAGATTGCACTGATGCTTCCAGATAGAGGGTTCTATTCTTGCCCATTACGTTGTTTCCTTTCATGTCTCTTAGCAATTTAAAAATTTGGGGTGGGGGGAGGTAAGCAGTAGGAAATACTAGAAATAAAAGGCAAAAAATATATTCAATTAGAAAAAAAACTAAGCAGGAAAAGTTCTGAGTAGCTTATTTTGTCACCTTGCAAACAATAGGAATAAGATACAGTTAGCATTACATAAAGCTGATGCAATTTTGTTCTTTGGGGATGTTTATTATCATGTTAGACTAGAGGGCATAATCATTATGTCTTCTTTGCCCTAACTTATTCAGTTCTAGATATTTATGTTTTTAACGCTGCCACTATCATTGCAGCCAACACTACATAACGTATTCTACTGTATTTTCCTGGTTTGCCGTATTTGTTAGAAATGTGTTTGTTTAAAAGTATTCAGCCAATACTTTACATCATCAGAATACTGGAAATGAGGTCATATACAAAGATTGTAAAAGGAAGGAAGGAAGGAAGGAAGGAAGGAAGGAAGGAAGGAAGGAAGGAAGGAAGGATTGGGCAAACGTCTTTACAGCTTTGAATTGGCTTTAAATGGAGTTTAAATGTATTCTTAGCGAGCAAATCTCTGTACTGTGCTCAAACAGTTTTCCTACAACCTTGGGGAATGGATAAAATTTTTTAAATGCTTTGCTTTCTCATTAAGAATACATGCATAGCTTGCCTTGGAAGGCAGAACATGATAAGCCCAGGCCCACAGCTGTGAAAAGCATGCTGCAACCCACTTGGGAGTGCTCTTTGCATTTAAGTAGGAATTTTGGAAGTGGTTCAAAATCATTCCACTAGAATTAATTTTGAAATGAGGTGCAAATAGCTACATCTTATCTCCCCCAAAAGTTACGCTTGTGAAGTGGGATTTCTTTCTCTTGTCCTCAATAGCCCCATATGTTCCATAGCCCTCTGGACCAGATTTGCGGATATGAATTGGGAAGATAATTCTATTATGAAAATGAAGAATCTGCTTCAGCTGCAGATTGACAGCACAGAACACACAAGCCAATGAAAATCACCCTTTATTAAAAATAGATTGTTTCTGTGAATCTTCTGTCAGATATTTTTAAAATTTGCTCTATTTCCTCCCTCATTTTATTGTATCTCTTATTTTCATAAAATTGCAATTTTTACAGATTTATTTTATATTTTTTCTCTTGTTATGTTTACATCCTTTTTCTCCTTTATTGACTGTATTCACCTTTGATTATCAGCTTGTTATTTTAACTTCAAAGCTCTCTTGTCCTCCCAATTTTTCATACCATCTTTCATCGCTTGAGGATATTCTTATAAAACTTTTTTCACAAGTAGGAAATTTTTATGTCTCTTTGGAAAGGTGGCTAAAAATTCTTCAGTTCATTTTGCTGCTCATTTATTTTATTTGTATTTTAGTTCAAGTTTAGACATTTTCCAAATTGGAAGGAATCTTTATAGGAAGAAATAATGAGTACATCCCACACAAATAATGTAATGTTTCTCTAAATGGACAGTCGTGCTAGCTAGCTTTACTTCATTTCATAGATTTTACATATTGGCTTATATTTAGAATAATCACAATATATATTATCCTTTCTGTCCTTGCCAATGATTTATTCCTTCTCTGTCACCATCATGTTCAGTCCATAATTGGGATGTTTAGAAAGTTTCCATGTCGCACTAGTGGAGCCTTCCATAAAACACCCCAATCAAGAAACCACCAACTCAGACAAACTATCAAACAGTACGCAACAGCCTAATTGAAGAACCACCAAGAACCATTCCTATCAACACTGACAGGGCAAGCCACATGTATATAAAGAGAGCAAACCCTACATCCTTCTAGCACTGATAAAGTTATCTAGGTGGGTAATGAAATGTTTGCAAGAAAACAGCTAAGCTCAGTGAGCATCAAGGACAAATCCTATTGTCCTTTCCTGGCTCTTTATCACAAAAAGGTTATTGTTATTCAGGAAAGCACCTAAACCCAGCCAAAATTACCAATGAAATGACATTATAAAAGCTGAGTGGGTTGAAATTTGCAAGTGGGAATATTGCCAGACAGAAGGAATTTCTATATGTTACCCTTTAGTCAGTTGTTCCTAATATATCCACAAACAGCCCTAAAGAGCTTATACTGTGATGCGGCAGAATATCTGGAATTCATCTTCTTCAGTATGTATTAAAGATTAAGATATTATTTACAAAATTGTTTGTTTAGCTGTCATTTAATTTTGGATCTGCAGCTGCCGGAAGCAATTGCTTTCAAATCAGCTGCAAGCTCATAAAATGGGAACAAAACACTCAAATGGGAATATTGAAAATTCATTCATTTTGACAATGATTTTTAAAAACTATCTTTCCTTTTGATAACAAGTGGCAGTTTAAAAGAATGATATATATGTGAATGGCTAAAAATATACTGTAACTCTTTTGAAAAATACTCTGTGCTAAGAAGTTAGCAACTCAACTGCCTAATATCGAAACCACATGCGCCAACGTCTCAATTTGTATTCCAAACAGTTGAAACCCAATCATATTAGCAAGAGCTTAATTGACTTGTCCAGATAATTTGGATAATACCTCCATATGATCCTGCAGAATTAAACCATAAATGTATAATCAGCTCATCAATAAATGATCTTACTATTCTTCGGTCCACAAATCTTACTCGAAGACAAATAATGTGCTGGATCTCTAATTCATTGCTGATTATTTTCCCTGATTTAGAGATGGCTCCAGCAGCATAGATCATAGATCATAGAACATAGAACAACAGAGTTGGAAGGGACCTTGCAGGTCTTCTTTGGCACAAGAGCAGTTTTTCCCCCGAAAGCCATCACTCTGCTAAACAAATAATTCCCTCAACACTGTTCAACTATTACAAAGTCTGCACTACTATTACTATTAACCTTCTCATCACTCCTTATCACCCATCCCCTCCCACTTGTGATTGTAGGACTGTAACTTTGTCGCTTTTTGTTTCCTAGTATGATTTGATTGCTGATTGTACCCTGTGACTATCATGAAGTGTTGTACGTTATGATTCTTGATTCTTAACGAATGTATCTTTTATGTATACTGAGAGCATTTACACCAAGACAAATTCCTTGGGTGTCCAATCACACTTGGCCAATAAAGAATTATATGTAGAATACAGTGAATTTTCCTAGCTGACAAATGCTCTAGAGAAAAATTGTGATGCATCAAAAATTCTGATTAGCATGGTATTACACACCTGTAAACATGATATACAGGCAGTCCTTACTTAAGAGCATAATTGAGCCCAACATTTCTGCTGCTAAATGGGACATTTGTTAAGGGAGCGTTGCTTCATTTTATGACCTATCTTGCCATAGTTATGAAGTGAAGCACTGCAGTTGTTAAGTTAGTAACAAGATCGTTCAATGAATCTGGTTTCCCCACTGACTTCACTTGTTGGAAGGTCGTAAAAGGGGATCACATGACCCCAGGATACTGCAACATGTGAGTCAGTTGCTAAGCATCTGAATTTTGATCATGTGACCATGGGGATGTTTCCATGGTCGTCAGTGTGAAAAACAACCATGCGCCATTTATTTCGGTGCCATTGTAACTTTGATCAGTCATTAGACGAGCTGTTGTAATTCGAGGACTACCTGTATATGTTTGTATAAATCCAAGTTAACCAGAGAGCAGGATTTGGGAAAGGACAGACTCTTCTCAAGCTCAGAGTAATAGGAAGAGTCAGTTTGCCAGCATTAGTCACTTGGGCTTGCATGCTTGACTTCTTTCGAAGCTTTGGTTTCTCAGAGTGTTTTCGACCTTTTCAGGTTGTCACTGACATTGCACAACGTAAATTGCATGTAACAGAATGTCACAAAGTGGGAACAGATATGACTTTTTCCTCCCCTCTAGGTGGCAACTGAGGTCTTCCTTTAGCAATATTCCCTCTGGTACCAGGCGACCTACTTCAAAGCAACAAGGTTAGTCAGGCAGAAGCAAACTCACTTTCTGTAGCAAGGAAATCTCCTACAAATAGAAAAAAAGTGATGATCCTCTGAGGATTCATTTTCTGGATCACTTGCAGGGCAACATTTAATTTAAGCCTTGCACTGTGGATTGGATCTGATTCGGAACATACCCAATGTTTTTAGCTTTCCTTCAGGGAAGTACAACTTATCCTGCCTTTCGCATGCTTAGAAATGGTCAGGTGCACTAAATCTCTGCAAATTCTTTTCTCAACAGTGACGGAAAAACTGTGCCACCTAAAATTGAAAAGCTGACAGCACAGCTAGATCAAAGCACAGGAGTAAGATAATTGCATTAACTTAAGCAAACTGGGACAGTTTCTCCCATCTCTCTGAATAAATAGTCTGATATATGAGGTTTTTGAAAAAGCTTTCCCAAGGCAGACCGGTTCTCTTGCTCTTAATATTAAACAGCACCTGTTTGGAGAAGAGCTTACTGGAAAGCAAACAAAAGGAAATTGGGCCGATAAAAGGTATCATCACATGCAATTTTAGCTTTGCTAGGAATTCCCAGTGTAAAGCTGTCAGTAACACTAAGACAGCTGGGTATTTTTAAAATATATTTATGTAACCTTTGAGTAGAAATTTGGCTTGGAAATGTTTTCAAATTAGCGGTTTAAAATAACTATTTTAAAACCACATACACATGCTGGAAACTATAATAGGAAAACAATGAGTAAAAAGGAAGTGAATTTAAAATAGCAATACTGTAGTTTTGCTAGCCAAATACTTGCTGCAATGCTTTATAATCTTTCAGAAGGTCCTTAGGGGAGAGACAAGCAGGGACTAGGGCTCACCTGTCCAGAAGTTCCATGGTCCAGATGTGATTAAGGATTCAAAACAGGCATGAACAAGATTCAGAACTGTGATTGATCGACTGATTGATTGATTGGATGCCGTCAAGTCATTGTCAACTCTTAGCAGCCGTACAGATCTCTCTGTGTTCTTCTCCAAGGAACAGATGCTTTAGATCAGAAATGGGGAAGGAAGGCCCCTTTATGACTTGTGAATTCCCAGAATGGCTGGCTCAAGAATTCTGGGAGTTGAAGTCCACAAGTCATAAAGGGGCCATCATTCCCCACCCCGGCTTTAGATCATGGCTGTCCAACCTTTTGGCTTGCCTGAAGCTGCGCAGAGTGAAGACGAATTGTCTTGTGCAACATACAAAATATATATTATTATTAATGTATATAAATAACAACTTCCTTTATTTTTAAATATTTTTTACAATCTTATGCAGTTCCATTACTAATTATCCAGGGCTGTACGCGGCCACAGGTTGGACAAGTCTTCTTGAGGTGATCTGTCAACTGGCCTTTTGATCTTCCAACAGTGCACCCATCACCACTGTAACCTAGTCCCTCCAGGGGTGGGCTGCTACGGGTTCACCCGGGTTTGGGCAGACCCATAGCTAACATGATGGCTGGTTTGGCAAACTGCCCCACCCACTCTGCCCCTCCCAGGAGTCTCCACGCAGCCCATTTTGGATGTGAGGTAAGTGCAGGGCCCACACAGAGGCTCGGGGAGTGGGAAAAACATGCCTCCTGGAAGTTCTGGGAGTCCAGCAATGGGCCTGTTTCTGGCCTCTGGGGGGCCTCCAGAGCCCAGGGGAGTCCATTTTCCATGTCCCAGAGGCTCGAGGAAACACCCCTCCCCCCCGCTGTGGTGTAGGAAGCTGACTAAACCATGCCCACCATGGCCATGCGCACCCAGCAACCGGGCAGAGAACCTGTTGCTGAAATTTTTGAAGCCACCCCCCTGTGTCCATCCACTCTGCCGCTGCCTCTTTGTCTCTTTCCCTCTACCTTTCCCAGAATTAGAGCCTTCCCCAGAGAATTAGCTCTTTCCGTAATAAGTCCAAAACATGATAATTTAAACCTGGTCATTTATGCCTGCAATGAGAACTCTTGAGTTGATGCATTCAATATTTTATTGATTTCTTTTTTTCTTGGCTCTCCACAGTGCCATTTCCAGTGTTCTCCATTAAGCCATTTCCGCTTAACTTTTGTTGGTATGCAAACTTCTTTCATGCGGAGTTTCTAGGTTCTGTATGCAAGCCTCCAACAGGAAACTATTTTAATCCTTTACAGAACTATTTTTAACACTTGATAGAAAAGAGCCTGCCATCCAGGACCGATGACCCCATTGTCAAGACTTTCATAAATACAAGCCAGTTGTTTTATTCTCCATCAGGTTATAGCGAGAGCAAACCCACAAGCTCTTTTGGGCAGCAGCACGTCCGTGGCCTGAGTAGGGGAAGTTCCCTGCCTCTCCTGGCAGCTGGACAGAAAAGGCCTGGCATAGTAAAGCAGTCATTAAGTCTTTAACGCTTGATTCAGAACACAAAGCAAACAATGCAAGCAGAGAACAAAATGGCTTAATAGCAGACTGCCTGCTGAAAATATTTATATATTTAACAAGTCCTTGTCGTTTGTTGCCAACTGGACCAAAAATGGAATGGTTAAAACGGTGGCTTTTCTTTTATTACTCTCATGGAAAAAAAAGACCATGCATTATCTTGCAAGCTGCTAGGAGTGCAGTTTTGAAACCCCTACTCCTCCCAGCTCATTTTGTTCCTTACACAAGAGAGCTGGAATCCATTCAGCGTCTATCTTGTTTAGCAATGCCACAGTGCCCGAACATTCATGCACAATTAAATGACTGGCTTGTTTGTGCCTTTTTTTCACACAAAATAGTTGCTGGAAAAAAAAGAAGGAACAATGCTTGAAGAATATTGCTTTTTCTTTCTTTCTTATAATGTTGAAGAATGACTGGTCTCTTTAGCAATCAGCTGCTCTATTATTCAGGAGCATGTTTAAAATTCAGTTATTCCCAGATATTTTGGTGGGAGGGGGGGGACTCTGTTTTTTTTAAAAAATCACCGACTGTGCACCCAGTCAGGAAAACTGCACGACACCATCTGTTTGGCTTGCTATATTATTTACCATTTTAAAAGCGTGTTTGTTTTCCTAAATTTCGTATCAACTTATGTTGTGTTGAAAAGTCATGGGCATGTTTACGTGCACATACTTGGGTTTCTCTTCAGATCGTATATCACAAAATTCATCAGCATTTTCATGCAGGTTCTTTTCTGAATAGTCCCAACTGTCTAAACGTTTCTCCTTGTATGTGCCTCTTTACATTTATTTACTTATTTTTATTTAAAACATTTATGCAATATAGCTGCTCATCTTATATTGAGTTCTGAGTGGCTCCCAATCAACAGTTAAAATGATATCACTAATAAAACTGCATAAAACCACGTAATATACAATTAATATGATATCACTAATAAAACCACATGATATCATATTTATGTCTTTTTAAAACCATACATATTAAAACCTCGAATCAAATTTAATTTTCCAACAGACAGTCCTTCATTAAATCCTCTCACTCATCTCACCCTGTCCCAGCACTTGGGTTTTCCATGTTATGATATCGACTATTTGGTATCGACTATTTAATCAGCAAATTGCTATGCAAAATTCAGAAACATGAACAACAAAATGCAATTGAGTTCCAGTTTGCTTCATATTCTAGCAAAATTCGGATGCTTAGTAGAGACCATAGTCATTTACTATGAGAGCTCAGCATTCCAGCAGCTGATCCATCCAGTGCAGTAGTCTTCTCTGGGACCTGTCCAAGGTCCTGAAAAATATAACAGCTTTTTGTTTTTACTCCTTTGGTCTTTCACTAAAAATCTATACAGGTAGTCCCCGACTTAACACCACATCTGGGATCAAAATTTCCATTGCTAAGTGAGGCAGTCATTAAATGAGTTAGGCTCAATTTTACAACTTTTTTGCCATGCTCATTAAGCAAATCACAGTAGTTATTAAGTAAAACAGGTGTTCATTAAGTGAATCCATCATTTCTCATCACTTTGTTTGTTGGAAATCCCCTGGGAAAGTTGTAAGAGGCAATTATGGATGCTGCAAGTATTGTAAATACATACCACTTGCCAAGTGCCTGGATTTTGATCATGTGACTGTGGGGATGCTGTAGTGGTCATAAATGCAAAGATTTTGTCACTGTCAGCCTTGGAAGCATTTTTTCAGTTCCACTGAAATTTCAGACAGTTGTTTAAAAAGTAGTCTTAAGTCAGGGACTGCCTTGAGTTATTCCTACTTGAAACATTATATTTTAATTCTTACGAGAACAGGACAGAACAAAGACAGAAACTGAAGTGGTGGGAGAAAGTTTCTCATTACACACATTTCTAATTGATACAAATTCCAAAATAATGGAATAGAAAATTTGTAAACTGGCATAGATAACTTACCAAACATTGTTCAATGGCAACATCTGATGAGCTCTCTAGATTTACCCCTTCCTGGCAGAGTACAGCATGATAGATGGTAGATACAAATAAAAATGGTTTAAAAGTGAGAAAAAGTTTTATTTATCTACTTTCTTCTGTATAGACCAAAATGACAGGAAATCTACTATCACATATACGAGCATCGTAAAATTCTTCCACACTATAAATTAATTATGAAGGGAAACAAATTTGTTAGACAGAAATCCAGTATGACAGATGCTACAAATATAAATTTATTGGTATCTTCCTACAACTTTGTCCAAGGAGGTTTATTGTACTGCAAAAATGCAAGAGGGGGAGAAATCCTAATGATAAATTCCATGACTCTGTGTCCTCCACTAATGGCTGTTGCCCTTAAAAATACTCAATGTGAGATCATCAGGAAATACTAGAGCTGTAGACCGAACCAAGAAGTAAAAAAGAAATATGTAGAAAGAAGATAGAGAGCAGCCATTTTGTCAAGAAGAATATACATATAATTCTACAAGCTCCCCAGGAGTGAAGTTTATTTATTTATTTACCATGTTTATATCACTGCTCATCTTACAGAACGTGTAAGGGCAGTATAACAATAAAAACTAACAATTAAAAAAGCATTCCATATTTTAAAAACCCAGTCAGAGTAATCAACAACAGAGTAGCAGAGAGAGCTATTGTGATAGGCAATACAGTCATCTCACTTATTCCCCATTTCCTTGAGATCACAAGCCTGATGAAACAACAAGTCTGTCTTAAAGGACTTCCGGAAGGATGTCAGAGGTAGGCCCAAACTCACCTTGGTGAGAATGATGTTCCAGAATGGGAGCCATAGAAGAAAAGGCCCAACTCTGAGGCCTTGTCAAATGTAAGTGCTTTGCAGCCAGGACCTATACTGTAGCATACCTCTTCTGCCAGACTTAATGGGACAGGCAGATGTAATTGGCTGGAGGCGGTCTCTTATGGAACCCAGTCCCATGTCATGAAAGTTTTTGGAGGTCAAAACAGCATCTTGAATTGGATTTGGAAGCAAATTGGCACCCGACAGAGCTTACAGAGCAGAGGTGTAACATGGGCCATTCTAGAGACATACCTAACTGCAAGCATTCCTGCATTTTGTATCAGCTGAGTGTTCCAAATGCTCTTAAGGGACAGTCCCATGCAGAACATTTTGCAGTAGTCTACCTGGGAAATGATCAGGGTCTGAGTGACTGGGAGGGAAGCCTCCCAGTCCAGGAATGCACACAACTGATGCACAACACAAAGCTCTGTAAAGGCCTTTCTCACCACAGCTGCAAACTACTCTTCAAGCAGGAGTCATTGTCCAGGAAGATCCCCAAATTGCACACTAGATCTCTTTGGTGTGATGTAACCCCATCTACTATCAAAGATAGCATGGTCTTCAAAACCCAGAGCCACTCAGCCTTGCCAGAGTTCAAGTGAAGCCTGTTGTTCTCCATTCAGATCCCCAAAGCCTCCAGGTACCAAGATAGAACATCAACAGCATCACTTAGCCTATCAAGGGAAGATATAATTGGATGTAACTGGAAAATCATCAGCATACTAATGATACCACACTCCATGGCAGCAGATGATCTCTCCCAGCAGTTTCATGTTAGTATTGAAGAGAATAGAGAGCATGAAACTCAGGATCAGATCTCTCTTCCTAAACCACCATTGATTTCTACAGATCCCAAAGAAAAGAGAAAAGAATGGCTACCTGAGGTAGGCTTTAATACCATGTTTAATCAAGTTCATCTGTCATCGAGTGTCAGCAGTGCTCTACAAGTCTCTTTCTTGTATCATCTCTCTCAATTCCTCTATGAACCCACACAAGTCCCATGAGAGGGGAGAGGTAGCATAGGCATGAACCAGTTCAAAGTCTTGATGGTCCTTTTGTTTCAAGGAGCTATCAGCACTTTGGGTGGAATGTACAGCAGGTTAACAGGAACAACTCCCAATTCCCTCTGAAAGCCATCATGGTCCATCAGTTGCCAAGGATCCACTGATGTAACAGTCCTGCCTTCCTGCCATGGATAGTAGCAAGAGAGAACCAGGGGTGGGATTCAAAAATTTTAACAAACGGTTCTGTGGGTGTGGCTTAGATGGTGGGTGTGGCTTGGTGGTAATGTGATTGGGTGGGCATGGCTTGGTGGTCATGTTATTGGTTGGGCTTGGCCAACTCAATATCACTTACATTGAGGCACGCATCTCTTCTCCTGGCCTCTTATGACTGTGGGGATGCTGCAATAGTTGTAAGTGTGAAAAACGGTCATAAGTCACTTTTTCAGTGCCATTGTAACTTTGAATGGTCATTCCACACAAGCAAAGTACTAGCAAAGGAGTGAAAAATGACTCCAGAGAAGTTCCTGAGACAGGAAGTCTAGTCCTGCCAAGAATGTAATAAGGGTTAACGGAGAGGCAGTTTCTGTAAGCAACACCAGAATGTTTCCTTCCTGCCTTCCTTACAGGATTAGGCCAGTAATTTCATCTAACCACCGGTTCTCTGAACTGCTTAGAATGTTAACAACCGGTCCTAGGGAATAGGTGCAAACTGGTAGAATCCCACCCCTGGAGAGAACCCCATGGTAAGCAGTTTCCCCTACTCCAGGTCACATTCCCACTGCTCTAACAGGAAAATTAGATCTCTGTGTGAGAATGCTGTCCCACAACAGGCCTTGAGTGACTTGGGATAAGCCCATGGCTGTTACAGTAGCTATGAAATCCTGAACTACCTTAGATTCCACTCCGAGATAAGCCCAACTGAAGCCCCCCAAACCATGAGCCATAGCAATTCCACTACTAAGCTGAACTAAAGAAGAACTTTACTTGTATCTTGCATGATCAGCTATACGGTACATCTGAATTTCATTGAATTTATTGTTGATTTGAAAGTTCATTTATCTAATTCAAAGCTATTCTTTTGCAATTCCTTCTCTTCTTCCTCTCTTCTTCCTCTTCCTCCTTTCTGGTTCAATGTGTCAGGAAATACGAACATAAATACAAATGATTCACATCTGTATATCAATTCTGAAAAATGGCTGCAAAACTTCAGACAAAAAATGATCAGAACATTAAAAAATAATGAACTACATTGAAAAACATGAGACTTTTTACTCAGACACAAGGCCAGCTGTCTGGTTCCCATACACATTGCTGCAAAACTATTCAAGAATGGAGATTTTCAATTTTGCAGTTTAATATCAAGTAAACTGTTCTCCATATTTGCGTATCTAATTGCATTAAGGAAAGCCCCTTTAATTCTTTTTCTGAGGAAATTATTAAGCATTATATCTATATAATTGAGGTGATATTTTCATTTGGTAACTGAAGGTTTATGAAAGATTTATTATCTTTGACTTTTCAAGAACTGAAATAAGACAAGTTATATTATTTTGAATATGCATGTTAAGCTATCAGTTGTGTCACCTTCTAATATGAAGCTTTACTTGAGCTTGAAAATACCAGTGGAAAGAAACACATTTGGCTTTAGCAGAAGAGTTACTTTGTATTGCAAATTAAGCTTTGAAACTTCAAAGGAAAATTCCAGAAAAATTATTCTGTAGCACTTAACCAAAACTGATTAATTTTGCAATCTAATTGGAGCATGGCTAAAGGTAAGCAACAGTTTTATCTCTCTCAGCTCTGGCTTAAACTCCTGACAATGGTTTTACACAGATTATGGTTGGAAGACGCAGAGGTATTAAAAATGTCATGACAGAAAGAGCCCCCAAATTGTCAATTGACAAACAGAGGGAAACTATAACATAAGAGCATTTCCTGAAGCTAATTCTTGGATTAAAGAGATTACATATTTCCTGTCTCAACGTTCTTTTTTAATTCAGTTCCCCTTGCACATTTACAGTGAAAATATTTAACTTGGCAATGGCTTGTTATACTATTGGTTAGCATAGAAATAGGAGAATTTTGCTGGGTCAGATCAGAGGCCTTTTAGTCATTAGGAACATACTCAAAAGATTGTTAAGAAAGCCTGAATCAGGTGCAGGTGCAGGCCCCTCTCTGGGCCACCATTTTGTTTTTCACAGTGGGTCATCTAGATACCTGTAGATTGTTCATCAACGGGAAATGGAGATATGCTCTTCTCCTGCCATTGCTTCTTTGCATATGGTACCAATCTGGAAATTATACTGATTCTTCAAAGGTCTTGGTAGACCTAAATTTATCCAAACTTCTTTTAAACAGAATCACATTCACCTTATGGTAATGAATTCACAGTTTAACTATATACTGCTCCATCCGCCATCTTGACTACATGCTGTTAGACACCACTGAAGACTTGTTGGAAGGCTTAAGGAGAAGCAGCTGAAGTAGGCATTTTGATTTTTTGGTAAATATTCCATTTTGTATTCAGTATTCCCTTTTGATGACTTGGTAAGGCCACACTTAGAATACTGCATTCAGTTTTGGTTGCCACGATGTAAAAAAAGATGTTGAGACTCTGGAAAGAGTGCAGAGAAGAGCAACAAAGATGATTAGGGGACTGGAGACTAAAACATATGAAGAACAGTTGCTGGAACTGGATATGCCTAGTCTGATGAAAAGAAGGACTAGGGGTGACATGATAACAGTGTTCCAATATCTGAGGGGCTGCCACAAAGAAGAGGGAGTCAAACTATTCTCCAAAGCACCTGTGGACAGGACAAGAAGCAATGGGTGGATACTAATCAAGGAGAGAAGCAACATAGAACTAAGAAGTAATTTCCTGACAGAACAATTAATCAGGGGAACAACTTGCCTCCAGAAGTTGTGAATGCTCCCACAAGGGAAGTTTTAAAGAAGAGATTGGATAACCATTTGTCTGAAGTGGTATAGGGTTTCCTGCCTAACCAGGGGGTTGGACTAGAAGACCTCCAAGGTCCCTTCCAACTCTGTTATTCTATTCTATTCTAAATTTTATACTGGAGGGGAGAAGGAAGGAGGAAAAAATACAGTACTCCCCATATCTAATCACCTAGCTTTAATAAAATTAACCAAAGCAAATATTTCTTAATGTTAGAAAATGGATTAGAACTGACATGAAAAGAAAAAATATCCAGAAAATATCCAGAAGGAAAAGGCAGATATTAATGGTAAGCTGATGAACTGCAGAGAACATTGTGTTATTCTTCAAAACTGGCCCTTGTGCCTCTAGGATGTGTTCTTCAATTTCATTTCAGCATTAACTAACCAGCACTATTCTATTCATTAGGGCAGGCTAAAAATAAAAGGAGGTCAAGTGTTTTCTGAAAGGCAGCCATCCTTCAAAGTGCTCGTCAAGGAAAAAAGCTGTCTGACCACCAAAGGGAAATGCTTCTATCAGAGCCACACAGCGTGGAGATTTCTTCTCAGTCCGCCCCTTCTTAGGCAGTTTTGCCAGGCAGCCCATTTGCAAATGTTATACAAGGGAATAATTGTGCCTACCACATATTCTGATTTGCTCCCAAGATTTAGAGAAAGAGACCCCTAAACTTGCACTGCAGCTAGAGAATAGGAAACCTTCAGTAAACCTTAATGGGAAATGTAGCAAAGTCTCCTTTCAAGAAAAATAATTTTGAAAATATTAAAGAAGGTAGATACGTTTGCATTTTTAGTAAGAGTCCAAATGATCATTTTGGGGTGTACAGGTAGTCCTCGACTTACAACAGTTCATTTAGTGACCGTTCAAAGTAGCAATGATACCGAAAAACATGACTTACGACCAGGAGTGGGATTCAACTGGTGTACAACTGGTTTGGTGAGCGTGTGCTTCAAATGCGCATGCAGCTTTTGACAAACACCCATTTTCGGCTCTAAAACTTACCTTCTGCTGCAGCCCCAGTGAGTGAAACAGCTGAGGCACAGCTGTGCCACGTGAATCAGCTGGGCTGCAAAACACGGCAATAAAGGACAAGGGGCGGGTAGATGGGGCCAGCTAATTGCCATAACTACTGGTTTGCCTGAACTGGTCTGAACTGGTTGAATCCGACCCCTGCTTATGACCATTTTTCACAGCCACAACCTTTGCAATATCCCCATGATGATGTCATCAAAATGCAGATGCTTGGCTGCTGATTCATATTTATGACCGTTGCTGTGTCCCAAGGTCATGTGATCCCATTTTGCAATTCTCTGACAAGGTGAGTCCATGGGGAAGCTAGATTCACTCAATAATCAGGTTACTAACTTATCAGCTGCAGTGATTCACTTAACAACTCTGACAAGAAAGGTGGTAAAACGGCAGAAAACTCACTTAACAAGTGCCTTGATTAACAACAGAAAAGCTGGGCTCAATTGTGGTTGTAAGTCAAGGACTACCTGTACAGTGTTTAATATAGTAACTGTCAACTCATAAAATATTTCTATGGTCTCTTTAGAGTTGCCAACAGAAAGGGAGGGGGAAAGGGGTTTGAAAGAACAGTGCGGCAGCTTGGAAATCGAAAGTGCATTCCATAAATAGTTTTCAAAGATAGTAACTAGGTGACTGAAGTTTCTGCCACGCAAAATTCTAATTGGAGAACATGATTGATGGCTCTTGGCTATGGATGTGTCTCATTGGAGAATATGAATTATGATATACCCAGGGGGTGGGGGGAAACCAGGGCCAAGGGTGACAATGAATTATGAGTCTCAGAGTTGGCTACACCCAGGCAGTGCCTGACATGTTAACTCCCAATAAATCCTTTTGAAGTTTAGGAAGTTTGGCTCGAGACTCATGATTTAATTGGGGTAACTGTTGGAATCATGCCAGCAGCTTTAGCTTTAAGCTGGATATTATCAGAAGGCATTCACATGGGCAAGTTTCTTTCTCTGGTGTTCCTGTAGCAGAAACAAACCTGTACTTGAGCTTACCTAAAAATGCCAGTGTGTAAGCTATTTGAGTCAGGCTCTGAGTCAGACCTCTCGGATGGGCCTCCTTTCATGAGAGCCCCAGGCTGTGGCAGTTGAAGGTAGGCCGGAGAAGGGGAGGTGCACACACCCAATTATCCTAGAGACTTGCACAGGAGTCAAAAATTAAACCTATCTGCTTCTTCTGCGGTGTTAAAATTCAAAAATAACAATAATAATAACATGCTTTCTGCACTAAAGTTACTTCCATTTTACATCGCTGATACAGGCCAGCACCTATTAAGTTGCCAAATCACCACCGAGCTAGCTCCTCAAAAGGAAGATTGTAAATGATCCACAGGCTTATAGGGGAAAAAAATGCCCCTCCTTTTAAGGCAGAAAGTCCCCCCTAGAGAACACGCATGATATCCACATCTAGTGGTTCCATGAAGCATGACTTTTGTATTAGTCTGCCAGTCAACTCTATCTTGGTTCAATAACCAAGCAGCCTCCCTGCGGTGCTCTTTCATTTCTCAGAATGAAAGATATTTACAGAGAGATAAAGGCAGTTCTAAATACGTGTTAAGGCCGTGCAGCACTTCAGATTCAAAGGCGAAAATATATTTTGGGAGTACGCAAACCTTAAAGTTGATACATATTTTCCCAAAACTGCAGGAAAAGATGCCTTTGGTTTAAGGAATTGCAAACTAATACTACATGGTACCTTGGGTGTTTTACAATTCTGCACAGCCCTAGTAGCTGTAGGTCTAAAAACTAAGCCAAAATAGAAGACCTTTTACTTAGGAAGTTTGAGTTATATATAAACCACTTTTTTTAAAAAAAACATTCACATAAAATGTATATGTCTTACCAGTTAATGAATATTTCAGCTTTAACAACAACAACAGAAGAGCACACAACAGATATAAACTTAATGTAAACCACTCCAAACTTGATTGCAGGAAGTACGATTTCAGCAACAGAGTGGTCAATGTCTGGCGCTCACTACCTGATTCTGTTGCCACCTGCTCAAACTCCCACTCCTTTACCCTCAAACTAACCTCTATTGACCTCACCCCATTCCTAGGAGGTCTGTAAGGGGTGTGCATAAGCGCACAATCGTGCCTACCATACCTGTCCTATTGTCCCCAATTATTAGTTCCTATTTTTGTATTTAAACTTAGGTTTATTCTTGTTTCTGTTATATTGTAAGCTTTTGACAAATAAATAAATAATAATAATAATAATGTGTTGTGATTGGAAGGACCAATCCTGTTAGGAACTTGAATCTGATGACTGTTAGATCGTGGATTGACGTCAGAACCAGGAAACGTTAATCTGACGGGCAAGCCAGTTAATTAGCACGTTGCCTTAATGGGTATAAAAGGACACCGCTGAGCTAGTGCCTTTCGCCAGGAACAAAATGACTGTTTGAATTTCAAAAGGGAGTCCTAACAGTTTTGCCTGCAGTTTTGAATGAGGACGTTACTTCCTTCAGTTGATTTGATTGTGAAATGGCTGCTTTCCGTTTGTTCGTTTGAATTTCCAAGAGGGGACATAACATTATTGTTCCTGGCCCCAACAAACAAACCATCTTTCGGGTAAGATGGATTTATAAATCATCTGCTGCGTGTGACCAGTCGAGAGGAATACGTTTGCAGCGTCTTTGTGAGACCAGATAATTTCTGTTTTGCCTGACAGGTTCCGGGAAGTCTGCCAAAAGACTGGACAACTGTGTTAATTTATTCCTTTGAACTCGGTGTTGTTTTACGTTTGAATATTTTGAGTTTTGAAACTTCGTCTGCTCATCTGAACTTATAGGTGAGACATTACATTTTTTGCTTTCAAGCCTGAAAAACAAATCATCTTTAAATCAAGATGGATACAAAAAAACTGCAGAACCTGGTGGAACAGCAGCAACAACAGATAAACCAGCTGTTACAAAGTAACCAGACTCTCCAAAACCAGGTAACCCAGTTGCTGAGTCATATTAAAACAGGGGAAAAGTTCCCTTCAGGAATACGTTGCAGAATTTCGGTTGCTGTGTTTGGACTCCAACTGGAACGAACCGGCTCATATGGCTGCATTCCAGGAAGGCTTGTCTGATGCCATCAAAGATGAGCTGGTCCATGCAGAGTGGGCTTTAACCCTGGATGTATTAGTAATTCAGTGCCTACGTATTGAAGCCCATTTACAACAGCGCGGAAGCAGACGGCCCGTTGTGGAACCACCTTCTCTCTTTCGTTCACAAGCTACAGTTAAGATGGAGGAGCCGATGGAGTTGGGAGCACTCCGCCTTCGCTTAACGGCGCGAAAACGTTTGAGAAGGTTTCAGGAAGGCTTGTGCCTTTATTGCGGGGGTCTGGGACATTTTGTTAATTCCTGCAAACGGAGAGGGACCTGCAACCACTCTTGGCTCGTCGGAAAACAGGGTAGATCTGACCTTAAGGAGGTTCTAGGTCTGGCACGTTTCACATCTAGGCCCAACACTGAACCTGTTATAGATACTACAGTGGTTGGAATTTATGATTCACGATGGCTGAAGGGACGGTTTCAGTATTTTGTGGGGAGATTAAAAAATGAAACAGAGATTCGATATTGGCAGGATGTGGCCAAGGTACATGCCCCAGACCTTATTCGAAGATATCATGCAGAATTCCCTTCAAAACCACATCCTGAACGTAAGACTCGGGGGAAGGGCCCTGAGGTGGGGGATAGTGTTGTGATTGGAAGGACCAATCCTGTTAGGAACTTTGAATCTGATGACTGCTAGATCGTGGATTGACGTCAGAACCAGGAAACGTTAATCTGACGGGCAAGCCAGTTAATTAGCACGTTGCCTTAATGGGTATAAAAGGACACAGCTGAGCTAGTGCCTTTCGCCAGGAACAAAATGACTGTTTGAATTTCAAAAGGGAGTCCTAACAGTTTTGCCTGCAGTTTTGAATGAGGACGTTACTTCCTTCAGTTGATTTGATTGTGAAATGGCTGCTTTCCGTTTGTTCGTTTGAATTTCCAAGAGGGGACATAACAATAATGTATTGTTTATTCTATATCTTGATGTTTATTAATTTTATTTATTCAATGTAAATACCATCCAATTCCCAAAAGACTCTGGACATTCTTCTTTTCTTGCACCTTTTTCTCTTTTTCTTGCTTTACTTTTTTCTTCAGACTTGTCTTTTATTTCATGTAAAATTCTAAATGTGTGTGCGCGTTTTCTTATGTTTTCGCGGATATTTATATGGTATTCCGCTTTGTTCGGGTATTTTCCCATGTCATTATAGTTGTGCTTTTAAAGTTGTAGCAACGTTTCGGCAGAATCTCATCTGCCATCATCAGGCTCATGTGTTGGGTTCGTCTTCGTTGTGTGCGTCAGGCTTTCACAGCTGTTTCTGTTTTAAAATTGGTGCTAGCCTTGTGCTTTGTTTGAATGTTTTTTTCTTCATTCTGATTGGTTGGGAGTCTTGGTCTGTATTTATTGGTCTTGGAGTTGGCTGTGTTCTGCTTGATTTCTGTTTCTAATATCTTCCGTCTGTTTTGTAGCATTTTTTTGTCCTGATTAGCTGGCAACATTGTGATTCATGTATTGGGGGCTTTCAGCGCGGCTTGGCTTTGGGTGAATGGCTGGCTATCATTTATTAGGAAGCTAGGTTTCATCTGGGTGGCTGACTGGAGTGTATTTGGGCTGGAGGTATCGGGGGGGTCTGTTTGTGCCCAGGTGTTTGCTTGGCTTGTGGTGTGGAGATTTTTTTGTGAGTGGGAAAATACCTGAAAAAAGCTGAATAACACACACACATACACACACACACACATAAACAGCATATATATATATATAGAGAGAGAGTTAAATTTTAATTACAACAGCACTGAAAAATGTGACATCACTGTTTTCACAGTTATGACCTTTGCAGCATCCCCATGACCATGTGCCAGATTGCCTGGCATCTGATTCATACTTATGACCATTGCTGTGTCCCAAGGTCATGTGATCCCCTTTTGCAACCTTCTGTCAAGCAAAGTCAATGAGGAAGCCAAATTCACTTAACTACCGGGTTACTAACTTATCAGCTGCAGTGATTCACTTACCAACTGAGGTAAGAAAGGTTGTAAAATGCGGCAAAACTCACTTAACAAATGTCTCACTTAACAACAGAAATCTTAGGCTCAATTGTGGTTGTAAGTCGAGGACTCTCTGTAACAAAAGATAGAATAAAATATTAATATGAATGATAAATGTACAATAGAATAAACAAGATGGCAATCCAGTCAATCAATAGAAAAACATCTACAAGAAGGGGTTCCATCCCCCAACACAAGGCCTAAAAATTATTCTTGGTACAATTAATTGGTAATTCACATATTGATGTTGTATTTAGACAATGGAAATTTTAGGGAAAATCAACAGTGTGAAAAGCCAATGTAAGTTTTTGTTATTTAGTCTGACTGGTGAAGTAGTACTTGACTTGTGACCGATTGTTTAGTGACTGTTCAAAATTACAATAGCACTGAACAAAGGAAATGAATACCCTTGGCCCCTGGTATTCAGCAGGTTCTGACCAGTTCTGGAGAACCAGTCGTGGAAATTTTGAGTAGTTCGGAGAGCCGGCAAATACCACCTCTGACTGGGCCCACCCCTATATTCTTTACCTCCCAGATCCAGCCGGATCTTCTTTTGTTCCCCTGCACAGGAGAACGGAGCTGGAAAGCAGTTTAGTCGGGTGGGGTGGGAATGGAAATTTTGCAGTATCCTCCCCCTGCCATGCCCAACAAGCATGCCACACCCACCAAGCCACACCCAGAGAGCCAATAGTAAAAATTTTTGAATCACAGCACTGCCTTGACCCGGGTTCTGACTGTTGCAGAACCCCTTGTGATCGCACGATCAAAATTTGGACACTAGGCAGCACGTCGGCCCTTATGATTGTGGGAGCACTGCAACTCTCCCCATCCTGTGGGCTGAGAAGCCTCGTGGTAGCTAGGCCCACTGGCACTCTTCCCTTCTTCTCCCACCGCCCCATTCACAAGAGGCCTAGGTCCTTCTTCCTTCTCCACCATGTCTGAGTCTTCCCTTTCCCCTTTCCCTGCAGCTGCTGGATGGGTGGACCCATCCAATGAGAAGTGCATCTAGAAAACCAGCAAGGGCAATCTTTCTCAAGGCTGGTCAGCAACAGGAACTTCATTGGTTGACTTGTTGGCCAGCCTTGAGGAAGATTGTCTAGCCTTGAGGAAGATTGTCTCTCTAGCCTTGAGGAAGATTGTCTAGCCTTGAGGAAGATTGTCTCTCTAGCCTTGAGGAAGATTGTCTCCCTAGCCTTGAGGAAGATTGTCCCTCTAGCCTTGAGGAAGATTGTCCCTCTAGCCTTGACTGTCCCTCTAGCCTTGAGGAAGATTGTCTCTCTAGCCTTGACTGTCCCTCTAGCCTTGAGGAAGATTGTCCCTCTAGCCTTGAGGAAGATTGTCCCTCTAGCCTTGACTGTCCCTCTAGCCTTGACTGTCCCTCTAGCCTTGAGGAAGATTGTCTCTCTAGCCTTGAGGAAGATTGTCCCTCTAGCCTTGAGGAAGATTGTCTCTCTAGCCTTGAGGAAGATTGTCCCTCTAGCCTTGAGAAAGATTGTCCCTCTAGCCTTGAGGAAGATTGTCCCTCTAGCCTTGAGGAAGATTGTCCTCTAGCCTTGAGGAAGATTGTCCCTCTAGCCTTGAGAAAGATTGTCCCTCTAGCCTTGAGGAAGATTGTCTCTCTAGCCTTGAGGAAGATTGTCCCTCTAGCCTTGAGGAAGATTGTCCCTCTAGCCTTGAGGAAGATTGTCCCTCTAGCCTTGAGGAAGATTGTCCCTCTAGCCTTGAGGAAGATTGTCTCTCTAGCCTTGAGGAAGTTTGTCTCTCTAGCCTTGAGGAAGATTGTCTCTCTAGCCTTGAGGAAGTTTGTCTCTCTAGCCTTGAGGAAGATTGTCCCTCTAGCCTTGAGGAAGATTGTCCCTCTAGCCTTGAGGAAGATTGTCTCTCTAGCCTTGAGGAAGATTGTCCCTCTAACCTTGAGGAAGATTGTCCCTCTAGCCTTGAGGAAGATTGTCCCTCTAGCCTTGAGGAAGATTGTCCCTCTAGCCTTGAGGAACATTGTCCCTCTAGCCTTGAGGAACATTGTCCCTCTAGCCTTGAGGAACATTGTCCCTCTAGCCTTGAGGAAGATTGTCTCTCTAGCCTTGAGGAAGATTGTCCCTCTAGCCTTGAGAAAGATCATCTCTCTATCCTTGAGAAAGATTGTCCCTCTAGCCTTGAGGAAGATTGCCAACGTTATCTTTCTGGCCAGAAAGCTAGCAAAGGCAATCTTTGTCCAGGCTGGAAATAGCCACATTAGGAAAGGCAAGTCTTCCTCAAGACTAGAGAGGCAATCTTTCTCAAGACTGGCCAGGAGCATGAATTTTGCTGACTGACTTTCTATTCCTGGCCAGGCTTGAGCAAGATTGCCTTCGTTAGCTTTCTAACTGAGTCTCGCATGACTGGGTGTGCCTCTTAGCAGCTAAAGGGAAAGGGAAGTGAATTGGGGCATGGTGAGATAGAGAGAAGGCCCAGGCCTCTCGGGAGGGGAGGCAGGTTGAGGGACAAGGCCCCTGTCCTGGTGGGGCTAGCCCACCAAGGCTTCTTCGCCAGCAACAGGTTTCACCGTGGTGCGGTGGTTAGAATGCAGTACTGCAGGCTACTTCTGTTCAAGTTCAAGTCTCACTGGTTCAAGGTTGACTCAGCCTTCCACCCTTCCGAGGTTGTAAAATGAGGAGCCAGATTGTTGGGGGCAATATGCTGACACTGTGAACCACTTAGAGAGGGCTGCAAAGCACTGTGAAGCAGTATATAAGTCTAAGTGCTATTACTATTGGGCCTGCACCACTCCAAAACATCCTGTGCGGTGATGTAACAATGGAAAATTAGGGTTCTGGTCCCCTATTGACCACAATGACTTAAAAAACCAAAATTCTAGCCTCAACTGAGTTTGCAAGTCTATGGCTAATTATACACATTAATTAAAATGGTGCATTTAACTGACAAAATATTGACAACATTTTTTACTTTCTCTTCCTCCTTACTGTTTGCTTTCAACCACAAGAATGATGATGCAAGCTGGTGAAGTAAGCATTTGTTTTCAAGCATATGGACTGCAGCTGCCAGAGGTCAGTCAGCAGATGTCTTGAGCCTGAAAAATTCAGAGAGTTGTTGACACAGGCTGTTTTTAACCCTTAGTGAGTAAAGGTCAAGTAAATAATCTATATTCACTTCAGTCAGTGAATATTAATAAGCAGAACATGTTGATTCATGCTTCTGTCTGGTTTCTTTGCCAGTAGCAGCACCATGTCAAGAATTTAATATGTTGAATATCTGTGAAATTTGACATGGGTCTCTCTCCCTCCCCCTGCCTCTCTCTGTCTCTCTCTCCCACCCTCCCTCCGTCTCTCTCTCTCTCACACACACATACACACACGTACATTCTTTCCTAAGAATGTGGATTTTGGATACTCCATAAAAAAAAAGAATGACAATTCTTCATCCAGGTAATTTGGATGAAATAATTAAAAAACTTGCCACACATTTTGCATATTGTACCTTACAAAAATTATGCTCCGTTTTATCTTGTAGAGTTTTTATGGTGTTGCTTCTCATACAGGGAGTACAATATGGCATTGAACTTGGCTTTCATTCACTTGTTCAAAGAATTCAGAGATTTCAGAAGTTATAACTATCAATGATTAGGATCTTCGTTAAAAGATAAAGTAGAAATTTGCCTGTATTTTAATTATATATTTAATGTTCTTTGGTGGCTTTCATGAAGCTGTAGCATAGATAGAATTCTGCCATTATTATATACCTAAAAGTCTCATGCCTTGTAAGTCACCCCCTTGTAAACCATTCCCCTATTACTTGTGATGGCTAAGGGTGGCCAGGGTCAGAATTTTGTGGACTGTTGGTTTAACAACCCAAGGAAGACTCACTGGAATACAGGAATACAAGAATAGGCCATGCCACCGGTTTTGAGCTTCTTCGGTGACAGACCGAAACTGCATCTCTGCGTGGTTTTGATCCATGCTCGCCACTGGAGCACCCCAAGCCGGCTGGTTTCAGGGCTAAGCCACCCCGTAGAGGTGGTGAAGAAGGGGGAGACTGCCTGCAGGGTTGAGGAGAGCCGCATCTCTCCTCCCCAGCTGGCCATTACTCCCTTTCCCGAAGGCGGTTGTAGCGGGGGTCAGAAATGGCCACCACAAAGAAAAACTCAACCAGAAAAGAATGTGCAGGAGGAAGATAAGAAGAGAAAGTTTTGGTTGACCGGGTCAAACAGCAAAAGCAACAAATAAGATACCCTGGAATTGAAACTATTTAAAAAAAACAATAACATTTTTCCCTAAGAAGATTTCTAAGCTGCAAAGGAGAGAGAAAAGGGAAAGGATTTGGTTTTTTTTCTCCTCTT
This sequence comes from Pseudonaja textilis, assembly GCF_049901715.1. Lineage (NCBI taxonomy): Eukaryota > Metazoa > Chordata > Lepidosauria > Squamata > Elapidae > Pseudonaja > Pseudonaja textilis. Next base: position 190,567,093 of record NC_141991.1, on the reverse strand, counting down.
CCAATACTGACAGCTAAGAGACTTAAGCAAGAAATTGGAAAAAAATCCACTTTGACATTAATAGGCATTTAATGCTGAAAATAAAAAGTCAAAGGGATAATAAAGATTTCTGGATAATTAAAAGCTTTTGAAAACAGGAAAGGAGAGAAAAAGAATAAAAGGGCAGGATCTGGAAGGGAGGAGACTGCCTGGAATTAAAAAGAACTGAAAATGGAACTTTAAAAGTACAAAGAAATGCACAAGAAGGGAGAGTTTCTTTTGGCTTCGTATTTCAGTTCTTAGAAATGGAGATTTGGAACTATGAGAAACAACAAGAAATGCCTGCAGAACAAGAAGATTGGGACAAAGAAGAAGCCATCTTTAATAAACAAGTAATCTTAGGTGAGGGGGGAGGAAAGGGGGGAAAGAGAATGGAAAGTTTAAGATTGGGAAAAACAACCCCCACAAAAAGAATAGAGTGAAAAATAAGTACAAAATCAGAAAGCAACAGAAGAGGGAAATGCAGAAGAGAGAATTAGAAGCAGAGAGACAAGGGGGTAAAAAGGGGAGGGAGAAGAAGAGAGGGAAGAAAGAAAGGAAAAGAAGTTATAAAGGACAGAAACAAAATATAGAGAAACAGGGCTTATTTAGAGATAATGGGTGAAAATCTAATGGAAAAAGGGATTCTGCACAGGTACATAAGATAGTATTGTTCTATTAGAAATAGAAATAATTTCAGAAAATATGAAACAATGTATGATTAAAATGTTTGATAAAATAGTTAACATAACTTAGTGGAATCCTTGTCAATAAATAAATGTAACAAAATGAATATTTAATGATTTACAAACATATGTGAAGAGAAATAAGGGAAAAATTAATTATGGAGATTATATGTGTCTTTAAGGAAGTTTGATATTTAATTGAAAAGAAATGTTAAAGATGTTAAGACTTTAATGATTATTAATGATAGAACTGAATTGGAATGGAATGAGGGTTTATAATTACATATATTTATAATCCTTTTTTAAAAAAAAGAATATAGTGCGTATTATAAGAATGTTCCAAGCAGAATTCGATTGGAAGTTATGTATTATGTATTATATTGAAGGTCATAACCTTAAGATATATATTGAAGTTTAAATAAGAGTTGAATGGATATAATTAAAAGATATAATGGTGTCATTCTCCAATTAGTAACTACAGGAGAAAATTTGTTTAATGAGAAAAAATAATATGAAATTGAAACAGAACAGAAAAAGGTATAAATATAATGATTTGAATTGAGATGAGATAATCAAAATAAAATTGAAAAAATTAAAAGAAGGGAAAAACTATATAGAAAATGCAGAATAGTATAAGATATGGAGTAGAACACAAAAATGAGCAAGAAATTGAGTTTGTGTCTGTATAAAATTCAACCCAGGACCATGCTATTTTCAAAAATGATGTTTTACTTGTATTTTGTGTGTGTGAAAACCCAAATAAAACTTTATTAAAAAAAAAGAATAGACCATGCAAAATTCACTGAGGCTTTCTTCTAGGTAAGAGAAGAAAGAGATTGCAATTTTAAAATACATCATAAATGTTACTTTAAATGTGAATTTCCAATTCTAATAATTTCAGACATGGATCCTTAAGATCCACACAGACTTTCTGTCCCCATTTTTACCATTAATTTCAAGAAATTGTGCTGGCAGCTACACAGTTGTGTTAACTGACATCAGATGCCTAATAATTTTTCAGTGTTGTAGAAAACTTGATCTAAACCAAAGGTCTTCAAACTTGGCAAGTTTAAGACTTGTGGACTTCAACTCCCAGAATTCCTGAGCAAAAATGACTGGAGGAGGATTTCTGGGAGTTGAAGTCCACAAGTCTTAGAGCTGTCAAGTTTGAAGAGCTTAAACTGTAGCAATAACAGGCTTTAAAAGCCCAATGTGGTAAAATTGGACTAGAGATTTTTTCCAGCCTAATACATGTATCGATTGACTTTTTCTCTCTTCTGTAAAACCCAGATTGTTTTCTGCATAGCTCAGATAAAGATCATTCAGATTTCTCACACACTCAGATTTGGTGTATACGTCGCCGTCCTTTTCCATTCCATTTTGCAAACAGTGTCCTTGAAAAAGTGGACTGAATTTTGCATGAAGAAACAGACTTACCAACTGAACTAATGAGCAGTGAATGCATTGTGAAAGACTCCTCTCCATGCTTTGCTAATGCATTTTCAGCATTCTGCATTCAGAAAGAAACTTTCAATATACAGGCACAAATGCAGATTGTTTGGATACAAATTCCTGGTGTAAATACAGTCCACCAAGGATTCTTGCTGTGTGGTTTGTATACTTGTAGAGTCTCCATGTAAAGCCTCTTGAAATGAATGGTGATTTTTTACAAATGTGATGTCTATTGGATGTCTATCAGCTTCAAAATCCATACATGTGTTTTAAATTTTGATGGATTATTGTAGTGCTTAAAGGGTTGTAAGTTTACAGTGACATACCTTTTTAGGTTTTATGGTGCCACAGTAGTCTGTTGTTTTTGCTGGACTAGAACAATATGGTTGAGCCTCTGCAAGAAATTAATAAAACTAGCTTATGATTTATCAACTGTGCATGTCAGCTTTCAAGTAGTGGTATATAATGACTGATTTCTGTATTTATTATTTCCTCTTGTTCATGAAATGGGATGAAATAATAATGCCAAGATTCCAGCCTTTTTCTTTTTCTGCAAATATGCTGATATTTGCAGGACTGCTTTGCTGAACTGTTTGCCAACTCATTTTGTTTATTGGTGACAACCCAACATTTTGGATAAAAAAATGTGTCCGAGGATGAATGACAGCTGAAAGAATATTTTTCTTCTGCTTCAGCAAAATAAAATTAGAATTCAAGTGTATTTCAGGTTTCAATGAAAGGGTAGCTTATAAATGGCACTCTGTATTACGTGGTCCTTAATGGCCATATAATAATGCCCATAAAGATAAAATAGTGTGTATTCTGTGTTCAGTCACTGTATCAAAAAATCTAAAGTCTCCAACCAGCATAGCAGTGCAATTTTGGGGCCATATATAGTGTATATACTCTTCTATTCACAGTACTACAGTGTCATCATGATGGTGTCTGAAATCTTGCCAAGTATTAATTTATTTTGTAGGCTACCGGTACAGAAGCATGTTTAGAGAATACCAGTGCCTGTAATTTAGGCCAGTGCTTCTCAACTTTGCCAACTTGAAGATGTGTGGACTTCAACTCCCAGAATTCCCCAGCCAGCATCCACACATCTTCAAGTTGTCCAGGCTGAGAAATCCTGCTTTTGGCATCATATTTTTGCACATGAAATCTATCCATGTAAATTTCCATGCGTCCTGCTGCTCTGAAATGTAGAGTTTAGAGTCCTTTAGAAATCTACGTACATATGTTTCAGCCATACATGAACAGACTTTATTTGCTTATCTAGATTCGTTAAGATTGCAAAAACTCTTAAGGAAGTTTGCAATATGCACAAGAAGTCAAAAACAAAACTAAACTAACATGACTACCCAGCTGCATTTCCAACATTTTAAAAAAAAGACTCAACAGGTGTTCCACAGCTTAGGCTGGGAACAGAGCCATACTTTAAGGACTTCCAGAATGCTTGGAGAATGGGATTGAGGTGGTTCTCTGGAAAATGCTGTTCCTCAGCCCCAATAAATGCTGTTCCTCAGCCTCAGATGAAAATATTTAACTGAGGGCACCTAAAACATATCTACCCTGCCCGAATGCACCAGACAGAAGAAACCATTGGAAGCAGGCAGTCCCACAAATAACCAGGCCCTGTGCCATAAAGCAGGGGTCTCCAACCTTGACAACTTTAAGACTTGTGGATTTCAACTCCCAGAATTCAATGCCGTTGGAACTTGGAATGATCACTAAATGAAAATGTCATGTTAGCTCAGGAATTCTGGGAGTTGAAGTCCACAAGTCTTAAAGTTGCCAAGGTTGGAGACCCCTGCCATAAAGGGCTTTATAAGTAAGACCAATATTTTGAATTGCACCCAGAAGCCACTGGTAACCAATGCAGTTCATGGAGCAGGGTAAGACAATGGTTGTTAAAACTGTCCACGTCTTCATTCTGAACCAGCTGTAGCTGTATGGTTTTCAAGGGCAGCCCCATATAGAGGGCATTGTAGTAATCTAAATCATGAGATGATTGTGGTGTCAATGATTAATTGAAGGGCCTTATAATCAAGGACTTAGCTTAAATGGACTCCGGAAGATGGTAGAGGACAAGAAGGCCTGGAGGAATGTTGTCCATGGGGTCGCGATGGGTTGGACATGACTTCGCAACTAACAACAACAAATAATCAAGGAAACAAACCAGACGTTGGTCGTAAGTGTAAAAAACGGTCATACGTCACTCTTTTCAGTGTCATTGGACCTTCAAATGGTTGCTAAACGAATGGCTACCTGTATAAATTGAATAAACAAGGAAGCAAATAAAAAGGATACAACCAGTGCACAAGATGAAGTTGTCCAAGAAGCTCCTAGGCCAGGCATGTCCAAAATTGGGGGCCAATTGCAGCCTGTTTTCAAATTTCGAGCGGCCCGCAGCCTCTTCTCCCCGCTGGCTCAGCCTGTCACTCATCTCTGCCGGCCGGCATTTTTCCCATTTAATGTTAATGGTTCAAAGAATGTCAGGCTGAATGGTTGCCCCCCACACATTTTCACCCCACCAAATCTGGCCCTCCTTGCAAAAAGTTTGGACACCCCATCCTAGGCACAGCACCACCTGTTCTTCAAACAGTAGCTACAAGCCAGAATGGGACAATTCAACACAGCCAACTCGCTGCGGGACAATGTGCTGCGGGACAATTTAACTATTTTGTTTAAAATTATTTAAAATAAATTTAAAAATGTTTAAATTTTTGCCATTCACATTTCATTCTGTCTCTCCTTTTGCATCCTTTCTTTAATGATTCTATTCCACCATTTCTTTGATATCACTAGTGTAACTCTAGTCCCGCAGAGTTGCCCCGCAGTGAATTGGCCATTGCAAGTTGGCCATGCCGAGTTGGCTTGATGAATTGTCACAGACCCGCTGCAAGCCCAGGAGAATCCCACCCCCAAGTTGTAAATGGGGAAGAGCAGCCTAATCTGAAGCCAAAGGGAGAAAAGTCCAACTCAGGAGGTCCAAACAGCCAGAACTATTTAATCTTTTTTGGGTTGAGTTGGTTTGTTCCTCCCCATTCAAACCCAAACAGCCTCCCAACTCTGGGTTAGCACATTGACAGCATCACTTACACTTACCTGGTGTTGAGTTGTACAATTGGATGTCACCTACATACTGATCATACCAAACCCTGAAGTGACAGGTGACCTCAATCTCAAGCAGTTTAATATAGATATTAAACAGGCAAGAGCCTCACCTTATAAGTAAGCATGTGTCATTTTTAAGGGGGAAAAATAAGCTTGAGGGTTATTCTTTTGGCTGGCTATCTTTCCATTCCATAAACTACCTCTCTTCCTCAGTCATTTCCCTCCCAAATAAACAGCAATAGAAGATACTATTAAAAATTTGGGTAATTTTTACTACATAGGCTTCAAGAAAAAATAAAAACAATATAGAGAATCTGCCTACTCGTTAATCTTTAGGCTATGGATCAAAACATAGAGTGGAAAACATGCCCAGACAATCTTTTACCACTCATGGGACAGTGGAATATTAAGCAATTTACTTATCAGGCAGCCTTTAAGGAAGGCTTCAATATATTTGAATTGATAACAGATAATCAGAGTTGGAAGGGACCTTGTAAGTCATCTAGTCCAGCAGTTGCCAACTGGTGGGTGGGCCGCGAGAAAATTTTGCTGGGCCGCAGAGAAATCTCACCCCCAGAGCACCCCTCAAAGCAATTAATCCAGGCTGCATCGCAACACAAGGCTACACTGCCTGCATGGCCCATGGGAACCCTCCCTGCCCATTCACTCCTTACCGGCAAACTTGCCTGCTAAGTTGCTATTTTTCCTTTTTTTCCCAACAATCAGCTATTGTGCTGTGCAGGGAGATTTAGATTAGCTAGAAAGCAGGAAATTGTTGGATTTCTTACTTTCTAGCTAATCTTTAGATCTTTGGCTCTGCTTTTAAGCAGAGCTGAACCTTCCATAGGACTGAAGCTTCTATTTGTCAGTGCAGACTCAGGTAGCCAATGGTAGATAGATAGATCTCTGAATGAATCTGTGATTCTGTGAGCAACTCAATCTGCCTGCCTGCTTTGCGTGATTTTGGGTCAAAGTTGCTCTTTTTTTATAAAAAAATTCGACATTTACATACATGGTGTGTTGTGAGTTAATTTTGTGAGTTTGCTTGCTAGCAAATGTTATATGAGTTCTCTTGCAAGCAAATTTTATGGGACAGACTCAGGTAGCCGATGCCAAAAAAATAGATCTCTGAATGAATCTGTGATTCTGTGAGCAACTCAATCTGTCTGCCTGCTTTGGCTGATTTCAGGTAAAAGTTGCTCTTTTTAAAATAGAAAAATCAATATTTACATCAATATTTATAATATTTGCATACAAGCCATGCCTAGCCAGTCACATGATCACCAAGCCACACCACAAAGATGGCCACACCCACAAAACTGGTTAAGAAATTTGAATCCCATCCCTACCTCTGTGTTTGTGTTTGTGTGTGTGTGTGTGTGTGTGTGAGAGAGAGAGAGAGAGAGAGGTTAGATCAGATCTCTCTCTTTCTCTCTCTGTCTCTCTCTTTCTCCCCCACCAATGTCAGCAAGCCACCGTCAGTCAAAATTCATATTAGTGGTCCCCAGGATTTAAAATTATGAGTTTGGTGGTCCCTGAGGTCCAACCCCTGATCTAGTCCAACTGTCTGCCCAAGCAGGAGACCCTACACCATTTCTGGCAGATGGCAGTCCAATCTCTCCTTGAAAGTCTCAAGTGATGGCGCTCTCACAACTTCCGAGGGCCAGCTGTTCCATTGGTTGATTGTTCTCACTGCCAGAAAGTTTCTACAGCCTAAAATAGCACTTCAAAATCATATATCCACTTTTGGCTTTTCATGATAATCACATCTCCACCTTTGTCAACCTGGTGGCCTCCAAAAGTATTGATATAACAGCTCCCAGATTTTCTAAGGATAGCTTGCTATCATTATTGTATCTTTCTAAACAAAAACTAAATTATTATCTACTGAAGATGATTGGGTTATTTTTTTTAATATATGGTGTTTCCTCTATTGCTGATGTTCTTCTTCAGATACTTTTCTCCTTTGTAGAATGTTCACTGCAGCACTCAGCAAGATAAATTGCTCATTTTTCCTTCATTCTGCTTATAAATCTGTTTATTTCTCTCAGTGTCTCATTTCAGCTTGACCTGTCAGGTGTGAGAAATATATTCTCTCAATGTATCAGCCACAATCTGAGCTTATTAACAATCTCATCATGACCCTGCTGGCTCGGAGATGGATTCTAGCAACCATCACAAATTTGACTTCCAGTTTGTTAATTATATGTTTAAAATGACACTTCTCTGCATCATCCCTCAGTAATTAATTCAAATTGATTTGGAAATTATCTCTTCGAAAAGGTTTACAAGCTGCCTGAAGAACCATAAAACTTAGTAGTAATAAACAAATGGTTTTCTGTGAGAACCAATCTATTACAATTTAGTGGGAATTATGTTAGATCTGTTTGTAGGTAGTCCTCAATTTACAACAGAAATTGCACCCGGAATTATAGTCATAAGTTGTGGCAGTTGTTAAGCAGAACACCTTGTGACTGTGCGAAATGTTGCAATGTACTGTTACTGACTGGTACAATAAGTGATGGATGGACAATGGAATGTAGCCATGTGATAAGGTGCTGTGTGAAAAAAAGTACTAGCTGGAGAAGCGGAGAAATGAGAGTAATATGGGAGAAACGAAAGTTATGGAGATAAGAGTAACTGGGAGGAGCTGAGAAGAAGGAGCATAAGATATCAGCTATGGCATAGGTTTGCATTAGCATAATTATGTAGAAAGCTTCTTTGTCCTGCTATGACGTATGCATGTAGCCTATAAAAGGAGTACCCACCTGCTTGTTTAATAGGTCCATGTGTTATGGGACGATTGCTAAAATTCTTACAAGGTCGCTTACAAGCAATTGATAATGAAATCAATAATACTCAAAAAACGGTCAGTTTTCTCACATCTGTTATTGTATCCAAGGATTCTGTTAAACAGCCTCTGCTGGAATGGTCTTCTGACGAAGAGTCAGAGAATGAAATAGATACAAATGCCTCCTATGCTCCCAAAGGAGCCTTATTGGATATGAGTGATGAAGAGTCAGAAGGTGAGTGTTCCTCCTCGTACGAACTGGTGCAGCAGGGTCTCAACAAACCGAAGGGTTTGTTGCCACCCTGTGAATCCATTTCAGAGGAAAAAGGACTTTACCTGGAGACGGCATCACAAAAATAATAAAAAAGGAGGAATTGTAGCTATTCCACCATTAAGCAGACATTGTCAAACACGGATACAGGGATGTTTGCACGTATCTAATGACCTTGTTTTAGCCAACTGCAAAATGTTTCAATATGATCACGAAACACTGACTGTTGTTACTTTCCGTCCCAGGACACGTTAGCTAAGCATATTTGCAAGCTTGCAAACTATCACATACTTTGTTCTTTGTTCTTTGTTTATGATCTTCTTCCATATAAGGTAAAACTCTGCTACCCCCTGTGTGCTCCCCCACCCGCTTGAAAGAGGATAATAAATGAGGTTTGTGCAGAGCACTCGGGGCAGCTGCCTGGGTCAATCCATCTGCCCCGGGTGTGATGTGCTCCCTCCTATGAAAACAATCGGATGTCTGGTGTCTGTTATTGGTATTCACCCTTGCGAGGGTCCCTCTAAACTTCTTCCCTGCGGGGAATTCCATAGGCAGCGAAAGAACGCAGGCGGAACAACGGACCGGTCGCTCACTGCGACAGTTACTGGCCTAATCCTCTAAAGAAGGCAGGAAGGAAATATTCTGGTGTTGCTTACAGAAACTGCCTCTCCGTTAACCCTTATTACATTCTTGGCAGGACTAGACTTCCTGTCTCAGGAATGTCTCTGGAGTTTTTTTCCCCTCCTTTACTGGTACTTTGTTTGTATGGAGTGACCATTCAAAGTTACAATGGCACTGAAAAAAGTGACTTATGACCATTTTTCACACTTACAACTATTGCAGCATCCCCACAGTCACGAGAGGCTAGACGTGGAGATGCGTGCCTCGATGTGAGTGATGTTGAGTTGGCTATGCCCAGCCAGTCACATTACCACCAAGCCACACCCACCACCTAAGCCATACCCACAGAACCGGTTGTTAAAAAAATTGAATCCCACCCCTGCCCAGGATGCTCCCAACAGCTATAACGAAGAGCAGGTTGCCAAATGCCCCAAATACGTGACCTACAGTACCTACCCCGCCCGCTCTCCCTCCCTTCCTCCCTCTCTCTCTCTGTCTCTTCATCAAGGACTCCCCATACGATAATTATAATATATAATGTTATGGAATATGGTGGAATGGAAACATTTGGAAGTGAGAAAGAGATACTAATTACCGTGGATGGATATCATGAACATCATAAATACAGAGATATAAACTAGTGGCATCAGGGCATTTAAAAAAAAAAAAAAAAGCAGAGAAGATGATAGGAAATGATTGTCAAAAAAAAAAAAGTACAAGGAATCAGTAACACTGTTCCTGTGTTCAGTAAGGTGTCTGGAAAAATAAAATAACTGAGAAATGTATCTTCGTGTGGAAGAATAAGACATAAAACAAGAGATTTCGGTGGTGACATGACAACTCCCTCGAGCTAAAATGTAGTAAGCTCCCTCACTGTGATTTGTTAGTTTGAAATCTAAAATACACACACACATACACTCACACTCACTCACTCACACACACACACACAATTTTTATAGGCAATCTTATTAAGTGAATGCTGGATTATGAAGTGTATATAAAATGCATTTCCACATGGCTTTCCCACCCTGATGTTTGTGCCAGCTTTATTAAAAAATGGAAAGTTGCTCACTGGGTGATCATGAATCATAGAAGAAGGAAAAGCCCTCTTTAAATCTCACCTAATTGTGCGTAATAGAGCAGCTCAAGCCAACTATATGGAGTATGCAAATATCCATATAGATATCGTGCATTGGGGCTGCATTACTTCCAGTGGAGAAATGAGGCATGGAGGATAGGTTAGTAATGCTGTGTCAAGATGAAAGGCTTTCCATCAGGGGTGGGATGTTACTGGTTCTGCCCCATTCTAAAGAACTGGTAGTTCTGAAGAGCGGCAGACACAGAATCGGTTCTGTGTTTGCTGCTGTTTGGCCCACCTAGCCGCCCGGGCTCTTTCCTGCCCTTTATTTCTTGCTTTTTCAACCTCAGCTACTTTGTGCGGCAAAGTTGAGGCTGAAAAAGCCAGAAAAAAGAGGCTTTTCAAATGCTGCACACTTTTCAGCTGTCCGGATGGCACAGCTTAAGGTTTTCTTACACACACACATAGCGTGTGTCAGGCGTACAAAAAGTAATCAGGCGTGCAAAACATAGTCACCAAACCGGTAGTAACACCATTTAATCCCACCCCTGCTTCCCATGGATCATGAGAAAACAAGTATCTGCATGGCAATGTAAAATAGGAAGGAAGCTGATTCCTTGGAAAAAATGAGCAAAGGCTGAATTCAGTACCCTATTGAACTATTAGAATACTAGAAATGAATGAATTGAATGAAAAATTGAAATGAATGAAACACACTCTGTGCTTATAGGCCACTGCTGAACTTCTCACAATTTAAGAAATAATACTTCCCTACTGCCCTTAATTCTTCTTCCATGACAATTGATCCAGACTCTGTCAAGAGCCTTGGAGTACTCATCTCAAATGATCTAAGTGCTAGAGCCCACTGTAACTACATAGCCAAAAAGGCATTAAGAGTTGTTAACCTAATCTTACGTAGCCTTTTTTCTGGTAATATTACACTAATAACTAGAGCATACAAAACATTTGCTAGACCAATATTCGAATACAGCTCATCAGTCTGGAAGCCACATTACGTATCTGATATTAACACAGTTGAGAAAGTCCAGAAATATTTCACAAGAAGAGTTCTCCACTCCTCTCCTCGTTGCAGAATACCTTGGGCCACCAGACTTGAAATTCTAGACCTAGAAAACCTAGAACTACGCTGCCTATAGTATATAAAGTCATACATTGCAATGTCCTACCTGTCAATGAATACTTCAGCTTCAACCATAACAATACAAGAGCATACAATAGATACAAACTCATGGTTAACTGCACCAAACTTGAATGCAGGAAATATAACTTCAGCAACAGAGTGGTCAATGTCTGGAATACTCTACCTGACTCTGTGGTTTCTTCCCCAAACCCCAAAAACTTTAACCTTAGACTGTCTACTATTGACCTCACTCCCTTTCCTAAGAGTTCTGTAGGGGGCGTGCATAAGCACACCAATGTGCCTACTGTCCCTGTCCTATTGTTTATTTTTCTTATATGTATCCATGTATCCATAACTATGTTTATACTTATACCTATAATCTTGTAAGCAATTGACAAATCAAAATAAATAATAAATAAATAAATATACATTTCTGTACAACAGCAAAAAATTTCAACTTTGGCGACTTTAAGGTGGGTGGACTTCAACTTCCAGAATTCCCCAGAGAGCATGCTGGCTGGGGAATGCTGGGAGTTGAAGTTCACCCATCTTAGATTTGCCAGCATTGGAAAATGCTGCTCCAGAAAATTGAAGAGGCTGCTGAAGGGCTGCTTTAATTGATAAAGCAAATGTTTAAAACAAGGATCTTCAAACTTGGCAAGTTTAAGACTTGTGGACTTCAACTCCCAGAATTCCTGAGCTAACATGACTAGAGGAGGAATTCTGGGAGTTGAAGTCCACAAGTCTTAAAGCTGTCAAGTTTGAAGACCTCTGGTTTACGACGTATATGAACATTTTAATGGACTCATCTAGTTAATTAAACTATTTTCTTATGGACTGAATGAAAATCTCTAAATATTTCTATGAATCATTTAACTGTAAATTCATTTGTATTATGAATAGCCACATCAGTGTAAAATGATATAGCATCATTCAGTATTCATATTAGCCATACCAGCAATCTATTCCTCATCACCACCTTCTCTTAACTTTTGTCATCGTGATGAAAAATGAAAGGTGACAGGAGTGGGGGAGGAGAGAGAGAGAGAGAGTTCCAAGTGGCCAAAAATCCATTGTGGAAAAATGGGGTAATTCACTGGAGCCCAATATTTTCCTCTATTTTTATGCAAGGCACAGGGGCCATGGAGAAGGTGAACTTAATTACTATATTCGATTGTTGTTCTTTGCTATCTATGGTAATGCAATCTCCGGCAATAGTTCTTTAACAATGCACACTAATTAAAGATATTTAAATGAGTAAACAGTCCTTTTTTATCAAATAAAGCAGTGTTGGAAGTGATCCAGAAAAGATTAAAGTGCCTGTGGGATTAATGAATGCCTATGCCCTGAATTGTTATTGGCTCTGCAATCAAACTTCCCAGCATTAAGGAAAATACTAGTGGTTGAGTTATAATTACTGTTTAACTGCACATAGTAGCCCATACAAAGGTAAATTGAATGCAAAAATATCTGAAGTAATACTTGGAGCAAGATGGATGAGCAAATATTCTAAGACATCATGTCAGCTCCTATGGAATGAGAGAAGTAGAGACAACAAACAACATTCTCTTCTTCTACTCAAGATGCAGTTCATTCTGCCATTCTCCCTTTGGAAGTGCTTTGCAGAAAGATAAATTAATTTTTATTTATTTTTTAATCACCTATAAACCCAAAAGTTAGATATCTGCAGCAATGTAGCCTCACATGCTGTCTGCTGGAAAACAACATTTAACTTCTACAACTTTTCATAAAATATTGGGTCTCCCTTGATATTGCAGATCCGGAGGTCTTTGGGGGATTCAAATTTGGAAATTTGTGTTACCTTTGGACTATAAGGATACAGAGAAAACGAATGGTTTTCTAATTATGATCCCTGAAAGTAGATCTGATGCTTAGGAAGTAAGAGTATTTTTAACAGTTATTTTGGAAATAATATGAGCAAACCAGGTTAGGAAGGTACATAAGCACAGAAGAAAGTGTTTCCTTTTCTATGTGCTGTGTGTAGTGCACCATGTTCACACACATCTGAATATGTCTGTCATCCTATGTCATCCAATCAGTGCCATATGCCATGATTAATGTCTAGCAAACTTGTGTATTCCTGGTCCCACCTGTTTTACACTTATGGTCCCTGAGCAGAATGTTTTTGTGTGGGCTTCTCTTTTTACATACACTTGTTTAGCCTGCAGTCTGGCATATATATATTTTCATGCACTTTTCTACTTCTCAAAATAACAGATAAATATCTAGGACGCTTCCCTATTTATTACTTATGATATATAATGCTAGACTATGTAGGCCTTGGCATAACTTATGGATAAACAAGAAGCTTTCTAGAGTTCTCTCATGGAACACAAATGAGGAATTTTTGCTGACTTACAAAAATGCATTGCATGAAGCAGTTATGTTGAAGGCAACTCTTCATGGCACTCCACAAAGACAGGCATTGCTAGAATCAATAGGCAGTGCTGAAATCAGCAAATGTCTTTGATACATTCAATTGATGGACTACTTACTGCTGAATAAATGCCAATTTCCCATTAAGAAAGATAGCTAGTTTCTTTAAGTCATACTGATTGTATATTTGTGTTTTATTAAACGATTCAAAAAGTTTATGCATTTCATTAACGGACTCCTTGTGTCCCATGGCTTATTCTTTTAAATGAAATAAGTATTACTTAAACAACCCAATTTGAATAAAGAAGCCAATGGTTCATTTTGCTGTCTTTATAGATGTTTGTTTTCTGTGGCTAACAATCAATTCCTATTTGTCCACAATCCAGACAAAGTCTGTTACAATCAGTTCACTATCACCTGGAAACATTTGTGCCCCTTTCTCTTAGTACAGGTTTTGGTGCAGGAATGCAAACAAAGCATAATTAAACAGCATGTAATTGAATGTAACTCTCATTATTTAGAATTTGTATACATAATTAGTGCAGAATATATGATATGGAGACCAACTGTAGCATATGACAGTAACAGAAGGCACCACAAAATACCCACCAAACAATAGTGATTTAAAGGCTATTCTAGACTCCATCAAAACCTCAGCATTTTATTATGAAATATGGAACATTTGGAATGAGTGGTTAAACAAAAGATAATATCTGATATTTGGATAAGTTATGGAAAAGATAGCAGACGTGCATTTAATCACAAACTATATAGAGAAATTAAAACATTAAGAGAACAAAGGAGTTATTGTAACACGGCAGATCACGTCAATGATAAAGATAAAAAAAAAAAATTGGTTGTGCCGTACCGTAGCTACATCACTACCCGCTTCAAACCCCTCTGACCCATACATGAAGTGAACGAACACCCACCATAAAGATGTGTCACGACCACGAACGTGAAGCTAAACAACAGGATCACAACCCACCAGCTCAAATCCCCAGCAACTAAAACTAACCTGAGCACAACCAAGCCCCCACCTGAACAGAACACACCCCCAGCCAATCAGAACACAGCCAAGCCCCCACCCAATCAAGTCACACCTCCACTAGCAGTTAAAAGGAAGAAGCAGCTGCAAGCTCACATTACTCCGAGAAGCACAAAGCCGAAGACACAAGCCTGAAGATGATGAGTGAGATTTCGTCGAAACGTTGCCAGGATACTTCCAATTTTACGTGGGAGAAAACCCGAATAACCAAAGATCCACATACAAATACCCGTGAAAACCTCAGTGTGTGTGTGTGTATACACATTCTCTGAAGTTTTCACGGGTACTTACATGAATGGTATTCAGCTTTGTTTGGGTATTTTCCCACATCATTATAGTTGTGCTTTTAAAGTTGTAGCAACATTTCGGCAGAATCTCATCTGCCATCATCAGGCTTCTGTATTGTGTTCAACTGTGAGTCAGACTTTTACAGTTGTTTCAGTTTTAAATTTGGGGCTAGCCTACTGCTGTGCCAGAATGGTTTTTTCTTCATCCTGATTGGTTGGGAGTCTTGGTCTGTGTTTATTGGTCTTGGAGTTTGCTGTGTTCTGCTTGATTGGTGTTTCTAATATCTTCTGTCTGTTTTGTGGCTTTTTTTGTGTCTTGATTGGTGTAGACCTAGCTAAACACTTAGCAAAACAGCT
Source organism: Pseudonaja textilis (assembly GCF_049901715.1). Classification (NCBI taxonomy): domain Eukaryota; kingdom Metazoa; phylum Chordata; class Lepidosauria; order Squamata; family Elapidae; genus Pseudonaja; species Pseudonaja textilis. The sequence continues at coordinate 190,551,826 of NC_141991.1, read as the reverse complement.
ACAGCCCCATGCTGAAACAGCAGTTTCACATGTACAAAACTCATACCACTTCTTGGAAATGATCAAAGATCTATATGTGGAACAAGAAGATCTACTTGTAAGTTTCGACGTGGTTTCACTATTCACTCAAGTCCCGATAAAAGAAACTCTTGAAATCATCAAAAATAAATACCAACCAGCTAAACACCTATTGGGACTAACAGAACACTGCTTAACCAACACATATTTCATATACAAAGGACAAAGATACAAGCAAATTGAAGGAGCCCCTATGGGATCACCTATGGGGTATGTTTGAGCTGGAGGTATCAGGGGGGATCTGTTTGTGCCCAGGTGTTTGCCTGGCTAGTGGTGTGGAGATTTTTTTGTTTGTGAGTGCAGGCTTCCAAATAATTGACAGTCTGATGGAATCATCTCTTCTATTCATGCTTTCAGGTCTTTTTTCAATCTCTATGGCTTCCCTGATAATTCTGTAGCTGGGGTTTTCTATAGCGGCTAGGGTTTTGGTGCCATTGAAGTTGATGCTATGACCTGTGGCTTTCCTGTGTTGAGTGGGTATATATATATATATATATATATATATATATATATATATATATATATATATATATATATATACACACACACACATACATACATATATATACATATATATATATATATATATATATATATACACATACATACATATATACATACATACACATACATACATACTTACACACACACATACATACATACATACATACATATATACATATACATACATATATATATGTTGATTTGTCTGTTTTAAATGTATGTCAAATATATGTTTTTTCTTAATAATTTTTTTTTAAAAAAACTCAGCATTTTAAGCAGGGGTGAGATTCTACTGGTTCAGACCAGTTCAGGTGGACCCGATATTAAATTTGCACCTGGTTCACCAAACTGGTATTTGAACCAACCGGCTGGCCTCACCCACCATGCCCTACCCCTCCCAGGAGTCTCCACACGGCCCATTTTCGATGGAGGTAAGTGCAGGGTCTGCATGGATTCTCTGGGAGGGAGAAAAACGGGCCTTCTGGAAGTCTGGAAACGGGCCTGTTTCCAGCTTCCAGAGGGCCTCCAGAGCCCGGGGGAGGCCTTTTTTGCCCTCCCAGAGGCCCGAGGGAAGCCTCTGGACCCTTGTGAAGGCGAAAAATGGCCCTCCCGGAAGTTCCAGTAGGCCACGCCCACCCAGCAACTGGGCAGCAAACCGGTTGCTGGGATTTTTGAATCCCACCCCTGATTTTAAGTCTTTTTTTCTCAAGCTGAAGAACAACATTTTTTCTATCAAATATTATGAGGCATGATATGATCTCATTTTTAACATATAGACTATCTCTAAGCCCCTTGATAGCCAAAATAGCCCAATAAAGAGTACTACTATTTGCCAGATATATCAATCCAAGAGACTACAGTACATTCTGGCTGATGACGGTACGGTTGAGGTCCATGAACCTATGGCATGCATGCCACAGGTGGCATGCAGAGCCCTCTCTGTGGGCATGCGAGCCATCGCCCCAGCTCAGCTAGAGAGATTGTGCTTCTGGATGAAAAAATGCCATTTTAAAACGGTGTCATATGCCCAGATAGTAGAACGATCCCTTGATAAAGAAAAGGGCAGATTCCAGCTCCGTCACTGATCTGTCCCCACCGAAGTTTCCGAAAGCAAACACAGATAAACTCCAAAACTGAAACATTCACCGCTTTATTCCACAAATACCTCTTTGTAGTTACCAAATGGCTTGCAGCCAAGCAATCCAATTAGAAAAACCTTCAAATAAATCAAAGTCTGTTATCATCACAGTTAACCCTTCGAATGCTTTTTGCCTTCTGCAAAGGCAAAAACCGCTTACAACCAAGCTTATATTCCCTAGAGAGAGGGCCCATTACATTGCCTCCTTACTCCTGAATCGTCTATGCAGCTTCAGCTGTTCCCTCCTATGAAGCATCCTGCGATCATGTGCATTGAGCACAGGTTCTCCTGAAACCTCCTCGTCATTGCTGCCAGCCCCCACCATTTCTGAGGGCAGCAGTCCACTCCCTGATGGTCCCGGCCCCTCCTCTGAATCCTCGCTCTCCTCCACCATCTGCACCTGCTGCTGGCTAACCACAACAGCTGCGCATGCACATGCGCACCTCCCACCAGCCAGCTGGTCTTGGGCTCTCTGCTGCGCATGCACGGGTGGAGTGCATGCACGGGAGTGGGGCGCATGTGTGGGGACACGCACGTACTGCATTTCGGGGATGCGCGCATATGCATCCACTTTGGGCACTCGGGGCCAAAAAGGTTAGCCATCACTGGTTTTGGTCAATCCTTCTCACAATGTTGTAGTGCTGGCTATATTTGTAGGAGTGGAAGCAATGGGTCAATTGCCTTAGCTCCACACTTGCAATGGGCCTCCAACTCCCAAGCTTGGCAGGTGGCCCAGAAGGATACTGTGATTGACAGCCCTAAGAGATCAAGAGACAAGAACAATTACCCTTGTTCTCCTTCCATTCCAGTCCCACCAAAAGTTATCCATGAGAGTGACCATGTCCTACTCCCAGACCTGAATCCAGACTACCAATATTTCTAGATAATTTGTGTCCTCCATAACCCTCTTTTAAGACCCTTCCCCAAGACAAAGAGGTTGGAGATAGGAGAGGAGTTGTTCATTCCCACTGACTCCTACCAAGCTTCTTGAAGAATGGGTGGATCGGCACCTCTGTCAGGGGTGCTAAAACTCCCTTTCCCCTAAAAGCACTTACTTTGGTCTGGATCAGAGGTGGTATTCAGCAGATTCTGATCAGTTCTGGAGAACCGGTAGCGGAAATTCTGAGTAGTTCGGAGAACCAGCAAATCCCACCTCTGACTGGAGATTTTACATATCCTTCCCCTGCCACGCCCACCAAGCCACGCCCATAGAACCGGTAGTAAAAAAAAATTGAATCCCACCACTGGTCTGGATCAACTTCTAGTCCCCTTCTGGATCATTGGGACAAGGTCCAATGCACAAGTGACAAACTAAAGGTCAGAGAGAATTTTGTCTACTTCCTTGAGATCCATCATTGTATCAGTTTTCCCATCAGGAGCAAATCCTTACACCCGGATCATCTTCAGGTTTTTACTCTTAAAATCATTTTTCCCTCTATTTTACATTTTATTTCTTAAGACAAGGATCCTGTGGGCCAACCATGAGCCTTTTTAAAAACATCCCATGATAGAAAGTCTCACAGTTACATTTGGGAAAAGTGCATCACTGAGGTTACAAAATGGATAGAAAGCCTGTACGGCAGCGCAGAGATCTGGGAGCGTAAAATTTGTTTCGTAGCTAAGATATACCTCTTATATAGAGTCACTGAAGCTCTGTAGCCTTAAGGTCGGACTATAAGTGTTCTTTCACTGATCCATTTAAAGGAACTTTTGTGGGAACAATGCATCATTGCGTTGATGTCTCATGAATTTTAAGTAGTTTTGCACTGACTGAGTTTTTAATCAAAGGATTATTTTATTAGAGATTTTCTTCCTGTGAAATCAATAGGGCTAATAGTAGCAAGTCTACAGATACTTTAATGGGTAATTGACATAGATGAATGCACATATTTCTCAGTGCATCAGGTTTGTTGGAAAACAGGCAAAAAAAATTGCCTATTTTGAATGTAATAATTATGTGTAATTTATTATTCAATCACCTGTTTGTCTCTCGAAATAAGAAGTCTGCTGAATTTGAAATCACCTTGTGTTTTAAAAGGAAAATCTTAGATAATTTCAAATCCTGACACTATTCAAAATTAAATAATGCAACTAAATTCTCCTGTAAATTCTATCAAAAGCAATGGACTTGAATCAAAACTAGCATTTTCTACTTTTTAATTTTCCACTTTTTGTGGGTGGGCCCTGCATCTGCATTTAGGCAAGACAAATTCAAGATAATCGACAAAATAATTCTTTCGGTGGTAATCATCAGCCAAAATAACCAAAATCGTTTTGGTGTCATATGTCTGAAGTCAGAAATGATTTTCTTCCTGTGAAATCAATAGGGCTAATAGTACCAAGTCTACAGATACTTTAATGGGTAATTGACATAGATGAATGCAAATTTTCAAAGAAATACTTTTAGATGAAAATCAACTTTTATCCTCGCTTTTGCTGTTTCTAAAAAAACGTATTTGTAGAGCTAGCCAATCTGGCCTGCAGAAATATGTGCAACCAATAGATAACAGCAAAGAGGTACAAAACCTCTAACTCTGCTGTCATCTAGTGATCATTCCTCTCCAGTAACCAGAACGGATGATGCTTATCCAAAAGTGCATTGAATCCTTTGAAAAAGGATTCACCCCACGACTAGATCCTATTTTCAGACACAACAAGCAAGATTGAAAAAGGCAGGAACTTAGCCTTTCAACAAGGAACAGAAATTATATTGGCCAGATTATAACATGGCCAGATAGTATCTCATTATCTTCACATTAAATTTGGGGTGCTTATGAGCAGAGGTGGTATTCAGCCAGTTCTGACAGGTTCTGGAGAACCGGTAGCGGAAATTTTGAGTAGTTCCGAGAACTGGCAAACACCATCTCTGACTAGAGATTTTACAGTATCCTTCCCCAGCCACACCCATCCCGCCTACCACCACCACCCATTTTCACTGGCAGAGGGCTGAGGATGCCATCGCAGCCAAAAACAGAGCCTGGGTGCGCCACGCGTGGCCCTCCTGAGCTCTGTTTTTGCTGGCAGAGGCACTGTAGGCTGGTCCTTCACTGTTTCCAGGGTGGCCCTGTGGGCTAGATCTAAACACCCCATGGGCCAGATCTGGCCCACGGACCTTGAGTTTGACATCCCTCTTATAAATCCTTGTAATGCCAGAGATTTCCCGCTTGGGCCTTTTTCAGTATCATGTGATAAAAATCATATGTATCATATATATCAGCTTGAGAATTCTGGGAGTTAAAGTCCCTGTGTGTATAGGGGACACAGTGATTAAAAACTGTATGTTTGTCTTTATTTCTTAAGATTGTCTGTATGGTTCGGCATACACCACTCTAGTGGATGTATGTGATGTATGTGATTGTTCCTTTTACTGGTTTTATATGTATTTTTGTTTTTTATGCCTTTATTAGCTGCTCAGAGTTTTTTAAGATGAGCAACCATGTATATTTGCATAAATAAATAAATAGAATTATCAATGTGTAATTATGCATAGGATTGCTATGCTAATTGCCCGCTACACTTTAAGTTTCAAAATCAGTAAATAACCAAATTGCTAAATCCAACCTTGACTCCCCGACTGTGACAACAGAGTCTGATATGGAGCTTCTTTGCAATAAAATCCAGACCCATTTATTGCTATGAGGACAAGCTTCTATTGACTCCAGCTTTTAATGTAACAGTGGAATTATTGTGGGAAACTTATTAGAAATAGTCAGATTTTTAATTGCAGTGTATATGACCCTCAGAGCTGTTCCAATTTCTCGTAACATCCCAGGTGACATTGTTATAGAAAGGCATAAACGAAAAGAAACAGAGACTAATTGGAACAATTAATAGAAACAACACATAATTAATTTGGAAGATGACAACCTGGACTCTGTTGCTGTGACAACAGAGTCTGATATGGTGCTCCTTTGCAATAAAACATTTAATGGTATTTCATTGTTATGATCCATCAAGTTGCCCATTGTATTTCAGTATCTCTGTCCTCAAGGTGGAATTGTATACCCATTCAAAACACAACAGCAGGAAAATCGTTTATAATGAGGAATCTATGTGAGTGTGAGTCAAATAAACAGCCTCTGTGCAAGATTGATCCTAACTGATTAGGATCTCTTGCATGGTTGTTGCTAATCGGGGGCATATGGAAACATGAGACTAACATCTGTTACTGAGTGTTACTGAGGGTTGTCATCTATGGTGACAACCCCTGGATAAAGATGGCATTATTCACCTGATCTCATTCTAATCCCTTTGCTGGGGCTCAAAAAGGCAGAGCTACAACAGCTGTGGATGCTGGACAAATATATGAAAGGGAGACAAAATGGGGGCAGTGGTGGCAGAGGTCTGCTTCATCCTTGATCCATGAGACTGGTTGGGAAGACTGCTTTTGAGAAGGGCACAAGCAGCATACTAAGTACATCATGCCAGATATGGCATTAACCTGAAAAGAAGCCGGAAAAGAATGGGCAGATGAGGAGCAGAATTACTAGTCCAATATATCAGACCAGTTGGACACCCATTACAGGTAGTCCTTGACTTACAAACATCCATTCTAGTGACCATTTGGAGTTACAGGGGCGTTCAAAAAATAATTTTTATCCAGTCCTCACACTAATGACCCACATCCATGTGATCAAAATCCATGCTCTTGGTAACTGACATTTATATGGGGTTACAAGATTGCCATTCACAATCTTCCCAGCCAGCGAAGTCAGCAGGGGAAGCTGGATTTGCCTAATGACTAACCTTATTCACTTAACAACCACAGTGATTTGCTTAACAACTGTGGCCAAAAAGGTCATAAAATTGGGTGGTACACTCCCTTAACAATTATCTTGTTTAGCAATCAATTCCGGTCCCAATTGTGTTCATCAGTCAAACACTGCCTGCAACAAGCAGCCTTACAAAACGGGTTTCAAAACTAAATTAAAGAAATATTTCTTATTGTAAAATGTAGGTTAGACCTTTAAAAATATTTCCCTTCTCCCACCTCAATGTCTCTTCCCCTACACCAGCATTTGTCAGCCTCGGTAACTTGAAGGGATGTGGACTTCAGCTCGCAGAATTCCCGAGTCAGCCCTACCCTGAAAGTATAAATTCATCACTTATTTTACTAATAAGGTGCTAATCATATTCTAATTCCTTTGGAAGGGAATGGATTGAGTTTATGGAATCACTTCCATGAACTGCAGTGACTAATCTCTGAAAGTTGAACCAGCCATCTATATAATAAACCTGGATATTTAATTATGTACAGCTGAATATATGAGGCTTGACTTCAAAAAGCGGTTGATTGAAGAGATTCCCATAGATAGATAATTGTATACAGTATTTATCCCTATGAATAGTTCTATTCATAGTCGTCATCCCCTTAATATAAATATATTTTTATCCTTTAATCTCCCATTAAAACTGAGGATGGCTTCAGTTCTGGAAATGTATCATTGAGACATTTTTATAACAAAAGGTCAGGAAATGCACACGTGTTTTTTTGTGCCTAGCTTTTTATAATTATTGTGCACAAATTTTGTTCTACATTTTGTGTAATGTTTTCTAGCATGAATGTGCTTTTTCTTAAAAAAAAAATGAACTAAATTTGGCTGAGCTGCTGGAGTCCCATTCAGAACTGCATTTGATTAGAGCCTGCCGCACATCGGCAATTAAAACCCATTGCAGAATCAGCTTCTCGTCAACTTGTGAAAGAAAAATTCAATTAAAAAAATGAAGACAAATATTTTCAGTCCTTAATTTGGGAACAATTGGTTATACCGGTGGGGAATCAGGAATTCAATGGAGTTCATTGGGGGTGGGGATAGAAACGTTCTGATTTTCAAGTTTAAACAAGCACCTCAGAAATTTTACAATTACACTGGTTATCTGGGTCATCTTAAGCACCATTTTCAGTATTAGTGGAGTACTGTGCGCTCATGAATGGAGCATTGTTCATTCATTCAGGTCTGCTGCGTCAGTAATTTTTTTCTTCCTAAACTAGCATTGAAAAATACATGGTTGGCTGTTGCTGTGCAGCCTGTTTTGCTCCCCAGAGAACTAAAATAGTGATTCTGATTCCCCAAAGTCTGCTGACCCTTCAGAATGGGCAGTGCTAAGTCATTATACAATTAGCACAATTAACTTTATTCAGATTAAGGCATAAGTAAGCTGGTCTTGAAGTTGTCAGCATTATTCTTCACATGTTTGTATGCACACACAATTATTTGTGTGTGTGAGAGAGAGAGAGGTGGTATTCAGCAGGTTCTGACCAGTTCTGGAGAACCTGTAGCAGAAATTTTGAGTAGTTCTGAGAACCGGCAAATACCACCTTTGACTGGATATTTTACAGTATCCTTCCCCTGCCATGCCCACCCAGCCACACCCACAGAACTGGTAGTAAAAAAATTTGAAACCCACCACTGGTGTGTATATCTATATATCTACACACATATGTTCACACACTCAAGCATAACTAATTTGTGAAGCCATTATCTGTAGTCTTCGGAAGAAATGGGACAGCCTCACTGTGTATGAAATGAGGTAGGGTTTGCACTGTATTCTGCTTTTATCAGCTTGATTCCTTGCAGACCCTCCCTGCTAATATTTATTTCAAGAGGGGTGTGAGAATTTTTTTTTTCCAATTTGGCTGCCTTTGCTGGGCTGGTATAAGGTATCCGTATGGGCAGGAGTGGGATTCAGCCAGTACGGACTGGTTCGGGCAAACCGGTAGTTCTGGTGATCAGCTGGCCCAGCCCACCCACTCCTACCCTTGTCTATCCTTTATTTCCTTGTTTTGAACCCGTGCATCAGCTGTTTTACTCACCGGGACTGCAGCAGAAGGAAAGTTTAAACTGGAAATGGCTGTTTTTAAAATGCTGTGTGTGCATGAAGCACACGCTGACTGAACTGGTTGTTACACCGATTGTATCCCACCACTGAGTGTGGGGGATCAATGAAACATCCCCAAATAAAACTCCTGTAGGCATTATAAAATGCCTTGACCTTACCAATGAGTCAGGTATAAACAGGGTGGGATTCAAATTTTTTAACAACCAGTTCTGTGGGCGTGGCTTAGTTGGTGGTTCTGGCTTGGTGGTCGTGACTGGGTGGACGTGGCTTGGTGGTCATGTTATTGGCTGGGTGTGGCCAACTCCATATCACTCACATCGAGGCACGCATCTCCTCGCCTCTCATGACTGTGGGGAGGCTTCAACAGTCGTAAGTGTGAAAAATGGTCATAAGTCACTTTTTTTCAGTGCCATTGTAACTTTGAATGGTCACTCCACACAAGCAAAGTACCAGCAAAGGAGGGGAAAAAAAACTCCAGAGAAGTTCCAGAGACAGGAAGTCTAGTCCTGCCAAGAATGTAATAAGGGTTAATGGAGAGGCAGTTTCTTAAGCAATACCAGAATGTTTCCTTCCTGCCTTCCTTACAGGATTAGGCCAGTAATTTCTTCTAACAACCGGTTCTCCGAACTGCTTAGAATGTTAACAACCGGTTCTAGCGAATAGGTGTGAACTGGTAGAATCCCACCCCTGAGTATAAAACTTCCTATATATCAGGTCCCCAAACTTGGCAACTTTAAGACTTGTGGATTTCAACTCCAAGAATTCTGGGAGTTGAAGTCCACAAGTCTTAACATTGCCAAGTTTGGGGACCCCCTGCAGTGTCCTTGGATGTTACCAGATAATTAGCTTCTAAAACAGAAACTAGTTCAGTCAAACATGGGCCTCAGGAAGAATGATTTTAGCATTGGATTTCAGCTTGCATGAATTTTTTTCCGTAGAAATGCAAATGTAAATGTGGACAAAAAGTATCAGCATCACTTCATTTGTGGCCCTGTGAATTGGATGTGAAATCTAGGACACTGCATCTAACCCTAGCAGGCATATTTTGTTTTGTTCTTCATATAAGTTAAAGTTATATGACCACGTGATCTATTTTGTTCCCGCAGAAGGAATGGAAATGTTAATAGCTTTTCTATGTCATCCTCTATGTTAATAGATGGGCTATTTATAGAAGATCCTGTCATTGAGAAGTGTTTAAAGCCTTTTTTTCTGACTCTGAAAAACACATTTAATCTAAGAGAGGTACCAAGAGATGCCCTCTGGATGCCCCATGCAGTTTTTCCCTTTTGATTATGTGAAATAAAATAAAACATCAGACCTTTATAAAATGTTTACAAGAAAAAATCCTGATGATTAAAACAGTAGGATTTACCCCTACGCACTCTATTAATGTGCAGTTTTTTAAAAAAGTTTCTTTATGGAAAAAAAAACCCTAATGGATTGTGTTAAAATCAGAAAAATGTATATTTAGAGAAGGAACCTGCCATAGCTTGAATGGCTTGGCTCAATGAAGTACTGTGTATGCATACATAGGAGAGCCATAAGGCTAGTTTACCATATTTTGAAAGAATGAACATAACAATACCATCCAATGAGCCCTAGCTCAATAGAATATTCCAGAGTTTGCAGAAGAAAAAGTATTTCCTATTTCCACAGTTCTGCCCATGAATATTTTTTTCTTGCAAACATTTTGTACAATAAGAAAGTTTATTTTACTGATGTTCAAATGCAGAGTCTAAAATGATCTAGCATTATCTCGGATAGATGTCCAACCCACTGAAGGCTATGCTTCATGCATATCTGGATTAACAATGTGTTCACAGATGGAGAAGGTTCCAAGGAGAATTTTGCTGCCTGCAAATTTTTGGTTATCAGGGAAAAGAGCAGGCAGCTTGCTGGTTCATAAAAAAAAGAAAGAAAAAGAAATAGAAAAAGTCTCAGCCACAACAGATGGAAAGAAAAATTGAGTTTGAAAATGAAAATAATCCAGCAGCTGAAAGTTCTCTAACCTTACTCTTTTTTTTTTCAATAAATCTTGAAAGAACACTTTATGAAGATCTTGTTAGTTGAACTAGCTACAAAAGGCCTGACCTATGGAACTCTGGTATGTTCCAGGATTCACATTTAATTCATAATAAGCTGTTTGTAAAGATATTGCAAAATGAGCATTATGGATCCCTAAAATGCTCTGTATACTTTAGGAATTCTCCAGCATTCTGGATCATTTAAGAGGGAAAATTAGTGATGGAAGGAAATGTCAGTCTTCTACTATATAAAACAGGAGTGTCAAACTAGTATCATCATGGAGGCGTCAAGTGACATATCAGGACTTCCCCCCCGCCTTCACTAAAACAGGCGTGTGGCCAGCGTGTGACGCATCTGGCCCGTGGGCTGGGAGTTTGATAGCCCTGATATAAAAGGAATCAATACAGGTGCCCATATGATTAGGTAAAAAAATGCTGGCTGGGGAATTCTGGGAGTTGAAGTCCACAAGTCTTAAAGTTCCCAAGGGTGGAGACCCTATGCTAAAGAATTTGTTGGGCGATTCCTCTCACATCTGTTCCTGGTCTGTTGTCAGTCTTTTACTCAGCCCTCAAACTTACATTTTCACTTCCTTTTTCTTCTTTTTCCTGGTCTGCCATTCTACTCTGCTAGGGCCAGACAAAGACTATTTCTACAGCTGCTATCAGCATTTCTTATTTTAGCTTCCCCAATGAACAACGGCTACCACATCATTCTTCTGCATCATCTTTTCTTGCTAAATAAGCTACATTTTATTTCCTTTTCAGCTTTACTTTGTTTATCTTATGGTTTATTCCAGCAGAGGCATATACGGGCCTTCTGCTGTCACTGAATTTATTGCCCAGCTTCCTCCTTAATTAAAGATGCTGAATGATGATGCCCCCAACATTATTTCTTTCTCAGGACACTTTTTATGCACTCAGCAAAATTTTGCAAGGGCAGAATCATGATCCAGATGATAAGAGGCAGCATTGAGGGCTCTAAAAGCCAGCTGCAGGTCATGCAGCCCACTTATTGACTGGCTATGTAATTTAAGAGAGATCATTTCAAACGAAACAGGAACTGCCCTTCCTAAAGTCCATGTTGCTACTGAACTTTTATTGCCATTTGTTTCTACTAATAATGTCCTTTAAAGTTGTTAGAACATTCAAATGTGTTAAAGGAAGTAACAGAAACAATGAAATTAGGAAATCAATTAAAGGAAGCGTTTAAAATCAGTGAGAGATTGTGTTTTGCCTACAGCATTCAAGATCGTTTAGTTACCTACAACTCAGCAGAGGAAGTGAAATAATTGATACTATTCTAATCAATTTTTACTGAGAATGAATATTATATTAGAACCAACATTTGACATATTGCTCAGATTAGATGGGTTATGATAGTTTTCAAATATGATCAGATGTTGGAAATATTTTTCACAGAGAACGTCCATAATATCAACTTTCTCTGCTTACAACAGGTAGTGGTCGACTTACAACAAGCAGGACCAGAATTTCTATTGCCAAGAAAGGCAATTAAGTGAGTTCAGCCTCATAAGCATGTCCTCAGGTCCCTGTATCAACTCTGTCACTTTCTTCTGAACCAGTTTGGGAAGCATGAAATTTCCTTAAGTCTCCAGGCTACATTTGGCCCACAATCTTTAGTACAAACAGAACAAAGGTTACACAGGGGTAGGAGGAAAACAGAATAGAAGAGTCAAAATCAAAACATAAACAAAATAGTATCATGCATTATGTATGCTTCATAACAATATAATTAAAATACCCAAACATAATTAGTTGTTGACATTATTTAATAAGTCTGCAGTGATTAGACTCATGAGGGAGAAGATGATTTGGTGTGCTTGGAGGCTACACCTGTCAGCAGCTACTTTGAAAAGCCACCTTTGATGTCTCTCTTCTTCGATGGGAAGAATAAATGTAGCACTCAGTAGGAAGGCAATACAAAATCTGAGTTTCTGTGAAAATGCCATCAAATTGTGGATGGCACAATTGCTGAATATTTCTAATAAAGGAATAAAGAGTGGGAATCCCGGAAGATATCAAGACAGGAACAATTGCTATTATTAAGTCCTTTCTCATTAGTATTTTGCTAATTAATTTTTTGAGAATAGAAAAAGGTAGCAGAAAATCATAGCAGGAAATCATTCTCCAGTCATTCTAATGATTTATAATTCCCCATTTGGGAAAAACATAGCTCCATTAGACGTTTCAGACCTTTGGTATTTTACTGTAGCTAAGATTTACAGTATCTATTTCAAATTGTAACATTCTACAGGTAATTCTCAATTTACAACCATTCGTTTAGTGACTGTCCGAAATTACAATGGCACTAAAAAAAAGTAACCTGTCAATTTGCGAAGCATTACTGACCTGCTCTCAGGTTGTCATAGGAAGGGGGATGGGGAATTGAACCTCACAGATGCATCAGGGAACTTGCATTTCAGTCAAAACAAAGCACATTCCAGCCGGCAACATCAAGGTCATCTCTATGGAGACCTACAGTGGGGGAGGGAGTGACTTCTACAACCCATGAAACTGCTTCGTTGGAGAATGTGACTCATGACACATCTTGGGGAAAGGGGGAAAAAGGGTCAGAGCCAAAGCGTGAATTAAGTGAGGTTAATTCTACTTCTTAAAAAAGCTGCCCACTGCCATAGCCAAACCTCTAAGCATAATCTTTGAAAAATCTTTCAGGACCAGCTCCTTGCCAAAACTATGGTCACAAGCCACGGTCATCCCCATTTTCAAAAAGGGAGACCCCAGCCTAGTTGAAAATTACAGACCAATCTCTTTATGCTGCATCACCTGTAAAGTCATGGAATCAATTATTAACCAATCCATCATTCTCCACTTAGAAACGAACAACCAATTGGTTTTAGGAAAAAACTATCCTGTAATCTGCAACTCTTACACTGCAAAAACATATGGACTACACAACTCAATCAGGGCAAAGCAATAGACACAATCTACACAGACTTCTGTAAAGCCTTTGATTCAGTGGTACATGACAAACTACTCCTAAAACTAAAATCTTACGGTATCTCTGGACACCTGCATTACTGGATAGAAGCATTCCTGTCAAACAGACAACAAATGGTCAAAATTGGGAGCGTCCTATCAAATTCTGTACCTGTCAACAGTGGTGTCCCCCAAGGCAGTGTTCTAGGACCAACTCTCTTCATACTCTACATAAACGACCTCTGTGGTCATATTAAGAGCAACTGTGTTCTCTTCGCTGATGATATAAAGCTATTCAACACCACAGACAATACTGCTACCCTTCAAAAAGACCTTGGCTATGTATCAGAATGGTCAAACAAATGGCAACTTCAAATCTCAACAAATAAATGCTCTGTCCTACATATTGGCAAAAAAATCAGAAAATAAAATACAGCCTGAATAGTCAAGACCTTGTTGATGATCCAAACTCTGTCAAGGATCTTAGAGTACTCATCTCAAATGATCTAAGTGCTAGAGCCCACTGTAACTACATAGCCAAAAGGGCGTTAAAGAGTTGTTAACCTAATCTTACGTAGCTTTTTCTCTGGTAATATTACACTAATAACTAGAGCATACAAAACATTTGCTAGACCAATACTCGAATACAGCTCATCAGTCTGGAAGCCACATTACGTATCTGATATTAACACAGTCAAGAAAGTCCAGAAATATTTCACAAGAAGAGTTCTCCACTCCTCTACTCGTTGCAGAATACCTTAGGCCACCAGACTTGAAATTCTAGACCTAGAAAAGCTAGAACTACGCTACCTTCAGTCTGATCTAAGTATGGTATATAAAATCATACGTTCCAATGTCCTACCTGTCAATGAATACTTCAGCTTCAACCAGAACAAACTTAGAGCAAACAATAGATACAAACTCAAGGTAAATCGCACCAAACTTGATTGCAGGAAATATGACTTCAGCAACAGAGTGATCAATGTCTGGAATACTCTACCTGACTCTGTGTTTTTTTCCCCAAAGCCCCAAAAACTTTAACCTTAGACTGTCTACTATTGACCTCACCCCTTTCCTAAGAGGTCTGTAGGGGGCGTGCATATAAGCGCACCAACGTGCCTATTGTTTCTCCTATCCTATTGTTTCTTTTATATATATATATATATATATATATATATATATATATTTTAAAAAAATTTTTTTTTATTTTTTAATAACAAGATAAACATAAGCATACATAACAAGATAAACATACCACTAAAAACATAAAAATATCCTCCTTCTTCATGAATTTACCATACAGTGCATCGATTGGTTTACCACTTTTTTTTGTGCATCCATTTCCTAGTCACTAGTATAATTATATTACATAATAGCTCATATTATCAATCAATAATTGTATAACCTAATATCATCACTAAAAAAAATCATTTATCTATAATTTTGTTAATTCATATTTTAACGAGATAACTATAGTTTACTTAATTTATTTTGCAATAAATCATAAGATCATACCAAATCTATCTTGATAATGTTTTATAAAGATAATATCAAGAAAAAAATTTTTTATGCTAAATCTGAATATTCTATCATTATGTTTTATTATCTAACCATTGATAAAAAAGATCCCAAACTTCATAAAATCGTTTATCTTCTTGTTCTCTGATTTCAAATGTCAATTTACTCATTTCAGCACGATCCAATATTTTCTTAATAGTTTCTTCTTCTGATGGAGTCATCTTCTCACTCTTCCAGTTCTTAGCAAATACAATCCTAGCCGCTGTTAATATATTTACAATCAAATACTTCAAATTTTTATTATATATATCAGGTAAGATTCCCAATAAAAAAATCTCTGGTTTCAAATCTATATGTGTCTTTGTCATTTTTTCCAACCATATGCGAATTTTAGACTTCAGGTTTCTTTTATATATATTTTTTCTTATATGTATCCATGTATTCATAACTATGTTTTTACTTATACCTATTATCTTGTAAACAATTGACAAATAAAAATAAATAAAATAAATAAAGGTCAGAGTTGGCTTCATTTGGTCCATGCTGACATGAAGCTCCTAATAACTGGATTTCTTTTGAAGCTTGGCCTGAGGCTCATGATTTAATTAGGACATAGTTTTTCACACTTACAACTGTTGCAGCATCTCCATGGTCACATGATCAAAATTCAGACATTTGGCAACTGGCTCATATTTATGGCGGTTGCAGTGTCCCAGGGTCATGTAATCCCCTTTTGAAAACTTCTGGCAAGCAGAGTCAATGAGGAAGCCAGATTCACTTAACAACCGTGTTACTAACTTAACAACTGCAGTGGTACACTTAACAATTGTGGCAAAAGAGGTCATAAAATGGAGCAAAACTCACATAACAATTGCCTTGCTTAGCAATAGAAATTTTGGGCTCAACTGCAGTCATCAATCAAAGACTATCTGTATGGACCACTATTATTTCCCTTTGCCAATCCAGTCCATGTTATTCAAAGTCATCTAGCATATTTTATTACTCCATTAGTTAAATACAGTAAAAACAACAATAAAAATGCAAAATGCACAAAGTTATAAAGAATTTTTAAAAATATATAAAAACCACAGGGTATATAGTATATTTATAGTAGATGCATCTTAATATATAAAACATTTACAGTTTCAATAGAGAGTAGCTATATTTCATTAAAATCACCCATCATTAATCTATGTCAAAAAGAAACTTGTTTATTCATTGTTAATAAAACCAACTCTGTAAACCACCAAGTAATTGGAGCCATATATTTATCCATCCAATGTTAAATAACATGTTTTGTGCTATAAGTGTGTGATAGATAATATTTCTTTGTCAGATGTCAATCTCTATGCAATAGGGATATGGCAAGGAGAATATGAACAGTTGAGAATATTAAAACTCCACCTTATCTGACAGTTCAGTTAATACATGTAATAACTTTTCCCCAGAAAGATAAACTAAAGTCAATTGTACAAACTTGTGTTTACAGTATTAATCTCATTGATTTTTAGTTGCAGGGTGATTTACTCCTACACTGATCAATAAATCTGAAGTATTATTTTTGCTGCAGAAGATGTAGTTTAATATTTATTGAAGCTTTTGATAGTAATGTTAATACCTTTTCCTATTGCCAGATCTTTTGAAGATTCCAGGGATATTTATTTTATTTGTTTGTCAAACATGTACGAGATAACAAGTATGAACATAAACAAGAACAAAGGGAGTAAATACAGATAAATGGGGACAGTAAGACAGGGACGGTAGGCACGCTGGTGTGCTTATCTACGCCCCCTTTAAGGACCTCTTAAGAATGGGGTGAGATCTGGACTTCCAGTTTGAGCTTCTTCAGCAACAGACTGAAGCTTTGTCTCTGTGAGGTTTCGATCCGTGCTCGCCGCTGGAGCACCCCGAGCCGGCTGGTTTCGGGGCTAAGCCATCCCGTAGAGGTGGTGAAGAGCGGGGGAGACTGCCAGCAGGGTTGAGGAGAGCTGCATCTGTCCTCCCCAGCTGGCCATTACTCCCTTTCCCGAAGGCGGTTGTAGCGGTGGTCAGAAATGGCCACCACAAAGAAGAACTCAACCAGAAAAGAATGTGCAGGAGGAAGATAAGAAGAGAAAGTTTTGGTTTTGACTGGGTCAGCAAAAGCAACAAATAAGATACCCTGGAATTGAAACTATTAAGAAAAAAACAATAACATTGTTCCCTAAGATTTTTAAGCTGCAAAGGAGAGAGAAAAGGGAAAAGATTTGGGTGTTTTTTTCTCCTTTTCCTATACTGACAGCTAAGAGACTTAAGCAAGAAATTGGAAAAAAATCCACTTTGACATTAACAGGCATTTAATGCTGAAAAGAAAAAGTCAAAGGGATAATAAAGATTTCTGGATAATCAAAAGCTTTTGAAAACAGGAAAGGAGAGAAAAAGAATAAAAGGGCAGGATCTGGAAGGGAGGAGACTGCCTGGAATTAAAAAGAACTTACAGCAAAATCTCAACAAGACTTCCAAAAGATACATTTTAACTGAAACATTGCAACAAAAACCCCAGGAAGAGAAAGTGAAAAAAGAAATAAGAAGAAACAGCTTGAGACTATTTGGATTACTTGATGATCTCTGGATTTTTGGTTATTGTATTTGAATGACTAAAATCAATCGAGTGGTTGTTTAAAACTGTTTAAAACGGCTCCACTTTTAGAAGAACTGAAAATGGAACTTAAAAAGTACAAAGAAATGCACAAGAAGGGAGAGGTTCTTTTGGCTTCGTATTTCAGTTCTTAGAAATGGAGATTTGGAACTATGAGAAACAAGAAATGCCTGAAGAACAAGAAGATTGGGACAAAGAAGAAGCCATCTTTAATGAACAAGTAATTTTAGGTGGGGGGGGGGAAGGAAAGGAGGGAAAGAGAATGGAAAGTTTAAGATTGGGGAAAACAACCCCCCACCAAAATAGAGTGAAACATAAGTACAAAATCAGAAAGCAACTGAAGAGGGAAATGCAGAAGAGAGAATTAGAAGTAGAGAGACAAGGGGGTAAAAAAGGGGAGGGAGAAGAAGAGAGGGAAGAAAGAAAAGAAAAGAAAAGAAGTTATAAAGGACAGAAACAAAATATAGAGAAACAGGGCCTATTTAGAGATAATGGGTAAAAATCTAATGGAAAAAGGGATTCTGCACAGGTACATAAGATAGTATTGTTATATTTAAAATAGAAATAATTTTAGAAAATATGCAACAATGTATGATTAAAATGTTTGATAAAATAGCTATTGTAATTCAGTGGAATGCTTGTCAATAAATAAATGTAACAAAATGAATATTTAATGATTTACAAAACATATGTGAAGAGAAATAAGGGAAAAATTAATTATGGAGATTATACGTGTCTTTAAGGAAGTATGATATTTAATTAAAAATGTTAAAGATGTTAAGATTTTAATGATTATTAATGATAGAACTGAATTGGAATGGAATGAGGGTTTATAATTATATATATTTATAATCCTTTTTAAAAAAAGCATATAGTGTGTATTATAAGAATGTACCAAGCAGAATTCGATTGGAAGTTATGTATTATGTATTATATTGAAGGTCATAACCTTAAGGTATATATTGAAGTTTAAATAAGAGTTGAATGGATGTAATTAAAAGATATAAAGGTGTCATACTCCAATTAGTAACTACAGGAGAAAACTTGTTTAATGAGAAAAGATAATATGAAATTGAAACAGAACAGACAAAAGTATAAATATAATGATTTGAACTGAGATGAGATAATCAAAATAAAATTGAGAAAATTAAAAGAGTGGAAAAACTATATAGAAAATGTAGAATAGTATAAGATATGGAACAGAATACAAAAAGGAACATGAAATTGAGTTTTGTGTCTGTATAAAG
Source organism: Pseudonaja textilis (assembly GCF_049901715.1). NCBI lineage: Eukaryota > Metazoa > Chordata > Lepidosauria > Squamata > Elapidae > Pseudonaja > Pseudonaja textilis. Next base: position 190,532,881 of record NC_141991.1, on the reverse strand, counting down.
TTCAACCCGGGACCATGCTATTTTCAAAAATGATGTTTTACTTGTATTTTGTATGTGTGAAAACCCAAATAAAACTTTATTTTTTTAAAAAATATGGGGTGAGATCTATAGTAGATAGTCTGAGGATGAAGCTATGAGGGTTTGAGGCTGTAACAACAGAGTCGGGTAGAGCATTCCAGGCATTGACTACTCTTTTTCTGAAGTCATATTTTCTGCAATTGAGCGGTTTACCTTGAGTTTGTATTGGTCGTTTGCCCATGTATTATTGTGGTTGAAGCTGAAGAAGTCGTTGACAGGTAAGACATTGTAACAGACAATTTTGTGAACTATCAGACCACAGGCAGCAGAGTTCTAGATTGTCCAGGCCCAAAATTTCGAGCCTGGAGTATAGGGAATTCTACTGTGAGTGGAAGTATGGACTATTTTTCTATAATTGCTGTTTGTTCCTCCCTATCCTTATTCAAATTCATCCAATCTACCATAAATTAAATATAGCCTGATCAGTGTCTGGTTTTTTTAAAAAAAAATCTAACGTAATCATTCTTAATTACAGAAGGTATAACTTTTTGCAATCTATTTACTGAAATAATTATTTGGATACTAATCAAGAAATAAGCTGAAAATGGACAATTAAAGTATGAGGTGGGTTGGATGAGTATAACTGTAATATAAGCTTCATTAAATGATAAAAAGCTTCTCCCAATTTTTTTCTTCCATTCAATGATGTCTGATTCTCTGAGGACAAATCTCTGTAGTTTTCTTGGCAAGGTTTTCCAAAAGTAGTTTTCCATTGCCTTTTTTCTAGGGCTAATTGCTAATTGCTGGTGATACATTTTAGTAAGAGATTCTCAGGTTGACTGTACAGATTTTAGAATTTATGTGCAGGGGTGGGATTCAATTTTTTTAACAACTGGTTCTGTGGGTGTGGCTTAGGTGGTGGGTGTGGCTTGGTGGTCATGTTACTGGCTGGGTGTGGCCAACTCAACATCACTCACATTGAGGCACGCATCTCCTCCCCTGGCCTCTCGTGCCTGTGGGGATGCTGCAAGTCATAAATGTGAAAAACAGTCATAAGTCACTTTTTTCAGTGCCATTGTAACTTTGAATGGTCATTCCACACAAGCAAAGTACCAGCAAAGGAGGGGGAAAAATTCCAGAGAAGTTCCAGAGACAGGAAGTTTAGTTCTTCCAAGAATGTAATAAGGGTTAACAGAGAGGCAGTTTCTGTAAGCAACACCAGAATGTTTCCTTCCTGCCTTCCTTACAGGATTAGGCCAGTAATTTCTTCTAACAACCAGTTCTCCAAACTGCTTAGAATGTTAACAACCACTTCTAGCAAATAGGTGCGAACTGGTAGAATCCCACCCCTGTTTATGTGTCTAAATAAACTGTAAATCATTTTATTCCTTACTAACTCTAATAATTTAATAGCTGTAATAATTCTTTTTCTCCTTTAATCAATTTACAAAGATTTGGCCAGGTTTTCCATTATTTCCCAAGTACATTTAACATAAACATCAAAATAGATCCTGATCATTATGATAAGGGATTATTTCAGTCTAATCTAATATATTCTGCATCTCTATTTAAACTATTAATAGGACTCGTAGCCATCTGTGCTCAGTGTTTTACCTTATTTTTCAAACTGTAGGCTGCTCCTGAGCAAACAGTATTTTCCTTTGGTTAATCCAGTTAATCCAGTCCAGTTTACAAATGTGGATGGAGTCCATTAATGCACCTATTTGTGGGGAAGAAATTGAAGGCAAAGTTACTGAGAGAACATATTCTGTCCACTTACTGCTACAAAATATAATTCTATAAACTTTGCCAGGGATAACCCCATCTATCTAAATGGCACTCAGTTATAGGAAGACATGTCATTTTGCTATATGCATATTTAATTGATGTGTCATCAAGTAGATGTCAACTCTTGGAAAAGATTTTTGACGATTGTTCCTAACCTGGATTTTCTGCCTTATTGCTGGTCATTCTCTTCCTCCATTTCATTCTACCTTCTCAGCAGTAGAGCCTTCTTTAAAAGCTAGATCTTTGCATAATGCATCCAAAGTAGGATAATTTGAATATGGTCATTTGTGCCTGAGTGAGCCCATTAGGTTGATTTGTTTGATAATCCATTTCTGTTTTCTTGGCTGTTCACAATATTCCTAGAAATTTTCTCCAGCACCAAAAGGATTATTACACTATAGTGACAACAGGCCCATTCATCCTGGGTAGGAGAAGACAATACCTAACTACCCCCTCTATTTTTATCAAGAGAAGCACCCACCTTTGCTTTAGCACATTTTCTCCACAAAAGTTACAAAATCATGCAGTCTTCCTTTATGTTGGTTTCGAATTTTAAATATGTTCCTGCAAATAAAATTGGAAGCCATTTAAGTTCAGATGACCTGATTAATCATTGGTAACATTCCTAACCTGGTTAAAAACCACCCACTGTGAAGGTGAGAAGAAAGAAAACAAAATGTGCATCCCAAACCAAGCTTTTCAGTATAGTGTCGCTTATAAAGTAACATTTAAATCAGGGGTGTTCAACCTTGGCAGCTTTAAGACTTGTGGACTTCAGTTCCCAGAATTCCCCATGCACAGCTGGCTAGAAATTCTGGAAATGGTCCCAAAAATCAAAAAATTTTCTCTCTGGGTGGCACACTCTCGCCTCTGTGGTTCTCCCATATTCCCAACATGGACCTTTAATGAGGATGTAAATGAGAAGATGTCAACACTGTAACTTCCACAGATTTTGTATCTATGTACATTTTCTCTTTGTAGAGACATTTCACAAGGCAGTTGATTATTTGTAATTATTTTATTTTATATATATATAATTATATAATTATAATATGTAATTATTATAAATAATAATAAAGAAGAAACTGAAGGCTTTATTTTGGCTGCTCAAGAACAAGCCTTAGCATGAAGGCAAAGATTCAGCATGTCACCACCAACAGCAAATGCCGTCTCTGTAATGCGAAAGATGAAACAGTTGACCATTTAATCAGTGGGTGCAGCAAAATTGTACAAACTGACTACCTTTAGCAACTAACTGAGTTGCTAAAATCATGCACTAGAAACTGTGCCAAAAGTTTGGATCTGAGTATAGTAACAACTACTGGGAACATCAGGTTGAGAAGGTTCTGGATAATGAAAAAGTCAGTATCTTGTGGGACTTCAGAATTCAGACTGACAGGCACTTGGCCCACAACACACCTGACATAACAATAGTTGAAAAGAAAAAGGGTTGGTTCATTGACATTGCAATACCTGGTGATGCACGAATTGAAGACAAGCAGCAAGAAAAAAAAACACAAAGTACCAGAACTTACAGATTGAAGTTGAGCAATTTTGGAAAAAGAAACCGTGTTTTATCCCAATTGTAATTGGAACTCTTGGTGCAATACCTAAAGGACTACCTCACTATTTGGAAATTCTGGACTTATCAGACTTGAATACCCAGATTCTGCAAAAAAAACCCACCCTACTTGGAACAGCTTATATCCTCCAAGGCTACCTTAACAGTTCCTAGGTCCTTGGTTAGGACTCCAGCTGTTGAGCTACCAACCAGCCCCAAAGGCTGTGAATCTCACCAGATTAGCCATAATAATACAAAAGCAGGCCCTGGAATTGTATACCACAAACCCATTTATAAACCAACTTCGTTCTTATACTAGTTCACTATCGTTATTCCAGTAATTTTACTATCCCGGGATTGGTAAATTTGATTTATAAACAGCTTGGTGGCATATTTATCGGGACAACTGAAATTGCCTTATGTTGACCCCGCTGTTAAAATATCCCACTCAGGTTTTCTATAGGGTTTCCATAATAAGCATTTAATTCAAAGATAGGCAACTCGCGGCTCCCGGCTTACAGAGCCACCTTTGCAATGATTTCACGCGGCCCTTCACCTATTCTGGGCAAAAATAACATAAAATAAACCGGGACGGCTGGGATTGGAGGAGGTGGCAGCCAACCAGCCATCGCCTGGTCTCGGCTGAGCGCGGAGAAAGGTATAAGAGCGGCGAGAACGTCGTTGGAGGCGCCCATCGCCTTTTGCGTTTTGGGTTCGGCTCTCCTTGTTCGTGTATGTCCGCCGGGGGCTCAGGTCGAGTTGGCGTATCGCGCGAGCCTCCCTTGCACAGCGCCCTCTGGAGTTCTGGTCGCTTTCTTCCCCCCCGTTTTTTGCACGCTAGTCTGAACAAAATAATTATAGTGATTATATTTTTCAGGGAGAGATGCACGAGCCTGTCCCGCCCAATTTTACTTTTTCCTTCCTGAACGTTGCGAACTTGTGGCGGGCGCCGCAAGCGCCGGTTTAGTGAGAGGAAGGGGCTTCGAGCCTCCTCCGGGAGGATGGGGGACACGAGGCGACCGTGAAGGCGCAAAAGGCGGCTCCGGGATTGTTTTGCCTCTGTTGAGGATGTAGGACTCCCTTGTTCCTCAGTTGCGGCAATTTTTTTTCTAAAGAAGGGCTACGAGTATTGCGTCTTTAAGCAAGGCCCAACTTTCTTGCCCTCCGCCTTGCTGGAGCGCAGGGTGGGAAGGCGGTGGAAAGGCTCCGCTTTGCCGTCGGTGTTGGTGGGGCAGACAAGGGAAGCCGCGATGCTTGCTGAGGAGCCCCGAGTGGAGAAAACAGTAACCGGGCTTCTTCCGGAGGGTTTCCCGCCTTTCTTTTCTGGGGCTGCTGCTTCTTCGCGCCCATTTGATTGCTAGATTTTCCATTTAGGAGAGAGAAATGGACGATAGCTTTTGAGGAATGTGAAACGTGGCAATGAGAATAATTTTTTTAAAAAATTATATAAATATATAATTTATATAGATTTTTCAATTTTGCAAAGATTTATAAATTTATAAATAAAATATAAACATGGTATTAGCGCTTCCCATATTAATTGGAGTTCAGGGTTCCTTTGGTGCTCTTTGAGTGTAGTGGTTTCTTTCCATATTGGGTCTGTGAACTTTTAACTTTGATTTATTACAATAAATTATGTGTTCCACTTAATGGTGATTGGGTTGGATCAATTTACAGTATTGGTGTAGGATTAAAAACAAAAATAAATACCATTGTTTTAAATCGCTTTCATGCATCTTGGGGGAGGGGGGAGAATGATGGCCTCAAATGCACTTCTGAATTATTTTTACAGGATTGTTTCTCTGAAAATGTAGTAATGAAGAGGTTCTTTGGATATTTGGGGAATAAACTGCTCCCAAGGAGGTCAGCCAGCCATTATCAGGAACTTCCCTGACACTGAATTTCTTCAGCAAACCTCTCTTCCAATGTCACTGGATAGACGGTAGGGGAAGGTAATGGGGAAGCATATGGGCCCCCCTTGCTCCGTAGGGCTCTAAAGGTGACAACCAGCACTGTTAATGGATAGACATTGATACACCTATATAGCACTAAAGTTTCCATTGGTCTTCAAGAGCATCCTCATGCAAAGTGTGTTGCAGTAATCTGGCAATGTGACAAAGGTCATGACTGAGGAAAGCCCTCTCGATCCTGAGAAAGTAGAAACTGGTGCACTTGTGCAAAAGATCATCTGTCTACAGCTTCCATTTGTTCAAAATAGGAACTACGAATCTAAAAGGACCCCATTGATGTGGGCAAAAACCATCTGGAGGGGATTCCCCAATCAGTTTTCCAATCCATAGCATCTGTGCTTTATACAGTAGTGCTAATACCTTTCAGGCACTGCATCAAGACTCCAAGACATCTCCTACCCAGCCTGAGGTGGAGATAATTAATTGAACATCACCAACGTACTAAGGTTACCTCATCCTAAGCCATTGATGTAGATGCTAAACAGGGAGAGGAGCAGGACCTGAAGATTTAAAATACTTGTGGCAGAAACTAATGGTTCTAGGTGAGCAGCTAGTGGAGAAATTCACATAGAAGATAACTGCTGTATTAACAGTTACTAAAAGTTCAACCCTGAAAGTTGGGGCCCTGCGCACAATGAAAGATGCCAAGACTACTGCAACACTAATTGTGAAGACCTTCAATGCTTTTAATTAGCACTTGGAAGTTTTTGAGTTGTTTCATCATAAAGCCGTTATCCTTTAAACATGCATTTATTTTTCCCAAGTTTGCCTCATTTGAATTGCATAGCTAGGAGAAACTCAAGAGCTCATATACAATTAAGTATAAAAACTCCCAGTACTTCATATTTCTGCTGGTTCCTTGGTTTCTTTTCTGGGTTGATTTAAAGTCCTACACAGCTTCGGACTGACTTACTTGGGGAAATGTTTTCCATAGTATCTTCCTGGCCAATCTTGCAGGGGGATTGCTGTGCATCTTGGTTGCTTTGATTAATGTCATATTTTGAGGCTCTGGAAGTGCACCTTCTCTGTTGTAACAGCACCTGCCCTCTGAATGAGGTCTCTCCCTCCCCTTCCCAGATTTGGATATTCCCCACTCTGCTCTTATTTGGAAGAGCCATGAACACCTGGCTTTTCATCCAGGCCTTTGGTAAGAGAGTCCTCACTTCATTCCATCTGCTCTGTCATTCTTGCTATCGTTTTAGCTTTGTTTATCCTCAAATAATTAAATCCTATGTCACTCAGTGTTGGGAGTCAGGAGATGTCCAAATTCAATAAATGATTACATAAAATCACCCGGTGTCACTAATAATTTGGATTGCATTTGCAATTAGGCTGATGACATCCATCTGATTCCTTGGCCAGTTGGTAGCCACAATATTAACTTTCCATTTATGCCTGAGCAATATTTAAAACAATATTTCTCTTAACTCTAAGATGGATTGCAGTCTATTAATAAGAACTGCAGTTGGATTGTTTTGTTTAGTGGAACAAATTCTGGGAGGTTTATAGGCATGTTTACTGAAGACAAGAGTGGTCTACTTACCCAAATCATTTGCTAATTTTCCACAAGCCTGATTTGCAACCTTATTAGAGATTACAGCTTGCATAGAATAATGTGAGCATGTTTATGGTAAAACTGCACTTTGTTTGGACTTGCAACATACAGAATAAAATTGGATACTAGCCAAAGCTCATTGGTGTTGTCTTTTTTGTCATGGAGAAATGTCGCATGTAGCATAGATGGCGCGCAATGGTTAGAATACAGTATTGCAGGCTCCTTCTGCCTGCGGCTGCCTGCAATTTGGCAGTTCTAATCTCATCAGGCTCGAGGTTGACTCAGCCTTCCATCCTTCCGAGGTCGGTAAAATGAGGACCCAAATTATTGGGGGCAATACGCTGAGTCTGCAAACTGCTTAGAGAGGGCTGTAAAGCAATGTGAACTGGTATATAATGTATATAGCATTATAGCGTCATATAGCATAGATATGATTAACTTTGTCTAGCCTTCTCTGCCTTTCTGTTAAGGAAGACATAAGTCTTGATTGAACAAAGTCATATCAGATAGCCAAGGTTAACATATGTGGTCATCCTTGTGATGTCTATGTTATTTGAAAAATTACATCTTAGATTGGAACAAATGTATTAATGGATGAAGTAAAGGAATATGCACATTTATTTGTGAAAGGATATATCATCTGAATAGCAGAGATAAATCCATGCCTCTCCTGGGTCTTTGGGACAACTAGAAAGGGATTACAGTATAGAGTAGGGCAGTCAAACTCCTGGCCCACGGGCCAGATGCATCGTGCACTGACCACACCCATGCCCAGTTTAGTGAAGGGGAAAAAAGCCTCAAGATGTCACGTGATGCCACCATGATGTGAGTTTGACACCTGTGATATAGAGGAATTTCACTCCAAGCAGAATGGGCCTTGGTTTCTCTTAAAATGGAATTAATGGGTTACACCTTGCTGATATTGGGAAGGGGAAATTGCATCTTCTAAGAAAAGGCAGCCCAATCTTATGCAGTAAGCAGCTATAAACCTTTATTTCAACATTTGAGAAAAGGATCAACTGCATGTTTATTCACTCGTACCACTTACATGTCTCCTGCTTGTAGCTGAATTAACCAGTTCAACCTGGGTTAAAGTGTGGGGAGGAGGACAGATTTATAGTTCAGGTGGAAGGTACGGAATCTTCCAAAAGGAACAGTACAAGTTCGTTCTGTATTTTTACTTAACCAGTATATATTAAGTTACACCTTCAGCTTTTTTTAATGTTAGGTTAAACCTGATTTGCCAGATGCAGATAACTTATTACCTTTGATTGCTATCCTCTAATCTTGAAGAATTGTATGAGTGCACAACTAACATGTACCTAGCTAGATACCCCATTCTTCCATTCCCAGGTAGGGATAACATTGTGAGGTAGGGTTTTTTTTTCCTATTACTTTAACTATCACACCTGCAATCTCTGGCTGCTCAGTCATTGTAGTTCAAATGGAAAAATGGAAAGCGTAGACCAAAAAATATCTGGGTTTATTGTCACCTCATTTCCCCCCCCCTCCCCCAAACTGCTTTTTGTATTTTGGTCACAGCTAGGTTACATCAACTTCATGCATTTTGGATGCAGACACCAAATCTAGCTTGAATCTTCTACTTTTGGTCAGTTTCTTGCATCCTTTCCAACTGGGCAGAAATTCAACTTAACCTACTAAGTGTGAAGGGGGGAAAATCCACTGTGCTGCATTCATGATTGTGCCCAACTATTTTGGACAAGATCCAAGGACTGTAGTAAGCCAACAACTAAAGCCCAAAGCGCATTTTGTCCACACTAGCACCATAAGTTGATTAGTTCTGAAATGACCTTGTCTCGTGGGTCAGTGCTTATGTAGAATGTCATTTTTCTGTAGTTTCTATATACATTGTTGAGCAGTGCCATGTTTTACATAAAGGCAGTACAGAAAAGTGATTTATAATAGAAGTTATCCATTTGCCTATTTGTATTGTTACTTATGATGAAAGCAACATGCAGTGCTTTTCTTCCTGTAAGGAACTAAAACATCCTTTTTGTTCCTTTGTACTTGAGAATGCATCCAACTACTAAGCAAGTCTGTGTGTCACAATCTGTTAACCTTGAAGTGCTATAGAATTCTTCGGTCTGCTGCAAGATACTAATCCAGCTTTGTACTGAAAATCATCACTGACCGTGGAATACAACAGGCTTCCTAGTGTTAGAGAGGAATGGACCTGGAGGTTGCATCTAGTATTTTTATTGACCTCACCATGGCGCTGTGGCTGAAGAAGTCTTTCTGTATTACAAAAGGTAGCAAAACTAGAATCTTGGCAAGGTTGTTTGGATTTATATAATGGACCAACTTTTGAAATTATGACTCTGGGCAATATATATCTGGTTTAAAAAAAAAACAGAAGAATATAATTGCAAAAATAAAAGACCATACAAAATTAGAAACAAAATCCGTAAGAATACTGTGTCACCAAAACATGCTCCATTTTCAAAGATGGGCTCATACATCATCCCAATCTAATACTTGGGGGAAACTACTAGGTTTTAAAACTTTCAGGAAGGCTAACAGTTGGCACCAGCCAAGTATTAGGAATGAATGGGGAGGAATCTGTCTTAAAAGGAAGGAGCTGCCATAGAAAAGGCATTTGTTCAGATAATTTTGTATCGAAGTAGGAATCTGGAACATGTCCATCCCCTGGGATGGGCAGAGACAGGTACTATTGCAAATAACCTGTCCTTGTTCCATGTATGTGGGAATAAACTTTGACTTGGGTATTGGGTAATGATTAGTCTAAGACCTTATACATACATGCTTGCTTAAAGGTCACTGAGATAGTGTAAGGAAATTAAAAACAAACACTAGAAACAATCAAGCAGCTCAGACAACTGTAAAACAAGTCTGTACTATATCTAATTATTGTAATCCACAATGTGACTATACTTGCTATGCTAAAAATCTCAATAAAAGGGAGCACTGGAATTTGCTCTGGGCTCTCCGAGAACACTCGTTGTGTCTCATCTTTTCCATGAGAGACCACCACACATGTAGGGCTTTATAGGTGACAATATGTTGAGTTGCAATGAAAAGCCTTTTAGAAGTACATAAAATAATGGCATTAGATAGTCACAACCTGGTGCACCCATGACTAAGTGCATTGCCACATTCTGGACCAATTGCAGCTGAAGCCAGTTCTTCGCTATCCTGGGCCCTCACAGCTGCCTGGGGAATTCTGGGAGTTGAAGTCCAGACATTTTAAAGTTGCCAGACTTGAGAACTGCTGCTCTAGACACTAGAAAAGGACTTTGATTATCATCACTTGGTTGGCAAGGGGCAAAGATGTACAGTATAACCAAGTACTAACTGATATTTCAATGCATGTGGATTCAACACATGAAGATCCAATTTCACGTGGATGTTAAAGAAAAAGGGTGAGCTCTGATCCCCCAAACCAGGGAAGCAGGCTAGACTTTTCTGCCAACACCAATTCCTGTTTGGAGGAATTGACTGGAGCCAATTCCAGAGGAGAAACACTGCCTCCCATTCTAAACATCTGAGTTGTCCAAAAGGATGCCATAAATGATGTATCAAAGATGACTGAGAAGTCGAGGAAGACCAGGGTGGATGCGCTGCCCCATCTCAAGCCCCCACCCCCACCCCATAGGCCATCAACAAGCGAGACCAATGCCACCTGAGTGCTATATCCTGGTCTGAATTCAGACTAAAAGGAGCCGAATAATCCATTTCTTCCAGGATGCAATAAACACACAACTCAATTATGTTCCCTCCATTGATTAACTCATTTCCCCCCCTTAAAACTATATATTCATTTTTAAACAGTGATAATTAAGTCATTTAGCTAGCTAACAAAGGGGATATCTGTAAACTGGTCATTCCACTCCTTGATAGGAAATACCAACACATTCCGAAGCATTCCCACCCCAGGAAAGCTCTTTCGGTGCCATCAAGGTGTCCCTCGGGTTATCTTCATTTTGCACACCAGCCTGTCTGCTGGAAAGGCCAGCTTTTCCTCTTGTAACATCCCTTTTAGTCACAAGTATAAAACCCCACCCCTTAAGCAGCATTTCAACTGTCTGCTGAAGAATCTGTTGGGTGATTCCTATCACTTTGGTTCCCGGTCAGACCTCAATAATTTACTTACATTTTCACTTCCTTTTTCTTCTATTGTCAGTCATTCTATCTTGCTAGAGTCTGACAAAATATTTCTTCAGATGGTGTACTTTAGGTTTTCCAATGGACAGATGTACCACTATACCACATTATCTTTTTATGTGATATACCCATTCTTGCTACATAAGTTTCACTTCCTGCTTTTTTGGTTATTCTACTGGTTCATTTCCTTAAAGCAGAGGTATGTATTGGCCTTCTGCTGTCAATAAATCTATTACTTAAATCTGCTCCAGTTTGATTCTTGTTGATTAAGGAAGCCAAATAATGAATTCCCATCTGATGCCTGGGATTTTTCTCTGCCCTATAATATCTATATTTTGGCATCAGATAAATGTTTATAAAATATGATAAAATAAAATTTTTGCTTCATAAATATATAACAGCAATGAACATATGTAACATTGCCTCCAGATACTGGGATTTGTCAGCTAGGATCACAATGGGCTATCAGAGTATTGTGGACTTGGAAGGGCATTTAAATTTGGTCTCCTTTCCAAGCATTATATGCTAATTCTACTCTGAAAAATCTTCACAATTCTTTTTGTCTTAACTTTATATACTCACTCAGACTTCTTGGCAGAATTTTTTTTCTTTCTTTCCCTTTGATTCATTATTAACATTTCTATGTGTCAGGCTTCTTTGAGATGCAGCAAGCGGAATATAAATTGATTAAACAAATGAATGCAATAACACTTTAAAAAATGATAAAGGACAAGCATGACTCGTACAAACTGTTCTCACACAAAGATGATAAAAGAACAAGTAAGAAACTTGGATGGGCACCCTTTGGCCACAGAGCTTTCTCACGGAGCCATTTTGAAGCAAGAATGTACAAAACCTCCCTAAAATTGTACTTTACAAACTAAAGAACTGTCCAAAAGCAAAAGAAATAGGTTGAAATTCCTGTCTGTCCTATCATATGCTCAGTTTGTTTTTCATCCTTACCTTGTTCTTTGCAGACTTAGCCTTGCCTGCAAATATTTCCATTCTGAGGGAGCTGGTTGTCACCTGCTGTAATTTGGTTATGGTAGGACAAGACTACTGAAGTTATTCTTATAGCTGCATCTTCTGTTGCTGTTCCAGTGAATTCCTGGTAAAATGAAAAGAGCTGATGCAGAAAGTAGTTTCAAAGGTATTGTTACTACTAATCATATATCACAGTTCTGTATATGGTAGAATGGGCATCATAGACAGAGAATACAAATATATCTTATGCAAAAGTATAGACTTTAAAAATGGCATATTTCAAGTTTGGCTAAATGGTTAATATACATGAACAACATTGTTGCTTTCATTATATGAGGATGGGTTGGGATTCAAAAGAGGCCTGTATATTTCATGGCTAAGGTAGGATAATTCTGGAGGGAATCCTGATATATCAGAAGAAGATAGTTGCAGTGTGGCTCTCCACTTTGGGGCAGCTTCTTGACCAGAAAGTTTATCCTTGGTGGAAGGAAGTATGGAAGGAGAGGAATCCGCCTTTGCAATCTACCTATTTCCTTCACAAAAGCTGGCAGGAAATAATACTTCTTGGAAAACCCAATCCATACTTCAAAAGCCATCTTTGGCAGCCAGGACATATATGGGCCTTATCTGGCATGCACACATCAAAAAGGCAAACATACTAGCAATCCGATAAGAGAAGAGGATGTGTCATGTCACTTTTGCAAGTAAAAAGAACCATTCACCAGGATTCTCAATGGACCAATAAGGTCATCTTCAATATTGTTAATTGATACTAACTGGAGAAAATTTTCTATCATCTTGGCCAGATCCTTCTGCCCGATAGGTAGACAGACAAATTAACAGAGTTGGAAGGGATCGTGCAGGTCATCTAGTCCAACCCCCACCACCCAAGCAGGAGACCCTACACCATTTCTGACAGATGGCGGGTCTAAAGTTGATAGATCAGTTTCAATTGATGTTAGTAGAAAAGGGAAACTCCTCTCAAGACACCCTGAGGCTCAACCAATGGCTATTAATACTTCCTCAGTTCATTCCAGCTCCTAGACTACTTTTCCATTTTACAAAGGAAGGGCAGCCAGAGTCCAATCCAGAGAGTGCCCCTTGCCTTATTTCATCCTTGCACTGATGAGGCCTAGGCTGGGTATAATGTGCTGCAGATGTGGGCCTGCAATTCATGGCACCTCAAACTCCACTGGTTCAAAGTGGAGCCAATTGAATGTTGGAAGTAAGGTATTCAGTTTATAGGACACCAATATTGTAATAGCCACATTTCTTACCGGTTGTTTTCAATCCCTAAGGGTTGACTTTAAACTTCAAAGCCTAAATAGGTTGGAACTAAGTTACTTGAAGGAATATAATCATCTAGCCAGATTTTAAGACAGTCTCTTTTCATTTATTGCTGTGAGCAGGGCAGATTGGCAAATATAATGGTGGTAGCCTATTCTGCACAGCTTGCATGGACTGTTTTTATGGAGCCAAGTTGACTCCATTGTTACAGGCTTTAGGTAACCATCTCTTGTTGGGTCGGTCATTTCTTAAGCATGCTCTTTTTTTTTAACCTGCAATTATGAGCTTACATTTTAGTTTTATCTGCAGTGGATCCTTCTTACTGGTCCTTCTATTTATTTATTTAAAAGAATCTGTTATGTTAGCTTTTTTATATGAAGCTGAGCTAGAAACACCTAAATGAATCAAACTAATTTTTTTAGACTATAGGGCGAACTTTTATAAGCTTCAACTATTGTTGGGAAGTTTTGTATCTTTACACATCCAAGTGGATTCACGTGGTTTCCAGTTACGCTGTAACTTTTTATGTTAATTCCTGTTTTGAGGGTGGGGGTGGAACAGCCTTTTTTCTTTTTCTTTTTTTGAGGGTGTGTGTGTTTTGTTCTGTTCCGGATGCTGGCAAAACGGTAGCTTTATCCTTAATGGTGGGCTAGCAATCAGTGACATCCCTGGTGCTAAGCAGTGAATCTGCTCTACAAATCCTTGCCAATAAAAAGGGATAAAGACTCCAGTACACACTGGGAGTACTGGAGGTGTCAAGCCCGGAACAGCTGCTATTATTAAGTCATTTCTCATCAGTAATCTGCTAATTAACCTTCTGAAAATAGAAACATTTTTGCTTAGTGGGAAATAATTTTTCAGTCATTGTAATGGCAGAGGATTCCTCACTTGGGAACAAGACTGACATCATTACAAATTTCAATCATTTAGTGCTTAATTGTAGCAGAGTATTTCAAGTTATAAGCTTCTCTTGAGTAATATTACTTGCCTTTTGCCAATCTAAGCCACTTGACATATGTGCTGAATGTGACCTCCATAAACTGAACTATATACCTGGAAGACATTCACAGCAAAGTTAACTGAAATGTATTCTATGCTCATGGTGTTCTACTGCAACTACAGTTCTATATACAGTATGTTGCTGGGTTCAGACTCTTCAATCTGAAAGCTACTTTTTTTAAAAAAGGAGATAAACATTTTGTACATGCCTGTATAAGTATTTAATTTATTAATGAGAGTTTGGTATAGTTATTAAGGCATCACCTCACACACCAAGAGACAATGGGTTCTAGTTCCACCTTAGGCTCAAAACCAGCTTTATGACCTTGGGCAAGTCAGTTTCTCTCAAGTCATAGGAAGGAGGTAATGACAAACCACTTGTAAAAAACACCTTGCCAAGAAAACTGCAGGGGCCTGTCCAGGCAGTCTCCAAGAACACACACAATTGAACAGAAGGATAAAAATAATCTCCAAGTAGGTTAAAGTACCATTGTTCCTCCTGCAATGTTGATCTTATCACTGTTTTAAAATTTAATTGTAATTGTTGCAAATCACAAATAGCAATCACTTTTGAATTCATGTGACCTAATAAACCATTAGTAACTGAAAACTGAATGGTGGAAAAACCATGGACAACAGGTGAGAGTAATGTGGCAAAGATGCAGCCGGGACTTTTTGCAGAGTGCATTGTGCAAACAATACATTGTTGGTGCAAATGATCAGGTGAGTTTTGTGCTTGGGCGTTGATATGAATCTAGTCTCACTAATCTTCCAACACAGGCTCTTAATGAAAACGTTGCAAAAGAGAAAAAGATATCATTACAGTGACTGCAAGCATCAGATTTTGAACATACAATTTATACATCTCCTCTTTGAAGAATTCTGGCATTCAGCCTCAACGCATACTAATTCTTTTTCTGTAATTCAATAACTGAAAGATAGTTTAAGTTTAGCTAGAGAAAATTACTACAATTGTATTTGGCAAAGTTTTGTTTATAAATTAAATGCATTTGTATGTTTTACACCTGTGATATTTTAATTATCTCCTAATTTCTAAGGCTGCTAAGATGGAACTAGATCATTTGGTCTGATTGCAAGCAGCTTTGTATGCTTTTGGGTAGGGACTTCTTCCAACATTTTGGCTACTGCAATGTGCTCTACATGGGGCTGCCTCTGAAAAATAGAATCCTCAATTGGTTCAAAATGTGGTAACCCACCTGGTTTTATGTAAGACTCGATTTACACATTCTTATGGCTTCCAATTTGCTTCTAGGTCCAATTCAAGGTGCTGGTTGTCTTCTTTAAAGCCCTCCCTGGCCTTATTTGAAGGACTATTTCCCCCAGTTGTATCTGCCAATCCACCAGAGCAGGGAGGCAAAGAATATTATGGGTCCCCTTTCCTAAGGAGAGTGGAAGCAAGAAGGAGGCCTTCTCTGTGGTGGCTCCCTCCCTGTGAAACATCCCTGCAGAAATAAAAGTGGCCCTAACTTAAAGACGTGATTTTGCCAGCAGGCCTGGGGACTCCAGGATGATACAAAACCCACCAAGTGATTGGATGTTGTTTGTAGGGGAGCATGAGGGGTGGGGTTTTATTGGTTCTTGTATTCCTGAAAGCCACTCAGGATCACAATGAGTTAGATGGGCAGCCACATAAATTTTCTTAATGAAAAAAAAAATCATCTACATCTCAGCATTTAACTTCAGAGGTTGCCTGAACCTTTAATTTATATGCAATGGTTGCACTAACATAAAACATAAAAATACATTATGCAAGGGCTCAATTTAGACCTTATGTACCATGTTTCATAATTCCTGATGCTTGGGTAAGAAAGAGCAAGACACATGAGAGAAAAGGCTTTCCCACCGTTTGCATTAGACCGTGCAGTGCCTTTTTTAAATACAAATTTTATTAGTTTATTAAAATATTACCCATTATAAATGATAAACATTAGTATATTGAAATATAAAATACAAAGAAAAATTAATGGAAATGCAGGGGAGGAAAGAGGAAAAAGTGGGTAAAAGAGGAAAGATCTTAGTGCAATAGAAGAAATAAGGTAATAATATACAACCTCAAAATTTTACATAGTAATATATAGTAATTTCTATAACAAGGAACCTATCTAATTAGCAAAACCCAAAATCAGAGTTTCATTTTTTTTCCACCTCAGGCACAGCCCAGAAGTGGTTTCCAAGTAAAAGCAAAGTTAGTTGTCTTCTTTAATTAAAGAGTCAGTTTAAATAACACCATCTGTTTTTTTCAACCATTTCTCCATTGCACAGTGTCTGTGTTTCTGATGTCAATCCAAGAAAGTCCAATGATCCAAAGCATATGAGAGAAAATGGGAATTTCTGATGTAACAAGAGCACACAGGATGCACTACACTGAGCAATTTCCATACTAGTGAATCAATATCCCGGGGAAATGAAATCATTGTTTGAAGAGTGGATGTCAAAGACTGGTGAGAAAGCTAGATCGCCTTTGTGCATATGGAGGAATGTGTGTCCAAGATTAGCATTCTCTATCCGATGACTGCATTGTATCTTAGCAGTTTCATACCAGGGTCATATTAACATTTTGGATTCACGTTATGAATCTCAAAACTGAAAAAGACCAAACATTAACTTTCTCTTTCGTTTGTAGGAGTTAGATCCACGATCGAAGTTCAACTCTTCTTCTCTGTCCTATTGTTTTCCTTTGTTTTCATTTATAGCAACTAGTTCTAGAACATCTCTTGACAGACAGAATAATTTAAGAACTGTCCTTTAAATTTCCTCTCCTCTTAATTATTCATATAATCTGTAATTATTTTTGTGCTCTTGAAAAATAGGAAAGTTTGTCAGCAAATATGAAGGATGGCCTATGATCCTTTAAGACTTCCTTCAGGGAGATATATGGCTGGCCACATCTGTGACTACTTTAAAGGTTTTTAAAACTCATCTGTTCTCTCTGCATCTTAATTGGAAAAAAATATTGTATTTGCTGATGACAGGCATTCCAATGTTGTGTTTTATTGCAACAGGCAGCACTTGAAACTGTTTACAATTAATATCACTGAACTAGTTTTATGGTCTTACCTGCCCTGAAAAGATGCTGATCTTGAAAATAAATTTAAAATAAATACATAGCATAAAATAAAAACATAGCCAACTGGCAGATTTCTGATCAGATTGCTTCTGTTGAAGCAACACGTAAGGATGATGTTGAATTGTCTATAGGTCATAAAATCTTTGCAACTGAATATGTAAAGCAAAGATTTGTATATCACTCCAGCAATGAGAGACAAGTCTGAAGCAAATCAAACATAGCGGGAGATGTCCATATTCCTATTTTTCATGCAGGAAACAAACATATTAAATACTTATGGTTGCTTGACCATGTATTCTTTAATATGGGACAAAGCTTTGATCAATTGATCAAACTGATAAATAAGTGGAGTTATAAAAAAGACTAAAACAGAAAAAGTGCCTGGACCAGATAGTTTACTGGCTTCTTATTATAAAGAGTTTTGGGGTGAACTCTTAAAAGCTTCACAAAATTTAATGAATTCTATTTTACAAAGGGGAAGGATGCTGGATAGATGGAAAGAGACAAACTTTGACCTAAAAAAAATCCTCTATCATCAGATATCATTAGTAAATAAAGTTTATAAATGGTTTTAAATGATTGTGGCTGAGAAGTTGAAAATAAAAGAATTTGGCATGCTAGCAGGTTTTAAGATTAATAATCAGAAGACAAAGAAGTTAACATAAATATAAAAATAGATGATCAAATAGAGCTGATGGATTAAACTGGTTTTGAGAAAAAGTAAAATATTTGAGTATCATTATGACAAATATTAATCATGTTATTGCAAAATAATTATGTTAAGACATGGAATGAAATTTAAAAGACCTGCTAAGATGGGAGAGACCACAATTGTCACTGTTGGGAAGAATCTATGGTAAAAATGGGTGTTTTCTATGGCAAAGGAAAATGCTACAAGTTAAATATAAGATATACAAGATGCAAAGAAAGAAAACTGGGTTTACCTGATCTGAAATTGGACTTTACAGCTTGTTTTCTGGTGTTGGATTAAAGGATGGATATTGCTAAGAAGTAAAAGACTGTTAGAATTAGAACATAACCTGAGTTTAAGTTAACTACAGGTATATTTCAAATGTCTAATTTATTTGTATTCATTGTTTTTACAAATAAAGCAGCAAACATATCCAGCATGCCTTCTTCCTCCTATTTTCCAAACAATAATCTGGTAAGGTGAGAGTGACACTCCCAAAGTCACCCAGTTGGCTTTGGGACTGTCACTCTCATCTCACCTCACCTCACAGGGTTGTTGTTGCGGAGAAAAACACAACAAGCAGGACTAAAACTCATTATCTCCTGCTGTCTAGCCTGCTGCCTTAACCACTAAACCAAACTGGCTCTCATAAACTCTAACGTAATACTTCTAGGGATCCAGAATGAAAATGGCTACACAAATATAATAATTGCAATGTATTTTATTTTAGAATCTTCAAACAATTATTAAACACCTACTTCCTTTACGAGAATATTTGAAGGACCATCATTAATGACATATAGAACATTATGTATTCATACATTGATATTCAATATTCATTCTGTTTTGGGCAAACCAAAAAAGCTGCATAAAGTTTTGGGGATAAAAATTTTATACACTGGCATCAATCTAAAAGTTTGAATAATATTTGTTACAGTCCCTCCCCCAATTTAATGGTTAATTAAATAGCCACTCCTGTGTACTATTTTTTCTTCACCAAAAAACTGTCAACTGATTTGTGAGTTTGCTTAATTCATTTTAATTCCCCTAACAAATAATAGCAGTTTTGCTTCTTTCATGTGTGGAAAATTCTGTATAGAGTTAAGGTTCTGTTTCTATATTTTTATGCCTCGCCATCTTTCTATAGTTGGATATAAGAATTCAAGAAGCAAAGTGAAAAATTATTATACATTTCTCGGATGATGCAATATTTTTCCCCTGTTTATTTCCCAAATGTTTCCTCTGCCCAACAGATCCATCTTGTTCTTTGTTCAATTTCATTTTCTATGATCTGTAAAAAGTTTTCATGAAGCATCTAAAAGAAAAAATGGATCATACATAATGCCAAATTATACTTTAAAAACCCATCAATTTCTGTAGACTAGGAACTAGGAGAATTTTGAACCCTTAATGATTTGGTATGATGCATGCTGACAGCTCTCTCTTAACACATACGCATATATAAAGATTATCTCTGCTAGGGTGAAAAGCATACCAACAACTACTTTACACATACTTTGCCTCCAACTGAACAACTGTTTTTTTTTAAGGAAGAAGGAATGCCCTGGACTAGTTGATGGACACTTGCTTCGCTTAAAATACTTATTTGATTTCTATAGCCATTCATGTCAACAAATGTCTCCAGATGGCAAACAGGTAATCCTTGATTTACAGCCATTTGTTTAGTTCAAGGGTCTTCAAACTTGGCAAGTGTAAGACTTGGGGACTTTCAACTTCCAAAATTCCTAAGCTAACATGACTGGAGGAGGAATTCTGGGAGTTGAAGTCCACAAGTCTTAAAGCTGTTAAGTTTGAAGATGCCTGGTTTAGTGACTGCTCGAAGTTACGAGGGCACTGGGGGGAAAAAAGATGCATGAATGTTTTTCACACAACCATTGCAACATCCCCCTGGTCATGTCAAAATTTGGGTGCTTCGCAACTGGCATGTATGTATGAGGGTTGCACTGTCCTGGGGTCATGTAGTCACCACTTGTAACCTTCCCACAGCTAGCTTCCAACAAGCAAAGTTAATGAGGGAAGCCAGATTCCCTTAATGACGGCATGATTCATTTACAATCAACTACAGTGATTCACTTAACAACTGTGGCAAAAAGATTGTAAAAATGGGACAAAATTCATTTAACCGCCTTGCTGAGCAATGGTAACTTTGGACTTGTTTATGATTGTAAGACAAGGACTACCTGTACATTCTAAAATGTAAGAAAAGCAATTAAAAACAGTACAAAATAAGTATCTATGGTTGCCAAATACACCTATTGCTGTAGATGTTAATACATCCAATGGTGCTTTTAACACATTTGTGGCACCAGACCTGAGCACATAACCAAGTCTTCACAGCCTTTATGAAAGTCCAGCAGGGTCAGGGGTCTCCGAAGGGAGAATATCCAGAGGCAGTTGGCTATGGCAAAGAAGGCATGTCTCCTGCTACCCTCCAGCCAACATTTCTTGGATGAGAGGGTTTGCAACATGTCCAAGCTGTCAGACTGGACTGGACAAGTAGAAATGACTGGGAGAAGATAGTGCCTTAGATCAGGGATCTCCAACTTTGGCAACTTTAAGACCTGTGGACTTCAATTCCCAGAACTCTTCAGCCAGCAAATTAAGGTTGCCAAGGTTGGCGATCCCTGTCTTAGATAACCTGGCCCAAGACACAAAGATCTTAGAAAGCTTAATTAAAGCTTATGAATCAAGCACTGTCCTTCTTGGCAATCCCCCAACTGCATGCCAGGCCCGTACCGTGTTCATTAAGAAAATATTTTGTTTATACATCTAATTGTTAGCTACCCAAAACTGGCTCTGTGTTTAATGCTAACATCTAATTGTTAGCATTATTCTGCAAATGGAAAGTTTTTATGCTTTCTCTATATTTGTCTCCAAAAGAATTTGTGTCACAGAGTGGCAATGAAAGTCTAAACAAGCTGCAAGAAAAACCCTTTCCTGCCTCTCTCCACATCACGAAGTCTTATGTAGGAATGTTGTTGTTACACCAGCCAATGAAATGTAAAAGTCTGGGTTGGAAATCCTACTGCAGCAGAAGGCAGGGCTGGCTTTTGTAAGTTTAGGCAAAGTGAGGGGGAAAAAAGTCTCAGTAATAAGTGAGTTGCACTCTAAGTGGCACCAGAGAAGACAGTTGTTATCACAAGCCTTCCCTGAATGTAAGTTAGCTGCTGCCTTCAAATGCAGAAACATGCCAGGGCTGTGTCATGTTTCTCCCCTCCCCCCATCAATGCAGAAGGAAAGATCAATTGCCAGTCTATTGGCTTTTGTAAGTTGGAGGATCTGTCAAGCAACAATTTGTTTTTTTCGTGTATTAAGTAATAAATTCAGAATTCTGGTTTGCTCTGGCACCAAAATGCTCCACCATCCATTAAGTGGGGATGTGAACAAGAATGGTGTCCACCACAAAAGTCTGCTTATTTCTGTGCATTTCAGAAAACAGATTTTTCCAGAACAGCCAGTACAAGTCATGTTAAGGCAGAGATCCCCAAACTTGGCAACTTTTAAGACCTGTGGACTTCAATTTCCAAAATTCTCCAGCCAACTGGCTGGAGAATTCTGGGAGTTGAAATCCATAAGTCTTAAAGTTGCCAAGTTTGGGGAGCCCTGCATTAAGGAGTCGGTCTGATGCAGTTTACTCAAAAGAAAGTTCAGGAATGGGTGGCCTAACCTATTGCTCTTGGCCACCTGTTGGCACATTGTGTTTTGAACTTGGAGTAGCAGCTCTGGAGGAAATGGTGAGATAACCCACTTCCCCTGCTTCTCCATGGGTGCTGGCAACAAGAGCAGATAGTGAATGGCTGCTTTGGTGCCAATTCTCTGATTTCACCACAGGACTTACGCTGCTGGTCATCAACATCAGAGGTCAGTTCCAATTCAGTCATCTCTTGGGGCTTCAATGAAGGTAGGAGCTCTATTTTGTTTCATGGCCCAAAGTGGCCAACCCTTTTGGAGCTGACTCACTTTTGTACAGCTCCTCCATGTGGGATGACAGCACTTTAGAGCTGCCATGAGGAAGAACCCAAAGAGCTGTCAGCAGTTTGGTAGTTCGATTCTCACCAACTCAAGGTTGACTCAGCCTTCCATCCTTCCGAGGTCGGTAAAACAAGGACCCACAATATGCTGACTCTGTGAATTGCTTAGAGGGCTGTAAAGCACTGTGAAGCAGTATATAAGTCTAAGACATTTCATGACCCAGACTAGGTAACATCATCGGAGTGCTAATGATGCTATCTAGTTTCGGTAATGAAATGTCTTCAAGAAAACAACCAAGCTCAGAGAACACCAGCAACCTCTCATTTCAACCCTGAGCTATAAATATTCTCCTTTATCAATATCAAAAGCCAGAGTTTTGTTGATACTGCCCCAAGCCCTCCTCCCTAATGCTTCTTTCATTACTCTGAGAATTTGGCCAAATGTTTCTGTTTTTCCCCAAATTACTTTCACATACAGTACAAAAATAAGCAAGCTAATGAAACAACATAAAGAGGAAAGGAAATATGTGCTAATCCTGACCTCAGGATACTTATAAATTCTCAAGCCGTTTTAGAAATTATGTATTCTATAAGTATGCTATGCATACAACTTAATTTTTAATAGCTGTGTTTATTGTACCACCAGATGCCATTGGGGGAAATTCAATTAAAAGGAATTTTTCACTATATGCATTGTTATGCCAATAACTGCTTTACTGATCACATCTAATTACAGGCTATAAACAAGTAAGTATAAAATTAACTATAAACATGCAGTTAAGACACATCAAAGGAGGCGATTCTGAAATTTTTAAAGATTCTTGGCTCTTTCATGTATTACATGTTTATTGAAGTAGACTGGCACAGTAGCTCTAGCATAGAATATTTGTACAAGTACAGTATGCCTCTAGTTCAGAGCATAATGGAATTTAATTCCACCTAATATGTAAAGACCAGAATTGTTCAATATAATTTGGCAAAATCACTTCAAAGTTTAATTTTGTGTTTTTCTATATTCCTAATAAAACCCAACAGTTCTTCTATGGCAAGGGTGTCAAATTCGTGTCGTCAACTGGGAATGGGCGTGGCCAGCACGTGACATATCCAGCCCACAACCATGAGTTTGACAATCCTGTTCTACGATAATTTAGGGCAGAGGTCTCCAAACTTGGCAACTTTAAGGCTTGTGGACTTCAACTTTCAGAATAGCATAGCTGGCTGGAGAATTCTGGGAGTTGAAGTCTACAAATCTTAAAGTTGCCAAATTTGGGGACCCCTGCCTTAGGGGTAAGAACCTAATAATGCAGTGATAAAGCATATTCTTTCTACACTTTTCAACCCATCTATAAATTCAGAATCTGCCAACACAAAATGCAGTGGTTGTCTTTAAATGATATACTAAACTATAGTTTGATTAGTCATGGTTTACTACATGAGCCAGAATTACATTCCCACAGTGCACTAGAATAATCCCTGGTTTTCAGACAAGGGCTGGGTTCATACAACTTGCTGGTTGGCAAACCTTAGAGAACAATTAACCAGTGGAACTACTTGCCTCTGGAAGTTGTGAGTGCTCCATCACTGGAAGTTTTTAAGAAGAGACTGGATAGATGTTTGTCTGGAATGATATAAGGTCTCCTGCTTAAGCAGGGGGGTGGACTAGAAGACCTCCAAGTCTCTTTCAAGTCTGTAAATCACAATTTGGCTTGTTGTATTATGTCAACTAGGCTAATGGAGTACAAGATAAACAGATGCCAATCTGTCTTCAAGAAACAGCTGAGAAATTCCACTAAAAGAAGGAAAATCTGCAATTTTCCATCACAGCAGTTTTTCTCCTGAATTTCAAGTCCATGCTTAACCCATAAGGACCTGGACTGCTGAAGTCTATAGGTGACAATCAATGACTTATCAAACTCCAGAATCTGACTCCACAGTGGTGAAAGCCATAACCTGAATAGAACAATCCTATGAACTTTTTTCTTCTTCAGATCTAACCTGAATTCAAGGGATTTACTACCAACAGAAGCTGCCCTTTCATTGTAACGATGCAACTGCCGAGGCTGACTTTTAAGTAGACCAAGTAAACCTCCATTGCAAATAGAAAAAGACTTACAGTATTCCCAGCAAGCAAGGTCGCCATCGCATTCTTAGCCGGGGAATTCCGCCCCCGTTTGCAGCGGTCAAGATTCTCCACGGAGAAAATGCCCGAAGCATCGCGCTCTTGCGTAGCAGCAACCCTGTGCAGTACTCACTAGGAAGTAAAAAGACGACGGGTTGGAAACCGCTTCCCTGGAAACCCGTTTGGGATCCCTCCAAGCATTGGCACGTACGCCGACTTTAATACCAGTGGCACATACCAGTAAGAGCATCTACCCCAAGTGCCATCATGCACAGCCCCGAGAAACAGCGTGCAGGCGGGGGCAGATCAAACACCTCACCTGCGCGTGGCCTCACCACCCACCATCCACATCTGGTCCAGAGGGGCGTCGGCGTCGCCGCCGCCGGTGGTTCGGCCGAGGGAATGGAGCGCAGGCAAACGAGACAGCGCCTGGTTGCCGGGCGAAAACGCTCCCAGCTGCGGCGGCAGGTTGCGTGGATCAGGAAATTAGGGCAGCCGGTCGGGATTGGAGGCGCTCGCGAGCCAACCAGAGGCCGCCCAGGCAGGCGTCCGTGAGTCACCGGCGCGCAAGGAGAGCGGAGCGGGGAAGGCTGGTTATAAGAGCGGCGCCGAGCTGCCCTCCCCTTTGTGTACGTTCTTCGGCTCTTCCTTCGCCGGCACCACCACCGGTGTGTGTGTGTGTGTGGGTGGGTGCGTGCGTGTGTGGGTGCACGCGCGCCGCCTTGCCCGGCACCTCCTGGATTTCTGCTTCTTCCACCACCACCAGCCCCCCCACCCTCCCGCCGCGCGCGCTTTTGCCTCGGACTGGAATTGCCTCCTCGCATTGTCTGCTTCCCGCCGCCCTACCTGGAACCTTTCCCCCTCCCCCTCCCCCTCCTCCACCCACCTACCTACCCACCCACCTACCCTCCCGCGGGCGCTTTCTCAGAAAGGAGGAGGGCAGCGAGGAAGCAGTCCCCCCCCCCGGCGGCTCCCCGCCTGCGCGTCCGCCTTCTGCCCCGAACTTGCACGGTGAGGAGGCGCCGCGGGCGCGCTGCACGATGGACACGTTCTGGCGGCCGGGACTGAGGCCGGGGCTGCTGCTGCTGGTGGTGGTGCTGCTGCTGGCGCTGGCTTGCCTGCGAGGAGCGCGTGGTGAGTAAGGGGCTCCCGGTTCTTTCTTCCCCCCACCCAACCCCAGGGACGCCTGGCAACCGGGTAGGCGGCGGGGCGAG
Organism: Pseudonaja textilis; assembly: GCF_049901715.1. Lineage (NCBI taxonomy): Eukaryota > Metazoa > Chordata > Lepidosauria > Squamata > Elapidae > Pseudonaja > Pseudonaja textilis. The sequence continues at coordinate 190,507,472 of NC_141991.1, read as the reverse complement.
GGCGGCGGGACGCGAGAGAAGCCGGCGCGGCGTCTTTGCTTCGGGGGAGCGGCGGACTCCTTCGTTTCTCCAGAAATGCCTCCCGAAGAGCAAGAATTCTACCCCCACACACGAACGGCTACGTGCTCTTGAACCCGTAGTCAAAATCCCATCTATTTTTTTTTTTCCAAGCCCGTCCGCCTTGCTTAGACGCCGGCTAGAAAGGCGGCGGCGGGAGAGGGAAGGGTGCCGCTTTCCACTTGGTTGGTCTCGGGTGGCTAAGCCTCGCCGCTGAGAGAGAGGGAGAGAGAGAGAGTTCGTGGTGAGAGGAACAACCTGGCCTCCTCCTCCGGAGGGTGTCCCGGCCTTTCTTTGTTCTGACAGCTGTTATGGGCTCCGCCGTACCCTTGACCCTGAAGTTCAGCCCTTTTGCTCAAAGGGGAAGAAGCTCCTTAAGTTCCCCCTTCCCCCCCTTTCCCCGTGGTTTGGTACACCTGAAGGGAACCCTCTTCAATGTTGGTCGCAGAACTTTCCATCTGCCTCTAGGTGGTGGGGGGGGGGGGGCAGGCCCTTGAAAAGGAGTTATGTGTCCCACCATATTGTTAGTGGGGATCTCTCAAGACGACACTGTAGCCTAAAAATGTTTATGTGTTCCCTCTGTGTGGCTCTATTTGGGAACTGGAACTGTGGTTTAATGGCATTTATAACTAACTGACTTAAGTGGACAGCATTGGGCTCCCATGTGAGAGTGGGGTCAGTGGAGTTACACAGAGGAGGATGGCTGTAGTAGCAGATGCTGAGAATGCTGCCCCTAAAAAAAGAACAGGGAGCATGCAGATAGAGATCCGGGGAGTATAGCTTGGACAATGTTACATGGCCTCCAGGGACCAGAAACACACAGCACATTGTTCTCTGCAGTATTTTAGTTGGCAAATGGAGCCAGTTTTTGAAGGCCAGTGATGTTTTTTAATTATTGCTTTAAAATGTGTTTGAGTGGTTTAATCATGAAATAGCTACTCCCTTAAATAATAATCCTGGTCTGCTTTTCTCTGCTTGCCTAACTTTCTTTAAACTCTGCAGCTGGAGAAGATAAAAACTGGGAGAAACTCCCCCATACAATTAAGAACTTCCAATCCTTCATGGTTCTGCTGGTTCCTAGTACTGTAAGTCTACGCAAGGCCATTATCACAAATAGGATTGCACTGCAAGTGCTGTAGGATGGTGACTTGAAATAGTTAATTGCAAATGTTAATTTTATGGCTGGGAGAGGCCATTTAAAGCCAAGCTAAAATCCGAGGGTGTCTTAAATAGGAACATGTAGGCAAGATTGTTTTGTTTATTAGAACAAATCCTTTGGACTCAACTACGTTATGACTAGGATTATTGCAGATGGATTTGCAGTGCTTGGCCACATCACTGCTTTGCTTCCTTTCTGTAAGTTTAAACTTGAGTAACCTTTTTAACTTTAGCGCTTTGCGAAGCAAAATGCCAGTCCACCAAAATAGTAATCCTCCTTCCCTGCCAAATACTCCATTGTAAACATGCTATGTGTGTCAAACTTACAACATTTGTAAAACTCACAATACTTGACTGTGGTTATTCTTACTTTCATCAGATATAGAAAGGAATGGAATCTTGCATTTGTATTGTATTGTATTTGTTTCCTTGTTTTTTTAATCCCTGCTTCACGAACTCATTAAGGCCTGAAAGATTTTCAAATATACGTTGATAAGTTTACTTTGTGGTGGTTTTTAAATATCTGCAGTTCCTGCTGATGCAAGCTTTCCTCATCATGCCACTTAAGAACTTTCTTTTTCAAGCATTAGTAATTTGGCCAAGAAACTAAGTTTCAAGGACAAGTAGTGCCAATACCAAGTTACACAGGCATTAGAGTAGGTGTCCGTGTATGCTGGCTGCATTGCTATCAGTGGAAAGGACGGGCAGGGCATCCAATTTTTAATGTAGTTCTAGCACTAAAGTGAAAAATCCACAGGATTCCAGTAAGCATAGATAATGATCAGAAGATCATAGGAATTTACAGTTCATCTTTGTTTTTAGGATATTTGTTAATGTAAAAGAAAATATTGGATGTGAAAGAAATCCTGGTTAGGAGTGTTCAAAACTCTGTTCAAAATGGGTATTCCAATGTTACCACAATTGGTGTGGTATTTCAACCATACGAGTAATCCTAGACTTACAACCATTTGTTTAGTGACCAAAGTCACAATAGCACCAAAAAAGTGACTTATGACCAGTTTTCACATTTGTGACCATTGCAGCATCTCCATAGTCACATGATAAAAATGTGGGCGCTTGGCAACAGGCATGTACTTATGGCAGTTATAATGTCCTGAAGTCATGTGATCACTATTTGTAACTTTCCTATCTGGCTTCCAGCAAGCAAGGTCAATTTAACAACTGCAGGATATACTTAATAATTTTGACTAAAAAAAAGGTGTAAAATGGGCCAAACTCACTTAGGCGCCTTGCTTAGCAATGGAATTGTTGGGTTCTATTGAGGTTGTAAGTTGAGGATTATGTGTACTGGAAATCTTCCAAGACCTCTGTGTTTTAAAGTTGGAATACTTATGATAGAGTCAAAATAGTTTTGGCACTCTTTGATAAATTCAGCACAGCCATCTTGATCAGACCTACCACCAATCACAGTGAACTAATGAAATGAAATATAGCAAGTGGATAAAAAACATTTAAACAGCTATCCTGCTTGTGATTAAATTTGGAGTACAAGAGTTGATTGCTCTTTGCAACATTGAATATCATGAGCTAAAGTCTCAGTTTGGGCATTAGATTTGGCATGAACCTTTGCATTGGGTATCGGCCATCTTTAATTTATGTGATATCCAAAACCATATGAGCTGCAGAAGCATTTCATACAAGTTCTATGTTTGTCGTGTTATTTCCTTACAAAGTAAATGATATTATAAAAAAGTGCTGAAAGAGTAGTTAGTAAGCAAAAGAAACTAAAGGAAAAGAAGAACAAATAAACTCTTACTAAACTACTCCATTCTATTTATCTTGCCATGTATGACTATCGTTGCTTCCACTATACCCATATGCTAATTCGTTGCTTTGTTTTTCAAGTTTATCTTTTTCTTTTTGAGAATCAACTTTATCCAATCATGACTTTATTGGTTTTTCCTTTCCTTGCAAGCTATTTTTATTCCTGTGTGTATTTGTTATACAATTTAAGCCTTATACTCTAAATCAGGGGTCGCCAACCTTTTGGACCTCTGGGACCACCAAACACATAATTTTAAATCCCACAGACCAGAGACCCTGGGAAAATCCCCCCAAAGTCTGCAGGAAAATTCCCCATCCCATTTTCCTACTGAACGATCATTCTTTATTTGGGATTGCAGGATACCATCTCCAGCTCCATTCTCAGTGGTGGTGGGGGGAGAGACTTTTGGCTTCATGCAAGGAAAGCAGCAGAAGCTGCAAAAGTCTTTCTTTCTCTCCCCCAAACTCCACCAGAAATTAGTCTTTGCCGGTGCAGCCTCTTGGAGCAGGATGCCCTGCAGGGTTCCAAAGACTCATTTCTGGCAGAGTTTGGGAGAGAGAAAGAAAGACTTTTGCTGCTTTCCTTGCATACAGAAAAAAGCAGAAGAAGAAAGAAGCAGCCCAGTGGCCAGGCCAGGCGCGTGGGGCAAGTTCCCCCCTCCGCCCTTTCCCCCCTCCCCTCCCTACCTCATATTCGTAATGCCTTGTGTTCCCGTGGGCCATATGGATGGCACAGCCTTGTATTCCTGCGCAGCCTGGATTAATTGCTTTGGGGGGTGACAATTCTCTGCAGACCACCAAAATTTTCTTGTGGACCACCAGTGGTCCCCGGCCCACTGGTTGGCAATCACTGCTCTAAAGGTATATGAACAATACTTCATATAACAAGGTGGACATACACTTGTTTTCATATATTACCCACATATTTTCAGTTCTTTCAAGTTTAATTCCTTTCTCACAATAAACCATATTTAACGAGTACCTTTTTACTAGACTTTTTCAAGATTTAGAACAATGTTTTTTCAAACTTGGCAAGTTTAAGTTGTATGGGCTTCAACTCCCAGAATTCTCCAGGGAGAATTGCTCAGCATGCTGATTGGAGAATTCTGGGAGTTTGAAAAAACGCTGCTTTAGAATCACTCCCTCATTCTCTAAAGGTATACAAATTCATCCATTTCCTTGCATTTATCCCATTGTACTGGTAATTGTTCACTTCCCTTTTCTTGTGAAACACAAAACTGTTTGACAGATTTTCAGAGGGAAAAATGAAAGCCACCTCATAATTTTATCTCACTTTGCAAGCTGTATTTATTCATAGCACCGTACTCTGAAACAAGTGAAGTGAGGATTGTGCACTTAGCAAAACTTTCTGTCTGCTTGTTGGGATTATTCCAATTAGTTAAACATTCTGAGCTTTACACATCAGGGGAAGGAATAGGTCCTTATATGTGCTACTCAGCATATATAAACACTTATTGACTTTCTTCTAGCAGTTTTTGTAATTTAAATTTGGTTTTGACAAGCACATTCCACAAGAGTGGCATTTAAGGAAAGCTATTTAAATTGTGAAGATTAATGCATTCATTGGTTTTCTATTCAGGGAGAAGCAGAGATCTTAGCTCAGAGCTTTAATAATAATCAATTTTGAAACAAGCTTATGTATTATGACAAAAGATATCTATGCTTGTATGAATGCCTTAACTTGAATTTTAATTGCATCTACCTAATGCTTTACTCGAGAGAGGTTGCCAATGTTTAAAAAGTCTAAACTTCTAATGTTTTAAAACTCTAAAAACTCCTTAATCTTGGGCCTCATGAGGTGGGATTTGTCCAGTATAACTTTTCCCAGATCTCCATCCCTCAGTTCCAGGAAATAACCACAAGTAGTCCTTAACTTGGATCTTATAATAGTTCAAGGTTACAATGGCACTGAAAATTATTTTGACTAGTCCTCATATTTATGACCAAAGCAATTTCCTTATGTCCATGTGATCAAAATATGGACACCTGACAATGGGCATCTACCTGTAATGGTTGCAGTATCCTGGGATCACATGATTGCCATTTGCAAGATTCCCAGTTGGCTTTGGACAAGGAACGTCAATGGGAACAGGTGGATTTGCTTAAGGACTATGTGATTCATTTAAGGACCACAGTGATTCACTTATTGACCATGGCAAAAAAAGGTCACAAAATTGGACACAACTGCATCATTCTGTAATGGAAGTTCTGGTCCCCAATTATGGTCACAAACTGAGGACAACTTGTACAATGTATGTTGACCTTTTCCTAAGTACTTGGTGTACAAGAAAAATAGAAGAATCTTAAGCTGGACCTTGCCAGAAATCAGCTTAAAGACTACTTGGTGTTTTAGTGAGCACTAAAAATAAATACAGTCTTGTTAGCCTTCTGTTGGCAAAGGTAAATATCTACATGATGCAACGAATTAGGAAGGGCTTGCATCATGCTGCACTTTCTTGGCCTTTAAAATATTAAACTTCAGGGAATTCCAGACAGATAACCCTGACTGAAAACCATGTCTTACTGTGTTTCATTCAGATCATCTTAATAGGGGATGAGGTATGGTATCATGATTCTTAGTGATGCCCTGGGTGTAGAAAGCCCAAGCACAAATCCATCCTAAGTTTCACTGTATTAAAAAAACAATATTTTGTATTATTGTTAGTTGCCCAATGAGCCAGAGGTATAGACTGGAATTGGCACTTATATCCACCTATTGAATTCCTCGCAAGGACATGAGATAGGGCAGATGTTGATGTTGTTACAGATATTGTTGCAGGATATAAGTTGCTCCAAATAAAGCTACCTTTTGCAATTGATGGTGATTTTGTCAACATCTATAGTGTTCAAGTCACGCTCCAGCTATTTTGAGATTGCACCCAAGGCGCCCGTTACTATTATCTTGGCTTTCTTTTGCCATAGTTGTTCTATTTCTATTTGCAGGTTTTTGCATTTTGTGATTTTCTCTAGATCTTTCTCTTCTGCAGTCTGTGAGAACTGCCATGTCCACTATCCAGACTATTTTGTCTTTTTTTTTATTGACAGTTGTTAAGTTTAGGGTGTTATGTAGCAGGCGCTTGTCTGCTTGAATTTTAATATTGTTTGTTTCACAGTCAGCCAGATGTTTAAACTGGGTTTGGCATTTTTATCCACCTATCAAGGCCTTCCCAAGGTAGTAGTATTTCACTTTTTATGGATTACACACTGGGTAGCTCTTTTTCTGCCAGTGCTGTATAGGTAAGATATGAGCAAGCAGTAGCTCTTCCACCCAAGGGAAATGAAACTCGTAATTTTGCTATATTAGAAGGACTGTTGTTCAGTGGTGGATACATGCTTCAATTTTATCTGTGAGATGTCTCAATTTAATCTCTGGTATCTTCATATGGAATGGGAAGTTTTGTCATAAGAGATTCTGTAAAGCTGCTGCCAGTTTGAGATTGCTAATCAGTCTTCTAAAATTGCTAAGGCAAATTTCTAGTGTATGATGAAACAACAAACTTGCATTGTGGCAGATATCAAGTATCCATGTGATATGGAATTATATCCTTGATAAATTTATTGTTCTTATTAACAGACTAACAGAGTTGGAAGGGACCTTGGAGGTCTTCTAGTCCAACCCCCTGCTCCTTAGTTCTAGATTGGATTTCTCCTTGATTAGTTTCCACCCATTGCTTCTTGTTCCATTTTCAGGTGCTTTGGAGAATAGGATAACCCCCTCTTCTTTGTGGCAGCCCCTCAGATATTGGAACACTGCTATCATGTCTCCCCATGTCTTTCTTTTCATTAAACTAGACATGCCCGGTTGCTGCAACCATTCTTCCTATATTTTAGCCTCTAGTCCTCTAACCATTTTTGTTGTTCTTCTCTGCACTCTTTCTAAAGTCTCAACATCTTTTTTACATCATGGTGACCAAAACTGGATGCACTATTCCAAGTGTGGTCTCACCAAGATATTATAAAGTGGTACTAAAACTTCACGTGATCTTGATCTTATCCCTCTGTTAATGCAGCCTAGGATTGCATTGGCTTTTTTGGCAGCTGCAGCACACTGCTGGCTCATATTTAAGTGATTGTCCACCAAGACTCCAAGATCCCTCTCATAGTTACTACTATTGAGCCAGGTACCACCTATACTAATACCTATTTGTTTTATCTTGCCTGAATGTAGAACCTTACTTTTTTACCATTGAATTTCATTTTGTTAGCTAGGGCCCAGTGTTCAACGCTGTCAAGGTCCCTCTATATCTTAAGCCTGTCTTCTGGAGTGTTGGCTATTCCTGATAGCTTGGCATTATCTGCAAATTTGATGAGCTCCCCTTCTATCCCCTCATATAAATTATTGATGAAGATTTTGAAGAGTTCTGGGCCTAAAACAGTCTTGGAGTACTCTGCTGTATACTTTCCTTCATGTAGACGCAGTTCCATTAAGGATTACATGTTGAGTGTGGTTGGTCAGCCAGTTACGAATCCATCTGGTGGTGATACTATCTAACCCACATTTTCCTATCTTATCAAATAGTAGGTTGTGGTCTATTTTATCAAATGCCTATCTGAAGGCCAAGTAAACTATATCCACAGCATTTTTCTGGTCCACTAATTTTGTCACTTTGTCAAACAATGCAATAGATCTGTCTGGCATGATCTGTTTTTTTGACAAACCCATGTTGGCTTCTGGTTATGACTTTCTTTGCCTCTAGATGTTCGCACATTTGTTGCTTGATTTTCCAGAATCTTCCCAAGTACTGATGTCAGGTTGATAGATCTGTAATTTCCTGGATCCATTTTTTTTTCTTTTTTGAAAATGGGAACTACATCAGCCCTTTTCCAGTTCTTTCATTATTATTTATAAGACTATCATAGTCTTATAAATAATAGAAGTTGGTTCTTTTTCCTTTAGCAGCAATATATATGTGTATGTATATATTTATTAAATTTATACCCCATCTGTTTCCCTGATAAGGCACGTGTTATCAAAATACCTTACACTTCCTATTATAGCCCTCTTCCATATCCTTCAATAGCATAGACCATGTTTTTGTAGGAAGTGGTAAAGTACAAAGGACAATCTTCACATCTCATTTTTGTTAGTTTTATGTTGATAATATGAAGTTGGATTTTATTCAGATTCTTCAAGAGCTTGTCTCCAAGGGTTTTTTTTTGGGGGGGTGTTTAGTTCTTACACTAAAGCAAAGTACACTAAAGTCGAGGGACGTGGTGGCTCAGTGGCTAAGACGCTGAGCTTGTCGATCAGAAAGGTCGGCAGCTCGATGGTTTGAATCCCTAGCACCATGTAACAGATTGAGCTCCCATTACTTGTCCCAGGTTCTGCCAACCTAGCAGTTCGAAAGCATGTAAAAATGCAAGTAGAAAAATAGGGACCATGCACCTTTGGCATTTAGTCATGCCGGCCACATGACTATGGATACGTCTTTGGACAGCGCTGGCTCTTCGGCTTTGTAATGGAGATGAGCACCGCCCCCTAGAGCTGGGAACAAAATTAGCATATATGTGTGAGGGGAATCGTTACACTAAAGCAAAGTTTCTAAAAAACAGTCTGTCAAATACTGGTAAGTACTATCAACCCCAAAATATAATGCCAGAATAAGCAAGTTGTTGATACCTCTCATAAGTGCTATGTTCTAGAGATATATGGAGGATGCATTTTTTTTCGTTTGAATTTTCATGAGTTTCTAAGACAGATAGTCTGTGGATATCTCCTGTAATTAAAATCTGAAAAGGGAGGAAAAGCATCTCTTTCAAGATCAAAAAAGGGAACAGTTCAGTGTACTGAAACAATATATTTGATGTTCAATTTATATTTGCACAAGAGTGTTGCAGCTGTATTTTTTTTCCTCCAGTGCAGTTTGCTTTCAGCATCAAAAGATAAGTTCTTAAACACTTTTCTGTTTAATCTTTCAAAATGACCTCTTAGTTTTTAATACTTCTGGCTAGAGTATATTTGAAGTACAATTTTGCAAAGCAGTTTCTCCATTTTTGTATCAATCACTGACAAATCATGTTACTGGATTCCTCACTTGGCTAAACTTTCTTCCCCATTGCTGAGGAAAGAAAAAACCAGGTTTTTTTAAGCCTTCATTAATTTGTTATCTTTATTCCAGGATAAATGTTGTACTTTATAGAATATAAATCTTCTTAAACTTCAAGAGTAGGCAGAAGATATATTTATATTTGCTATTGTGCTTTGGATGATACTTCGGTATATGTTCTGAAATAGCCTTTTCTCGATTGATATGGAAATGAATAATTTAACTTGAATATCTGAATATGTTTGATTTTCTAAATAAGATCAATTTTCCAAATTAAAAAAAAAGATTATTTGAATCAGATTTTGCTTGATTTACAGAAGTCTAATGGTTCATTCATAATTAATTTTCTTCTCTTACTCGAATGTCATTTCCAGTATTTTCAAATATTCTCTGCATTTTTTACAAATACATAATTGTAATGTTTATTTGGTCAGCGATCAGCCAAAATACAACTATAAAATTTCCCCAAAGTAATTAAAACCTTTCTCCTTAAATGACATGTCACTATCTCAGCTCTGGGAATTTTATCAAGTTTTGAGATTGGGTGCTAAGCATTCCTTGTACTTTATATACAAGTTTAGAGTTTAGAAAGGAAATTGTATTTGATTTGGAAAAAGCTTAGTCTTCTGGGTTCCCCAAATATTCCACAGATTTCTTTTTCAGTGTTGCATGTAAGATTCCTTAATAGATTAATACCTCACCTATCTCATTTTTATGTGTTCAGGAAATTGTGGTAATTGCTGTAGAATTGTTCTAGAATTGCTCTATAGGTGAATAATAGAAGTATGCACATATGCCTCTATCCTTATGTGATTCTGTTTTATAAAAATGCTTTAAAAAGTAAGTCTGTCCAAATTTCCTTATATTATAGTATTTCACATTGATTATTTGCCCAACAGACAGTACTGATTCTACTGATTTTTAGAAATAGCTATGTCAATCTTAGCCTGAATCAAGTCTAATAAATAATAGTAATACTGTATCAAAGCTGTTCATTTTTCAAAATGGCAGTATTAACTGAGAGTCATGAAGAATTGCATTTTAGGAGCAATCACTTCATAATCACTTGAAAAACGTTCTATGTCTACTTTAGTTCCTAGGTGACTGGAATTGTCGTTCTTAAACTTAGACATGTTCTGCTGCTTTCAAGTCTATTGGATCTTCTAATTTTAACCTATTTTTCAATTCAAGGTACAAGAGTAACATGTGATGAATCACAATTTCAATGTCACAATGGCCGCTGCATAACCCTGGTGTGGCGATGTGATGGGGATGAAGACTGCTCTGATGGCAGTGATGAGCTAGCATGTGGTAAGTAGTAGGGTTTGGTTTTTTTATATGTCTTTGAGTCATCTTAACTCTGATGACTTCCTGGACAAGTCCCTACAGTTTTCTTGGCAAGGTTTTTCAGAAGTGTGTGCCATTTCCTCCTTCCTAGGGCTGAGAGAGAGTGACTGACCCAAGGTCACTCAGCTGGCTTTGTGCCTGAGGTGGGACTATGACTCACATTCTACTGGTCTCTGGCCTGATGCCTTAATCACTATACTAAACTGGCTCAACCCTACTAGTAAGATATTCTTATAAATAGTTCAGCATGGCTCTGACATCCAGCCAGAAAGAATATCAATTACAATAGTAGTTCAAGCTTTAAGAAGGGTTATCAAAGCATCTAACCATGTAAAGCAACTAAGAGAATGGTAGCCATAATCTGAATAGCTTAGGATAGGACTGCTAGTTATATCAAGAGTTTCATATTGACCTTGGTATTGAAGCCCACAAGCAAAACTGGGTTTCTTGCAAGGCCATTTCTTTGACCTGAGTTAGACAGAAAGAGCAAACATCTTTAAAAATCTACTCCCGACTGCTACAAAAACTTATTTGCTTCTCAGATCTCAGATCCAATTAAAAAAGGTTCTGTGTTGGTGAGTTGAGGCTAACTTGCAGCTGGAAATGCAGGATACTGAAAGTATATGATTTCCTTCTCGTTGTACATGTAGAAGAATTGAACATCCCCTTTTTAAAAAGGGTCATAGATACTCCTATTCTGCACAGTTGCTTTTCTATGATGCTGTTAGAATCTTGTTATTACCCAATATCTAGCATACACAATTGTAGCTGTGTTATCTAGGCATTGTAGGAGGATAATTATATTGGTCTATAGGAGCTAGACACTAGAGTTTGACAATGCCTTTTCCAACTAATAAGTAATATTTAAAGGTATAACCTTTAATGAGCTGTTCTGTGTGATTATAAGAGTTTAACAGCAATATTGAGTGAAAATTTACTGTACTCATAGGTATCAAAGGGTTCAGGCTTATTGCTAAAAGTCTCAACAAATAATGGATAAATTGTTAACTGAATAGGCACTTATATTCTGTCATATATTTATTTTTATCCTGCTTTTATTATTTTTTTTACAAATAACTTCAAGACAGTAAATATAAACAACATAACCTTTCTCCTATTTTTCCCACAATAGTCCTGTGAGGTGGGTTGGGCTGAAATAAGAGTGGCTGGTCCAAAGTCACCTAGCTGGCATTTATGACTATGGCCGGACTAGAACTCACAATTTCCCGGTGTCTAGCCTGGTGCCTTAACCACTAGACCAAACCAGTTCTCATATGTAATCTGTATCTTCATAACTAATCTGTGCTCGGTATCTCACCTCAATTTAAGTCTTACATCAGCCTAGCTATTCTGTTAATCTGATGACGTAAATTTTAGCTCATGAAAGTTTATGCCTTTTAAGAATACCTGTTAACTAAAAAAAAGGTGTTATCAGACTCGTGTGTAGTAACTAGGATAAAATCGGCTATGTGACTTTCTGAGAAATGAAACTATCCTACCAATTAATTTAAAAGAAAAACCCGACTCTTGCTTGTTTTCAGACTCCTGGATCTGCTATGCTCTCAAATAGGCGTGAGGCCTTGAATAGTTCTGGAAGGGAAAATTTGAAATAACTTCTAAGCAGAGCACTTGAAACTGTGTAGCAGAGTCCTTACTGTATTTTAGGCAAATTTAACAATATTATTACTCTTATACAGTGAAGAAGACATGTTCTGCAACAGATTTTGTTTGCCACAATGGGCAGTGTATACCAAACAGGTGGCAGTGTGATGGAGACCCTGACTGTGAAGATGGCTCCGATGAAGGCTCTGAGATTTGCTGTGAGTAGACTGACATCTGTGCTGCAGGTCAACTGCACCAACTTCCCTTTTAAACAGAACTAAATTGCCTATGCATCAATACATAATTCATCTGTATGAAGGAGGCTGTCAGTAAAGATCTGTTGTTGTTAGATTTATGTCCCTCCTTTCTTTCAGAATTCAAATGCTCTTCTAAAGTTTTCCACCCCTATAACATTCCTCAGATTGAGCTGGCCCACAGATAGCAGATAGGTAGAGCAGAAATAATTTCAGGTTCAAACTTCTATGGCATCGTTCAGTCAAAATACCTTCTTTCAGTTGAAAGTATAGCTTCACCATTCTAATCTTCTTTGGATTACTTGGTTATGCAAATTTTCTTTGTTTATTTCACTATCAAACTTAGGGACTACCCATCTCATTCACAGAATTGGAAGGGACCTGGCTGAAAATAGTATTTGAGAACTTTGAACTTAACGGGAGAGTCCCGTTAAGTATCGTAATACGATAACTTTGTTTTATGATAGAAAAACAACCACTAAATATGATTATATATAAACCTTAATAACCTAATAAACTGACAGATCCCGAAGATAATCTCTACTTGGTATAATAGTTCTGATAGCGTATTATTTTAAATGTCTATATAGAGCATCACACATTTCAAATAGATCCATACAATATTGTATTAACCGTAGAGATTATCCCAAAGTATCCTGAAGTAGTTAGTATAATGGTATATGGCTTACTTGCCTCTGGATGGGCAATTCCTGCACTTCTGTAGCAGATAATAAGCACAGCATTATGTGGCTTTGCTTTCATGCTTAAAACTATAAAGAAGTTGCAAACACCACCATGTAAATCAGGGGTCTCCAACCTTGGCAACTTTAAGCCTGGAGGACTTCCAACTCCCAGAATTCCCCAGCCAGTTGAAGTCCTCCAGGCTTAAAGTTGCCAAGGTTGGAGACCCCTGATCTAAATGAAGGAGTGGAAACCTTTTGGGAATCGAAGGTAACATTTAATCCTTTTGGAGGTAGAATAATAGAACCAAATGTGTGTGGATGGAATATACAAAGGTTGAGGTAAATTTGGGGATTCTCCTAAATATTTTAGGTATATTTTACAAGTATGTTTGGCTCCAGAATTTTGAGAAGCTGTTGCAACTTCCAAACAGTTGTGGCAGATGGGCCTCTAGGGAATTTGAGAAAAGGGTTTGTGGCTCTGCATATAAGGTCATCCTTGGTTTTAATAAATGCCCTGACTCCTCAGACTTAACTGTCTTCAAAAAGTATCTAAGCAAACTCTTATGCACTTCTGAATAGATAGAAGAAAATGTACGATAGGTGAAATCAGCTGTGGTCCTCTATCAACTCAATGCATTCCTGTATCCTGGAAATGTGATGGAGAAAATGACTGTGGTGATGGTACAGATGAAGAAGGCTGTGGTAAGCCATAGTTATTGGGGATGAAAGGGCTGGTTTAGAAAGTGTTTAGTTATACTAATAGATCCTGAACAGAGATATTATTCCCCCCTTTTTAGCTCCTGTAAGTCCTAAAACTAAACATCGCTTTGGTTCCCTTGAGTCATTATTAACTCTTGAACTAGTCCCTGCAGTTTACTTGGCAAGATTTCAGAAGCTGTTTGTCACCGCCTGCTTCCTAGGGCTGAAAGAGAATGACTGGCTCATAGTCACCCAACTAGTTCTGTGCTTAAGGCAGTGGGACTAGAAATCAGTCTCTCAGTTTTTAGCCTTCTGCCTTAACCATTACACTCAACCAAGCTAAAAGTGTAACTAGAGCTTGCCAAATTACCATTAATGTTTTGAGGAACTGTGACATCCTAAGGAGATATGACATTAATATTAATGCCTGAGGACGTTAGCTTAAATATTACATAAAAAATGGGCCTTCTATATGAGGCTTAAACCACTTGAAAGAAAACTAAAACACAATACTATATTCATTATAAATAGTTCTTTCAAAATGCTATTTTATAGTAGGCTAGGCTGTCCTAAAAACAGATATTTTCATTGTATAGGACAGATAGAACAAAAATTATGCAGTTTCATCAATCATGAAGTTTCTGTCTTGCATACAGTTCTTCCAGCTTGATCCTTGATAGGCCCTGATTGCTGAAATGTTAGAATGCTACATTAAATGGCAAGCTTGGGCACAGACCTAGAAATTAATCTCACCAGAACAGCAATATTCTGTTTTACATTTCTTCCTGGCTTCCCAAGAAGCAGCGCTGTTTGCTAAATCAAATTATTTCGACTGTTCCTTAGCCAACATAACATGCAACCCTGAAGAATTCACATGTGCTAATGGGCAGTGCATCTCAAAATACTTTGCCTGCAACGGGCAGGAGGACTGCAGTGATGGGACCGATGAGGAAGGCTGTGCCACTTCTACCTGTGGAGCAGGGGACTTCCAGTGCACAAGCGAAAGTGACATCTGCATCCCAATTAACTGGGTGTGCGATGGGGAAGCCGACTGCACTGACCGGTCAGACGAATCTCCGGAACAGTGTGGCCATCAGCCTATCCAAACCGCGAAGTGCGGGGAGAGTGAAATGCTTTGCGATTCGGGGGATGAATGTTTTCACACAAAATGGCGCTGCGATGGTGATACGGACTGTAAGGATGGAAGTGATGAAATCAATTGCCGTAAGTAAGAAGCTGCCACTTGGCAGCAGAGGTTTTATAAGAAATCAAAATGATTTTTTTTAATTAGACTTGTTTCCCACTTTTCTTTCAGAAGCTTAAGGCAAAGTACATAGCCTCTTTTTTTTACCCACAGCAATCTCAGTTAGGTTGGGACAGTAATTTGTTTAAAGGTTACGACTAAGGACTTTCCAGCCAAATCCACACTTTAGGCAGTGCTCACTATTTTCATCCTAAAACAGAAATTAAGCAAAAAAGTAAATAGTGACAGAATCATAAGGCTCTGAAGAAAAATGTTATTGCTTCCATACATTGACTTTGAGACGTACACACATTTAAAATATCTCTCTCGTTGTGGTACAGAATGGATTTCTACAGAGAATCTAAATAACCAAACTAAATAACCTATTGGGACAAAAAATTCCAATGGATCCACAAAGTGTTATGCTTTGAATGAATTAATTTATCATAGTTTTCAGAAGTCTTTGTAAGTATCACTGACTGTATTTTAATTTTCCAGAGTTTTGTGATAATAAACCTAATAGTTAATACCAGGAATTGAGTAAGTTTGTATGTAAAATTTCTCTAAGAAAATTAATTTTAAGAAAAGTTCCTTTCTTAGTAAATGAAGTACAGATATACTATTCAAATTTTCTTAATGGTTTGAATTGGAGATATAGATATTTTATGAAGGAATGACCAAACCTGTTTCTTTGGAAGTCAGTTGGTATTGATAATCATTCTTTTTGCAAAATATATTTAGGTTTCCACATATTGTTCAGTCTCTTAATTCCACAAAATTAATTCTGTTCCCGTTGTGTGTAGTGAATATCCTTGTCCTCAAAATTCAAGTCCTTGGAAAAAGGAGATAAAAAGCCAGAAATAGGTGTTTATACCATTTGCAAGATTTAGAGCACTTTTAAATGTGTACTTGAGATAATAGATATCAATTTCTTAACTGTCAGATGTGTAAATGGCACTCTAATCCTAAGGAATCCCATATTAGCACATAGAAGGCCTTTAATTTTGTAACGAATTGTTTCAGTTAAAACTATTGGCATGAATAGCTGATCATCAATACTTATTTGATAGAAGTGTGGTCCTTAAATGGTATCTCCTCTATTCAGCTTCTCGGACCTGCAGACCCGACCAATTCAGATGTGAGGATGGCAACTGTATTCATGGAACCAGACAGTGTAATGGTGTAAGAGATTGCGTGGATGGGACTGATGAAGTGAACTGCCATGCTGGTAAGCAATGAGAACTTTTAAAAGAGTTTGCAGGTGTCAGTATGTAACCTGAATACGTAGGAGCCATGTTCCTTATGCTATGTTCTAGAGAATCTTGTGGTAATTTCCATGAGAGATTTATTCACTTGATTATATTTGCTCCCTGGATCATGACCTTTGAGACTTTTATATTACTGCAGCTCAGTGTTACAACTTTCCTGATTTATCATAAATTAGTATTGATTCCCTGAAATGGATAATTGAGTTTTGCTGCAAGGAGACACTAAGTTGGGCATAGAGCTATTTATTTAATTGTGGCTTTTCTTTCCATCCTCCAGTTAATCAGTGCACTGGACCTGGAAAATTCTTGTGTGCTAGTGGTGAGTGCATAGATTTCAACAAAGTGTGCAACCAGAAACAGGATTGCAGAGACTGGAGTGATGAGCCTCTCAACGAATGCAGTAAGTGGTAGTTAAGAAAGCCAACTATAAGTAAAAATGTTTTCATCTGGTTCTAATGAAACAATTTCTCAACTCAAGGAATAATGCAGCACCTATTGTAATAGGCCACATTCCAATCCGGAAGCTCAATAGTTCCACACAGTTGTACAGTTTTCCCTCTTCGAAAAATCTGCATCATTGATGCTTCCAAATAAATAACAACTTCAGTGGCATTACTACTTCTTCTCCTTTCCAGATGTAAACGAATGTTTGGTGAACAATGGAGGCTGCTCTCATATCTGCAGAGATCTGGTTTTAAGTTACGAATGTGATTGTCCAGCAGGCTTTGAGTTGATAGACAGAAAAACATGTGGAGGTAAAGATCTTGAAAAAGAAAACATTTCTGAAGTTACCCTTTGTTCATATTATGTTGCAGCTATGAGTATCTTTTATTCCCCCTAGACATTGATGAATGCCAGAATCCAGGTATCTGCAGCCAGATTTGCGTCAATACCAAACTGGGCTATAAATGTGAATGTAGTCGGGGCTACCGAATGGATCCACAAACAGGAGTATGCAAAGCAATTGGTAAGTAGTTTGAAACAAGTACCCAACTCAAATTCTGTCATAGGGTCTTGGACGGCATGGCCTTCTTAACACTTCTTAGATTGATAAGATTCTGATCAAATAGGATTTTATGCCCAATCCAGATCTATGGAAATAACATATCCAGAATTGCCAGCTAGCATGGTTAGACTTGAGAATCCCACCCAGGCTAACATGTTAAACTTGCATTGCTGACACTCTTTGGAGCGTTATCAGCTGGCATTTGGACTCTTGGATACGTGGTTCCAGTTAAGGTGGCTGAATACATGGATGGCTAAGCTGACCCCTGCGTAAGGCTTGCAACTTGCTTTCCAGAGCTTTTGAGAAGAGCCGTTTCTTCAGCAACTTGCTGTAGGTTTTTATGCCTAGTAAATTTTTATACAAATTTACTCTTGCAGGAGGAGAACCCAGTCTGCTTTTTACAAATCGTTGGAACATCAGGCAGTTTGCTCTCGAAAGGCAGGACTACACCCAGCTCATAGGAGACTTAAGAAATGTGGTTGCTCTGGATGCTGACATGGCTGAGCATAAAATCTTTTGGGCTGACGTTGGACCAAATGCAATCTTCAGGTAAACCGACTATGTAAGCTCTTTCTGTGAGAGGGTAAAAATTTAACAATATCTGCCATATCTTAAAAACCAATCTCTTGGTGTCAGTTCTTTGTGATAAAAATGTTTGTGATTCATGCCTTCTTGCTTCCCTTGGGGTAAGTAAGTTACTACTGAAATTTAGTAACATGTTTTCAATCTATGCAGCACGATTGTTCTTTTTAAAAGGGAATAATGTACACTAAAGTAAGCATATCAAACTTTCAATAGCTTAAAGCACCTATTTTGAGTAGAGGGAGTAAGTCAAAGCTCCCTTCCCAATTTAAAAAGGATTAAAGAAATTGACCCTTCCACCTTTCACTGCTTTGCCTCGGATTACCTTTCTTAATTCAGTCTCTAAACAAAAACGAATTCCTGCCACTCTTTACGGCTTTTCTTAGAGACACTGTACAGCATCTGACCTGCACTCTAGATCTGAAGTGGGATATGTGACTCATTTATAGCTCCAATTTTTATAGGTCCAAGCAGAGAGGGTAACATTTTGGTTTCTTCTTGGCAGTGGAGTGAAGGCAGCTGCTACTGGTGGGACAGGATCTAAATAGTTCTGGCTCTTAGCTGCTAGCAGTCTGGGTTAATCTAAATCAGGCTTGTTCAGCCTTGCAAGGAGAATCTTTCCCGTAAAATCTTGCTTTGTACCCAGTTTCCAAATGTCGTTTGTATTAACCAGCCATCATTAAAATAAAAATTAACAATATGTCTTGTTTCCACTGCTGTTATGTTTGATGAGCTCTTTACCCTGATCTAGGAGAATTCTAGTTGTACTAATTGGCTAAGTAAACTTTGAAAGCACCATAGAAGCTCTGGGCCAACTACATTCCTGACAGATTTTATCCGAAAAAGCCTTGTTTGAACAGAACTATCTGAATTTTGTAGGAAGTCGTTTTGGTGGCAAAAAAATTAAAAAGGTAGTAAAAAAATTGAACAGTAGCTGAAGCTAAACTTCCAAGCAAGATCTAGGATTAACTTAGAACCAGACATGACCTGTTCTTTGTGCCTTTGCCATATGCTTAAATATAGGATGTTGCATTCCCTGGTGACTGCATTTAATGCAATGTTTCTCCCTAGTGCCTCAATTACTTCTAGTAACAAACCAGTACGACATCGCCGGATTGTAGACAATGTACCAAGTCCTGGAGGAATCTCTGTAGATTGGATTTACAAGAACATCTATTGGACTGATTCCTCCCTGAAGTCCATTTTGGTGGCCAGCCTTGATGGCATTAAAAGGAAAGTCTTACTTAACACTGACTTAAGGGAGCCAGCGTGTATTGCTGTGGATCCACTTTCTGGGTAAGCCCATATTTACATACTTGATATGGAAGAATTTGAGCACTAATTCTGAGAATCTTTAAGCCTCTGCACACAGATATGCATCCTTTTGAAATTAAATTCTGTCCGGGATTCCTGTGAGTCTAGAATCACATAATTTGAGGAGTGATACTGGAGGGTCTTCTGGGGAAGGGCCCATGCAGCTCAGAAGAAATCCTAAAGTGATTGTAATGTTACCTCAGAATCTCTCTCACAGCTGTGCTAACACCAGCAGCAATGTTGACAAAGACATAGCAGGAGGTGGCATAGCAAGAATTGCTAGTTTGTAATATTAGATACTTGCCAGTGATATCTACACATCTTACTTGAGTGTCTCTATTAATAGCTGTTGAGAAAACTGTGTTTCTTCTGAACATAGAACAACGCACCGACACAATAGAAAGCCTTAAGAAAAGTGAATTTTGGCATTCAGATTCTATTGGTGATATATGAGCTGTAAGGACAAATAATATTTTGGGGAGGGGGATTCTAATATTCTGGCAAGGAAGAATTTAAGGTCGGAAGTTAAGGCTCAGTTGAAGAAGAAACATGTTGGAAAGGAGACGGTAGAAATAAAATAACTGTCTCACAAGAGTAGACTGATGACAGCTCTTACCTGGTTTCTCTTACAGCTTCATGTATTGGTCTGATTGGGGTGAACCAGCCAAAATTGAGAAAGCAGGGATGAATGGACTTGACAGGCAGCAACTTGTGACAACAGATATTGAAAGGCCCAATGGGATTGCACTAGGTATATTAATGTTATTCATACCACATTGGGATTCCTTTCTTAAGGAATCCTTGGAATTACTGGTTAAATTAGACTAGTATATTAAGGGTTGAAGGACTTTCTGTAATGATGTTAAAATGTTCTCTTTCTTTCCCACTCAAAATATCATTGATATCTAGCTTGGTGGTATTGACCTACCTGTATCAGAGGTGGTATTTAGCAGGTTCTGACCAGTTCTAGAGAACCGGTAGCGGAAATTTTGAGTAGTTCAGAGAACTGGCAAATACCACCTCTGACTGGAGATTTTATAGTATCCTTCCCCTGCCATGCCCCCAAGCCACGCCCACAGAACCGGTAGTAAAACAAATTGAATCCCACCACTGACCTGTATGTTGGCTTCTGAATGGCCATGGCCATCAGCTTCTGGCCGTGATAAGAATTCTTTCAATCACTGTTTGTCATGGCTTTTATTTACCCATTGTGTAGTCAAGGATGCTTCTTTATAGCTTCCCTAGACCTCTAGGTTTAAAGAGAGTTGAAGTAAACAGGGAAGTTCTTGTTAAATCATGGCTCTTCTGGCCTAATTACTGACATGTGTTTTTGTTTAGATCGTGTTAAAAATCGTGTTTACTGGGTTGACTCCAAACTGCATAAGCTTTCCAGCGTGGATATAAATGGGCAAGACCGCAGGATTATATTCACATCCAATGAATTTCTAGCTCATCCTCTTAGTTTGACAATATTTGAGGTAAGAATCAGCATTTGCAGACATGTATTTTGAGAAGTTACAGGGTCATATGAAAGGGGTAATTTACTAGTCAGCTGCCTCTAGTTCTTTTGAGGGATGGAGAAATTGCATAGTTAAAATTTAATAGACCAGAGGTCTGCAAACTTGGCAACTTTAAGACTTGTGGACTTCAACTCCCAGAATTCCTCAGCCAGTTTTGCTAAGGAATTCTGGGAGTTGAAGTCCACATGCAAAATCCTGGCATCATAATCTTACTTTTTTTTTTTCACATAAGGAAAATATGTTGGAGAAGCTAGACTTAGTATAGCTATTTTTCTTTTAAAAAACATGCACCCAAAAAAATAGCCGCCTGTCCTGTCTCTTTTTATGATATTACTGCTATATTTCCTACAACCTTTAGGGTTGGTCTGGGTGGAGCAGGAAACAAAGTGTGGGAGATAAAGTATGCCCCAGGTCACAAAAAGGTAGCAAATGTATAAGTTGCTGGAGGAAGAAAGATGAGTTCATTTGGAAGGGTTTGTTTTTTTTAACCTATAACTTGTAGTGATGAAATGCATGCTC
This sequence comes from Pseudonaja textilis, assembly GCF_049901715.1. Taxonomy (NCBI): domain Eukaryota; kingdom Metazoa; phylum Chordata; class Lepidosauria; order Squamata; family Elapidae; genus Pseudonaja; species Pseudonaja textilis. The sequence continues at coordinate 190,486,367 of NC_141991.1, read as the reverse complement.
TTTAGTGTACATTCCACTACAAAAATATGAGGAAGTTAAAAAAATAATCCTTCAGTTGAAATAATCACTCTTTTCTTCTTAGGACACGGTTTACTGGACAGACTGGGAAAACGAAGCCGTGTACAGTGCCAACAAATTTACAGGATCTGAGCTGCAAACAGTAGTAAACAATCTCTATGATGCTCGCGACATCATTGTGTATCATGAACTTGTTCAGCAGTCAGGTAATAGCGGGCGCAGGAGTAAAAGTCCAAGCAAAAACTCTTTTTGTGTTCTCAAGTACAGACGGGAGGAAAACACAGTACAGGTAGCCCTCCACTTATGACCATAGCTGAGCCTGGAATCATGGTTGTAAATCATGTCTGTCATTAGGTGGCTCATCAGTGAGTTCTCTGATTTTATGACTTTTTTATGGTGATCATAAAGCAAATGCCACAGTTTTTAAATGAACTCATTGTCTTCAATGGATATTTTTTGCTAGAAACCAGAAATAAATGCTGGTTTCTGCCTGCCTGCCTATATATTTATATATTTATTTATATATGTGGTGGGGGGGTGTTAAGTTTTCGCAGGTACTTACATGTTTGGTATTCAGCTTTGTTCGGATATTTTCCCACGTCATTGTAGTTGTGCTTTTAAAGTTGTAGCAACGTTTCAGCGGAATCTCATCTGCGATCATCAGGCTATTGTGTTCATCTGTGAGTCAGACTTTTACAGTCTGGCAAACACAATACAGAAGTCTGATGATGGCAGATGAGATTCTGCCGAAACGTTGCTACAACTTTAAAAGCACAACTATAATGATGTGGGGAAAATACCCAAACAAAGCTGAATAGCATGGTATTCAGCTTTGTTCGGGTATTTTCCCATGTCATTATAGTTGTGCTAAAGCGAAAACTTAATATAAAACTTATATATATATATATATATATAAATCAAGGACACATGACTGCAGGATACTGCAAACAGCCATAAAAGTGATCACATGACTGAGGGTGGCCATTAGAAGATCATAAGCAGCCCTGGGAGATCTGTTGTAACTTTGGTTGCTAAGCAACCAGTCATAAGTCAAGGATGGCCTGTATTGTTTAGGCCTCCCTGAGGAGCAAAATGTTTGGATGATTTCAACATTTCAAAGTTCCTTGCAAATGTCCCTTAATATTAGAAACAGAAATACTGCCTTTAGGTGGGCAACTTGGGCAACTTGAAGTCCACGGGTCACAAATTTGCCTTAGTTGCCCCCTCCTGCTTTACAACAAAAAGATTGGGTAACTCATCTTGAGCACTGAGTGTCCTGGAAGGGGGTAGGGCATTTCTGTAGTGCCTTCATAACCTGATCTGAAGTGGAAAGCCAAGTAAGGCGTAATTGTTTCAAATAGTAAGTAGATCGCAGCCTTTGCTGCTTTGTTAGAAATTGTAGTCTTCCATCCTATGTTTAAAACTCTTCCACCCACAGGGAAAAACTGGTGCGAAGATGAGAACAAGACAAATGGAGGCTGTGAATACCTTTGCCTGCCTGCACCCCAGATAAATAGTCGTTCCCCAAAGTATGCCTGCATGTGTCCCGATGGAGATGCCCTGCAAGACAATGGCTTGAATTGCAAAGGTATAGTCTGTGACTCTCTTTGTTGTTGTCCTGGAAGCGCTTTCGTCCTGCCATCATGCATACAACTCTTGCTAAAGTATTAAGTTTGGCCATTCGACAGCATCCCGCCCGCCTGGCTTCTGCATTTCATGGATACTGCATGCTGTGTAGAACATTAAATCTGAACATCAGCCTGATTTAATTATCAGCCATGATGTACTTGGGTACAAGCCATAAAAAGCTGCTTCTCTGCCAGGGGCTCATAAGTTTCTTGCCTCAAACTCTAATTGGCAATCATATAATTGTAATCTATAAAGAGGCAAGATGTTTTGAATAATCAAATTCTATGGAAATACTAATCCAGGGTCTTGGATTGCACAATTGCAGATGGCATTCTGATTTGAATATAAAAGCACAATAATATGCAAGTCAGCTATGGCACGCTAAAGAACGCTGTGTTTTGTGTGCTGGTTGGTGATAGATTTGCAGCTTGATTCAAACAAATTTATGGCAACCCTTGAATGAGTAGGTCTTTCCATTCTGTTGAATTCAAACCGCAATCAATCCTTGCTTCGTTTTCCGCAATGATTCTGCTTACCGAACTGGCTAAGAAGTGATTCCTAGCATTATTATACCTGACAATAATGAAATCCTTGCCCGTTGGCTACTTCTTCATAGCACAATAAATCTTAACACCTTTCAGAGCCAGATTAACTAAGCCTGCATGCTCATGCTCATCTGCTGTGGGTATTCCACTTCACCCCCCAAAAACGGGGAAAACAATGAAAAAGAGCCAACGCAGAGGTTCAAAGTTACCGATCTGTAATTTCAGGTACAGGAACTGCTGTGGCTTTCACTGAGACAAAAGAGAGCAGCAGAACAGACAAACCACCTGGACCACTTTCTGGAGGTATTGGTCCTGATCCAAGGCAGCTCAAAAGAATTGATAGTAAAACAGGATAAATTAAGCCAAACCTCGGAAGCAGGAATGAGCAACTGTCTTGCTGGGATTATTTCAAGGAATGTGGAGCTAGACTGACTTGGCTTGATTTGGCAAACCATTTAAGTTCTTAAAAGAAGACCTAGCAAAACTTTTGGTAAAGTTGTACCTTAAGCCTTGTTGGCAGCATTCTTCACTGCCTAGGTAAAACATTCAAAGCAGCTAGTTAAAAGATACTGTTTTAGCAATCTACAAGGAACAAAAAGCAGGAGGGAAAAAAATTAAGTTCCAGACTCCTGCAGAAGAAGCCCCCCAGTTAGAATCATCAGTCTTTTAAATAAAGCACACCAACTTGAATAAGAAGTTTGAATACCTTGGAAGCAAAGTCACATCTAGTTAAGACTTCCTGCAGCCATGGGATGTGGAGCAATGCTTGGCTAGATCTTTGTAAGGAGTTGAACAGCCTAAGTATTTGATCCTTCAGATTTAAAAGCAAGACCCAGCTTAAACTCTGAAACAGATGAGCGATTAAGCTGCTGAATTACCTGTAGTCAGTTCAGGGAGAGCTGCTAGGATTCTTCAAGTCATGGGCACTCCAAGTTCGGATAATCCAAAAACAAGGCTGGGTCCAAAAGTAATTCCAGGGTGCAACCCTAAAATGATCCTTCAGTCATGTCAAAGGCTCATTACTTACTGCTGAGACTAGAATCTCTGGTTTCATCTTGTCTGGGTTTTCAGTTCTTTTAACAGTTTTTGTGGATGCTCATTGGGTGGAGCTTAGCTGTCCTGCAATGCCCGTCCATCTCTGTTGGTCTGTTGGTCCAATCTGTTCTTGTTATAGCAAGGAAGATGGTCATGTCAGAAGTGTGATGAAATATTTTGGAACAGATAATGGAATGATTGTGAACTGAATAGAAACTGCTGATACACAGCTGATATAAATCAAGGCCATTTCCTGAATTATGTCCTTTCCTTACTTGGGCAATGCTGTGTTCTAGATAGCAAACTTGATCAGATTATCTATAATGATAAATATATTGTGCTGTAAACCATACATTGTAAACATAATCGTTTTCTTTCCTTAGGTCAAAATCAGAGCAGCCCAGTATCAGAAGAGTTGGCTTCTTCCAGAAGTACATCAGCAGCATGGGCTATTCTTCCTATCTGTAAGTAAGAGGTGGTGTCCTGAAATCAGGAGAAAACAACATTTTCAGCATGGTGTTTTGTTTTTTTTACACCTCCACCATGTTTCCCTTTGGGATATAAAATTCTTTTTGAAAAAAGCAATATACATAGACATAATAGGAAGGAGCAAAGTGGTCAGAGAGCCCAAATAGCATTGGAAGAAAATACATCTAGATCCTGACTTGGTAGAAATGCCCAATGGATAGTCTCCCCCTCGCCTCCCTTTCTCAGCCTAACTTGCCTCATGTGATTATTGTGAAGAAACAAAATGGAAGAAGAGACCATCATGAGATTCTTGAGGAAAAGGCATAGAATACAAGCAACGAAGTCTTAGTCTTTAAGTCTTACTTAAAATGGAATAGGCATTCCAGCTGAATGTTTAAAATCTCACAATTTCTCTTAGTACTATTAGTAACAGCAGCAGCAGGAGCCTACTTCATGTGGCGCAATTGGCAACAGAGGAATATGAAAAGCATGAACTTTGACAACCCGGTGTATCTGAAAACCACAGAGGAAGATCTCTCTATAGATATAGGAAGACACAGCAGCACAGTTGGGCACACGTATCCAGCAGTAAGTGAACTCTTAACATTTTCCAAAAGTCAGAGTTAAAACAGGCAATTCTACTTGGTACCCAAAATATAAAGAATGCGTTTTGGAAAAACCATGAAAAGCTTTTCACAGTTCATGTGACATCTGAGTGGGGATCCCAACAACTGTTGTAGTCTGTCTTTATTCCAGGATATAGATCTTTATAAAGATTAATCCACATGGTTATATCTCAAATAAGTCCTGAAGCTTAGGGTAGATTGTCAACAGCTATCTATACGGTCACTAAGAATCAACACTGACTTAATGGCCTATAATCAGTCAATAAGTTTCTAAATCCCAACCAGTTTCTGCAAAAAATTGCTTTTCAAGTGAAGGCTTTAGGGCACCTAATCAACATATGTTTAAAGCTTAACAGTGGCACTTGATGTAAAACTATCAGACTGGAGCTTCAGCAGTTATTTCCTCAGCTCCACTCCTTGGTTAAAAGGATATATGGGGTGTGTCAGTGAGAACTGATGACACAGACAATCTTGTGTTCATATAGTTTGCAGAGATGGGGTGAAGGAGAGATTACTGATGACATGGGCCACATTTCACATTTGGAAGAAAGTGAGCAGAACATGCTGGATAGGAAAAGTTTTTTCTGTGAAGAGGTTGCAGCACTGGGTAGCATGGTCAATTTGTTAAGCCACAATTGCATTTACAATGCAGTTTTTACGTGCTTTTGACTTCAAATGAAGGGATGGTACATTACTGAAATGTAATGGGAGTCTTGGAGGTTTCAGGTTACCTTCAGCAATAAACAGCTGATCCCTAAACCTTACCTGCCTGAAATACAGGTGCATTCATCTGGGATATAACATTTCTTTTCTCTACAGATATCAGTTGTAAGCACAGAGGATGATTTATCATGAATCTAGTCTACACTTGCATTCTACACTTTTGCATGGTAGCCAGGCAGTGGCTGAAGAGATCCTTGATGAATGAAGGCACAGGTGGAACAAGTTCACAAAAAACACACTTTCATACAAAGTTGTAAAGATCTGTGTTCACTATCAACTTTTGATGGTTCTTACTGACCTGTAACCCTTGAATAAACTAAGTATTCCCACCACTGGCTATGTATAAAGCACTTTCCAAGAAGCCATATTATAGTAAGTGCTTCAGAAGTACTAGCTGTAAATAATTGTACAGGCCCAATTGTAAATCATCCGGGGAGGGGATAGTTTATTATGCACTTTGGAATAACATTTCAATGTAAATTATTGTATAATTTTTTTCAATGTTTGGAAAATGGCAATAGGAGAAAACGGGTTACTCAAAGATTAATTGCCAAAAATTTGTAAACTAACTTTTGTATGAATTGTGAATTTGTCCTCCCTGAACCACCTACAGGGGTGTGCAGAGGACAACTGCTCTGTATCAGAAATCACTGTAAATTTCAACACTGAAATGAAAGAGACAAAACTCTGTATGATGACTTGACTCGTTCTTCTTAAGATCGCTTGGTACATGGGTGGAACTCCAGTTGAACTGATCTAAGCAACAAGGGAAAATTAAACTCCATTCCCATAAAGGACTCTGATATGACACTTAAAAGCCAAGTAGTAGATATGTCTAACTTCTTAAAGAAATGGCCTCCATATCACTAATCCAGTCAACAAACCTTATTTATATAGTGGTACCCTGTATGATGGTATTCAATTGCTTTGAAACACATCCAATTTGGTACTCAACACATTTTGACACAAAAATTATGTCATCTTACTCATTTGTTTGGTGCTCAATGCACAAATAAGAACTTTGTCATTGTTGGCTACCTTATGACTCATTACATTATTCCATATAGGAAAAATTTGGTACTCGTTTTTGCATTTACCAGAACCAATTAACAATGAATAGCAAAGGTACCATGGTAAAGAGAAAAGAAATTTGAAATCTTAACTTCAATAATCTCATTGTTATTAAGGTATCCATAAGGGATTGCCCAGAATTGCATTTGACTTCAAATATAAAGCTGTTCTACTATTTAGAGGATGCCAAGACTTAGTGTACACATTATCTGCCTGCTAACCTTTTTGGCAGGTTAACACAAAAATTCACTTACAGGATTTTGTCTTGTGAAAAACTTCCAACATAATACTTACAATGCTTCTAGAAGGTAGGCAAACAAGCAAATCTACTGAACATTGAGTGCTTGAGCTCAGTTAATATTTTTGCATAGAAGTTACAAAGAGCATAACTGAGCAAACAACTCCTGTAATAAAATACTGCAGTATAAACACATTTATCTTGCTCCAAACGGGTGAAAAGATAAGGTACTTGATAGTAAAAAAGAGAGAAAAATCTCATTATTTTCCCTGGTGGTGTATAAATATTTTTTAGCCAAATTAATGAGTTAATCCTAGGACATTTTGCATGGATATAAGGAGATGCATATATGATGAGTGAAGAGAGAAAAAGCGTTGACACACTCAAACCAATAATTTTCTCAAACCTGATGCTTTCTAGATGTTCAGCCATTCTGACTAACGGTCCCCTAGCACTGCTGTTACCTAATTGGGTAATGAAATGTCTGCAAGAAAACAACCAGGCTCAGAGAACACTAAGGATCTTAACAGTCCCATGCTGACCATTGATGGAAACTGCATCTGATGGGCATCAGAATGTGGGAATTGCTCAAAGGGTGGTGCAGAAAGACATTTACCAGAAGACCCATCCAAGTAGCCAATAGGGAGATAATGGAAGAGTTCGTTTTTCTGGATTCAATTGCTGGCACCCACATAATCTAAGCCAGGTCTGCATATCCTTTTTCCTTCATGTTTGGTACGTTGTAAAGCAGCAATCCCAAATCTAACCAACCCAGGAGAAAATTTTTGATTTCCTTTCACATTTAATTAAAATTTAAAATCCTAAATCTAACTAACCCAGGAGAATTTTTTTTATTTCCTTTCACATTTAATTAAAATTTAAAATGGGCAATCTCATTGTTCTCCAATCATACATTTAATGTTTCCAGCTACATTAAAATTTATAACTTGGTAAAAATCATAAAAGGATTTCTACCTTTAGTCAGGCTATCCTTCCCCAGCATGTAACCTAGGGTTGTTTTAACGTTGGCAACTTTTAAAACGTGTGGACTTGCAACTCCAAAAACGTGGCTTGGAATTCAAGTTGGAAGTGGGCTCCCTGGGCTCCTCGTTTCTTACCAACTTTTGTTTAATTGAGCATTTTTCTTTTATAAAACTTACACTGGGAAATATTGTGCCTTTGGAATTATTTGATGATAGTGAATCTTTTTTCAATTATATTGAATCTTTTCCTTAAAATAAGGAAAAGTGCCTTTTGAGCCAATATTTAACCTTCCATTAATTGTTAGAGTAGGTAATGTGCATCCCCTCATTCACAAAAATATTGAGTAGTTATTTCCAAAATAGTATGCATACATAGAAAATGCCATTCTATTGTGAAGTCTGCCTTTATTGAATTACAGTGTTTTAATTCCAATGAAAAATCTGGTATTTGTTTTATGACTATAATTGAAAGGCGAGAATGTGTATATTCAGTCAACTTGGTTTACTCTACAAAATAATAGAAAAGTGTTTAGAGAGGGCAAGGCATTGTAGGATTGCAAATTGTCTTTCTCTCCTCTAGCTTGAATTCTCTTCCTCAGCATGGTGTGCCATTAACACAAATATATGTGGGAAGGCAAGCCATGTTCCCCAGCATGTAACCTAGGGCTGTCCAACCTTGGCAACGTTAAGATTTGTGGATTCCAAGTTCCAGAATTCCCCAGTTCAGATATTAAGTGGCTACAGCTGAATGGAAAAAAAAAAGGAGCATTGAGAACATAAGCAGTCGTTCTCAAGGACTCTTTCATGCCGTGCATCGATTTCCTTTTGGCTTTTAAAAAGCAGGCACCCTTGCTAATTCCTTTCTGAATGAAGCATTCATTCAGCTAAACCTACAGAAAAGCTATTGTCATATTTGCCTAAGTATAAGAAGCATATTTTGAGTCAACAAAGCCTTGCACGAGAAAGGGTTTTTAAAACTTGCTGTTTTGACACAAAAAAATGAATAATCTGTGTTACAGATGCATATTTTCATGATGGTAAGTACAAGACTCCTAACCTTCAAAACTCTCTCATCGTGTATTCATATCCCAGTATTAGGTAACAATTTCTTAGTCTGTCAGGAAATAAGAATTCCATGGTGTTAACTTTCAATCACTTCATACTGGTGTTTGATCTGCTGAAAGCATAAGCAGTAATGGCAAGATAAAAGCAAAGACTCCTTCAAACCCAGTTTAACTCCTTTGACTACACAGACTTTGGCAGTAGAAGTATTTTCCTTTTTCCCAATTTTTTTTCAACTCCCAATCTAGCCTATGGACTCCCATCCAAGTATTCACCAGTCCAACCCTGCATTAGTTGGCCAAAATTAAAAAAAAAATAGTGGAAATATTCTAAATTCAAGCATTACACTGAAATTCTTTGGCCTTACAAGATCGTATTACTTGCCTTAAAACAGGACTGTTTGCAGTGTTTTTTATCAATAGATTTCTTCTAATTTATATTCCTAGAAACAAGTGTACAAACACTCTATGCCAGATTTAGAAAACATACACCTTTGAGCCAACCCAAAATGCTGCAGGATAAAACATGTCTCCAAAGTCTATGAGAGGTGACTAATAGGTGATTTGAGCCTTCCAGTACAATAATAAGGATACAGTACCTTTTGGGACAGAAAACTGCATCGGACTTTTAAGCAACGTATATACTGGTATATAGCTTTTCGCTATACAAAGTTTTTAATCCTGCTTTTATTTTTACAAATAACTCAAGGTGATGACCATACCTAATGCTCCTTCCTCCTATTTTCTCCACAACCACCACCCTGTGAGGTGGGTTGGGGTGAGAGTGAGTGACTGGCTGGCTTTCATACCTAAAGCGGGACTAGTACTCACCATCTCCTCTTGATTGGCCCCAAGTAACTCAGCTGTCTTTCATGCTCAAGGTGGGACTAGAACTTACAATTCCCCGATTTCGGAGAGTAGTGCAGAAGCAACTACCTGTTCCCAGCATTTGACTGTGATCCCACAAATAGATGCAAAACAATCAACAGCTGTGATATGTTTGTGTGTTGGGACAGGGAGGATATATTTGCTAGCTTTACAAATACGAGTTATGTAATGTGCTCCCTCTGGAGTTGTGCTCAAATCTCACTCTCTCCTTTTTATGAACAGAACCCAGACCTTCCTCTTTAACGGGTTTTTTTTTAGTTTAAATCAAAGATTGTGTGAACTGGGTTTAATCAGATCTTAACTGTCTAAGCGTTATCACTTACACAAGTCTAGCCGCCTCAAATGTAAGTTGAATAAATACGAACAGCGGGCAAGATACTTAGTAGAGGGTAGCATTCAGCTCCTCCCTGGGTGAACAGTCGCCTGCAGCAAATTAATTTCTCATCACAGAATGATCCAGATGGCATGTTCTAGGTGGATAGTTTCATTGGTCGTTCCAAAGGAAAATTAGCTTGAAAGGTACAGAACTAACACTGGAGATTCAACAGATGTTTGTTTAACTCTGTACCCTTCTAGGTTTCACACCACCCAGCCACAGGCAGGGGTACCTAGAATAAGGTAAAGACCACTAGAGAGAGTAAAACACACCCGCCTGAATTTAAGACTATTTTGCATTTAGCATGAGATTAAAAAGCTGGGAGCCAGATCATTGATTTATCATTAACGTAAAGCCACAATGTTTCTGTGTGGTGTAGCAGGATAAATGGGTTTTCATTTTTCTCGCCATCTATTTATTATTGTCACTAGTACTATCGGTCAGCAGTGTGTCCCGAAATACCTAAAGTACCTTATTTGTTAGTTTGTGGCTAAGACCATTTCGTCGAAGGAGTGATGAGTAAGGAAGGTCAGGAAGACACTATTATGTCAGTGCAGTTTTGATTGTGAATTCCAATGAAACGATTATTGGAGTTGAACATCACACATTCTTTTCATATTGATTTCATAGCTCAGTTGTTGAGAATTCTACTTTGTACCGGTGTGCTGCACAATCTAACGTTCTTTCCAATGTAAAACTACAAGTGTGCTCTAAAAGAGAGCATTTTAAAATTCACAATGGCTGGCGGAAAAGCATTTTAACAAATGGAGTTGCTTTCTGCGTAAACTCCCCTACCACAGGTGTCTCTTTCTGTTCACTCACTCTCAATTTTTACAACACCACAGCTTATAGGGGGCTAAATGCAGAAATAGCAACTCCATTTATTGTGGTTAACACTGACAGAAAAGTAGTTTTCCATTGCCACATTCCCCCCCCCCTTCTGTGGTTTATAAATTCAGATTTTGGTATGAACTGCTGCTGTAAGATCTCTTGTTTATTCTCAGGCTTTGAATCAAGTAAAATGTTTAGGGATGCGCTTGGAAGTGTTCCTGAGGTAACACTGCACTGGATATTTGAGTTTTGTTTTTTATCTATGGGCATTTCAACTACATTTTGAGCCCAGGGCTGTCAGAACTAGGCTGCGAAAATCAAAAACACTATTAGAGAAAGCAAAGAATTCTAGATTTCTGCAACCCATAGCTCATAACTATATGGATCCACATGTGGGGGTTTATTGTTTTAAAGCTGTAATTCTAGATACACCTGCATGAGAAAAAGTATGTTTCTGTATTGGAATCCCAACATCTTTCACGGAGAATGTTAAATAATTTTTTATTCTGATTTGTGCTTGTTTCCCCTACAGGAAAATTAATTTCAGCATTAGAATTTGTTGGTGTTTTTAAAGGCCGATTGAAGGAATATTTTTAATTTAATTAGTTAAAAGCTTCCTTTTGTCATATTCACTCCTTTTTCATCAGCAGAGCTCCCTTACTGATTTTTCATTACCTTTACTCAGAGTCTGTTATTTCTGAGAAAGAAAATCAATAATGAAAACATTGAACGGCTCAGTTACTGCTTTTCTTTATATTCTCTTTATAGGAAAAAGCTACTATTTTGTTATAACACAAAAAGATGGAGAAGATAAAAAGTAATTAAATTCTTTATGGCAATGAAAACTGCTTAAGGATGATGTAATAATAATATCCCAGTTGGGCTTAACAGAAAACAATAAAGAGACACAATCTTTCAGCAGGAAGCTACTAATTAGAAATGCAAGGGACCTTTGATAAATGACATTTGTAAATAACTATTATAAAGAAATCTTGGCTTGGAAATGCTTTACCCGATCATACTGTATTATGTTAAGTGTTATTTGAAGTCACTGTTTTAATCATCAACAGACATGCTCTTGACAGTATAATTAGAGTGCAATTTATCATTCATTCAGTTTGGAACTTAACACAATATTAGGCCTGACTGCTATACAGCTATGGATTACATCATAATTGCAGTAGTAGTACATTTAGGGCAGGAGTACTCTATGTTACACAGATCAAGATAATACGCTGATCACTATTATTATTTCAATTAAATTAAGTCACATTTTTGGTATGAAACATTTTAATGTGTTTCCTTGTTGGCATAGTACTTAGAGTCTTTGATAGAAGAGAATATTTGTATCTCAGGGTTGAACTGTCTGAGCTTGAATGTTTCCTTGCAGACATTACATTAACAAACTAGGTTACAACAACAATGCTAGAAGGGTTTGCTCTTATTTTTATATACTAGCGGCTTGCCTTGCCTTGCCTGTGTTGGTAGAGTGTACCTTAGTGGTTTCTTGATTAGGCAGTTTACCGTTTGTTGCTCTGCATTGCTGGTTTCTTCGCTGGGGTATTTGTTTACTTGATTTCTTGTTAATCTTGGTGTTGAACTCGTTCATAAGGGTGTTGATTGCTGGTGAGGATGAGTTTTGGTCTTTTTGTTTCCTCTTGGGCTTTTTGATTATCTCTTTTGAGTGGTATAGATGTTGTTTATCTCTATGTGCCCATTGATGGCCAATTTGTCTGAGTGCCAGGCTTCCAGGAATCTTTTGGCATTCTTGGACTTAGGTTGATCTAGGTAGGATGTTCACAGTTTCCTGGTTGAAACTATAGTTGAGATTGCCATGTCCATTTGTGAAAATTTTCATAAATTTAGACAAATTCGGCCATCCACAGATTTGATTTGCCTACTTTGGTAATGAAATGTCTATAAGAAAACCATTAAGCTCAGAGAGCACCAAGGACCCCGCTTGGAGGCTTAGCAAGGGTGGGATAGTTGGTTAACTGGTACAGCTGAAATATTAACGGTTCCTTGCCTAAACCCTAATTCAAGAAATTTCATCCAGCAGTTGAATAGTGTGGGTGAGGGGGCAGCATTTTCAGTTAAAAAGATTAGTCTAGATGGACTAAAGGTTTAACCCTTAAAGCACAACAATAATTTAGATTCCTTTTATATTTGTGGCATATTTGTATTCTCAGATTTATCTAGGCCATGATGAGTGTGCAGCCCTGTGATACAATATGAATCTGTTCAATATTTTATCAGGTCCCTAAAAATGCTGCTTATTTTTCCATCAGTCTCCCCTGGACAAAGAAGCAAGACATTTTCAAGTATTTCAAGCAATACTGGATGTACTCTACCATTAACTTAGAGTGACTCATCCATTTCTCTAAGAAATCTTTTCTGGAGAGCTGGAAGATTGAAGGAGTAAACAGCTTGGTTGGGATTGTAGGGTAAAGAAAATTTGGCACAAGTTGCCTCCCTGCCCTTTTACAAAATCCTATTGCATCTGTAGAATGACCAAGCTACATCATTGCCTTTTGCTGACACCCACCCGCCCACCCCCCCGGATCTTAAAATGCTCTCCCACCTGACAGCTGTTAATTTGATATACATATTGATGCTTAATTATTTGAATTAATAAATAGAGTTGTGTTTGAATATGATTTTATATACACTGCTCAAAAAAATAAAGGGAACACAAAAATAAGACATCCTAGATCTGAATGAATGAAATATTCTTATTAAATACTTTGTTCATTACATAGTTGAATGTGCTGACAACAAAATCACACAAAAATTATCAATGGAAATCAAATTTAGCAACCCATGGAGGTCTGGATTTGGAGTTAAACTCAAAATTAAATTGAAAAAAAAAACACTACAGGCTGATCCAACTTTGATGTAATGTCCTTAAAACAAATCAAAATGAAGCTCAGTAGTGCGTGTGGTCTCCATGTGCCTGTATGACCTCCCTACAATGCCTGGGCATGCTTCTGATGAGGTGGCGGATGGTCTCCTAAGGGATCTCCTCCCACACCTGGACTAAAGCATCCCCCAACTCCTGGACAGTCTGTGGTGCAATGTGGCGTTGGTGGATGGAGCGAGACATGATGTCCCAGATGTGCTCAATTGGATTCAGGTCTGGGGAACGGGCGGGCCAGTCCATAGCATCAATGCCTTCATCTTGCAGGAACTGCTGACACACTCCAGCCACATGAGGTCTAGCATTGTCGTGCATTAGGAGGAACCCAGGGCCAACCGCATCAGCATATGGTCTCACAAGGGGTCTGAGGATCTCATCTCAGTACCTAATGGCAGTCAGGCTACCTCTGGCGAGCACATGGAGGGCTGTGCAGCCCCCTAAAGAAATGCCACCCCACACCATTACTGACCCACTACCAAACCGGTCATACTGGAGGATGTTACAAGCAGCAGAACGTTCTCCACAGCGTCTCCAGACCCTGTCACATTTGTCACATGTGCTCAGTGTGAACCTGCTTTCATCTGTGAAGAGCACAGGGCGCCAGTGGCGAATGTGCCAATCTTGGTGTTCTCTGGCAAATGCCAAACGTCCTGCACGGTGTTGGGCTGTAAGCACAACCCCCACCTGTGGACGTCGGGCCCTCATACCACCCTCAAGGAGTCTGTTTCTGACCGTTTGAGCAGCCACAGGCACATTTGTGACCCGCTGGAGGTCATTTTGCAGGGCTCTGGCAGTGCTCCCCCTGTCCCTCCTTGCACAAAGGCGGAGGTAACGGGGTCCTGATGCTGGGTTGTTGCCCTCCTACAGCCTCCTCCACGTCTCCTGATGTACTGTACTGTCTCCTGGTAGTGCCTCCATGCTCTGGACACTACGCTGACAGACACAGCAAACCTTCTTGCCACAGCTCGCATTGATGTGCCATCCTGGATAAGCTGCACTACCTGAGCCACTTGTGAGGGTTGTAGACTCCGTCTCATGGTACCACTAGAGTGAAAGCACCGCCAGCATTCAAAAGTGATCAAATCATCAGCCAGAAAGCATAGGAACTGAGAAGTGGTCTTTGGTCACCACCTGCAGAACCACTCCTTTATTGGGGATGTCTTGCTAACTGCCTATGCTTTCCACCTGTTGTCTATTCCATTTGCACAACAGCATGTGAAACTGATTGTCAATCAGTGTTGCTATCTAAGTGGACAGTTTGATTTCACAGAAGTGTGATTGACTTGGAGTTACACTCTATTGTTTAAGTGTTCCCTTTATTTTTTTGAGCAGTGTATTAGGAGCTACTTGGAGTCCCCGGATGGAGGCAGGATATTATAATTATAAAGGGATAGGCAGGATGGCAGACAATGATAAAATTGTAAATAGATGATAGATGGTAGGTAGATAGATAGATAGATAGATAGATAGATAGATAGATAGATAGATAGATAGATAGATAGATAGATAGAGGCAGGCAGGCAGGCAGGCAGGCAGGCAGGCAGGCAGGCAGGCAGGCAGGCAGAGATACTACCAAAATGGGAGGTCAAGATATGTGGAGATATGCTTAAATTCCATCTCCATGACCACAAGGCAGCCTGGTCATTGGTCATTGAAACCAGCAACAACAGGTTGCTCACTTTTATCTGCAGGTTTGGGTTTCACAATGTATTTACTAGGAAAAGGCATGCTGTGTAGTATTAAAAGTTGTTGCCTTGATCTCCTTGCATATTTCTCTGCTCTCCTGGATGCTTTGCTTGTGTTCATTTCTTGTTTTAGATTTTGATGTCACTATCCTTGGTGGAAGACACTCTTTTGTGTTTGTGATAGTGAGACACTATCTTGATCTCTTGCAAACCTGCATGGTTAACTTAATAACTATCAGCACAGTCCTTCGTGTATTTGCTGCTCTCATAGATATACATTATATGTCTCTGCTGTATATCTATCACTTCCTTTTTTTCAACACTGTTGGTTGTGATCTCCGGAATGCTGACATTCAAACAATTCAACCCGAATCAATCTCATCAAGCTCCTTTCTGTAACTATGTGCTTTTTGGAATAATGATGTCCCAGATGGCCTAAAACCTTGTGAGTATAAATTTCTACAAGGGAGATATTATGCAAATAAGACCCTCATGGTCCGAAGAATGACAGCACATCCCCCTTGGATTATAAAATCAGTTGTTAAAATGTCAGCTCAGTTTTACTGCACAAACTTTCCTTCTTATTTAACGATAAAGAATCCTTCTGACTATCTTGCCTCGTGCAACTTTGGATGATGGTGAGCAATTATCCGGGATGCCTGCAGACTGGGACCTCTTGCATAGCAAACAAAAATGATGTATTGGTATTGTGTTCCCAGCCAGAAAACAATCCATCCCCAACAGAGGTGGTATTCAACAGGTTCTGACCAGTTCTGGAGAACCAGTAGCGGAAATTTTGAGTAGTTCGGAGAACCAGCAAATCCCACCTCTGACTGAAGATTTTACAGTATCTTTCCCCTGCCACGCACACCAAGCCACGCCCACAGAACAGGTAGTAAAAAAAATTGAATCCCACCACTGGTCACAGATGGCTGAAAATTACGTATGCCAGAGTTGGCTTCATACAGGGCAGCGCCAGTATGTCACTTCTAATGAATCCTTTGAAGTTTTTTGAAGTTTGGCTCGAGAATCATGATTTAATTAGAGCGATTGCTGGAATCCTGACACTATACAGGTGGTCCTCAACTTACGAGCCTAAACATTTCTGTTGTTAAGTGAGGCATTGGTTAAGTGAGGTTTGCCCACTTTTACAACTTTTTTTGGCCACCGTTGTTAAGTGAATCACTGAGGTTGATAAGTTAGTCACCCGGGAGTTAAGTGAATCTGGTTTCCCATTGGCTTTGCTTGTGAGAAGGTCACAAAAGGGGCTCACTTGATGTTGGGACACAGCAGTGGTCATAAATATGAACCAGATGCCAAGCATTTGAATTTTGATCACATGATCATGGGGATAGCAATAGCAATAGCACTTAGACTGATATACTGCTTCACAGTGCTTTACAGCCCTCTCTAAGTGGTTTACAGAGTCAACTTATTGCCCCCAACAATCTGGGTCCTCATTTTACCCACTTCGGAAGAATGGAAGGCTGAGTCAATCTTGAGCCTGGTGGGATTCGATCTGCCAAATTGCAGTAGGAATAGCTTGCACTCTAACCACTGCGCCACCGAGGATCCTGCAAAGGTCGTAACTGAAAAACAGTCATGTCACTTTTTTCAGTGCTGTTGTAATTTTGAACAGTCACTAAATGAACTGTAAGTTGTAAGTTGAGGACTACATGTATTTTTAGAGGACCAAAATGTATGCTAGAAGCACACTTCAAAAACTGAAACTCTTTCTGTATACTGCAATTTGATAATATTTTAGGATTTTATCCTGTATTGATATTACATCGGTCTTATTTTTCCTCTTTTTCCTTCCTTCCTTCCTTCTTTCTTTTTGCCCCCTGCCCCCTTTTTCCATTATTGTGAGGTATGATTACTTTTGTGTACAGTCACTGATATATTTTTATTTACTTAGTATACATTGATAATAATAAAGTATTTTTAAAAAGCAACTGAGCACCAAGAGGAATATAACAACTCAATCTGTCTGTGGCATTGGTACTCCAGCCAGGAATAAAGTTAATATTTTTTCTTGCATAGTCAGAGCCTGATTACCTCCCAATAGTGTATTGTAAAACTTTAAAGATATAGATAAAATGCAAATCAGGGCAGTATTTTTATCTTTCCCGTATATCAACACATTTTACACCATTTCAGGAAATGGAGCAATAACCTGAGGCTATCACTCTTATTTCCTGAAATGGCATAAAATGTGTAGACACACACACACACACACACACACACACACACACACACATGACTACACTGAAAAAAGTGACTTATGGCTGTTTTTCACACTTGTGACCATTTCAACATCCCCCCTGGTCATGTGATCAAAATTCAGAAGCTGGCTAACTGACTCATATTTATGACAGTCTCAGAGATTTCCGAGGTCACCTTTTGTGACCTTCTGACAAGTAACACCGATAAGGAAGCCAGTTTCACTTTACAGTGGTGTAACTCACTTAACAACTCCAGTGATTCACTTCACAACGGTGGCAAAAAGGTCGTAATATGTTGTCTCGCTGAACAACAAATTTGGGGTTTAATTGTGATCATAAGTCAAGGACTTCCTGTATATGTATGTATATGTATATGTACATGTAGATGCACACACATGTATACATATACACACAGTGGCGGTATTTAAAAATTTTTACTACTGGTTCTGTGGCCGCGGCTTGGTGGGCGTGGTGTGGTTTGGTGGGCGTGGCAGGGGAAAGATACTGTAAAATCTCCAATCCCAGCCTACTCCTGGGGGAAAGTTACCACTGGTTCTCTGAACTACTACAAAATTTCCACTGCCAGTACTCCAGAACTAGTCAGAACCTGCTGAATACCACGTCTCTCTCCCTCCCTCCCTCTCTCTCTCTCTCTCTCTCACACACACACACACACACACACACAAACACACACACACACACTTTGCAGAGTGATTGCTTCAGCAGTTTGTTGTGGCATTAAGTTTCCAGCAGAGAACAAAATGGGTTATTAAAACTCAAAGTGTTCCAAGGTTTAACTGTGGCTGGCGGGAGTAAAAAAACAGGAATTTTTCCATTGGTCTCTTTTTGCTAACTACAAATTGCACATATTCAAGGTTTCTTTTTTTGATGGGGGGGGTGGAAGCAAGTTAGAAGGTTTCTTGGGTGAACCTTCATTGCTGACAGAGCAGCATAGAACATCCACATCAGTGATATAATGAAAGATATAAAGTGAAAGCATGCATTAGGGAATAACAAATAAATAGATGTGAGCAGAAAATAATGAAAAGGTGAAGAATGGCTATTACTGGACTAGAATGGTAACTCTCAGAATATTGCAATAGTGGTGGTTGGAAAAATACTGTATAAGAATTGTACTTATATCCGGTGGAGGATAAGAAGCATTCTTAAAGTTGCTTGCTTGATATTTTTGAATGTAGTTCTCTGTTCTCCATCGTTTTCTCAAGCCCACCGAGCTCACTGCAGTTCTACATCCGGGTTCAAGGAGAAGAGCCTTCTCCACTGTGGCCCCATCCTTGCCCCCAACTTTGTGCAACACTCTACCACCAGAGGTGAGAAATACTCCCAGCCTTTGGACCTTCAGGAAGGGTATTAAAATTTGGAGTCTCAAGGGGAACACTCATCATTTGAGGTGGTTTACAAGTTAAGAAGGCACCTCATTCCTGTGCCATCTGTCTCTTAGTCTTGGTGTTTAGTATAGTTTTACATGTTTGATTTTCATTTTAATAATTCATATTTTAATTATTAAGGCCCAGAGTCACCTTATAAGGAAGGTGGGCAGCATAAAAACGTAATAAACTAATAAAGATTCACAAACTCCCTATGTTTTTCTGTACCATTGGCATCTATAGGGTTTGCTCCATAAGCCACCTAACAATAGCAACATGTTTCTTGTAAATGTATATTTCCACCTACTTACTAGCCATCAAATGGAGCAATTTGTTCAGAAAATATAGAAACCTTCCCATTGCCTTGAAGCTTGAAGTCTCCTTCCTTAAAATCTCGTCTTCTTGTATTCTTCTGGGAGTTGATTGCAGAGAGAAAATTCTCGCAAATTTCTGGAATATGTCAGGTGAATGGGATGTGCTCAAGGGGAAAGTTTATATCCAGCTGACTCCAATCCAGGTGTTCTTGAGGGCAATATAAACACCCCTTTTCCCAGACTTAAATCCAATCCGTCAACCATTAACTCTTCTCACAAAATTCTCAGCATGGATCATTTTCACAACTGGGGTTCTTCCCTTCAAGAATCCTACAGATGCAAAAAAAAGAAAAAAATCCTGCAGCCAAAGTAACTCAGGTTGTTCTTGCAGCCATTTCATTCTGGGGCCTCCTTTACCCACTTGGTGTGTTTGCTCGTAGCAGAAGCTGCACAAAGTCAGTTGAGATTGCTCAAACTTGACTCAGCATTGTGAACTTTGGCTCACAATAATTCTTTGGAGTATCGAAACAGAGATTTCTTTCTTTCTTTCTTTCTTTCTTTCTTTCTTTCTTTCTTTCTTTCTTTCTTTCTTTCTTTCTTTCTTTCTTTCTTTCTTTCTTTCTTTCCCTCCCTCCCTCCCTCCCTCCCTCTCCAGGGAGTAAGATTCATGCGTTGAACAAGGTGTGTAAAAGAGATCAACAGAATAACAAAATAAATAGGAAGTGACCTTGAAGTCTTCTAATCCAACCCTCTGCTCAAACAGGAAACAGTGTGACATTTTACACAAAGGTAAAAGCACTGCCCAGTTGTTAGAAAAGGGGGGGAAATAACATGGATGAAACCGTGTTGAGGTAGCTGGAAGGGGAGAAGGCTGTGCATAAAAATCTGGCTGTGTGTCAGAATATCACCTGGAGATAATGATGTTGATTGGCTGAAACAATCTGGAATCCAGAGATGTGCTCAGAGTCTGGTCAAATGTAGTTAATCGGCTTTATCTGATTTTACTGTTCTTCCTATAGCTCTCTCATTGTTTACAAGAACTTTGGGATACAGTGATAAGCAATCCGGTAAGCAGTATCAGATCCTTCTCCTTCTGTCTGTGACCAAATTGAATAGGAGGACTGCATCCATATCTATCATCTCTGTAGTCTATATCACATGCAAATTGTGCAATATTTGGGTGGAGGAAATACAATTAAATAAGATCAGATTAACTTGTCAGAGACTTGATATAATCACTCAGACACACTAGCATTTGCTACTGTTGCTCATTCACAACCTACTGATTAAAGTAATTGACACAGAGCAGTTTCCTGCCTCTCCCCTTCCATCTAGCTAGGCCTACTCCTGTTAGATTTATTAACCTGTTGATGTTCTTACTTTTGGATGGAGTATTTCATATCAGGTGCTCCGAGGGCATACACATATTCTTCGACTTATAATCATTTGTTTAGTGACCATTTGAAGTTACAATGGCACTGAAAAAAATGACAAAGGATCTGTCTGTGGAGATTCTCAGTCATACATCTATCCATCTTTCATCCCTAAGGCAGCACTAAAACTCGCAATCTTCCAGTTTCTAGCCTGGTGCCTTAACCACTTGATCAAACTGGCTTTTTGAAAATTAAAAAAAAAAACCTTTTTGTTTAATTTTCTAATAAAGCTTGGATCATGTGGATTTTGCATAAATGACAAAAATACTGCGGCACAAAATTGGCAAACATTCTGCAATGTATGTGTATGCCATAGCTCTTGCACACTATTTGAGCTCTTCATACATTTGTTTCTCCAAACCTTGACTGTGCCTCATCACTAGATGGCACAACCTGGTTTGTTTCATCTGATCATCGTTGAGTCTTTAGGAAGTTATTATATTCTATCAAATGGATTCTTTAAACTTCTATTTTTAAATCTGATATGCCCTGAGAGTTTGCTAAACCACAATTTAACAAAAGGATTGGGAAATAGTTCTTTAAACCAACACACAAAAGAAATGTCACTGAATTCTGAGATTTGCTGTGATGCAAACCTATAATTTGTATTTTATTTCTCATTTTTTTCTTTATATTATATTGAAGGGAATAGAACCCAGTTTAGACCCAGATTGGAAATAAAATAATAAATATTAATAAACCTTGAAACTGTTTTAACCTTAAAACTGTTCAGTAGGCAAAACAGTCCTATTTATCCATTTGGATGTCCCAAATTTGGATGAATACTAAAGCCCAGCTGGGTTCAGGAATAGTATTTTCTGTCCATACTAATTTGTAACAACAAAAAATACCTTCTGCCATTTCAAGTGGGAGAAGACTTAAACTAGGTATACAAGTCTTCTCATGATATGATATAGCAAAGAATAAAAAGATTTAGGAGCCTCCTTGAATTCTTCTTGCCTGCTTCCTCCATTTGGGTACTTTCAGAATATCCCGATTCCGAAGGATTCTTCTGAGATGCTAACAGAGATCAGAGGAGAGGGATCTAGTGTTGGATAATGGATTCGCCCCTCCGTGTTCAAATATCTGTGTCTGGAAGGGAAATGCAGAGAAATTGAATAAATTTATTTATTTATTCAATTTCTATAGCCGCCGATCTCAAAAAAGTGACATTGTGGAGAACAATTATGAAGCAATTAAAAACAATTACAACGATAGTACAAAATTAAATATATATGGCAGCCATGAAAAACTGTAATCGCAGTTGCCAACATAGCCATGAAGCGGGGCCCTTCACACATATAGGGGCCCAGGCCTAGGCACAAAGCCAAGTCTTCAAGGCCTTACAAGAAGTCACAGGCTTAGAGTTAACCTGGATTCTGAGACAAGAATGTTCCAGAGGGCAGAGAAGGCACATCTAGTCTTTACCTGTCAACCGTCTGTGGCTTATGGGACCCATAACATGTCCAAGCTGCTGGACCAAATTAAATGGGTAGAAACCATTGGGAGAAGACAATCACTCAGAATGCTATTTTAGAAGCTAAGTCTGGTGGGCGTTCATGCTTTGCAGTGTTTCAGATAGGATTTCAAAAAGCCAAAGGTGAATCTATACCTGTACCTCACTACAATCCTTCTGGGAGGTGTTTCAAAACCCTCTTCCAAATTATTCTGAAGTGCTGCATATCTCCATTCACTTTAGTTGAACCTTATAGTAAGAGTTACTTGAGTGAATGGCAGGAAAGTTGACCAGCTGCTCAAGTAAAGTAGCACTATGTGACAGTTATTAAACTTTTGTGGTTAGGATCTGTAGGGTTAGAACTATATTATTTCTTGGTAGATGGATAACTGTTCACTAAGCCAGGTGGAAATTATAGCTTTTAAGTTTGGTGGAAATTATGGTGGAAGGAGAAGCATGCTACATTAGATGAATGTAATCATCATCTAACGAATGATTATCCAGCTGTCTTCTCCTATATCCAAAAATAGGATATAAAGGCTATTGGTTCCTTATATTTACAGATTCTAAAGATAGGATGATTAGTTGTGAATATGCCTAGTCTGTAGAGAGCAATCAGAAGCCATAATTCACCCAATATGGGCTTATCAAATAAATAGGAAAAATGGATGTACTATTCCCAATTTATGAACATTCAACCTAAATGCAGAATAGAATCTATGCATATATCACATAAATGAGAAATGACCAGGAAGTATGTATTCTGGGCAAGTACACACGGTGTGTGTGTGTGTTTGTGTATGTGTGTATGTGTATGTGCACACACACCTCTCTGTCTCTGTCTCTCTGTGTGTATCTCTGTCTCCGTGTCTCTCTCTCTCTCTCTCTCTTTCTCTCTTTTTTTTTTTTTTGTGTGTGTGTATACATATATACCGTGTTTCTCATATAATAAGGCTGGGTCTTATTTTTTTTTGAGCCCCGAAAAAACGGCTAGGCCATCTTTTCGGGGGTGACTTAATTCCCCCCCTTGCATCTTAGGGCGGGCGGTGACAGCTTGGATGTTGACCTTGGCTTTGGTGGGGCACTTTGTATCAGTGTCAACGCAGACAGCACCATATCCGGGTGTGCAACAAAAGTACTTCCTAACAGCAAGCCCCTCACCCCCGCCATTTCTCCCCCATTTCGCATGTTTTAATATAGGCCTTAATTTGGGGGGAGGGGCTTAATTTCATTTCATGCCTATAAAACATGCTGGGACTTCCTATTGGGGGAGGCTGTATTGTTGGAGAAACAGGGTATGTGTATGTGTGTATATATATGATGGCAGATGAGATTCTGCCGAAACGTTGCTACAACTTTAAAAGCACAATTACAATGACGTGGGAAAATACCCAAACAAAGCTGAATGCCATACATGTAAGTACCCGCGAAAACTTAAGAAAACATACACACATACACACACACACACACACACATATCTGGTAATGCTGATACACACACACACACACACACACACATCTGGTAATGCTGATTCCCTCTTTTTGCAAATCCAGTATCCCATACCAAATCCACACAGAAAAATCTCAGCCCTTTTGTCAATTTATCCTAAAATTCTTTGTCGTTTTCCCCCTCTCTTCCTTCTATCAGGAGAAGCCCACCAATTATTTTTTCATACCTG
This sequence comes from Pseudonaja textilis, assembly GCF_049901715.1. Taxonomy (NCBI): domain Eukaryota; kingdom Metazoa; phylum Chordata; class Lepidosauria; order Squamata; family Elapidae; genus Pseudonaja; species Pseudonaja textilis. The sequence continues at coordinate 190,462,779 of NC_141991.1, read as the reverse complement.
AACCACAAGATTTTAAACAAGCATATTAGGCAGTGAGTATTTTTAAATCATGTAGAAAAAGTCCTGAATACACCCTGTTTAGTTTCAACAACAAAGTGAATCTTTAAAGAGCCATTTCACGCTTCAGATCTCTTTTCTGATCCTTCAGCAATTAAACAGCAAGCTTACAAAAATGTAAACAGCATCTTACTGCATCTGCTTCTAAATTTTTTTTTTTTTAGTGAAATGTCACTTTGGGGTCCTTGGTACTCTCTAAGCTTGGTTGTTTTCTTGCAGATATTTTATTAGCAAGCTAGATAAGTGCACCAAGGATCCCATAGTACAATCCTGAGCTAAAAATATTTTCTTCTATCCATAAACAGCACTTTTCTGTGAAACATTGTTAGGAATGTGATCACCATGATAATCCTTTCATGATGTATTTTTTCTTTATTCTAATCTCCTTTCATTATACTTTTCTTAAAACCAAAATCATTTTGGTGATTCGTTTGTGTCTCTTTGAGTTCTGCCTCATCACATGGTCAGAATTTTATAAAACATTTGAACTGTGGCTGCCCCATAGATTCAGACTGTCTTTTCCCAGTTGTCCAGCTCTAACCCAAGCTTGCTTCCCTGGAGCAAACTTCAGATCTCAACTCTAAGTATGTGGAGCTGTGATCTTTTTTGCCCCGATCAGGGTTATCTTATGCTGTACTTAAGTTGCTATTATACTTATTTAATATCGCTTCTGCTGACCTCAGTATTAAGCATAAGAATAAATAAACATTGTTTCATTGCTGCCTTTCTATAAGTTTCTAGGGGTCTTGGAGTGATGAGAATCCCTCAGCCTTATTTCACATAAAGGGACATAAAATAAATTGCTCACACATGCACCACCTACATTTTTGCTATATGTATTTGTCTAGCCATTAAAAAATCATTTATGATGGGAACCTCCCCAAGACACTCTCTTAAGAGAGATCCTAGGCAGTTTAAATATTAAATATTAAATATTGTGTGAGAGAGGGAAGAGAGAGAGGGGGATGGAGGAAGGGAGAAAGGAGAAGGGAAAGAGGGAGGGAGAGAGGGAGAAAGAGAAAGGGGGCTAGAATTCTGACAAATGCCCATAAGCTCCCCAGAACTTCAGCATTTCAAATAAACTATTATTTTTGTTCTGTTTTCAAACATCTGGCAGCTCTACTTGAAATAAATTGGCTGAGCTGGAAAACCCCAGAGGAGGATACGAGATCACACAGATGTGGATCTAAGTCTGAAGAAGCATGAAAATCCTGTGTGGACGGATCGCTTTATTCAGAGAGATCCCCTTGGAGTCTATAAGCTCACTAAATTTCATCAGCCATCCTGAATAATTTAGTGTCAATCACATTTTTACCTCTTCCCTAATCCAGGTTTGATCTTTTGCAGTCTGGTGCCCTATGGAAGCGCTAAATAGCTGAGAAGGTACCTGGTGGGGACGTTTGGATGTAGCTTAGATATGAATAAACTGAAACAATGCAGTCCACCCAAACTACAGTATATTGCATATGTAACATTGTTCTTTGGGTATGTTTTAATAGCCTTCACTTAAAAGGAGCATTTGCTGAGTTTCGTCCTTTCTCTTTGCATAAACGTCTCCAGTCCATTAAATTCTAACAATCTTAGTGTTGTAGCCATGAAAGCATACATCCATTTGGTGTCTCTCAACAGGGGGCGTGCCGGGAAAGCATTTCATTTGGGAGTCAAGTGGGGCATCCTTTTGATCTGAAAGGCATCCTACAGTTTCTAAAGCAATCAAGAACCGAGCTGAATAAACTTCCAAGTAGGTGTTAGATTAACTAACAGGTATTTTGACATGCAGAATGAGGTGTAGACTCTGAGAATTTGCCTCTGCTGAATTCAGAATGCTGCGATTCAAAGACAACTGTGCCATTTGTCACGGTATCCTAAAGGATGCAGAACAAATCCCATTTTCTTCAAATGTTCCTCAGAAGCCATTGTAGCATGACTGCGCCATCTGGCTTTAGATTATATCTGCTACCTGTTCCATGTTCAGCAACTTTGTTTGTCGTAACACATAGTTCACGATTCCGTAGAAATAGATTCCTCATTTAAATAATGATCACATGGAAAATATGGGAAGCTTAGACTTCACTGGCTTGGCTACTTAGCTTTAGATAAACAGTAGACCAGTATCAATTTGTAACTCTGAAAAATCAGTGAGAATGAAACAAGAGGCACATGTCAACTAGGCCCATCAGAAAATGCCTTATGCTGAGCCTGGTCATTGGCCAATCTGACTCCAGAAGAGTAACGCTGACTCTAAGGCAGGGGTGGGCAACTATGGCAAGTTTACGGCCTGAGGACTTCAACTCACAGAATTCTGGCTTAGGAATTCTGGGACTTGAAGTCTATAGGTCATAAAATTGCCATAGTTATCCACCCTTACTCTAGGCTAGGGTTTCTGATCCACCCAGGGAAGGAAGGGCTGACTCTGATAGCTTCTGTATGCTAGAACCATATAAACAGAGGAATGGCACCATAAATTGATTTAGGTTGGAAGTTCAAGGAAAGCATTTAACATTTTCCAAGGTGTACAATTCTGGAATATTCCCCCAGCCCTAAAAAAAATTAATCGTGAGGAAGCAGGGCCTACTTTCATTTACCTCAAGCCTGAATAAATCCCCAAATATTCTCAATTGTGATTTCTCTCCATTTTTTTCTTGCAGGATTTGCAACTAGGGGTAGCCTCCCTTCATTTAGAACTAGTTGGTGGTTCTGGTGCTCAGAATTAGGCCTTTCACTCAAATAAAATTAACCGAGCCAAAAAACCATATCGAGCACAGGTGTCAAACTCAATATCATTGAGGGCCGCATCAGGGTTGTGTTTGACCTTGGGTGGGCTAGGGGGGATGGCCATGGAGGGCATGGCCTGCTCAACGTCACTTGTGTTAGCTCCTGTGGTGGCCCAAGTGCTCTGTCAGTGAAAACGAGCTCCCGAGCTCCATTTTCGGCTGCAACGACAATCCTCTGCCAGTGAAAAAGGAGCTCAGGAAGCCTCCCAAGCTCTGTTTTCACTGGCAGGGGGTTGCAGGAGGCTGTTGCAGCCAAAAACGGAGCTCGGGAGCCAGTTTTTGCTGGCAGAAGCACCACAGACCAATCCTTCACTGTTTTCAGGACAGCCCCATGAACCAAACCTGGGCCAAACCTAAGCACCATGGGCCTTGAGTTTGACACCTCTGATCTAGAGAAAATTTGCTCTTCAAATGATGCTTTGGTAACTGGTCACCAGTAACTTGGTCACTGGTCAAGCCATTGTAGTGGTCTCCTCCTTAGAATATGGCTATGATGATAGTATTTATTAATCGTTTGTAAGAGAGGAAGAAGAGAAAGCAAGCAGAGAGAAACAAGAAAAAAGGGGATAACAAAAATCAGCTATGATAATAATGCTGATTTATAGGTAGTCCTCAACTTATGACTGAAATTGAACCCAACATTTCTGTGGCTAAGCAAGACAGTTATTAAGTGAATTTTGCCCCATTTTACAACCATTTTTGCCACCATTGTTAAGTGAATCACTGTGGTTGTTAATAACACAGTTGTTAAGTGAACCTGGCTTTCCCATTGACTTTGCAAGTCAGGAGGTCGCAAAAGATTTATCTGATTGTTTAAACATCCCAATTTTGATCACATGGCCATGGGGATGCTGCAGTGATAAGTGTGGTAAATAATCATAAGTCACTTTTCCAGTGCCGTTGTATCTTGAAATGGTCACTAAACAGATACCAGTAGTTGTAAGTCGGGAACCACCAGTACTGATTTACTCCAGAGGTTTTAAAACTCTAAAGCAGGGTCCTTCGAACATTCTAAAACCGCAAGTGGTATTTGGGAGTAGAATTTCTCCATTGGAATTTCCCCAATTCCCCACCTGATTAATTCCTCTCGCCACATTTACTCAGTCTACTTGGGTGAGAAAAAAGCTGTTGGGTCTCATCAACACATTAAGTGTTTCATTGTGCTGTATACAGTATAATTCTAGGGTGATTAATTAGCTGGAGTACTTCAGATCTCAGAAACAGAGCAAACTGTTAATATAATTGAATTTTACAATCGGCACAACAAATTAAGAGAAAGAAGCAACCCACTACATAACAACTTTTTTTTTTTTTTGCAGTTCATTAGCAAAGGCATAAATAGTCCTAAACACAAGGTGGCCAAACAGATCTTCCTTCTGAAATGGAACAATGATGCATTTTTTTACAGGACACTTCAGATAAGTGCAACAGTATATCTCGATCACTTGCTTCTCTCAGGTTAAAGTTATTCGTAGATTTATTTTGTCCTAGGGTTATTTATTTTTTGTCCTCCCATGTACAAGTCTTAAAGTTGCCAAGGTTGGAGACCCCCTGGCGTAGAGGATTACAGACTAAATTACACTCATTAGCTTTGCTGACCAACCTACTTGGTAAAATACAATCAAGGCAGTGGTGGGATTCAAAACTTTTTATTACCAGTTCTGTGGGTGTGGCTAGGTGGGCATGGCAGGGGAAGGATACTGTAAAATTTCCATTGCCCAGCCCACTCCAGGGGGAAGGTTACTACCGGTTCTCTGAATTACTCAAAATTTCTGCTACCGGTTCTGCAGAACTGTTCAAAACCTGCTGAATACCACCTCTGAATCGAGGGTGTACATGATTATTGCTGTCCTTGCTGTCTATACACTAGCATGAAGTCCCAGGAACTACCATGTGAACCATATGCTTTGTTGCACATTAACAATTATTGGGCTATGCATTGATGAGTACAGCTTCTGATTCTGATGTGTAAATTTTAGGGGCAACTCTTGATTGCAATTTTTCACCTTCCGTTTTGCTATTTGTGTACTGTGGCCTTTCTCTCTTAATTGTGCTTATCTTCTGGAGCAGGGGTCCCCAACCACCGGGCCCCGGACCGGTCCCGGTCCGTGGAACATTTTCTGCCGGGCCGCCGATTTGCTGGGGACCGCCATCTTGTTTTGATGAGAAAGTGCTTCCGGTGAGCTTTTCCAGTTGGAAAGCGGCGTTTGGGTCCTGAAGGAATCCTCGCGCCTTAATTTCATCGAAGGGGGGGCACGGCTTTGAACAAAACTATGGTGCGAGGATTCTTTCAGCACCCAAGGCAAGGCGAGCCGAGCGACCGTCCCGAAGCCGTCCCGAAGCCCATTGACAAAGGTGCAAAGGAGGAGTTGAAGGTGACAGGGAGAAGCGGGGGACGGCTGGCTGGCCGGTCGCTTGGCTCGCCTTGCCATGTGTGCTGATGCCAGTACCGGGCTGCGGATCATTTTGTGATGCTGGTACCGGGCCGTGGCACAAAAAAGGTTGGGGGCCACTGTTCTGGAGGACATTTCCCTGGATAAGTTTTTCACTTCTGGCTTTCCACTTCAGATCTGTCAAACGAAGCGTGCCAGTTCCAAGCACAGGAAAACTGCACAATCCAAACCATTTCTTCTTGTGTAAAGCACCTTACAGCTGTGAGGATGCAGTTAAAACAATATTCTCCCACCAGCTTTTCCAGTGCTATAGTATAGGGTCTCTTGCTTGAACAATGGCTGGACTAGAAGACCTCTAAGATCCCTTCCAACTCTGTTAGTCTATATTCCATTTTGTATACAGGTAGTCCATGGCTTATAGCCATTCATTTAATGACCGTTTGATGGCACTGGAAAAAGTCACTTATGACCAAAATTTTGGGCTTAACTGTGGTTGTAAGTCAAGGACTACCTGTACCAACTTCCTATTCTTTGATAGCAGAGATCTTCCCAATCAGCCAATCTTTTTCTCACATGCATTCACTTTTCTTTCTTGCCTTCTGAATGATGCTGGCATAGACAGGCTTTCTATTCTCCTGGAAGCCTGTCTCTTGAATACCATTATTCCTTCCTTAATGGAATTTGGCCAGCGTATTTTCTATCGATCCGCAGCTGCCTGATATCTCTCTTTAGACACCTTATCTTCCTTACTCTCAGAAAGCAACACGCTCCGCTTCAAAATATAGCTCAGCAGTTCTGTTAAGAGTTAAGGTAGTTCATATCCCAATAGAATTCCTTACTCTTTCTGCTTATTCAGGTATCACACAGACACCTACGTGCTAATAAAAGGGAAGATGAAATGTGGAACATCCCCTGAATATCAAGTCTTTAATGCATTATCTGTGTAAAATAGGAGAGTGGAATCGATTAAACCTCGAACTGGAAAAGAGTTAATCCAAGGCCAACATGGGGTAGTAGTTAATGTGTTTGATTAGTAAGCTTTAACTTTCATTTTTCCGCAGGCCTATCTAGATGACCTTGGCCTATTTGCTAGTATTTAGACTAGCGCTAAGGCAGGAGTGGGTAACTATGGCAACTTTACCACCTGAAGTCTGGCGGAGTTGAAGTCCACAGGTCATATGTAGTTGCTATAGTTGTCCACTCAGATCTAAGGATTGTTATGAAGATGAAGAAGAGAGGAAAACGTTTTGTATCTTCAACTGCTGAAAGAAAGCTGAGATAGAAGCACGCTGCACGAAGCATTTGCTTTGAAGCTCATCAGAAAAATATTCCAATGTTTCTTTTCATGAAGCAAAAAATTCAGACTAAACATAATGCTTGATGATTTCATGGACTTGTCCCTGTAGTTTTCTTGGTTCAGGATTAGTTCACAGGCCTTGTAGGTCCCGATAGTCTCCTAACCAAGTCCAAACCTGCTTAATTTTCTGATATCAGTCGAAATGGCGGCATAAATGCTTTATATGTCATGCTACATATTAAAAGTGGCTGGAGTTTCAATTGTCTTGTCATGGTTACCACCTATTTTTACTAAACTTTTTGCTGCCTCCTTCTACAGTTATTCCTATCCCATTGTCTATTAAATCAGATATGTCAGTAGAAGATAAAATTGCAAAACTGGGTCTCACTTACTTCGCCATGTCATGCAGGGAAATTCACTGGAGAAAACAATTATGTTTGGAAGGCTTAGCGGTAAAAGGAAACCAGTTATCAACAAACATGGCAGCTGGACGCTATGAAATTGATGCTAGCCAAAGCATAGAACAATTTCAAAGAAGTAGTACAAGCTTGGAAGATGTGAAGAGACCTGACCCGTCGAATCCTCAAGAATCAGACATGACTGAATGGATAACATCAATTGTCGTTATATCTACTAAAGAAATGAAAAACAAATAAGAGGTTGAGGTGGGATTTTAAAGCTTTTCTAAAGTTGGTCTGCTTCGTATTATAATATTTGTGTTCTGGTAGATTGCTCTTGCTTTGGTGATGTATATTAGCTGCTAGATTGGGGAGATCCAAATGCAGGTCCTGATTCAACCATGGAATCTGTTGTGGGATTTGTGGGTTTCAACTCAACCTAATGATCTTCCCCTGCCCAAGAGGGTATAAATGGAATGAATGAATGAATGAATGAATGAATGAATGAATGAATGGAATTCTGTTTATTAGAATTGCAAGCCACTTGGGGATTTTTTGCCATTAGAAGTGATGTAATTTAAGACTCAAGACCTGGACTTTTAGGCTGATCCTGGATGATACTGCATCTCCCTCAAAATGTGATCCCAGAGTCCTTATTTCTTATTCAATATAATCAACCCATGGACCTCGAATAAAGAACTGCCTTCAACCTTTCTATTATGCATATATTTGCACTTTCCTGACCTGAACTTTTAAAAACTAAGTTCTTACTCCGTTGAACTTTCTGCATCTCCATGCTTGGATTTACATGACATTTTCAAATTATCCTATTTTAAACCTAGAGATATACAGTCAGAAACCAGTATTGGCATTTGTGGATTTAGTAGTTAATTCCCACCTACCCCGATAACAGCATTCTGTAATTTTCAGCTGACTGGCAACCCTGGAATGTCCCATTAACTCTCAGTCTTAATTTAGAAAGAGCCACCAGTATCTTCCTTGCTTTTCTCCCAAGTGGTCATTGCTCTTTCTTCTGATTCGTAGGCCATTTGTTTCGTGTACCCATGGAGACAGCCAACATATTTGGAGACCTGTCATGCATTGAATGATAGATTACAGCAGAGGTCTCCAAACTTGGCAACTTTAAGACTTGTGGACTTCAATTCCCAGCTGGCTGGATAATTCTGGGAGTTGAAGTCCACAAGTCTTAAAGTTGCCAAGTTTGGGGACCCCTGGAACATAGCTTCCTGACCAGGCTCATTTAAGACACACACTCTCTCCCCAGTGCATTGGCTGGTTGTGTCTGTAGAAATATTTGCACCGTTTAAAAATGAAATATTTGAAAATAACGGAGGGAAATTATTACAGGGGTAATTCGGTGGCATCAGGCCTGGAGAAATGAGCAGGCTCTCTGTTTGGTAGTGGGCTTTACATAACAAGCAAGGAACTAATTGGGGCAAATCTTTTCTCCTCTCATAATGATGGAACTGATATGGTCAACATGCGTGCAAATTATTCAATTTTTTTTTTCCTGTACTGGAAGGTTCTGTTAAGCTCTTGCCTAAACAACTGTTCTGACCCAGGCTTTGTCAAACATAATTAAACACAAACTTGTTTTAAAAACAAAATTTATTTTAATGCAATGCTGGGAATTATTTCCATTCACAGCCAAAATGAAACTTAAACAGTTCCCCAAGATAAGCACATGCCTGTCAGCGCTGTGGAATGCTGCCAAAAACAGGAGTATCCATATTAATTATAACAGCGCCAGAAAAAAACCGACCAGAACACGCAGAGCTTCAAGAAGGACTCAGAATCTATTGAACTGCTTTGCTTCCTGCAAAGCTTTCATCATTGAGGTCTGGTTTTTATCCCTTATGGGAAGGGCAATTACTTCCCAGCCTTACTCCTGAGTTGCCCCTTCTACTTCAGCTGCCTCACCTTCTAGCAGCTCTGTGCACACACGCACTGGGAACAGGCTCCCTTGGGTCCTCTGCTTCGCTGCTGCCAGACTCCGAAGGGTCCAAAGGCAGCACTCCACTCCCAGATAGTCCTGGCTCCATCCCTGCATTGGACGCAGGACCCTTGTCCAAGTTCTCTCCAGACTCCCTGACTGGTTCCCTTTCTTCCTCACTATTCGACTCCACTGCCATCTGCACTGGCTGCCAGAGAACCACCACAACAACAAATCTATTGTTAGTGCCAAATTGTTCCAGCAGTTAAGTTAGTCCTTGACATACGACCATAATTCAGCCCATGTCTGTGAACGGCGACATTTGTTAAGTGAGTTTTCCTCCATTTTACAAGTTTTCTTGCCACCGTTGTTAAGTGAATCACTTCAGTGGATGAGTTAGTAACCTGATTGTTAAGTGAATCTGGCTTCCCCCTGGACTTGCAAAAAGTGATCACGTGACCTTGGGACACACCAATGGTCAAAAATAGGAGTCTGAATTTTGATCACATGATCGTTGGGAGGATGCAAAGGTCCTGACTGTGAAAAGCAGTCATAAGTTACTTTTTTCTGTGCCGTTGTAACTTTGAATGGTCACTAAATGAATTGTTGTAAGTTAAGGACTACCTGTACTAGATTTTTTTTTTCAGTTAAAGGCAGCGTAGATGGACTTTGCTTGAACAGAATTTTGCAGATGGTGTTGTGTGACCTGCTGAGAATTACCCTGCCAAAATGGGTGTGGCCAAAAGGGGAGACAGCCTAACCAGAGCAAAACATACCCCATTCCAAAATTGTGTGTATTGTGACATATTTTTTAATCAATTAATTTCCTTAAATGGCTGATTTCTTGAATCCCTATGTTCTTTTTATAACCCCATTGTTTTCTTTAAAACTATCATCTGGCCCTGAAAGAGCCCAAGAGAGGCTCCCCCGCCCTTTAATATCTTGTATGTTATATACAAAAAATAATATAGAATGCTTTTCCATCGTTGACCGATGTCATTTTACAACGACAGGCGAAGTGGCAGTCACCTGGAACAGGCAAATATATGATTTGCAGCCAACCTCTGGCACCCACTGCAGGACAGAGTCACCACATTTCATGATGTTCCAGAGGCTGGAAAAGCTACTTAAGATCCACGGCCTATTTCCATCCCCTCAAAGCAAATCTATTATGCTGCACTTGGAAAATCTTATTCCCAAGTCATGCCGTAACCACTCTCTCCAGGGGTGGGATTCAAAAATCCAAGCAACTGGTTCGTTACCTGGTTGCTGGGTGGGCAGGGCCATGCTGGGCGGGGCCTACCGGAATTTCCTGTTTCCAGCTTCTGGTGGGCCTCCAGAGCTTGGGGGAGGCCTTTTTCACCCTCCCAAGGGTCCAGAGGCCTCCTCTGGGCCTTTGAGAGGGGGGAAAAACAGCCTCCCCTGGCCTCTGGAAGCCTACCGGAAGCCGGAAACAGGCCCGCTTCGCCACTTCCGGTTTTTTCAGCGCGGCCATTTTTCACCCTCTTAAGGGGCCAGAGGCCTCCCCTGTGCCTCTGGGGAGGGTGAAAACAGCCTCCCCCAGCCTCTGGAGGCCTACTGGAAACCAGAAACAGGCCTGTTTCTGGACTTCCAGAAGGCCCGTTTTTCTCCCCACCAGAGCCTCCACATGGACCCTGCACTTACCTCCATCAAAAATGGGCCACATGGTAGGGGTGGGGTGGGAAGAGAGGGACCAGCCGGTCTGGTGAAATACCAGTTCAACTGAACCGGTAGAATCCCACCCCTGGCTCTATCCAAATATTGCTTATCTATATACATTATAATTATTACATCAGGAACGCAGCAATAGGAAGCAATCCATTTACCTTGCGAACCCAATTCCACTCCAAAAAATAAAGATCATCCTAGGAAGAGAGTTTTCATCTGAATGGGAAAGAAAAACCCCACAAATTAATTGCAAAGCAGAATTCAAAGCTTGCGTACTGGGGTGGAGTGGTGGAGAGGAATTAAACACAAAGGTCAGGTGATCAAAATCTTATCAAGTTTGTTGTTTATTCATGGCAAGTGTTCAGGAATTTGTGCCAATACATATTGGACATTCACTCCAACCCGTAAGTCAGATTTAAGCCGTTGGGCAGCCTAATACCCATCTAGCAGCTGTGGAAATGCATTGGGGAGAGGAGAGGGAAAGAAAACCTGCATGTGACATACAAATATGGGGCGTTATCAGGGCTGTCTTAACTCATGGGCCTGATGGGCATTGCCCGTGGGCCCCACAAGCATAGAGGCCCCACAAGCATAGGGACCCCATACTAATCTGTGTATGTTAACCCTTCAATGCACCTTGTATTTGAAATCTGTATTCCCAAATGTTGAAATTGCACTCAAAGAGTTCATGTGCATGACGGACCAGTGGCCAACTGTACAGGAGAACGTTCTTTTTCAAGACTGAAGCTTATTTTTTAAAAATCAGCTTTGTAGCACAATGGGGCTGCATCGTTTGAACTGGCTTTCCCTCATGTGCATGGAAAATGACATCCTGAAGACCATTGACTTCAAGCCAATAATAAAGCAATTCTCTGCAAAGAAATGCCACAAGTGCTTGTTATAATAAGAAATTTGTAGTAATTTCATACTGTGACATCTAATCTGTATGGCTTACTGAGTCTTATTGTATTTTTCAAGCCTCGCGTATTGTTCAAATGTTTATCATGTTGATTAGTTGTTGCTGCATGGCATGTTTTTAATGTTTCAACACCTATTTTGTTGGAAGTGCCAATAAAATAAGTATATACTTCATTTTATTGGCCATTTACGTTTTTATTCCTGTGAGTAGTTGTCGTAAGGGCCCCAGTACACTGCTTTGCCTGGGGCCCATAAGGCAGCCCTGGGCTTTATCTAGAGAACATGCCACTGACATCAATGGGTCTTAAAAAGAAATACCTTCACATACCAGACTTACAAAGACCCATAAGCAGCAGAACGATGTTCACAAAAAGTTTATCACAAAATGCCTTCTTCTCTTTGAGGAAAGACGAAGCAAAACACATGGGCATAGGCCACACATATGTGATGTTCAGCTTCTGGGATCTCTACTTAAAATAATCCCAGGAACAGAAGCAGCAAGATTCCTATCCTGAGACTTTAAAGCAGAGGTGGGAAATCTATTATATTCTAGGTATGGGTGAACTTTAACTGCCAGCAGTCCAGCTGGTGTGGCCAATGGAGACTCATTCAACATCTGCAGAGCTGCAGGTATTTTTCCTTTATAGATGCAGTTTGCAGGCATGGAAACACTTATGGACTGTAATAAGTTTGTGGTTACAAGTCTAAAGGCAGATGCACCAACTTTTCTGAAAAGGGCTACTTCGTTAAAGATTACTACAACTGGGGTGAGAAACATATTTTGCTCTGGTAGCTAAATTTTGTCTGAACAAATCTATCAATGATCACCAAATGATAATGATTGGGGTCACAGGCCAATGGCAGAGTCATCTTACTTAGTACAATAAACCATTGCATATTCCCAAAGGCACCCAGTTAACAATTATACAAATTAAGCTAGCGTGCATGTTATGTTGTGTTTTGCCTGACATGTTTTCCCTTGATTTATCAAAGCAATAAGCAAAAAAACTATGGAGCGTCAAGTCAATTGCATTGAATTGGGTGCTGAAAGTTTGAAATAGTTGACTTCTAGCTTTTGAAGTCTGACTAGGCATAATCCACCTTCTGTCTTTGCGGACATAGGGACCAGAACCTGACTTTGAAACAATGGTAAGATTTCCAAATGAAGGTTCAGCATCCAGTGCAGTGGTGGGGTTCAAAAGTTTTTACTACCAGCTCTGTGGGTGTAGCTTGGTGGGTGTGGCAGGGGAAGGATACGTCAAAATCCCCATTCCCTCCCCACTCCACTAACCTGCTTTCCAGCTCTGTTCTCCTGTGCAGGGCAACAAAAGAAGACTCAGCTGATCAGCTGAGACTTGGGAGGCAGAGAATAGATGGGAGTGGGGCCATTCAGAGGTTGTATTTGCCAGTTCTCTGAACTACTCAAAATTTATGCTACTGGTTCTCCAGAACCTGCTGAATATCACTTCTGATCCAGTGTCCCTTTCTCTGTGTCCAGTGATAAAGTAGATATGGCACAGCTATTGTAATCAGTGTTTCTCAAACTTGGGAACTTTAGGATGGGTGAACTTCAACTCAAAGATTTCTCCCTCCATCTTGAAGGAGCTAAAGTTTGAGAAACTCTGCTCTGAATGAACCTGTATCTCTGCACTACCACTGAATGGACAATTAGGAGCATTAACCGAAATTGGTGTTAGCTTCGCTCCCTGTAAAATCTGCTCCAGCCAATAGAACAGCTTTACAGTACAAACATGGATGGATGGGTCACGCTTTGAGGAGGGGCAGAGGAAACCGAGGGCAAGATGAACATTTGAAAGGAGGGATTAGCACTGTGTCATGGGAGGAACCCTAGGTCTCCTTCATTCTGGAAACATACCGAGAGGATCCCAATAATGATATATTGATTTTGATATACTTACATTTAAAAAAAAAAATTATCCAAAGATTATCGGCTCTGTAGACTTTCACGTCACAAATAAAGGGAGCCGAAGCTAAAATAGGATAATAGCCTTTAAATCCCCTTCTGTAACTATTCAGTTCTTCCCTGTCAGCAAGATTAAAGCGATCAACAGCAGTGTCTCCTTCCCCGCCCCCCTTTTCCATGCCTACATCCCATCCTGAGTTTTAGCAACAACTGGAGTGAGTGAAGAGTGACTGGAGTGAAATGTGAGGCGGCTTCTCTAGTTGTGAATGCTCCAGGCAGGAAGAAGCAGAGCCAGAAAGCCGTGGCAAAAAAAACACACCTGAAAACCTGGGTGTTGTGGGCTAGAGAGTGTCACCCATGAGAAATTTCAGTCAAAAGAAGCAACTTTCTATCGCTGATGGAAAAGCACCTGAAACTCCACTGGACTCTTCCACAGAATGCAAGGCAGCCGAGAGCATAAACACCCAAACGACTACTCCCTATGGATTGCAGTTGTCCCAGGAAATGGAGAAGTACTTGGATGAGGAAGAGAAAGAGGAGGAGGAGGAGGAGGAAAAGCAGGAGAGACTCCTTTCGATATTTACATTTGAGCCCACTTTTGTTTCTGGAACATTAGCTTCCTCCTCGGTGCTCAACATTAATGTTGGTGGGCGAACTTACCATCTCACGTACCAGGCAGTGGCCACCTATCCCAATACCCGCCTCGGACGCTTGGTTACTTCCACTGATCGGCGTTGCCAGCTAGGTCTCTGTGATGACTATGCAGTTCAGGGGGATGAGTATTTCTTCGACCGAGACCCCGCGGTTTTCCAGCTGGTCTACAACTTCTATGCTTCCGGGGTATTGCAGGTACAAAATGAGCTGTGCCCCCACAGCTTCTTGGAAGAGTTGAGCTACTGGGGGGTCCGTCTCAAATACACACCCCGCTGCTGCCGGATCTGCTTCGAAGAGAGATGCGATGAGCTGAATGACCAACTGAAAGTGCAGGAGGAGCTCCGTGCTCAGGCGGCCGTCCAGGAAAGTGAGGCGCTCTTCTGCCACATGCGCTACGCTGAGCAACGGTGGCGCCTTTGGAACCTTATGGAGAAGCCCTTCTCTTCCACCATGGCCAAAGTGATGGGGGTTGCCTCCAGTTTCTTCGTTCTCATATCTGTGGTGGCCCTTGCTCTCAACACAGTTGAGGAGTTGCAGCAGAAGGACAAAACCACTGGAGAACTACGGCCCGTGTTGGAACATCTGGAGACCTTCTGCGTGGCCTTCTTCACTCTAGAGTACATACTGCGGCTGCTCTCTACCCCTGACTTACACCGCTTTGTTAGTAGTGCTCTCAATGCTGTAGACCTCATTGCTATCTTGCCCCTCTACCTTCAGCTGTTTCTAGAGCTTTTTATCGATGAGACCCACACTGGTGGTCATGGGTCCCAGCACGAACATGAGATTGAGAAAGTGGGGCGCGTGGGCAAAGTAGGGCAAGTGCTACGCATCATGCGCCTGATGCGCATTTTTCGCATCCTGAAGCTAGCCCGCCATTCCACAGGGCTCCGAGCCTTTGGCTTCACTCTACGCCAGTGTTACCAGCAGGTGGGTTGTCTCCTGCTCTTCATCGTCCTGGGCATCACTGCCTTCTCAGCCATGGTCTACACAGTGGAGCACGATGTCGTTAGCACAAACTTCACCAGCATTCCTCAGGCCTGGTGGTGGGCTGCCGTAAGTACCTGCTGTACTCTTTTGAGACGTGACCCTCGCTTCTTGCTCTTTATTTAGAAAAGCTGCTTGTTACAAAAGCAGCAGATTTTGAACATCTGCTCTGAGTCTTTGGTTTTAGAGGAGATGTACATGCAGACACCCCACCCCACTTCCCACTGTAAGCTTTAGTGCATCTGTTTCAGCAGATCAGGCTGTAATCAGTGACGCTCAGCTTGAACTAAATGCCTTTTTGTGGCAGCGTTCTGCATGGGTGGTCTCTATGTAGCACTCAAGGGCTACTGCATGAGAAAGAAGAGGAAAGTAGAAAGGAAAACATATTGGAAGCCTGAAATTTGTAGGGGTTTCTATATGCTTTTTTTTAAAAAAAGCAATTCAGAGGTTTCTATATGCCAACTGACAGGGAGCTATTACTCATTTATGGAGGTAGTAAGGATGGCTTCACCTAATAATATACCAAGAATAAGTGAGATTGATGCCTACAAAACATCTAGAACTTACAGTTGGAGCTTCCCTTTGTCTCTGAACAATCAAGAGACAGGCAGATGCCAGACATGATCACAGATGACAGGCCCGGTGGTTCTTTGAGAGGTTCCCAAAACAACTGACAATAGATCAGAGCATGAGATAAGCTTTCTTTTTTATTTTGATTAAGCCAGTAACAAGGGCCAAAAATAATAAAACGGGAGAGCTGGTTGGGTCCTTGGATTGTAATGTGATATGGAGTTTATAATTTATAGACCTGTTGTTGAAATACAATAGAGGCTGTCACTAGTGATGAATGCAAATTGTATTCCCAATAAATCTAGTGCCTTGGATAAACAACAACTGGACCAAGGCGTGTCCTGCAAATTTCTCCATCACCTTTTCCCTCAGCTGTTCTTTGTTAAGCTGCCAGGGTTAATCAAAAATGGAAACTGGAATTACCATCTTATGTCAAGAGCTGAGCGGGTAGCTGGATATTCTGCTATATATCCAATGTTGGCTTTGCTCCATGTGGTGCAATATGCATGCATCCCATGTGATAGGTTCTGCATTGGGCTATATATAACTTTCTACATATACTTCTAGTGAGGAAAAAATGCCTTGTGTCATCTTGATTTACCCCTTGAATTGAAAAATAAGTACCATTTAAGAAAGTTCAGGAACACTAATATTGTCCAACAGGAAATGTAAATGGTTCTGTTAACAGATACATCTAAAGTGATTATAAAATTGGAGTGGCTCTAGAATCTTCTCCAGAAGTTGTCAAGCCAATTTAGGAATACATAGCACGCTATGACACATTCTGGAAAGTATTTTCACTAATGCTTTCCCTTTAAAGCTAGAGGACAACAGTCCAAATATATACCATCATTAGTATTTTGCTCAGATGAATGTGAGCTGTCTATATGTTTATGCAGTTATCCATACTCTGCTTAATAATATCACTCAGAATCAGGGTACCAACCTAATGGAAAGCGAAGTATCCTCATGAATAAATCCTGAAGATGAATGGATTTTATTCTATTTGAATACTTGCTAGTGATATTAAATAACACCTCTGGGACATAGTTTATTCTACACATGGGCGGTATATACAAGCAATTCTTCCTCCAGTAATCCTGCTAGATTGCCTGGAGTAGCAGTGGAAAAGAAGATTTTTCATTGACCACAACACGCAATTGTTTTGAGCATCGTTTCAATTGAGCCCTGACAACCCTGGTTGCAGGGGTCGGATTCAAAATTGTTAACAACCAGTTCTGTGGGTGTGGCTTAGGTGGTGGGTGTGGCTTGGTGGTCATGTGACTGGGTGGACATGGCTTGGTGGTCATGTTATTGGCTGGGTATGGCCAACTCAATATCACTCACATCAACGCATGCATCTCCTCTCCTGGCCTCTCATGACTGTGGGGATGCTGCAACAGTCGTAAGTGTGAAAAATGGTCATAAGTCATTTTTTTCAGTGCCATTAAATGGTCACTCCACCAAGCAAAGTACTAGCAAAGGAGGGGGAAAAAACTCCAGAGAAGTTCCTGAGACAGGAAGTCTAGTCCTATCAAGAATGTAATAAGGGTTAACGGAGAGTCAGTTTCTGTAAGCAACACCAGAATGTTTCCTTCCTGCCTTCCTTACAGGATTAGGCCAGTAATTTCTTCTAACAACCAGTTCTTCGAACTGCTTAGAATGTTAACAACCGGTTCTAGCAAATAGGTGCGAACCTGTACAATCCCACCCCTGCCTAGTTGTTACTTGTTAGACAACTGAATACATGCTATGAGTCTTTTCACATGTTCCTCTGCCATGTTTCTCAACCACAACAACTTGAAGATGGGTGGGCTTCAATCCCAGAATGCCCCAGACAGCCATTTTTGAGAGTTGAATTGGACTGACATTGGGCTGTTGCAGAAACTGAGCTGTGCAAACAAGTGAAGCTCCATCTGTGGGATACAGGCAGCATGTTAAACAGAGGTGGTATTCAGCAGGTCCTGACCAGTTGTGGAGAATCGGTCGCGGAAATCCCATCTCTGACTGGAGATTTAACAGTATCCTTCCCCTGCTATGCCCACCAAGCCACGCCCATAGGACCAGTAATCAAAAAAAATTGAATCCCACCACTGATGTGAAATCACGACCTCCCCTCCCCCCACCCCGTCTGCTGAAAAAACTATAGAACTATAGAACCAGTTCCTGGTACCCAAAAGATTGGGGGCCACTGCCATAGATCCCTAATATCCCTAATCAAAATTAAAATTGCCCCAAATTCCTGAAAAGGAACGAGCTGAACAGGAGCCTCTTTCCTAAAAAAAAGTACGGCTTTTGTTTGATCTGCGGCAAGGCACCATTGAATAGTTTTAGACTAGCTAGCCTGACTGGCCACCCTTGTTCTCACATTTCCATGCACGTAGCACTGAGGAACAGGAAGAAACTTCCACCCCGGAGTACGTACATATATAATCACATATATAATTCAGGGCAGAGTTTCTCTTGATGATCCGCTTTTCTATCCCCCACTGTACCTAACATGAAAGATGATGAAATCACACCAAGAACAACGCAGAGCCTTTTTTCCTCTGCTCTCCAGGAAATCACAGGAGAGAAAAATGCCTCTTGAAAAATGTCAATAACACATCTCCCTTTCATCTTGTTGTTTATTTTCAGAGCTATTTCTCCGCCATTTACATTCAATTCTTGTGAGCCAATTTCCATTGGAGCCCCAGACTAATCACATTTCCCTCAGGTGCCCCCTAGGAACAAATCCCCCCCGCCCCGCCCTGGCTCTGCCTCTGAAAAGCCAGACTCGTTATCAAGCATAGCAACAATCCCCCCCAATTTTTTTTTTAAAAAAAGGATTTTCCCTATTTGCATTTTCCCCTAAATCTACATGCAAACCCCCTCTGTGAGAGGATGTTCCACAAGCTTCCCAAAGGTGTGATGATTTGACGCAACAAAAACAGAATTTGGTCTCACCAGGAAAGCTGTAGATCATTCAAAAAACGATTACAGGAGAAACTATGCAGCAAATTGTGAGTTTTACTTTTGTGACTGTACGTCGGACAATTTATCCTAGGCTAAAGATTGGCTGAGCCCCAGATTGATTCTTAAGCAAAATAAACATGCACAGCTAGTCCTCGACTTACAACAGTTCATTTAGTGGCCATTCAAAGTCACAATGGCACTGAAACAAATGACTTATGACCACTTTTCATGCACACGGCCATTGCAGCTTCCCCATGGTCATGTGATCAAAATTCGGTTGCTTGGCAACTGGTTCATATTTATGGCAATTGTAGTGCCCCGGGTCATGTGATCCCCTTTTACGACCTTCTGTCAAGCAAAGGCAACAGGGAAGTCAAACTCATTTAACTCATGTTACTAACCAGTGGTGAAATGCTACCAGTTGGCCGAACCGGTAGCAAAAACTGGAAGTAAAACTGGTAGTAAAAAAAAAAAAACTCCGATGATCAGCTGAGAGGAGAAAGAAGAGAAAAGCGCAGGATAGGCCCTCCCGCCAGCCCCTGTGCTTTTCTCTTCTTTATCCTCCCAGCTGATTGGCGCAGCAGAGCCTCAGCTGATCCCTGGAAAGGTGCACCTGAGCACGTGCAAAGTGTACGATCACTCAACCGGAAGGGAAACTGGTAGAATCCCACCACTTTTACTAACTTAACAAATGCAGTGATTCCCTTAACTGTAGTAAGAAAGTTTGTAAAATGAAGCAAACAACGTAAAACTGTGCTTGTAATTCAAGGCCTACCTGTACTTGGGACACCAAGAGAAAGGGGACACCCCAGAGATTCTCCCCCGCCCCAGTTATCATACCCTTAACTCTTTTGCAGCTACACTCAATTTTGGTTTTCAGCACTGACTGACTTTTAGCATCAGGAAAGCGGTGGAAATGTTGAGGGGCACCATTGCTGGACTGTACTTAAAGCATCAGTGGGCCTTTTTCCACAGTTGAGAGCTGCATTTTCTTATTAAGTTGCAGCTACCAAGCCTTGCAGGGGACCAGGTGTATCCCTTTTAGGGATACATTCCTTTCAGGGAAGACTGATTTTTTTTTTTTGTCCTTCATCCCGGCTTCTGGCTGAGACTTATTTAAAACCTCAATGCAAGAGATGTAACCATTTGTGTACATAGTTTAAAGCAATGCAAGCAGCTTGATATCAGTTTTCTGAAACCAAATTATATGGGCAAAGGTTGAGATGTCGGGTACAGAAGCTTCAAAAACAAGGGGGGAGCTAGTGGCACCATTCCAGGGGTGGTATACATCAGGTTTTGACCAGTTCTGGAGAACCGGTAGTGAAAATTTTGAATAGTTCGGAGAACTGGCAAATACCACCTCTGACTGGCCCCACCCCCATCTATTCTTTGCCTCCCAAGTCCCAACTGATTGGCTGGGTCTTCTTTTGTTGCCCTGTGCAGGAGAACGGAGCTGGAAAGCAGGTTAGTGGAGTGGGGAGGGAATGGGATTTTCCCCCTGGGGTAGGGAGGGAATGGGGATTTTACTTTTTATCCTTCTCCTGCCATGCCCACCAAGCCATGCCCACTGAGCCGGTAGTAAAAAAAAAAAATTGAATCCCACCACTGCACCATTCCTGTCCTAAAAAATACGAGATAATTACGTTCCTCTCAGGAATAGGCCACCATACAGACCCCAGGGCTGCCCACCCTTGAGACTTGCTAAGGGCTACCCCTGCAGATGAATTAAGAGGCTGTTTTAGCAGGTTTTTGTAGAGATTACTGAACAAGGCAGAGTTCTAATGCAAACAATGTGGGACCCCTTTTAATGTGGGACCATTTTAATTATCTAAGACAGTGGTTCTCAACCTTTTCTTCACCGCTGGCCCCCTTTTGTGGCCATGGAGGATGGCCACGGACACCCCCTCCACAAAGATTTAACTAAATATTTAAATCATAACATCATTTCTTCAAACCTTCATGTCCCTCCCCCCTCTGACATTGTGGGCCGCCCCCCCCCACCAAGGGTCTGCAGATCGCAGGTTGAGAACCACTGATGTCTTAAACGTCCACTTCTTGCTCTTCTGAACGGTTTGCCCTCCCGCTCCTTTATTTACTTCAAGGTAAGCCTTTCTACCGTGGGATATGGAGACATGTATCCGGACACCCATCTGGGACGGCTGTTTGCCTTCCTCTGCATCGCTTTTGGGATCATCCTGAACGGCATGCCCATCTCCGTCCTCTACAATAAATTCTCGGATTACTACGGCAAGCTGAAAGCGTACGAGTACACGGCCATACAGAAAGACCGGGGGAAAGTGGAATTTGTGCAACGGGCCATGAAGAAGATGTCGGAGTGCTACGGGAAGCGATCGGCCCCATGCCTAAGCCACGGATACAATTAATACAGGTGGTCGTTCACTTACAACTGTTCGCTTAGTGAGCAGTTCAAAGTTACGACACTGAAAAGAAAGTGTGGGATACAAAAAATGTGGGATACCCAGGGTGGGATACAAAATAAACAGAGTCACAGAAAACAGGTGAAGCCCCTTTTATTCCTTCACTTTGCTTCCTAGCTCTATCTAATATTCTTGACGGAAGACAAAAAACTCCCACACAAACCGTTACAAGAAGAAGGAAAAAAGCAACACAAACCAGGCAAGATAAGGGCTGGAGGACGTCCACAAATAACACACACTGGGAAGGATGCCAAACTCAGAGAGGAACCATAAACTACAGACCTTTCCACACTTTGTTTCCAGCACTTGCCAGTACGCAGGTCCGTCCTCTTATCCAGTTGTCCCAGCTGCAGCCCATGAAGAGGATCAAGGCCCTCTCCTCCCAAGTAGACTATGTCTCTCCCTTATCCTTTCCTCCCTGCATGCCCTAGGATGGTTAGGGGATGGGCTTGGGTTCTCCTCTGACTGCTCAGCCGGCCTCTGCCCTTCTCCAGCCTCCTCCACAACCTCCAGAGCCACACTTCCACTCCCTGTCGGCTGTTCCTCCTCTCCCTCAGAGTCAGTCTCCACCAGGGGCATGACAAAGTGACTGACAACTGCTTTGCACACTTTCGACCATGGCAGCATCTCCGTGGTCACGAAATCAAACTTCAGATGCTTGGCCACTGTCTCAGATTTATGACAGTTGTCCCAGGGTCATGGGGTCATTTTTAGTGACCTCCTCACAAGCAAAATCAATGAGGAAGCCAGATTCACCTAACAACCAAGTTACTAACAATTAACATCTTTGGCAAGAAAGGTCATAAAATGGGGCCAAATTCAGTTAATGTTTGACTCATTTAAGAACAGAAATTTGGGGGTCAATTGTGGTCATAGGTTGAGGAATACCTATATTCTGAAAAGAGCAAGAGGATAGAAATGACACTTAAAGCTTCCTTTAAAAAAAAAGAGAGAGAGATTTGGGTTCAGTTCATCTTTCTTATTAATTTGCTTAATAAAGGTTCCAACTCATATTCAGACAGCTGACAATGG
Organism: Pseudonaja textilis; assembly: GCF_049901715.1. NCBI lineage: Eukaryota > Metazoa > Chordata > Lepidosauria > Squamata > Elapidae > Pseudonaja > Pseudonaja textilis. Next base: position 190,440,742 of record NC_141991.1, on the reverse strand, counting down.
CTTGGAATTGGGATCCAACAATGAGTCGAAGAAGAATTTGCTAAGAACCTGGATGAATGGTGTGCAGTGTCACATCTTTGGTCTGCAGATACGCTCTGTTAAAGGAGTACAGGTAGTCCTTGAGCTACAACAGTTCATTGAGTGACCATTGAATGAAGTTACAACAGCATTGAAAAAAATGACCGATGACCGTTTTTCACATTTATGACCGTTGCAGCATCCCAATGGTCATGTGATCAATATTCAGACGCTTGGCAACTGGCATGTATTTATGACGGTTGCAGTATGATCCCCTTTTGCGACCATCTGACAAACAAAGTCAACGGGGAAGCCGGATTTGCTTAAGCACTGCAGTGATTCACTTAGCATCCGGAGCAAGAAAGATCATAAAATAAGGCAAAAAAGTCACTTAACAGCTGTCTCATCAACTGAAATGTTAGATTCGATTGTGACTGTAAGTTGAGGACTACTTATATTGACATCTCTACGGCATGGCAGGTGTTTTGGAGACTGTCATGCAGGAAATGTGTCCATTTTACTACATAATTTCAATTGCAAAGAAGAACAGCTGGAAATATTTTTCTTCTAGCCTTCTACCGTCCAACTTATCTGAAAAGCATGATGTTGAAGATTCGTTTAAATTGGGGGAGGGTCAAACTCGCGGTGTCACATAACGTATCGGGATTTTTCCCCCTTCGCTAAATTGGGCAGGGGTGTGGCCAGCACGTGACACATCTGGCCTGCGGGCCACGAGTTTGACATCCCTGGTTGAAATGAATCAGGAATGCCAAAATCTTCCAGAGATTCAGATTCATATGCTTTCTGTACCCACATTCATAACAATAATATTAGGGTCAAGAGTGTTTTTCTTTATGATTTCCTTCATCTCTCTTTAACTGTTTTCTGAATCTAGGGCAGGAATCCCCAAACTTGGCAACTTTAAGACTTGTGGACTTCAATTTCTAATTGCTATGCTATGCTATGCTGGCTGGAGAATTCTGGGAGTTGAAGTCCACAACTCTTAAAGTTGCCAAGTTTGGAGACCTCTGATCTAGGGCATATGAAAGTAGGTTTAGTTTGCCAGGATAAATTTTAGAAATAGTTTTCTAAGTAATAAAATACCAGCGTTTGCTAATTGATGCCCATATATAACCTAAAGTGTGATACAGAAGTAGTGAGAGAGTGATGTAACAGCATGGGGACAAATGTCCAGTTGAAATATAAAGACTTAAAAAGATGTATAATTTAGTAACCCAAATGCATAATCCACCTAGCTTCCAATATAACAACTGTAGCCATAATTCACTTTAATTTTTGATTTGTTTGGTTATATTGGTTCCTTGGCTTTATATAATATTACAGAGGAGTCAAATTTTCCCTAGTTGGCACCTCTGTTTTTTTTTGTTTTGTTTTAACTGTAAGACCCAAAATTCCTAGCCAGTCTGATGTTTGATCAAAGGGCAAACTGAGCATCTTGTGTAGAGCAAGGCTGCTAAAGAGAGAGCTCACACCAGACAGGCTGTTGACTTCCTCGCATGTATTGTGCAGCATTAGCAACTGAGCCTGGTAACACCTTCTGGAATGGAAGAAATTCTCCACACCTTTGATGAAGTCAGTGCTGTAACCTTCAAGAACAGCTTTAGCCGCCCAGTTGAGTCTGCGGGTGAATATTCTCACATCAGACTGATGTCAATAATTCTGGTGAGACAATTTTAGATAGATAGATAGATAATACATATACAGATAGATGAAGATAGAGATAGAAGATTAATAGATTAGATAGGTAGGTAGGTAGGTAAATAGGGAGATAGATGATTGATAGATGATGGATAGATGGATAGATGGAGAGAGAGAGAGAGAGATGATATGTAGATAGATACATAGATAGATGACAGATAGATAGATAGATAGATAGATAGATAGATATAGATCAATGATAGATAGATGGGAAATAGTCCACTCAAGAGTAGGAAAGAGAAGTTCTTGTTAGCTGTGGATAGTTCATTTTAGACAAGCTTCAGTAGGTAAGACAAAATCAATGTTAAATTTTTCTGCCATTATTTTTGGATGGTGAGAGTGATGTATTCCATTCTGTTTCTCTTCCTTCCTTCCTTCCTTCCTTCCTTCCTTCCTTCCTTCCTTCCTTCCTTCCTTCCTTCCCTCCCTCCGTCCCTCCCTCCTCCCTTCCTTGCTTTCTCTCTCTCTTTTCTTTTGCTAAATTTATTTAAAGGTTTACAGTAAATACTTTTACTTCCTGCTTCAAAATATTGTGTAACGACAATATCCCTTTTCAGCAATGTCGGTGGCTTTGAGGACCATAAAAAAAGGGAACTAAAACTCATTCCTGATAGAAAAGATCCAATTTTGGAGTTACTACTGAAGGAAATCATTTGGGCCATCCTCCTAGCCTTTGTATAATAAACATTGCATCCAGATTCCTGGCTGGATAAACCACTAGGGGAGAATTACACTTACATTGCAATTACTGCCAGTTCACGTCCAAGATCAATTCAAAGTGCTGCTTGATATCCCTAAACGATGCCTCACCAGTTTGTGTCAGGAAATGCTTCAGGAGAAGAGAATCTGCTTCTCCAGGCTGCTCATTTGTAGAGGCCCTGTGGAAAGTCTCCCCATTTCATGGGGATAAAATTGCAGACTTTCTTGCGTTAGCTCCCAATCTGTGGAATACTCCCCCACCCACCCACCCCGTCTCCAGAATTGAGAAGGGAGATCTTTTTGAAAATAACCCAAAGCAGTTTCATTCCAGTGAGCCTTTGGCTTTTTGATCATGCTTTTATTGTGACTTCAGTTCTTTTTTTTTTGCTTTTGTTGGTTTTAATTATACGCCACCTGGAGTCTTTTGGGATTGGGGTAGGTTAAGAAGGACCCATGAAGAACTGAATTCATCCAATAGTCCTGTCACTAGATGCACGGGGTGTGCATCTACTACAGTGCAGCCTGAAGCCGAACCCTCTAAATCAGGGGTCTCCAACTTTGGCAACTTTAAGACAGCTTTGCTGGCTGAGGAACTCTGGGAGTTGAAGTCCACAAGTCTTAAAGTTGCCAAGGTTGGAGACTTCCGCTCTAAATATTCCGAGATACCACGTTAGAACTCTTGTGAACATGCAGGAAAGAAATCACAAAGTAGTAAGATAAAGACCTCAATTTCCATACGAATCACATGCTCAAATGTTAATTATGGAGATTGCAGTATATCAGAGAAGGGTCTTTCGTGTTCTGACTATGAGTTTTCCCCTGCCTGCTGTTCATCAGATTGCATGAGCCTCTTTTCATCTGGTCTCTGGGCCTCAAGTCTTGCATGATAGATCAACACATCAGAAAGGCTTTGTTAGACGACTGGGAATATAGGGAACATAGTGAGGATGCAGCAAACACACATGTGTTCCCAGGTGCTAAATCAGCCTTAGATTAGTTGCGAGACGGATGACTTGTTTTGCTGAACATTCATTTTTTAATAAACTAAATATTGTATGCCCTGTACTTGCTGGTTACTACTGAATTATGAAAATGACCAAATCCTCTGTTGACGATTCAACCACATCTCTGCATTTCTGTCCCTTAAAAAAATGGATTCTCTCTCTCTCTCTCTCTCTCTCCCACCTTCCCTCCCTCCCCCTCCCTCCCTCCCTCTCCCTCCCCTCCCTCATATTATAATGTTATATATAAATAAACCCATCCATGTATGTTGTTGCTTAGCAAAGTTTGTATGAACACAGCAGAACACTTCAAATGCAAATACGGTTGTTTCTTGGTCAAAGAAGGAAGATGATTCAATTCTCTGCAGAGCTACCTCCAAGGTACAATTCCAAAAGGCAGCTTGGGGCCACAAAAGCGCTGACAAAGCTGTGACGGTTCGGTTGAAGCATCGCGCATGAAAAACAGGAGGATCTTCGCAGGGCCGTCTTAACCACATTACGGGCCCCAGGTAAAGCAGTATACTGGAGCCCCTACGACAACTACTCACAGGAATAAAAATGTAAATGGTTGATAAAATGAAACGTATCTTTGCATTATATACATATATTTATATGATACAAGGTGCAGTGATGAGTTAACATACACAAATTAGTGTGGGGGGCTATGCTTGTGGGGCCCGCAGGCAAGTGTCCATTGGGCCAATGTGTTAAGACAGTCCTGGATCTTTGATCATATCGTTGTGCCATCAATGTCACCTTTTTAAGCACTTCTAGTTCTTTCGTTAGATTTCTTTTTCTCGTTACCCATAAGGCAAGATTTCTGGAATGTCTTGAAAGGGATTCACACTCTATTTGAAATTCCATTCTAATGGAATAGCAGAGTTGGAAGACACTTAGAAGTCTTCTACTCCAACTCCTGGCTCCAGCGGGAAACCCCAGAGCACCATCTCAAGCAAATGGTGATCCAATCTCTTCTTCAAAATTTCCAGCACCCACAACTTCTGAAGGTAAGCCGTTCCATGGATTAATTGTTCTCACTGTCAAAAATGTTCTCCTTAGCTCTAGGTTGCTTCTCTCCTTGATTAGTTTCCATCCATTACTTCTTGTAAATTCTAAATTCTATTTTTTTCCCTGAGGGCGAAAGGAAGAGGTTCAAATACTCATTCTAATACAACATAGTTTACTACCAAGAACATTATCATGAAACCAGAGTATTTTGACAGCAAAGAATCCTCTAAGTACCGTGCTTCTCATATAATAAGGCCGGGACTGTTATTTTTTGAGCCCCGAATAAATGGCTAGGCCGTCTTTTCGGGGGTGACTTAATTCCCCCCCACTTGCATCTTCGGCCGGGCGGGTGGCGACAGCTTGGATGTTGACCTCGGCGTTGGTGGGGCACTTCGTATCAGGGTCAATGCAGGCAGCACCATATCTGGTGTGCAACAAAAGTACTTCCTAATGGCAAGCCCCCCCACCATTCCCCCCCATTTCACATGTTTTAATATAGGCCTTAATTTGGGGGGAGGGGCTTAATTTCATTTCATGCCTATAAAACATGCTGGGACTTCCTATTGGGGGAGGCCGTATTGTTGGAGAAACAGGGTAGGTTAAAAAACATAGTGAGTAGAAAAAGAGCAGTGCTGTCAATTATCATCTCCCAATCAGAGCAACTATATATAAGGGGCAGGAAAGGGAGACAAAGAGAGCTCAGAACCTTCTATCCAAAACGTATCTCATAAGCAGCCGTTGTTTTGCATATTTGCAATATCCATCAGGATCAGTGGTGGTATTCAAATAAAGTTGCCACCGGTTTGGTGGGCGTGGCTTGGTGGCTGCGCTTTGCGTGCATGCACACACTTTGCATGCATGGTCGCGCCAAACACGCACTTTGCACAGGCGCAGAGGCGTTCTAACTTGCCTCCTGCAAGCCCGCATGATGGTGGTCGCTGCAGCAGCTGCTGCGCGGTGCTATTCTGCACCGCGCAAAGCAGCTGCGCTTTGAATTCTGGCCATAAAAGTGAGTATGGGAGCCCGGGTGAGCAGGTCGGCCAACCACAGAGCAGCAAAGAGAATCGGTCCAGTCTCCACTGCTCATCGCCGCTACCGGCTCTCCAGAACTGGGCAGAACCGGTCGAATACCACCAATGATCAGGATAAATACCTGCAAAAGTGACATTGAAATCCATTGGTATGAATAGGATGCTAACAATGGGTGAAAGGCAAAAAATAGACACCGACTTCGATGGGCTTGGGAAAGGGATGAAAAAGATGTTGGGAATTGATGGAAACCCTCCAGAGTCGTGAATGGGAGGGGAGGGGGGATGTGGCTCCATACTGGGCAGCCACTGTGCTGCTGGCATCTATTAATAAGCCCAGCGACAGGACCTTTTTCCAGACACAGAGCCTGGTGGGGGGGGGATCCCTCCCGAAACACATCAAGTGATTTGGAGCTACTACAGCTGTGTTATCACATTCTCAAGATGAGTGTGAAATACAATTGGGAAGCTAGCCAAGGATAGAGGGCAGGGGGAGAAGCCAGAAATATCTACAGAATCTACTGTTGTTGGCAGCCTGAGGAGATTATGCTTATCTATCAATGGAAAGCAATAAATTTAGCCTCTCTCTCTCTCTCTCTCTCCCTCCCTCCCTCTCTCTCTCCCCACCCCTGCCAGAGAGGACCATCTGTTGTTTTTCACTTCAGAAACTGAAACACACGCCGTGTTTGAGAGAAAGAGTTGGAGGAAATCTCTCTGACAGACTGGCATCCTCGGAAGGTCTAAGGATGTTTGTGGCTCTTACAGTGATAAATCAACTGTATTTACAGTAAAAGGAAGAAGATATTGAAGTCACAACAGCCTTCCTGGGCAATGCCCAGCATCTCCAGTTTATCAACTTAAGGTTTGCCAACTGCAGCTGAAACCAGTCCTGGAGTTTTCCTTCTCCCCGTCGGTGTTTGCACGTGTCATACACTTGTGTGTGCGTGGAAATATATCTGCCAGAAGCCAAAAAAAGAAAGAAAAGAAAGAAAAGACCAAAGCTAGGCCAGAACAACAGAATATTCATTGATTAATTTTAGCTGCATGTAAAATAAGGTACTGGCTTTAAATGAATTGCTCCTCCGTCTGCATGTGCCAACTGGTCTCCTTCACACAACGAAAAAACCATTGCACATGCACACAGTTTCTTCTTCCTCCCATTCTTAGCGTAAGGAAAACCAAGTGAAGGAGGAAAGACAGCTAAAGAGACGAAGCGGCTGCATTGTCGAGGGAAAGAAAAGAGGGGAGAGAAATGGATAGGCAGAGCCATCTGTCAGGTGCAGTCAAAAAAGTCAAGATGGCAGCCATAACCGTGCAATCAAAGCCCTGACTATTATTATGTGGCCAATATCTTCACATTCTTGATCCATAAACTCCAGAAAAATTCTGCAGATAGATATCAAATGGCAGGAAGAGATAACTGGGTGGGAAAGGAAAAGGGAGGGAAGCTCCCTTCAGGGGTTTCTTTAGCACACAACATTCATCAGGGAATGAAAGATTTACTAATTTTCAAGCCAGCCTTCTAAGGCAGGGGTCGCCAACCTTTTGGACCTCAGGGACCGCCAAATGCATAATTTTAAATCCTGCGGACCACTAATATGAATTTTGACTGACGGTGGCTTGCTGACGTTGGTGGGAAAGTCGGTCCCATATTCTAGAGCTGCAGTAATCACAGGACTGGCCCTTTGGTCATCCCGGAGCAGCTGCTCCTCCACCTGAGTGCACCAGCCTGCCATGGACTGGAAAAGCTGCTCCGGGATGACCAAAGGGCCAGCCTTGTGACTACTGCAGCTCTGGAATACGGGACCGACTTTCCCACCAACGTCAGCAAGCCACCCCGGGGTGGATTTCCCTCCCCTGCCATTGGTCTTACCTTCCAGTTCCAGCCCTTGTGGCTCTACTCAAGGTAAGGTTTGCGCTCGGCCAAAGGGTGGGGGCCAATGGGTGGGTGGGCCATGTGGGCGGTGCAGCCTTGTGTTCCCGTGCAGCCTGGATTAATTGCTTTGGGAGGAGTGTTTTGGGGGGGACACTTCTCTGTGGAAAAGTGGTCCCAGCCCACTGGTTGGCAACCACTGTTCTAACGCTTTTCTTCTTCTTTTTCTAAGCAGTATTTCTACTCTCATTTAACCTAATTTGCTGTCCTTTCTTTTCAGCAAATGTCAGCAAATGCCTAGCTATATATTGGGGAGGAAAATTTTATTGGATTAATTGTAGGCTATTCCGGGGCAGTTTGATTTGGTGCACACAAGTCAGGTGTCCCTTTCATTTTCAGGTATTATTGAAATGGTCCTCCCCAAGCTGGTGATCTCTGCATCGGTTGGAGCTTCAACACCTCGGATTCCCAGCAGCACAGATATCAATGAAGTTTGGAAATGCTGTTAGAGCACATGTTCCAATATCCAGAAATAAGCATGCGTGCAGATATTGTAGCCTTTCGGTTGAATGTTGAAAAGGTTTTTGTAAGGTGGGGTTTCATTACAATAAAGCTGTTTAGCTTTTAAGGTGACAAAACACGAAGGGGAATGAGAATAGAAAGGGACTGCTGAGGCCACTTTATTTCACAAATTGAGGGAAAAAATTGCACTTACTTTATTTTGGGGCGCATAAGATGAAGTTAACGAAATGTTTTTGCTGCCATAGAGAACTATGTGAAATAATTAGGCCCAAGAGATCAAGTTGAATGGTGGCCTAAGACATGGAAGCCAACACTTACTCTACAGAAACTGAATTACAACTTGTGATCCCCACACAGAAGAACTTTTAATCCCATATCTGAAAACCATCTCTGTAAATCCCTGGTTTAGGATTTGGGAAACTTGGATTTAAATTCGTTTTGCAACAAAACAAAATCCAGAATGAAACAAAATCTGGTGCCCAGTGACCAGCATGAGTAATGCCGGTTTAACAAACATTTGTTTAACAACTGTTTGAAGATACAATGGCATTGAAAAAAGTGAGTTACGATTGGTCCTTACACTTACAATCGTTGCAGCATCCTTGCAATCCCGTAATTGAAATTTAGGCACCTGACAATATTTTACATTTATGATGGTCACAGCAACCGTGAGTGACATCATTGCCATTTACAATTTTCCCAGCTGGCTTCCAGCAACAAGGAAGCTAGCAGGACCTCCCAAGTCACAGTTACTTGTGAGTCACATGTCTCATTCAATGACTGGAACCAGGACTGATTTAATGTCATAGGTTGGCATGGTCATAGCATGAAGTTTCACTTAATGCTCCCCTTAACAATGGGAGTTGCCCATTTCAATTAGGGTTGTTAAACTGCTTATTGGGAACCTAAAGCAGGAATGGAGCTTTGGATCCAGAATGAGGGAGCGTGTGGTGTCTGTTGGTGTCATAAAAAACATAGTGAGCTGCCCACACCAAATCTAAAGCATCTTTCTCATTTTAGATCAAACTTTCCAGACAATCTTAGTCTTAGCTAAGATACATTAAGAATGTTTTGAAGAAAGAAGAAACATCTGTATGTCCCAATTTGCTGGAAGAGATACAAATTTAAAAAAAAAGAAAAAGGCAAACAACCGATGGCAGTCTAAGAGATATTTAATCGAACCTCTTAAATACACTTAATTTTTATTCAAAGTTTGTTGAACTCAGTGCTGATCACTTTCTGGATATGGTGCTGTAGGAAGATTTTGGCATGTTCAGCGCTGCTTGTAGTTCAATAAACTTAAGGACATTACTGGAATCAGCAAGTCCTGGTTCAAACATACTCTGAACGATTATTTTGGGGGACCTGTCAGGAAGCCACTTTCATCTGTCACTGGTGGAAAAAAATAGCAGTCAAAGAATCATAACGGAAGATATTGTTGGCAGTAGCTATGAGGCTGAGGAGTATCAACGTGCATTCCATATATGTCACATTTCCAGATGTGTTCTTAGAAATACACAATTTCATTTTCAGAAAGTTTAGGCTCAGATGGCCTTTCAAAATGTTAGCAGGGTGGAAACGGGCTGGGGAAATGAAAACTAACTCCTCATATCTCACTCTTCCTTCCAAGAGTTCAAAGCTAACTAAATGGAAACATTTACTTTCATCCTCCTCTCAAATAGCCATGCAGGAGGTTGACACGAGGTGAATTAATGTGAGAAGTAATTCAGGAAACTGTCCCAGCATTCAAGTTCAATGTGCTGTTTGCTTGAAGAATTTGGCAAGGGTGCTGCTGCTTTGCAAGATAAGGAAATTCCATTGCCCTGTTCTCAAGGGCTTTGGGCACAGCAGACATGGAAATGTCCACATTAAATATAAACACGCTCTTGACATTTCTGGGTTTCAAGGTCGTCCTGAAAACTGTGAACTATTTGTTGGGAAGCAGAAGCAACACCCCAGAAGCTCAATTTCCCAAAAGAAATAGTGTCCACATTCAAAGCAAAACATAACAAAGAATTAGTCAATGTAATTACCTAAGTAGGGTAAAGAAGTACCCTGTGCAAAGAGAAGCAGTTTTGGAGGCCGATGCCAATACAGCTAGTGTGGAATAAGGAGCATCCTTGCAGTAGTAAGTTGTGTGAGATGATGGATCAGCTACTAGAGTAGAAGGCGTTTGTCGAAACTTCTTCTCTGTTTTGTAGGCCTTCACCATTCTCGTGTAATATGGTAGGAAACCAAGGCCAGATAAGTGCTACTCTGGAGCAGTCCCTTGTGCTAAGGGAATTGGAGAAAATAAAACACAAAACACGTGTCTTTCTTGCTTCAATTCCCAGTGTTGACTTATGGATTGGGTTAAGAGGACAAAGATTCATCAGAAGCTGGGTTCTAGGAGAATTCTTGTCATCCCTGAGCTGGTGTTGTTTTTAAAAGCAAAAGTAGAATTTAGCAATGAAAGGCTTACAATGATACAAAATAGTTCCAGGAAATAGATTAATACACTCTTGAGAGATAATGAAGGACAGAGGGAAAGAGAAAGAGAGGGCGGGAGGGGGAGAGGGGGAGCAAGGGAGGGAGAGAGAATGGGAGGAGGAGAGGGAGGGAAGGAGGGATGGAGGGAGGGAGAGAGGGGGAGGAAGGGAGGGAGAGGGAGAGAGAATGAGGGGGAGAGGGAGGGAAGGAGGGAGGGGAAGGGAGAAGGGGAGGGGGAGAGAGGGAGGAAGGGAGAGGAAGAGAGAAGGGGAGGGGGGAGAGAGGGAGGGAGGGAGAGGGAGAGAGAAGGGAAGGGAGAGAGGGAGGAAAGGAGGGAGGGAGAGGGAGGGAAGGAGGGAGGGAGAGGGAGAAGGGGAGGAGGAGGGAGGGAGAGGGAGAAGGGAAGGGGGAGAGAGGGAGGGAGAGGGAGGAGGAGCGGGAGAGGAAGAGAGAGTGGCCGGCCATGGTGGTGGTCCATATTTCAAGCTGTCACTTATCCAGCTATGTTGGACAACTGCCATTTTTTTCCCATTTTTGAAAAAAAAACTTAACAATTGCAGTGCTTCAGTTCATAACTGTGGCAAAAAAAAATTCATAGAATGGGACAAAACTCACTTAACAATGTTGTGCTTAGAAATGGAAACGTTGAGCTCAGTTGTGCTTGTATGCCAAGGACTATATTAGAGAGACAGATGCTAAGGATTTGAAAGGGACTAGAAACAGTTCAAACTGAGATATTTTATTACAGGAAGGGGTGGGGGAGAAGATTAGGAACTTCAGCTATCAAGCAACAACTGATAACCTGCGTAGAATACAGCAGTTCCCTCTGCCTCTACCTCTGAAATTACTATTTCAAAATTATCTCTTGGGTGGGATGGGTGAAAGGCAAGTCAAAGACTTGGAAAAATGTTGATACTCAGATTAAACTTATCAGGTCCTAAAAAGATACCAGCCAATCAATCACTTCAGTTGTTACTGTAAGCTATTCTTTGGATATCTTTTTAAGATACCAGACAGAAAGATTACAATATTTGCCATGATAGCCTTAGTTCTTTTTCTTTTTTTTTCTTTTAAAGAAGATAATGTGGATTTTTAAAAATACACAAGTCAAAGACAATCATTATTGCATGTGTGTGTGTGTGTGAGAAAGAGGGGGGGGGGTGGTGGCTAAATTACCTTTGTGGGGCCCACCCTTGGGTAAATAGTGATTTTAAAAAGGGACTAGTTGAAAAGTAAACAGCTCTATGTCCGTGTTTATACACACTAAGTAGATGGACGGTTCATTCCATGATGAGGGAACGCTGTCCATTTCCACAATCCTGAAGGCACAGAACATACATTGCTTGCAGTTCTTTTCTAGACTTTTCAGTTCTTGCTTTTGAAATGTTTGTAGAAAGGAAATTGGCCCAAAGCAACATTTCAAACCTAAATATACACATGCACTCTCCTAGTTTGAAGGAAAGTAAAGCAGTAACAGAACATTCCAAAGGCAGAATATTTTCTGATAATTTCTTAAGATAATTATTTGTTGCCCAAAGGCATGGTAAATATCAGTGCGATGAGTGGCATAAATTTAATAAATAAATACAATAAACAATATATATGTTTATATGCAGTTGGAGAACACCTGCCCTGGCCATATCTACCTTCAAATGAATTTTTTTAACTTTCTGTGGAAGAACTAGCACTGAGCAAATTTTATATTCATTTTAAGACACTTTAAATCAAAACCGTTTAAAAGGAGTATCGGCAAACTTGAAATGGGTGTTTTGGCTTGGCCAAATCTCTTTGGAAAAATTGACATTGGATTTATTCAAAATAAAGTATTGCAGCCCACGTCAGAGACTTAGAACGTCTGGTATCAATGTTTATTAACAGGAAAAACAAAGAAAAAAAATCAATAGCATAGTGGAGAGAGAGAACATTAAACCATGCATAGGCAATGTAGAACACTCCTCACCCGCTGACCTCCTGGTCACCCTTGAGTTTATCTTTCAGCTATTTTAAAATTTAAAAATAAATCCAAACCTGACACTCGTCAAAACAACGCACTTCCCTTTAGTATCCATTTTGTTTATAAGAATGCCCTTGGGCCCTACAGGGAGCTCCAAAGTACTCATTGAACACAAGACCGCTGGAGGCTGCAGAACAGCACTTATTTAGGGAACAGTTTCCAGATGTACACACACACACACACACACACACACACACACTTGTGGCAGATTGTATTTGGGGCAGCGGAACAAAAATAGAGTCCACTCACCACTACTTTAGAGTACACGGGTGTTTTGTGATTGGCCACTCTCACCATTGTTTTTAGGAACAGAGGAGCCCTTTGCACATTTGTTTTGGGATAGCACCTTCAACATACTCTTAAAATGCTAGGATTCCACTAAGTTCAGAAAAGGTTGTTTGCCATCATGTTAAAATAATTTCCTGAAAAATTACTCTATCCCAGTTGGGTTTTTTAGGAAAGCCAAAAGAAGGCATGGAAACAATCTTTAAAGGTTAGCCGCTGGAAGCAACAATAGAAGAATAATAGAATAACAAAATTGAATTGAAAGGGACCTTGGAGGTCTTCTAGTCCAACTCCTTGCTCAAGCAGGAGATTCTATGCCATTTCAGACAAATGGTTGCTCAATCTCTTCTCAAAAACTTCCAGAATTGGAGTATTCACAACTTCTGGTGGCAAGTGGTTCCACTGATTAATTGTTCTGTCAGGAAATTTCTCCTCAGTTCTAGGCTGCTTCTCTCCTCGATTAATTTCCATCCACGGCGTCTTGTCCTGTCTTCGGGTATTTTGGAGAATAGGCTGACTCTCTCTGCTCTATAGCAGTCCCTCAAATATTGGAGCACTGCTCTCATTTGTCATTATTTTATATCAAGGGTCTTCAAACTTGGCAAGTTTAAGACTTGTGGACTTCAACTCCCAGAATTCCTGAGCCAACATGACTGGAAGAAGAATTCTGGGAGTTGAAGTCCACAAGTCTTTAAGCTGTCAAGTTTGAAGAGCCCTGTCTTATATGATGTGTGGTGATTCTTATATCCCTGTGATGATTCCCACTAAATGGGTTTGATCTGACCTTCTTCTCTATTCTGAAATACAACATTGGAGTTAAAGCAGGAAAAGACCATCACTATGGCCATTGGATACCTGAAAGAATTCCATATGTAGTTGTACCAGAACTGAAATGCAAAACATGCTTCTTATATGCCAGGGGAGTTAAACTCATGGCCTGCAGGCTGGGTATGTCACATGCTGGCCCTGCCCCTGCCTGGTTTAGTGAAGTGGGGGAAAGTCCCAATACATCATGTGACACTGCCGTGACGACACGAGTTTGATATCCCTGTTATATGCCAAAGATTATGAGAAATACTTTGTCTTTTTAAAAGACAGCTCATTTTGACAGGTGTGTAACTATTTCAGCTCAGTTGTTTGGTAGCAGTGTCTCTTCCCACCATCATTTTGTTTTACTTATACCATGGAGATATAAGATAGCAACAAAGATTTTCTGAAAATGAAGTCATTTTCTACTGACCTTTGCACACAATAAGCCAATATTAAGCCAACATGTATTTCATGTCCCAAGAGACAATCCTAGTAGGAGAACTTTAGGCATTCATCCTAAGCCCTTGCAGGTGCTCTGGATGCAAATGATTGTGTCCCTGCCAATTAACCTAGTTGAGATCAATCTTTAATCTTTATCCAGGCCAATAAAGCTTAAGACTGGTTTAGTCAGCATTGTGTTACCCAGGCAGACAGTTGGTTTATTTGTCCTAGCTCTTTTGGCTGTGTAACCCTTAGGACAAGATTAGCTAGCATATTTGCTTATTTACAACTCAAAGGTCTGTTGTGTCAATGCAATTGGCCAAACATCACTGGCACTGGTGTGCATTCTCTCCCCCCCACCCCCTCTTCAACATAGATCTTTCTACTCAATTTAGAATGGCAATTTAAACATTATCATAAAAGGGGAAGATGAAATTCGTCTGCTGTTGCTCTGCTTATTATGACTGTGTCAGGAACAGGTAATTTTTTTAGATGGGAGAGGCTGAAAGTATCAGGTGAGCTTGCTCCCAAAATGGTTGCCGAGAGATGGTTGCCAGGTCCCAAAATGGTTGTCATAGCAGTCATGGCAGTCCTAAAATCCCAATTCAGCAGAGAATGCTTTCTATTCTCTGAGTACACTGCTTGGAGAGCCAAAAACATTCCTGGAACTTAATATATGAGAAAGTCATGTTTTGCTTTGTCATATTTTATTCTTGAGATTGCTGTTAGTTACTCCATTTGGACTATTTTAAAAAATGAGTCAGAAAATAGTATTCCACTTAGATAACAAAATTGAACTTGTATGGGAACAACATATAAATTTAATCATGTAAAGCAGGGGTGTCAAACTCAATTTCATTGAGGGCTGCATCAGGGTTGTGTTTGACCTCGGAGGGGCAGAGTGGATATGGCCAGCTTGACGTCACTCATGCCAAGGGTGCCTGTCACAGCCTGAGTGCTCTTCCAGTAAAAACAGGCTCCCGAGCTCCGTTTCCGGCTGCAATGGCCTCCTGCAACCCTCTGCCAGAGAAAATGGAGCCCGGGACGGCCTCACATGGTCCATCTGAGCTCCATTTTTGCTGGCAGAGGCACCACGGGCTGGTCCCTCGCTTTTTCCAGGGTGGGCCCGCAGGCCAGATCTAAGCACCCCGTGGGCCGCATCTGGCCCATGGGCCTTGAGTATGACATCCCTGATCTTCCATTATACAGAATAGGTTTTCTTGAGATATCCAAGACAGTTGTGCCCTCGATTAGTTAATTTGCAGAACAAGATTTAAACAGGGCTCTAACAGATCTCAGCCTCTGTTAATTAAGAAGCAATTAATTAAGATGTAATTAAATGCTAACCAGCAAAAACTGAGGAAGCTTATGTTGGCTACAGAGTTGTGCTACCAAGCCTGTGGGAATTTTGGCAAAGACCTGGCAATCTTGAAGCGTATCTGAAGTCAGTAATGAAAATGGGATTTTCAAAGAAAACCAGCACATGAAAATGCGTTGCGTTAAGTCAATTATAACATAAATTAGGTTACTTTCACACACAAAAATAGCATTTCAAGTTATCACACTGGTTTTGGAGGACCCCTTCGCTAAGCATGACCTTATTCCGTTAGAAAACAGCAAACCCAGTAAAACCAGTGACTGTGATAGGAGGAACTACCTATTTCTGCTGTCCCACCAGACCTGTTCCAAGGACCTTCTGTGAAACAAGGCCATCTGGCGGTCACCTAGGAGACATGCTGCGTCTGATGTGGGGCCTGCCCTTTCAAACTCTCTCCTTCTGAAGAGTTTTCTGGGGCTCCTGGGCTCTGATGTTAGCGGAGTCCCTTGTCTGTTTGTCTTGTGCTTTGAGATGTTGATGAGGATGTGTGTAAATTTTTAATTATGTGTTGCTTTGTGGCTTTTACATTATTTTATGTACTGGCTTGGTTGGCTGCCTGGCAATATCTGATAAAACCGGGTGATCGTGTACAGGTAGTTCTCAACTTGTGACCAAAATTGAGCCCAAAGTTTATGTTGCTAAGTGAGAAATTGGTTACGTGAGTTTTGCCCCATTTTATGATTTTTCTCACCACATTTGTTAAGTGAATCACCGCAGTTCTTAAATTAGTAACCTGGTTGTTAAGTGAATCTGGCTACCCTATTGATTTTGCTTGTCAGAAGGTCGCAAAAGGGGATCACATTTCCCCGGGAACTGCAACCGTCATAAATGTGAGTCAGTTGTCATATTTCTGAACATAAATCACATGACCATGGGGATTCTACAACAGTCATAAGTGTGAAAAATGGTCATGTCACTTTTTTCAATGCTGTTGTTAGTTTGAACAGTCATTAAATGAAACTGTTGTAAGTCTAGGACTACCTGTAATTTCTTTAAATAATTAAAATAGGCGAATCGGTAAATTCAATAAATTGGATTTACTGAAAAACTTCACCCATCAGGCTTTCTACACCTGGAATCGGAAATATAGAACACAGCCTTGGTAATCTTTATTGTCTTCACAAGAAGGGTGCTTGTAGGTGTCTGCAATTGCTCTCAATGCATTTTTTAAACAAATAGTGGCAAACCACAACTTTTGTGAGGCTGGGCAGGGACAACAAATTGCACAACAGAGGGTGATCAATTGCAAACCCTAGGCCAAGCTTTCCTTAATCCAACGCAGTGCGTTTCATCACCGCTGTTGTGCATAGCATGCTTATCTTCAGGCGGCAAGTGGGGTTGGCTGGACCAGCGCCAGCCGGCGATAGCACTGATTGATGGCAGACCAGTGGACTTGCTGCTGGTGTTTACTTTGCAAGTTGCACCATTGTTTGTCTTTAACTTTGAAAAATGGGAGCCCATGTTGTATTCCTTGGTATTGCCTAAACTAGTTCCCCCTCCCCTGCAGTAGCTGAGCTACCTCTTTTCAAAACTGAAGAGCTACTTTTCTTCTCTGCTTGTCTTTTTTCCACTTCTACTATTATTAAGATACACTGTTTGTTAAATGAAGGTGAAAAAACAAATCATCTATGGTATCAGAGACCAAAGGAGCAGAGGTGGTATCCAGCAGGTTCTGATCAGTTCTGGAGAACCAGTAGCGGAAATTTTGAATAGTTAGGAGAACTGGCAAATACCACTTCTAATTGCTCCTGCCTCCAACTATTCTCTGCCTTCCGAGTCTCAGCTGATTGGCTGAGTCTTCTTGGTTGCCCTGCACAGGAGAACGGAGCTGGAAAGCAGGTTAGTGGGTGGGGAGGGAATGGGATTTTGCAGTAACCTTCCCCTGGAGGGGGTTGGAACTGGGAATTTTACAATATCCTTCCCCTGCCACGCCCACCAAGCCACGCCACACCACACCCAAGCCACACTCACAGTACCGTTAGTAACATGTTTTGAATCTCACCACTGTGAAGGATTTCTCCTTTGCAGTGGTGGGATTCCAAAATTTTTACTACCGGAATAAGAATCATCTAGATCAGGGGTCCCCAAACCCTGTTCCATGGACTGATACTGGTCTGTGGCATGCCAGAAATCAGGCCGTACAAACAAGCGAAGCCCCATCCGTGGGATGTAGGCAGCGCATGAAACCATGCCTCCTCCTTTATGTGGAAAAAACCTCTCTCCACGGAACTGGTCCCTGGTGTCCAAAAGGTTGGGAGGTGCTGATCTAGATTGTATACGTAGCTACACATTTATTAAGATTTATCTGGCTTGGCGCTCCAATGAGGGAACAGCACAGTGAAGGTGGGTTGGGCTGAGAGTGACTTCATTCAGCTGGCTTTCAGGCCTGAAGTGGGACTAGAATTCCCGGTCTCCTGGATTTTAGCCTAGTGCTTTAACCAGGGATGGGATTCAAAATTTTTAACAACCGGTTCTGTGGGCGTGGCTTAGTTGGTGGGCATGGCTTGGTGGTCATGTGAATGGCTGGGCGTGACCAACTCAACATCACTCACATCGGGGCATGCAACTCCTCGCCTGGCCTCTCATGACTGTGGGGATGCTGCAATAGTCGTAAGTGTGAAAAACAGCCATAAGTCCCTTTTTTCAGTGCCATTGTAACTTTGAATGGTCACTCCACACAAGCAAAGTACCAGCAAAGGAGGGGGAAAAATTCCAGAGAAGTTCTAGAGATAGGAAGTCTAGTCCTTCCAAGAATGTAATAAGAGTTAACAGAGAGGCAGTTTCTATAAGCAACACCAGAATGTTTCCTTCCTGCCTTCCTTACAGGATTAGGCCAGTAATTTCTTCTAACAACTGGTTCCTCCGAACTGCTTAGAATGTTAACAACCAGTTCTAGCAAATAGGTGAGAACCTGTACAATCCCACCCCTGGCTTTAACCAATACTGTCTTTTGCACATGTTCTTCCACCCACCCTGATCAATAACCCCAGTGAAATAGGTTAGGCTGAGAGGGGATGCCTGGTTCCAAATCACCCAGGAAGCCTCCAGGACTGAGGGAGGACGAATACCTGGTCTCCTTGCTCCTCACTTCATCCCTTAGCCATGATATCACATTGCCTCTATATAAACAGTGGGAAGTTAGACACAGAAAGGAAATTTGAGTAGCCAAATTCAAGAGCCAAACATTGGAAAAGATATAGAAATTTATTGACAAATTGTGTAATTGTTTTAAAGTTAACCCAACACTGTCCAAAATCTATTTTTTTCCATTTCTTTGAAAAAGGTGTCTAGTTGTCACAGAGCAGGGGTGTCAAACTCTAATTGAAGGCCACATCAGGGTTGTGTTTGTCCTTGGGGGGGCAGGTTGTGCGTGGCCAGGTTGACGTCACTCATGCCTGTGGCAGCTTGAGTGCTCTGCCAGCGAAAACGCCCCCCCAGCTCCGTTTCCGGCTGCGATGGCCTCCTGCAACCCTCTGGCAGTAAAGCTGGAGCTCAGGTGGGCCTCACGTGGCCCGCCTGAGCTTCATTTTTGCTGGCAGAGACACTGAAGGCCAGTCCCTCGCTGTTTCCAGGGTGGCCCCACGGATCAGATCTAAGCCCCCCGCAGGCCAGACTTGGCCCACAAGCCTTGAGTTTGATACCCCTCTCATAGAGGAACTGAATAATGATTAAATTAGGATAATAATTTCTCCAGCAATGCCTTTGCTGCTGCTGTACAGTCTTTAGTCCTTTTTAGCTTTGGAATAACACTCTTTAGTCCATCTTTGACTTGTGTTGCAACTTCTTGATCAGAGCTCTGAAGAAGACTGTAAGAGGAAGAAAGAGAATACTTAAGATACGTTTTAAACAGTACCCTTTCAAAATCAATATTTATTACAAACTGAATTAATACATGACAGGCAGATCAGGATATGACCAAATAGTTCTATTTGTTAAGGAAAAATTGGAGACACCACTTCTTAGAAAATAGGTAACAATAATTCTGTTGAAATGTTTGAGTTGTCAGAACAAAACAAAACAGAATCTTCTTGTATTCAAATATATTTTCAATTAAGTTACATTTCTTCAATAGGACTATATTTACCCTGGGATTTTATTCATTAGGAATATTTTCATACAGCTTCAACCATTTGTCTATCTGGAGTAAGCAATCTCAAAGAAAGCCAGTTGTCAGGTCAACTCTTAAAAGTGATCATCCGCATCTTGAATTACACCCAGAGACAAAGCAACAACTAATACAGTTCCTGCGATATTGATATTACATGACAGTGTCAGTTTGTTCCAGTTAGCATGCAGGCCACTAGTTGCTGTTTCTGGATGTTCTTCAAGGGTAACACCACATAGAGCATGGTAGTCCACTTGTGATGTGACAAGGACACCTTCTAACTCTAGGAACTTGTGCACCAGCTGAAACCGAGCTAAAACCAGGGGTTTCCAACTTTGGCAACTTTAAAACTTTTGGACTTCAACTCCCAGAGTTCCTCAGCCTTAAAGTTGCCAAAGTTGGAGACCCCTGAGCTAAAGGCCCTCCAGACACAGCTTCCAGCTGCTGTTTGAGCAGGAGATGAGGGTTCGGGGTACCCCAAATAGCATGGTAACACAAACCATTTAGAACTAACAATACTATCCTAGAGTCAATCAGCTCCAGAACCCATAGCAAGTCAGCCTTGCTAGGACTGAATCTCAGCCTATTTTGCCCAATTTAGATTCTCCTTCTGCGTCTCCTGGCAGGGATATATAACTGGCACAATCATTGATATTTATGTGCCCGAATAAGGCAGATGAAGTAAATATGAAACAGGATTTAGGAAAGGGATAAACTGAAGCATCCCATACCAAAGTATCTAAGGCAGGGCTGTCAAATTTCCAACCCACGGGCTAGATGCGTCACGCACTGGCCACGCCCACGTCTGGTTTAGCATAGGGGGGGGAAAGTCCCGATATATCACATGATGCTGTTGTGATGACTTGAGTTTGATACCCCTGGTCTAAGGGCTCAGCCACTCCTTCCTCATATACTCTGACTGGAACTGCCTACTCAAGGAATTGAACTATCACAAAATGGTTTCCAAACCAAGTGTCAACTATTGGTCAATAGTCCAGAAAGATACCATGGTTAGAGATATCAAAAGTCATTGAAAACTTGATCAGAATTATGTGCGTCCCACATCTAAGCATTATCCTAGATAAACAATGTGAGTTACCAATGCTACTTCCATCTCATGCTCAGATATAAACGGCGATTCTAATTTTTGCTTTTTTTAAAATGCATCCGAAAAGAGGCAAGGGGGAATTGGATCTGGGCTGTATGTGTACAAATTCACAAGGGCATCATAATTAATAATAGGATGCCTGGAAAAAAACTTTCATTACTTTTCCAGGGAAACTAAGGGAGCTTGTTTGTCAGGTTTTTTTTTTTAATATCAATGGTGAAGATATCAATGGTGGCCTGCAAAAATCTTCTTCAATTTTCATCATAACATTCCATTCCATTTCAATTGTCACATCTAACCTTGCGGTTTTTTAAAAAACAAAAAAAAAGTATGATTCTGCCAAATGAACAGAAGGAAAGAATTAACGTGGCTTGAATTGGAGGGGGGGGGGGGGAGAAATCTGTTTTTCAACAGGATCCAAAATAGTTCTGTTTTATCTAAGAGCAAGCACTCTGACCTAGTATTACATATTTGAAGAGATTAGGTAAATTACATAATATAAGACTGCAATGACCCTTCTAGGATGTTTTGTCTTTATGGGCTTGTTACTATTTTAGGGAAGGACAAGCATCAGTGTAAGCAGCCACCAAGATTAGCAAAACATTGGAGCAGAAATTTAAGCTTCTCAAATTCTCATACGACGCTAGAGCAAGATATAAATACTCTGCATCTGCTTCTGAATCCACATTAGATATCGGATAAGTTGTTGCATCAAATGGAGAGATCTGCAGTGGTTCCGAAGACTAAAGATTCAGTAGGACACCGCGCAAAGAAGTTACTGCTTTTCTGGCAGTCACACAATTGTTGCTGCACAGACTCAAAACAATTCAATAGGTTGGAACGAGTGGTGCTCAAGTCTGATCTGAAGTATCTTTGTCTGAATTCTGGACCCATCTAGTTACATTCATGGCCAGTTGAGTTAAAATAATGGAAGAAAACTCAAACTCAGTACTAGCAGTATCAACCACCTAAATTAATAGTTGTAAAACCACCCTTGGGAGAAAAGACTTCTTTTAAAAAAACAACAATTCTCCATTCCTAGAATTCAAGCAGAAACAATTAGGATCTCTCTGCTAAACCAGATTTCTCAACATCTTTTGCACCTCAAATAGAAAACTTGGCCACATGTAGTGATGCAATTCTCCACAAATCTTTATTTAGCAGCTGTGTGTGTTAGGTCACATAGATTTTCCTCCAAGGAATTAAGCATTTTTGTCAAATGTACCAGTTCTGTTCTAAGGCACAATTAAAAATCCCCACAGTTCTATTTCAGAAAAGCAGTGGCTGAACAGTAGACATTCACAATGACAAACCTGTCAAAGGGAAGTTTGATTTAAACCTGGTTTTTGTAATGATCCATATGAACAGCAACATTTTTTCTGATCTGTATCAAAAACACTAGAATATTTTTTTTTTAAAGAATGGGATAATGAAAAAGGAAACCTATTATTTTCCACAAATATATGAGAGAGAGAGAGAGAGAGAGAGAGAGAGAGAGAGAGAGAGAGAGAGAGAGAGATCTGATCTAACCTCTCTCCCTCTATCTCACATACACACAAACACACAGAGACGGGTGGGATTCAAATTTCTTAACCGGTGCTGTGGGCATTGCCTAATTTGTGGGTGTGGCTTGTATGTAAATATAAATATTTACATTGTCACGTGACTGGCTGGGCATGGCTTGTATGTAAATATAAATATTTATGTAAATATTGAATTTTATATATAAAAAAGAGCAACTTTTACCCAAAAGCAGGCAGGCAGATCGAGTTGCTCACTGAATCACAGATTCATTCAGAGAACTATCTTTCTGCCACTGGCTACCTGGGTCCGTCACATAAAATTTGCTTGCAAGCAAACTCATAAAATTTGCTTGCAAGCAAACTCACAGAATTAACTCACGACACACCATGTATGTAAATATTGAATTTTTTTATTAGAAAAGAGCAACTTTTATCCAAAATCAAGCAAAGCAGGCAGTCAGATCGAGTTGTTCACCGAATCACAGATTCATTCAGGGATCTATCTTTCTGCCATTGGCTACCTGAGTCTGCACTGAATAATGGAAGCTTCAGTCCTAAGGAAGGTTCGGCTCTGCTTTTAAAGATCTAAAGATCAGCTAGAAAGCAAAAAATCCAATGGTTCCCTGCTTTCTAGCTAATCTAAATCTCCCCCACAACAGATGGTTGTATGTGTGTGTGTGGGGGGCGGGGAATAGCAAGTTTGCCAGGTAAGGAGTGAGTGGGTGTGGAGGATTCCCATGGACCATGTGTTCCCGTGCAGCCTGGATTAATTGCTTTGGGGGTGCTCTGAGGGGTGACATTTCTCTGCGGATCACCAAAATTTTCTCGCAGACTACCAGTGGGCCATGGTGACCACTGCTATAGATCCCTCAGGTAGGGAAACCAGCTAGAACTTCATGCATTCAGAACTCTGTTCCCCCCACCCACCCACCCACTGAGATTCAGATTACTGAAACAAAATAAGTTCACCTCTTGCTTTTCGGTGATCCTGATCGACATTTCAAAAGCAGGGAAATAAGTACCCTTTCATTAGGGGTTATGGGTGTGGGGATTGCAAAGACAAAGCAATCTTGATTTCCTCAAGTTCAGAACATTTCAGGAATGGTCTTAACCATGTTGGAAAAGCCAATCTTGAACTAAATATTTGCACATCTCTATGTTTTTCCTGGATTTTTGGACAGGGCACCACCTGGGAACTCAAGGGCATGACAGAAGAAAAGTCCATAGGAAGACCAGGCCAAATGCTTCTGTAACACAAATACTTCTGTCTCCAATCTTGGCAACTTTAAGCCTGGCGGACTTCAACTCCCAGAATTCCCCAGCCAGCAAAGAAGTCCTCCAGGCTTAAAGTTGCCAAGGTTAGATATCCCTGCACTGAAGAAACTCCTGATCACCAGGAATTAATTAAGCTGGAGGGTATATTTACCTTTTATTTTCCCCTCATACGGATCATTATTTCAGTAGGCTTAATTAGAATCCCGGAACATAATCATGAACCTTTCTCATTTTCTCTCCTGCAGTGACCTTGATCAGGTCGGCTGGAGAGGGAAGATTATCACCTCAGCAAACTGATTAACAGATCTGTTCCTCTTTATGTTTAGGCTCTGAGGTTCAGCTGTTCTTGCAACCATATCGTTTTCTATTCCCAGTTTGCTTTCACTGAATGCACCTCTACTCCCAAAGGGACATTTATTCTTTGTTAAAAGGCATCAAGGCAATTATAATGAACCTAATTTGATTTCAGGAGATATTCTACATACAATTCAGTTGATTCAATTGATCGATTTCTAGTGATTTGTTTGAACAGATCCATCAGTTTTGATTTAGTGGAGCATGTTGCTACAGTGATTTCATCATTACTAATGCCTGAGAAAACTTACAAGGTAGAAGTTAAAACTTAACTTGGAAATATTGCCAGTGATTCAAATAGAGAAGAGTAGTTATTCTACAAAAGCAGGTAGTTACAATGAATAAATACAAGTTAAAAGGTATTTTAGTTTCATACCGCATCAATACATTTTAAATAATTCTATAAATGAAGATATGATGCAAATAGTTTAATGTCATATTGGTTTATTCTAAAACAGAACTGTTGTGTTCTCAGTTTGTTTGCTTGAGGTTATGTCAAAATTGCAAGAAAACTGCTTTGTATAAGAGCGCAAACTTCAAGCTCATTTGCAATGTGCAATATATATAAGAGAACCAATAATGTCTGTATTATTCACATTACTGAGCTAGCAATCTTTGTAGGTTACCTCACTGGAATAAGTCAAATTACTACATTATAAAGAAAGAATGTGGTACTTCTGAAGGCTGTGACAGCACAGCCTCTAGACCTTATGAACTCCAGACAGCCAAATTATTACCGTCAAAGAAAAACAGTCCAATGGGAGGAGACAATCAACAACAGTTGGAATTTTTTTTAAAAAAAGGTAGCAAAGCTTCAGCTTACTTCCTTTGTACTTTAAAAATAATAACAACATTGAAACTGAAAGCAAAGTAAATGAAACTTTGAAGGTGATTCAGCTAGTTAACTCAGCTGCAGGCTACTTACTAGCAGGAATGGTTACAGGCACTTCTTAAAATACAATGGTTTAAAAATATTAATATTAAATAAGTAGGTCACTGCCTAAAACAAAACTTCATGGATATTCAATAATCTAGAAACCTTCTACATACCGGCAGAGAATAATTGCACCACGATTCACATCCACCCAGGTCTTTAGAAGGTCAATTTCCACATGTTCTATCAGGATTCTTGCAAAACACCCTATTTAGGAGAATTCAAAGCAGGCATTATACATTTGCCACCTCAGATCATTTATACATTAAATCAACACATCTGCATTCACTTTAATGAGATACTGATCAGATTACACACAATTCTGGTTTGTAACATTCAGAGCATTTGTGCTTTTCAATCTAATTTTCTATGTTATTCACATATACACACATTTGAATTCAAGGAAAAGGAAACGTATCCCTTGAATTGCTTTGCAAGAGCATGCCCTTCTTTTTTTAGAAATACTTTTCCATTCTTACTATGAGCAATTCTCCCTGTCCTTGGAGCCACATCACTCAGAGAAGTTATTTTAATTAAGGCACCCAAAATGGAAACCAGGACCTCGCTATCTTACCCAACCCTCTACCAATTAAAGGTCTATTGATTAATTTCACCTCTGATTTACAGACATGTCAACATACCTTCTCTGCCAGATTGACTCATCTTCTCATCTTGCTCTATTAGCCACTTAAGCACCAAATGACCGGCTGGATGTTCAGCAATGTGAAGCTTTAAAATAAAGCATGAACACATCAAGATTTCACTGGGCTCACTTTTCATTATCCTCATAAGCGCAGCTTTTTAAAAGTAGGGTCAAATAGCATCTAAGAAGTGTCCCATGCACCTACTCATCATATAATTAAGTGGCCCATTAAGTAATCAGTGGAGAAACAGCAAAAAAAAGTTTAAATGTTAAACAACCAGAGATCTTGGTGGACACTCAGATTAGAAATTTACTTCTTTTGGGGGAAAAAAAATCAGCTTCAGTCTCAAATACTATTTTGAAATGTTCTATCATTTTCATAGTTCCTGAAGTCACTAACTGGGCAAATTTTGTAAAATGCTTCGAATTTCACTCCAGTTAGGCCACTTCCCTGAACCCTAACTTGTCGTCCGACTACATACGGGCCTTCTTTCTGCATCCCTTCTGCCCTGCTCTTTGTACTGAGCCCAGAGATCTCAAGGGAACCACGCAGGTTTGAACAGAAATACAGCTCGCCCCATTGTACACAAGCTGCATTTAGGATCTTAGAGACAGCTATACTTCCATTTTAGTTCCGCTTTATACTTTCTGCCTGAATGTGTGCAAAACGATGCCCAATTGAGGGAAGTGGCATGTCTAGCCCAGGGGTGTCAAACTTGCATCGTCAAAGTGGCATCACGTGAGGTATCACAACTTTTCCCCCCCTTTGCTAAACCAGACGTGGGAGTGGCCAGCACGTGACGCATCCGGCCCGAGGGCCACAAGTTGACAGGCCTGGTCTAGTCTAACAAAAAGAAAGACTAGAGGTGACATGATAGCAGTCTTCCGGTGCTTGAGGTGCTGTCACAGAGAAGAGGTTTGGACCTATTCTCCAAAGCACCTGAGGGCAGACAAAAGTAACGGATGGAAGATCTCATATATATGTATGACTCCAAAATACTACATGCTGACTAGGGAATTCTTGGAATTGAAGTCTATACAAGTCTTAAAATTGCCAAAGTTAGACACTCCTACCCTGAGGTAATCACTATTACCTCAGAGAGATGAGTGAACAACAATGAAAGAGAAATCTGCTAATTTGGGGCTGCTTATTACCATTTGCTTTGTGTCTAGCTTACCTGTCCATCTTGTCCCCCCGGAATCAACTTTCTTGCAGCAAGAGCAGAGATGGCTTTCATTGCGGGCTGGACATCACCGACAGCGGCCTTGAGGATGCCTGTCACTACAATGAATGCAGCTTTGTCCATCACCATTTCTTCAGCGTGTGCACCCAGGTGCTGTAATAAGGGAGGGGAAATGGCTTCCAGAAGCTCTTTATGGCGAACATCTGCATCCTTTTTACTGGTGGAATAAAGACAGACAGAATAAAAATGTTTTCTTGACAAAGGAAAGTGGGAATTGTACAAAATTCTGATGCCCAAATTAAAAAATCCAAATTCAGCAGCACATTATTTTCATATTCTTCCCAGAATGATCTCTAACAACAGATGAAAAGTTTTGATTTACACTCCAAATCGCAGCCCTGGAGCAGCAGTCCCCAAGCTTTGGGGCACCAGGGACTGGTTCCGTGGAGGAAGGTTTTCCGTGGACCGGAGGGACCATAGTTTTGCATGCTGTCTGTTTGCTGGCATGCCACTGACCGGTGCTGGTCCATAGACAGGGAGTTGGGGACCCTTGCCCTAGAGATAACCCATGATCATGCACTGTATGCACTGGATCTTTGCAAAGCACTTGTTTCTACCAAAATCACTCAAGTGTTTATGAAGGAGCAAAGCGCTTATGAAGCATATTTTCATGAGAAATATCTAGAATGGAGAATTCAGCTTCAGGCCAGAAACAAGTCTCATTAACAGCCACACGGTGGCAATCCTCAGTTCAGGCTCCATTTCCTTGACTGTTTTTTAATTTTTAAAGACCAAGACTGGTCATCAAGAAAGTGATTGGCGTGGCTGCTGCAATTAGTGCCACTGGAAAGATCAAGAGACAGACAGTGGTGTGACTCTCGTGGCTGCCATGCCTATGGCCTGCAGAGTGGCACTGTTTTTACACAGTTAGCAGGAGGTGTATTTTGAGGTGCCATTTAATTACCTATGGGTTGATATCAATCAAAGCTGCCTGTTGGCAGTGAGTATATTTATGTTAGGAATGAAGGTGAGAGTTCGCTTCTCCCTGTTGTATTTTGATCTATGGCCTGAACATTCATTTGTTCACACTTGCAGAGTTTTGTGGGATGTTTAAAATAAAATATCCTGTCTCAAAGAGGGCCCAATAACAATTGCCTGAAAAACCCAATTTAATTCTTTTTACAGTGTTTTATTGCACAAATTAATAGAACCCCTCCCACAAACACATGAATAATAAACAAATGATAACAAAATGCCTGGAAATGGAGAACATTAATCAAACTTTTTAAAAAATTGACTAGAATGCCTCCAAGTCTTTTTTCTTGCCACTTTTTCAGAAACCACATGCCACTTCAATAAACTATTGGTATCAGGGGACCCTGGTTGTTTTCCGAGTTTGGGTGTTTTCTTGCAGATGTTTCATTGCCAAGGAACTACCAAGACCACACCCACCTAGACTGACTGGGCAAGTCACTAGAATATAAAATGACAGCAAACCTCAGTCCTTACTAGCACTGATGAAGTTACATAGTTTGGTACTGAAACATCCACAAGAAAACAACCAAAGGGCTCAGAGGGCACCAAGGACTCCACATTTCAACCCTGAACTACTGATATCAACTCATCACCGGAGTTTAGAGTCCTCACAACCATGTATAATAAACCTCTGGCTCCTCTGTTGCTTATAATATCCAAACAAGGAAACTAAATGAAAGTGAGCACGCCTATCCCTTGGCTTTATCTTCTAGTGAAAGAACCTTGGGAAAAAATCCATTTGTTTTTCTGCAAGTATTCTTTCACCGAGGTCTCCGACACTGGCACATTGCTGAAGGCTGACATCCATCCAAAAATTTTGCAGAATCTCCTTTGGATTCAGCAACATCGCTTAGCCTTGAATAGGTCAGATTCTGTATCCTTGGAAGATTTTTCCAAAAAATAAAAGTGATATATGAAGGCAGGATAAAAACAGATAAAAACAAGAGTATTGAAATGAATACTGAGAAACTAATCTAGTCTGTATCATAAACAGCTGTAAAGCATAACAAGCATTATTCTGCCAGTGTTGAAATAAACACCTGCTGTTCTTGTTTGTCACTGGACTCACACGGTAATAAACTATTATTTTACCAAATCCACTAAAAACAAATGTGATCAAAATTAATAGAAAATTACCTGATACAAAATCCAGTTATTTTGCACCAAAATGTCACCTTACACTTTTTTTAAAAAAAAAATCTACCTTGCTATGCCATCTTTTAAGGTCATTTATGTACAACAAAATATAGGTCAAATTCCACTTTGCACAGCATTCTTAGGAAGCTTTATAGCCATAATTCAATCAACTGGGATTTGGAAGGGTGAAAAGCAGCACACGTTCAGACATAACCCAAGAGGAGAAGGTATGTTGAAATCTCAAGAAATTGCACCCAAGTACCTGTGAGCATTTTCATCCCCCTGTTGCAGGATTTTGATTATTGCCGGGGAAAAATACGTTGGGTCCCGTGGACTCAATAAATACAGCAGGACTTTCCTTCCATATTTGTTGTTTATAACAGTGGCTAAATTACCATTCAATTCCTAAGTGTTGGGGAAAAGACAAAAAAAAAATCTGTTAATAACATTTTTTTTCCAATTTCAGTGTGGGTTTTTTTGGGGGGGAAGGAAGCCAGTTCTTTTATCCTTATTCAAATCTTATCTATGACTAAATAAGGCATTATGCTAATGCAAGGGCCTTCCTCCAAATCATGGACGAGAACTGATTAGCCAAAAGTATAGATGGGAATAATATCACCACCCTTCCTTGCATTTTCTTTTGCTTATACTGATGAGCTAAGCATTCCTTCCCCATCACCACTACCGTTTTTTCCTCATTTCAAAAGCCATCTTTAGCAACCCTGCAGATATGAGCAGTATAAAGCTTTTAGATAAATATTAAAGGGCAATGTTGTTTCATTTTGCTGTTCAGCAGCCTGGCTCATCAGTAAGAAAAAAATGAATACGTCAGAAGTGTAAAGTCTAACTTAAGACGTTTTCCCTATGACATGATTTCAAAATATTACCAATTGATAATTCCTCCATTTTTTTCATCCCCTTTGTTGCAACCATATTGATCAATCCCGCTTGCTGGAATTTTAAGTTTAAATCAGATACTTCAAACTTTACGTAGATAGTATTACTAAAAGCATTTCAATAACATGATTAAAGGAGAGACATGAAAACAGATGGCAGTTTATCTAACAGTCAAGTTTAGTTGCATTTAACATGAAGGTAATGTAATCTTTTCATTGAAATTGTCAGCTTTTTCCTCATAGTTTTTTTTAAAGATATAGTATTGTTCATTAACTATATTGCCTACTGCTCTTTTACAAACCCAAATTTTAGTCATGCTCTTCACTCATCAAAATCATTTAGCTTAGGAGTATGTAGGCTTACTCCATCCATTCTTTATTCATGAATGAGCGGAGGAGTCTATATACTCAAACGTATCACTTGATAAGCCTTTTCTCTCTTGAGAGTGTCCGTCACCAAGTGAAGATTCTTCTCTTGCTTTACTGCCATCCCATCAAAAAAAAAATGGAGAAGATATGAGGATACATAAATTCTTCAACTAAAAGAGTAGCTCTGGTTTCCTGTTCTGAACTATTTGATAGATATCTAACTCTCAACCATATATGGGACAAGACAGAATTAAACACAAACCTGAAAAAGTTTGGAGGAGGATGGGTTAAGGGTTTTGCCACCCAAATGAGATAAGATAGGAAACTGCCTTGCAAACTGAAGTTACTATTATAAGCACAAGCAGCAACCTGCATAGCCATTATTGCTACCTACATCTTTGTTAATAAAGGAAGTCTCAAAATCTCACAGCAGGATAAGCAAAATTAGAATCACAACATAGAGGAATGATCCTTCGCTCAGCTGTAGCAAATCAGACAATAAAGCATAGGGAGACTGAAAGGACGCGAGCTTAAATTTCAAGTTTAAGGTAATTGCTTTAGGATACAATGGTAATAACCACTAAAAAGTCTTTGGGGAATACCAAACATGTTGCTAAACGTTTGAGCTCTATTATACAACGGTTTGAGGCAAAGAAAATGTGATGTTAGTCAAGTGAAGGTAATGCTTATCAGACTTCAATCATGGTTCTCTTTCTTCAGTTTACCCAGTCTAATCTTTAAATTGGCCATACTCTCGTTTCCTTAGAACCAATAGATGCCTCAAAAACCTGCCATCTCACAGCTTCCCCCTCAGTGGAAACTTCAAACTCATCAATTTCACCATTGGATCAGAGCAGCATCTGTTTCAATTTTAACTTGGTAGCACCTAAGCTACTCTGCTAAAGTCAGAAAGCTAAATAGGACCAGATTTGGTTAATATTTGGATGAGACCATATATAAATACCAAGGGTGTAGGCTAAGAAATCAACTATCACCTGAGACAATACTTGTAGTGTAGCCAAGAAAAATGCAGTTATGTCACCAGGAGCTGAACTCAATTCAATACTGTCTATATCACTTTGGGCTGAAAAGCTCAAATACGATAAAAGCTAAGTGGAGTTCAACAAACAGACCGAGAAAGGAATTTAAACATCATTTCAAACTCATATATTCAAGACATGCACAGCAACAGGACTATAAAAAGAAAGCTACAACATGGTGTCTGAGCTGATCTAAAAAACTTTTAAAATGTCAAAAGTTATTGCCACTTTGACTAAGATGGCTCTTTTAAATGAATTATTAGTCACACACCTGATCTCTTTCTCTCTCAGCTGCTATCCTACAAACAGTGTATCTGCTAAGGTAACCTTTTAAGGTTTACATTAATACTGTGCTAAGGTAGAAATTTTTAGCTGCAGGGGGAGACAAGCAACTAACTATAGAGGGCATAAGGAATGGCCTTGAAGGACAGGAGGAAGAATTGCAGCCAAAGCTGCAGTCAGATAAGAGGGGCTTGAGCCTGGGCCAAGAAATCAATTTAAGTAATAAATAAGAACTTAAGGGGGAATGTCTCAGACAATATGTAATTTAAAAGGAGAAAGGGAGAAGCAGATTTAGAGTTGCAAGATTCTGTTACTACAGTTATTACAATAAAAGGAGCCCTGATCTAAATGGCAAGGCTTTCAGAGTCTACTCTACCTTGTTGGGCTGACAGTAATAAATGATCCATCACAGAGGTAAAAAAAAAAAAAATAGAACACATTGCTAGCGATTCATCCACTGGATTCTATCAGTGCAGAGAGAAGTCCACTACATGAAAGGATCCTTGCACGAAAGCTCCATGAAGGCAAAAGAGGAATATGGCAGACAT
Source organism: Pseudonaja textilis (assembly GCF_049901715.1). Taxonomy (NCBI): domain Eukaryota; kingdom Metazoa; phylum Chordata; class Lepidosauria; order Squamata; family Elapidae; genus Pseudonaja; species Pseudonaja textilis. The sequence goes on along the minus strand of NC_141991.1, from coordinate 190,409,044 downwards.
GCTAAGGATTGCCCTTCCCTCAGCACAGTTCCTTTTTGGTCATTTGGTCACTTAAGACGCTAGTTTTATCTTGGTGCCGGATCGGGGAGAAGAAAAGTGGACAATGTCTAATCTTGGCAATTTTAAGACTTGTGGGTTTTAATTCCCAGAATTCCCTAGCCAGCCTTGTCGCCTGGAGAATTCTAGTAGCTGAAGTCCACAATCCTTAAAGCTGTCAAGCCTGGACAGCCTGGTCTATGAAGCGAAAATCCTAAGCATTTATCTCATATTCTTTGTTTGCCTTCAGTCATCTCTTTTTATCTCAAGATATATAGGAAAGCATTATTCAGCCCCAATGTTTTAATCCAATGCACGATCCTTCACTTGGTACACCGATATACAGTTTAAAAATTTCTACCACAAAAGAAAGAGTAACGGATAATTGGAAAAAGAATAAAAAAAGAAGTATTCCTTCACCTCAGTGGCCAAGAAGCCAACTGCTCCAACTTGGATAATTCATTTTTCATTTTAAATAACAAAATGAATACAGGCAGTCCTCGACTTACAACAGTTCATTTAGTATCCGTTCAAAGTTACAACAGCACTGAAAAACCTGACTGAGGACTGTTTCTCAGTTTTGACCTTTCCAGCATCCCCATGATCATGTGATCAAAATTCAGATGCTTGGCAACTGGTTCATATTTATGATGGTTGCAGTGCCCCAGGTCACATGATCCCCTTTTGGGACCTTCTGACAAGCAAAGTACACAGAGAAGCCAGATTCACTCAACTAACTTACCGACTTGCAGTGATTCACTTAACAACTGTGGCAAGAATTCACTTAACAAATATCTCACTAACAACAGACATTTTGGATTCAATTGTGGTGGTAAGTTCAGGACTATCTATCATCTTTGTATAAAACCAGTGGAATTTCTGACATTACTTATATTACTCTGCTAGGTGAATGATTAAAAATGAAGATTGGAAATCGTATTTACTTACAGATAGAATCAATTGTTTCACAAGCTTAGTATCATCAATGCAGTCAAATGCTGCCAGCAAAACCAAATGTGAAAATTCACCCTGAAACAGGAGCCAAAAATGACAAGTATAAGACACAAGCCAAAACAATTCTTGAACACTAGCTCCTAATTATCCAAAGTTATTATTCATCTTATTTCTGATTTTAACACTTTTTTTTGCTGAAACATTTAAACAAAGATTCTCTTTCATAGCCAAAAGCAACATCCAACCCACCAAAATATTAAACCTTTCAAATGTCTTATATAAAACTAAATTCCAATGCCCATTTATTTAAAATTAGACAATGAACTCTGTGGGACTTATCCCTCAGTAAATTTGTTAACGCTTATCTATCTTTCTGGATTCTATTTTTTTTTAAATATTCATATATATCATAACTGAACAAATTCTATAATTTCTTGGCACGGGATTTCTTTCAAGTTTATCAACATTCCTGAAAACTCTTCTTTAAACATGTGTATTAATGATATTTACATATACGTAACACAATTACACACATAATTGTCACTATTAATTTCTTCTGAATACATATTGGGGTAAAGCAGTATTCCAGATATGAGATCATGAAATTGAAACTCTAAACCTACAAACGCTACTGAATAAAATTGTTTATTTCTAAGTAAGCTTGAATTAGGATTGCACTGTATGTGATTACAATAGGACACATTAAAAATACTCACTGTAGCTATTTTTTCAACATATGTCTTCATTGTTTTTACAATCACTTTTCTGTCCTAAGTAGTATGAAATGGAATAATAGTGAGAAGCTTCACACTTTAAAATACTTGTAATATAACATGCTATAACAGGCTGCTGACTTAAAAAAAACTTATCATAATTAAGCAAATGCAATATTAAGGGATCCACATCTGGATTAGGGATAGAAAGGCATCCACCAGAACAGTTGAAACCATTTTTGTACTGTAAGATAAGCAACTAATCTCTGCTTCTTTCAACTCTCAAATCGCTGTATGAAGTGAAATACATCTAATGCTCATTCCACATTCTACTCTCTATGTCAGTCTGTATATCAGTTATGCAAGCGTAGGTTAAGAGTGTAAGTAAGTAAATTACTCTTTCCTTCAAACTGCTCAGAACTGTTCAATTAGCAAATAGCATGATCATTTTTCTTTCTTTCTTAATTTCTGTTTGTTTATTCCTACTTTTTCTTAATGTTACACATTTAATGTTTTCTTTGTTTGCATATCAAAAAAACACTAAATTTGCTTCCATTAAACCAGGGTTTCCCAACCTTAACAACTCTAAATTCATCTGGACATGGCTGGCTAGGGAATTCTGGAAGTTGAAGTCCACCAGTCTTAAAAGTTGTCAAAATTGCATTAAACAAAATATATCACCATACGCATATCTACTGTGAATCAATCTATACCTTTGGATTAGTTGAAGTTGGTAGCAGAATGTATCCAAGCCCTAAACTAACCACTCAACTAATCCTTTTTGGTGCTTCTCAAAAATGAATCCCAATAAAATGCATAGATGTTTCTCTATTTGAAACAGTGTCAAAATACACTGCGTTTTTGATTCGTGCAACTGAGACAACTGGTTGACGCCAATCCATAGAGTAAGACTTTCTGCACAAAAAGCTCCTTCACGCACAGTACCTTGGGAGTCCCATGCCACAAGCAATGCATGGCTACTCTGGCGCCATCATGGGTGTGTGCCAAGTAAATAACAGCTTCTCTAATTGCTTCAATCATTTCCTAGAAACAGAGAACACTGTTTTAGGGAACAGTTTTAAGAACTCACCATTGTCTCCCGCAAATAAAATTTATTTAATCTTCAATGCTCTCTCTCACAACAATACTGTTTAGATATTAAGCAATCTGTATTATTTCCTCTACACCCCCCTTAAATAATAGCCCTGTTCCTAACCTTGAATCAATGCCCGCTTTCTAAAAGAAAAGTTTAATTTGGTGAGGAATCTGTTAACTCCTAACTTAAAAACTATTTCAGGCTTCTAGAATCTGCATCACATTTTAGCACGTAACCAAGTTGTATTAACAAAAACATGCACAAAGAAAGAATTTCTCTGCAAATTTATTTGCAAATATGATATGGAAAAAAGCCCTTTATGCAATTTAATATAAGGTGACAGGCTTACATTTCAATTATAAGTGACTAACTGTGCCAGAAAGTAGATCAAGGTATACATTCTATTGAAAAAAGTGCAAACAAACACTCTGAGGGGCAGTGAGGCTGCCATACCTGACCCAGCAAGCAAAGTTGCCGAGAGTCGAATCATAATATCCTTGGCTGGACTGGATTATTTCATCGTTACTGCTATTATTGGAAAGTCCAAACAGAGCACTAAGTATCTGGTATGACATTTAACTCTATTTAACATGAAGACAGATTAAAAACATAAGTAATGAATGTAATGAAGTAAACATAGTTTAATGAATAAATACTTACAGATCTCTGTTTAGGGAGAGAGTAAGTAAAATAGTCCAAAAAAACTTTATGTACCAATGAATGCTTTATTACAGCTTCTCTGTAAGGGGGAAAGAAAGACAATAAAAAAGAACTTTGTATTTCCCTGATGTGAAATATTTGCAATAACACACATAGTGCCACATATTTTCATTTGAGGCTGGATCAAGACAGTAGTTTCAGAGGACAAAGCTTCAGCGGGATCTAACCAAGTTCACCATTTCAAATGGATTTAAGGAAAATCAGAATTTCCCCTAAAACAGACTTTCAAGTCAAGCATCCAAGCAGCCTGGCATTTGTGCTTACTTTTGAGCCATTGGGGTAAGGATCTGTTTCATCTCATCCATAATGGCTTCTCGCTTTTCAGGCTGAATCTCTAGGACTTGACCCAAGGTTGATTGATCTGCTGTCTGAAACAAGATAGAAAAATGTATAGAACATAGAATATAGATAGAAAAACATACAGAATAAGAAAACACAAGATTTTAACACACTTATCCAAAATTCTCAATTGCTAGTCAGCTATGGCTTAATCTGGCACTCTTGTTGAATTAATTCAAAGACTCTAGGATTGAGAAGATAACTAGGAACTACTACAGACATAACATCTGAAATAAATGTAGTACAAAGGTTCTTGAAATTGAACTCCTAGAAAAGCTTCTATTTAGTATGGACTGCCCAACCTAACTGCAAACTGGATACCACAGAACAAAATCACTCTGAACTGATTCTCTAAAACAAACTTGAGGATCATATATGATATGTAATCATAGCCTACTTGATCCAATAAACCTTTTTCCACAATAAGACTATGCGTCTGAAAGATATCTACAAAAAACACTTGCTGCAAAAAAATTAACATGGTTGTCCCTCAAGAAATTATTAAAGTTATAAAATATTGAAGAATATTGTTCTTGAAGAATTCGATAAACATAATGGCACATAAGTAATACCTTCAACAATACCTCATGGTTAATAGCCTTTTACAGAATATATCTATCAAAATTTCCAAACTTCCTGTTAATGTACTTTGTGTTTAGTATTTACTATTAAAAAAATATTTACCAATCTTACTTAAACTTAAGAATTCTGATAAAACAGATTGTTGTGTAATGGAACTTAACATTTCAAGTTAAAACAAAGTTTGAAGTATGACACTTCAATTGTAAGTTTCTATCTCTTTTTAATTAAAATTATATATGCACGTTAGCCATCTGCTCACTTGTAACGATTTATAACCCATGCTCTACAAAATACTTTTTTCTGCCAATACAGGTTAGGTTCCAAAATTTTATACCAAGGAGATTAAAATACACAAAAACTTTAAAGCTGTGGAAACCAACTTTCAGAACAAACATGTTAAATTCCACATTTCAAAAATGGCCATTCTTCGTTGCATTTGTTCAGATAAATACTGAATGCATTTATTTTAATGACGTTCAAGGTTAATATAAAAAGGATTTAAATGGGTATTAAATGATACCCATTTTCTTTGCTGCAAAAAATTAACATGGTTGTCCCTCAAGAAATTATTCAAGTTATAAAATATTGAAGAATATCGTTCTTGAAGAATACGATAAACATAATAGCACATATGTAATACCTTCAACAATACTGCAAAATAAGTTCCATAATTCAGAGATGTGGAATCTTTACTGCTCAAATTTTTGGGGGTTCCTAAAAGTTGGTCTTGACTCCTGGTAATTGCAGGGAGTTTTCATGGAAACATTTCCAGGACTAAAGCCTAAAGGAAAGGGACTGGCCCAAAGCCATCTACAGGTAGTCCTTGACTTACAACAGTTCATTTAGTGACTATTGAAAATTCCAACAGCACTGAAAAAAGGGACTTAGGACCATTTTTCACACTCGTGATCATTGCAGCATTCCCCATGGTCACGTGATTTACACGGGATGCTTGGCAACTGACTCACATTTATGACAGTTGCACTGCATTGACTTTTGAGCAAAGTCAATGGGGAAACTAGATTAACTTAACAACCATGTTACTAATTTAATAACTGCAGTGATTCACTTAACAAATGTGGCAAGAAAAATCGTAAAATGGGGCAAAACTCACTTAACAAATATCTCAGCAACATAAATTTTGAACCCAATTGTCATAGTAAGTTGAGGACTACCTATGTATTTGCCTTTGTGCTAAAGGCTGGGCTAAAACTCACAGACTCCCAGTTTCTAATCTAGTGCTTCTGACTAATCTACCAAAATGTCAATTGCAATGCAACAATATTTGAAAGATCACAGGTTTTTGCATCCTTGCACTTTATATTTCTCTGGTAAAAAAAGAAAAAGGGCAAAAATCCTGCAGCCTCAAGGCTATTCCACCCAAGGAAAAATTAAGGTTCATGAGAGAAGCTAATGGTACATAGGCCCCAAAGAAGCAAGGTAGGATAAGGTATATAGAGATTTCTTGGAACTCATTTTTTTTCTTGATTTGCCTACTCTTCCTTTCCTCTCATATCTCAAAAGTCATTTCAGCTGTCAGATAGCAGAAAGAAAAGCTCAAAATATTTTTGAAGGAAAAAAAGTGTATCAAATAATCACCTTATAGACCTGGAAGGTATTACCGTAAAGCTCCTCTGTCAACATGTTCCGCTGCTCAAGAATGGCTTTATCATTGTAGGCATATTCCACTACTGCAGATGCTTCAGCATGCCGTAACATCTTTTTAACCTGACCTTTAAAACTTTTGATTATTTCTCCAATTTGTGGCTTTGTTCTATTTCAGAAATAAATACAGTGGGCAAAGAGAAAATAGGGACAATAGAAAATCAACCAAGGATTTTAACTCAAGAATGAGCTACTTTTTCAGTCGGGAAAAACTCATTATTTTTGACTTAACTCTGGTTCCTAGGGTCACAGGGAGCATATATAGTGATGATATAGTACCATCTAGAAATGAGGCAGACATGTTTGGGTCCTTTTCTTTTGTTTTTCCCCATACATTTGGGGAGGGAATTATAGGGCAATCCTGGGGGGACCTCATCAGTTTTATGACATGTACACCAAATTTTAGGCAGGATTGGAATTGGCTTTTCACACTAAGCTGAATTTATGAGGAAGTTATAGTTTTTATAAGTCAAGGTTACTTTGCAGCATGAATGGTTCATCCACAATAAAGAATGGCATTCCATTTGGAGTTATTTTCACAAAGTATCTCATATTTAGATAAATCAAACCAGCATTTCTCAGATATTAAGCAGGCATCAGAAAACAACAACAAAAAATACCTGACTAAATTATTTCTGAGCAACTGAATTTCATTACGTGTGATAGTGATTTTCTGAAGCATGTTTGTGAACATGTTGGGATCATAAAATAGTCCATTTACATTTCTATTTTGCAAAGCCCCTTTTAACACTTTCAACACCAACAACAACAGAATATAAATTTTGGAGCTACAAATGGACACATGTGAGCAGACAGCCAAAAGCAGCTTTGGAACAGCTGTGCATATCTGAAAATAGAAGTACTTTAAAAATGAAAATAAACTATTTTATAAATGTGTCCATGTGTTCCAAATCGCTTTCCAAGGATCTGCAACCTTATTAAGCTTTGCCCAGAAATTACTGTTATAAAAGTAAAAAGATATGACTAACTCATACAGTTGTTACAAACTTATAAAATGAATTAACTTTAATTTACAAAAGAGAACTACATATTGCTAGCGTTTTTGCCATGTTTTTAGAAGGAAAATGTAAAACAAAACAAAATGCGAATAATTTTTGTTCCCTTATTATTTTCAGATCCTTGTATCTTCAATAACAGGGTTTTTTTTCATTGTTGGGATATCTAATCTAATTAGGCACATTTTCTGAATTTTTTTTTATACTTACTATTTTGGGATTCTAACATCTTTTTGAAAAATGAAGACCCAATCAGAGTGAGACTCGCTTCTCTACCCTATCAGTTATTAATCTGTTTCATCTGGTTTAAAATGAATCTTTTCAAAAGCTTGAATAATTCTCCTTAGAAAAGCCATTCTCTTATGTAATTTTTACAGAGTTTTTGTTCAGCAAAGACATAGGAATACTTATCCTTTTATATTCTGCTCATTGTTCTAAAGAAAAGTCTTTCAGAACCCTTTCTTTAATTTTTCCAATTCAAACAAAACAGGAGGAAAACAAGCATTGTTGCTCTTTAGTCAAATATGAGGCTATATACGAATGAAGTATATGGATGCACTGAACACTTACCCATACATGAGAAGTTTCTTCACAATGTTTCTAGAATACTTGGACTTACTTAATTCTGTGAAGCTTTCTGTGGGACGGAAAACCATAGTGAGAAACTGACCCATAAAGTATTTCAGAGACCAACCCAGATTCTTTGAGGAAATGTACCTTTTAATTCTTCAAATACTTCTTGCCTTTGTTTTTCATTGCCGAACTGAATATAACACTGAATGACACGTGTGGAATCATGAGCAAATGCCATCTGAGGAGACAAACATGTAGCATCATATTTGGAGGATCTTGCTACTTTTTAAATATTTAGCAACAATGTAAAAAGATGATGATGATGATGATGATGATGATGATGATGATGATTGTCATCATCGTAGCTGGCTGGAGTTATAAAGAAGAACAATAACATATGGTCCAAAAACAAATTGCCAAATAGCACAAGAATGCTATGACCTTCAAAAAAGAAATAAATTAATCTGAAACATATTGCTTCAATAATTTTCACTGCTTCAAGATTTGGAATGCCAAGCAGTTCTTACAAATCGTTAGCTTTCTAATGATCTCATTGTCTGTTAGCCTCTCACACATTTTATTCTCTCCTAAGTCTCAGGAGGTATTTATAGGTAGTCCTCAACTTATGACCACAATTGAGCCCAAAAATTCTGTTGCTAAATGAGACATTTGTTAAGTGAATGTTGCCCCACTTTATGACTCTTCTTGCCATAGTTGATAAATGAAACTGGTTTCCCTACTGACGTTGCTTGCCAGAAAGTCGCAAAAAGGGACCACATGGCCCCAGGACACTGCAATCGTCATAAATATGAGTCAGCTGCCAAGCATCTGTGGTTTGGCCACGTATCATGGGGGATGCTGCCACGGTTGTTTGAAAAACAGTCATAAGTCCCTTTTTTCAGTGCTGTTGTAACCGCAAGCGGTCACTAAATGAACTGTTGTAAGTCAAGGACTACCTTTATTTATTTCAATTTATATGGCCACCTATCGTACAATCATAACTCTGGTTAGCTAAAAATAGTTATCTGTCTGTAGTATACTAAATTATGGCAAGTTTGTGCAAAAAAAAAGGAAATGAGATCATCCAAATTTCAGTTAAGTCTCCTATGGAGAGAATACAACTTTGCATAAATTTGTTCACTATTCACATATTCACTATTCAGCAATTTGCAAATTGCACTGCTTCTACTGTATTTCAAAATATATATACGTTTTATATTCCTTACATCTTTAATTTTTCCATGAAGTAACTTCTGAAGATCACTCAACAGCTTCTTGCGTTTTTCCTTGTCACAGTTTTTTCTACAATTGCACCCAGGAGTAAACCAATAGTTTATTATTTTTATTTTGACAGTTAAACTGTTCTAATTATGTGTTAGCACTCTTAAACTATCAGGACAAATGTATTTGCAACAGCATGTGGAGTAGATCAACTACGTACATAATAATATCACCAAATAACTTATGAGTTCAGCCTTTTGGGCATCCATTATCTCTTTCTCCATTATATTTTCTTTATAAGATGCCATCTATCTATCTATCTATCTATCTATCTATCTATCTATCTATCTATCCATCCATCCATCCATCCCCCCATACATCACTACTATATTTATGATATCCAAACATCAACCAAGCCCTTAATTTTGCAGAGATGATCTTTGACTGTTCAGAAAGATCACCTCTGTACAAAGACTAAAAACATTTCTGCACTGAATAAAAACAAAAACAGACATTAGGTTATTGACTATACAACTGTAGCAATTATGATTACCGCCGCAGAGTTTCCCAAATTTGTTTTCCTTTAATAATTATGTCATAATTGGCCTTGTCACTCAGCTGACGGCTCTGTTTTAGCTCCTTCTTTTTCTTCTTGATGTCAGCCCATTTAGGCTTTTTAGTTTGTGAGCCTAATGATAAATAAATAAAACAAAATGTAGTTTTAGAAGAGGTTAATATGTAGTGAATACCATCTGTACTAATTAATACTGCACCAAATGTTTAAAATTATGTTTTTCTGGGTTCTCATCCAAGATCTTCAACTAATTTTGGTTCATTTTGTCCTCATTGTAATTTCAGCAATGGCAGGTCTTGAAGAAACAGCTAACTTTTAATTGAGGCCTCTTGTTCTAAAACCTGTATAAACTGGTCAGTGTTGAATCAAAGTCTGAGTCTATTTTGATGTGGTCTGATTTGGAAGTGACAGAGGTCCTTTTATAGCTTTTCTACCCAAAGACCCTTTTTAAAAGTGCAAAACCATTGAAGGGAACTGTTAGATTAATACATTTAGCTTTCAGAAACACATTCTTACCTTCTGTTTCACCTTGAAGCTTGCGCTTTCTGGAAACATTCCCTGACAGTTGCTTACTTTTCCAATGTTTCACGCCAGTTTTATCAGGTTTTTTACTTCCTTTTTCAATTTTCTTAGATTTAAATTTGGGTTTGATATCTTCATTTTTTCTAATGACTCTCTTTGGATGACCAGGATCTGTTTTAATATTTTAGAGAAAGATTTCCCAAAATCAACAACCTATTTGTTTATATCTATAAGTATTATATTTTATTTATTTTTAATCCAGCTTTGACAATTTAATTCCTTTTCTCCATCAACTGAAATTAAAATATATTTTCTACAGATTGTTCTTAAACATACTTAGATCATGAAAAACCAACCTCTTTGTTTTCAAACAGAATGATCACAAGATTGAAAAATAAACATCCGAAAAACCAGTGTACACAAGCATTTAAATTAATTTTTAAATAATAATGTGAGAACTCTAGAAAGGTTTACCACATTTAGATATTACAAATGCCAACCTCTGCCAGTATATATGGAATAATTACTGTGCAAATGGACAACTATTAAACCTCCTATCAATAGTAAAGGTAAATCACACACCTAGAAGCCCAAAACAATTATTCCTAATGGCAAATGGGGCTGAGAGTTCTAGTCCAACAAGATTTGGAGGGCTAGAGATTTCCCTCTCCTATGTTGATGGGTAAGGCTTAGGCTACGGGTATACAGGAATGAAAAAGTGCAGAGTTTTTTGTTTTTTTATTCACATATTTTAGCCAAGTTTAAAAATGCAATCCTTATCTTAACTTTTTTCATCAAACTGTATATATTGTGATGACTTGTGAAGGAAGAAATGGTGAGCTGAAGACTGCATCACAAAAAGTGGAGCCAACAGCTGTGGCAAAACAGAGTCAGAAAGTAGACTAGCTTTTCAGTAATGCCTCTCTGGACAAGGAGAGAGCTTGAAGTCACTCACAAGAACTCTACACAGTTGTTCCTTGTGAGGAGGCCACAAGATAATGGTCTTCAGTGGGTTTAGAACTCTGGGAGACAAGGGAATAACCATCTTCTAAACCATGATTGGCACATTTGAAAGGATGTTAAGTTTGCATATTTCATTTTTAATCACTTGAAGAAATGTCTTGTTAATTGCTTTTCAGCTATTAGAAATTTTTGGACTGGCAACTTTGAGAGCAGTGAGTTTCCTTCAATCCTTACTAAAAACAAGATTTTAACTAGAAGTTTAACTTTAAAAAAATATATATACAGCAAAGGGGTGATTAAAATTTTGATTTTAGAAAGTTCAGATAAATTTAAAATAAAATTTTGGATCGTTAAGAATCCTTCCCATGGGAAAATGCTTTTGCTTTGGACTTTAAAAAAAGATTGCAAAATAAGATTGCAATTGAATTTATAACTGAAGATAGCACAAACTCAGTTTATAATTATAGAATGAAGCAAAATATTCTAACTTTTGACATATCAAAGAACATTTTTTAACAATATTTTTAACTCAATTTAATTTTAATAGTGTCAACAACGATGTCAGTATTTGTGGAGAGTATGTCTACAAGAGGATCAAGTTTTATCCAAGAAGATCGAGACTGAGATGAAAGCGGATTTACAAATGACATGCTACAAGAATTATATGGAAAAAGACATTATACCAGACATACAAATAAGACTGGTTGGTGTCTTAATAATTAGAAAGGATATACAAACAATAAACTGCAAAGGTGACCTGGAAAAAAGTTCCCAATATTGGATTTACAAAAGAGGCCTGTTATAGTTTTAAGGAATCTCATGAGAAGGAAGAAAAAAATTGAAAATAATTCAACTTCTATGACTTTATTTGAATGGACTAAAAATTAAAATTGTTAGAAGTAATAGGAAAGAATGTAAAATTGATTTATTTGATCAAGATTAAAATAAATATTTTTGGTAACTCTTAATGGACTTTTGCTGACACCAGAACTGAAATTACAATGCTATAAGGATTTATTTATAGATAAAAGATGGTATATGAGAAAGCGAGATCATTTGTTGCATTTTAAGAGGTCATAAGTTACTACAATTCTTTATATTTGTGATGAAGTTGGGAAGTCACTTCTTCGTATTTCTGTTACCTTCTACTTTCTTTTTATTCAATCTTTTTTCAGTTTGTATTCATTTTTACTGCTATAATTGTAAATTTTACTAAATTATTAAAAAATATATACTGTATTTTGTTCATTTATGCATGCATGTATTCCTATTTTTAAAAGCCTAATTGAAGTATCTCTTTAAATATACCAGCTAAAATCCATTTCCTATATTTTATCATGACTTAACCTACAAGTATCTATTAAACCAATTACTTATTAGACACAATCTACCACCTATGTCAGATTTAGAAAATGTGTATCTTGTAATAAATTTATCTCACCATTATTCTTTGTAAACTTCTTTTTACCACGCCCAGTTTTTCCACCTTTACCAATAAATTTCCTCTTGGTGTCCATTAATTTAATGCTGAAAAACAGAGAAAATTACAATCACTGCTTCCAGTATCCCAATCCTCATACACATGCAATTCAAGACTGCAGAAGCTCTAGAAATCAACTTTTTCCATTCTGAAATGTGACAGATATATTGTTACAAGCCCATAACTCTCAGTCAGCCCATGCTATGTTGCAGAGTTATTTAAATATCTTTGAATTTTAAGACATTTAAAAATATCAAGAATAAAGGCAGCAACAGACAAAAAAGGCGATAATAAATTTGACATTTCATCTTTGATTTTTTTCACTACTTTTTGTGAGGCTGCAAGTAGCTGTCAGTTTATTAAAGATAAAATAATCGTGGATTAGCATAATATTTTAAGAAAACAATATAAACACTAGTCACATCACATCAGTGTGGCTGGGGATCTAAAAATCTTGGTATGAAAAATATAAAAAAGTAATCTAGGAAAAAATAGCACCACAGCTGCACACAAACTGCTCTATTAGAATCCATCAAAAATTCAGGACCATTACCATGGTTGGGAATATATTTTCAAATCATCATTTGGCATTTTGACTGGTATTTTTATATAATGACAGAAATATACCTGCTATTATTCTTTTTAATATTTTTATTGTCTACGTAGTAAATAACCTACAGATGCACAGGAACAAATATCTAAAGTTGTCTTTGATTTTAGCCAGTAAGAGAAAACAACTTTGGAAAGGACCCTTAAAATTGCAAATAAGCCCTAAGGCTGTTTGATAGGAATTCCCAAGAATTATTACTTTTTTCAGTTCACCTTCTGCAAGCCTCCCAAAAGATTATTATATTGTTACTGTGGGTACTTTCATGGTGTTCGCCTCCGATGGAGGTTTATTTATCTTATTAGATTTTAATCCTACCTTTATCTATCTTCTATCTATCTATATATAAAAGCTAAATACCATTCATGCATCATCACAAAATCTCCAGAATTGTGAAGCCTACAAACTTGAAATTTGGCACGTATGTTCCTCTTGGCTTCTAGGTGTTCACTAAGAAAAGATTTTTCGAAATGACCATCAGAACATTAGTATTTTCTATATTATTATTAACACGCTCTGATGATAAGGAGTTCTACTCCCCCTCCCCACCTGAAAAGAAATATCTTCCAACTGCAGTTCAGCTAAGCCACATCCAGGCTCCTTGCTGTCTCCTTCTTACTCACACAGAAAATACTGTTTCAGTTTTGAAACAGTTCTCAACTCTTACTTGCACCTGAAAAGAAAGATCTTCCAACTGCAGTTGAGCTGAGCCACGTCCAGGCTCCTTGCTGTCTCCTTCTTGCTCACTCAGCATATACTGTTTCAGTTTCTAAACAGCCCTCAACTCTCTCACACACTGACAGAATGCTAGCCAGTTGAATACCAATGGATGCTGGTAAGCAGAGGCACAATTTTTTCCCTTTATTTTCCTCCCCCAAAACTAAGCCCAATCACATAGTTTCATAGCGAAGCACGGATACCCTGCTAGTTACTTCATAAGAAACTCAAGGCGGAAAACGTTCATAATATTCCTTCCCACTCCTTTTTTTCTCCCAAAGCAACAACTGTGTGAGGTGTGGCTTGGGCTGAGAGAGACACCCACTTGGCTTTTATTCCTGAGGCAGGACTAGAACTCGCCATCTCCTAGTTTTCAGCCTGATGCCTTAACCATTACAACAAATTGGCTCTCTTAAGATAACTTACAGACTAAGTAAGATAAGTTGCCGAAGATAATAGCGTTTCAGGGTGGGTTGGGTTAGGTTTGGATCCACTATTCTTTATGTCATAAAAGCTTTGGTTTCCGTCAATCCAAAATGAGATTCTAGTCTTTTTTTATATGCGATCATTAAGTTCCCCTTCTATTGCTTAGGTGTATGAGAAACTGTTTATTAAGGTCATTGGATCACAGTATTAGAAGGATGAACAAGAGCTGAAAGCCTAGCCAGGCAACCTCCACTGACCCCGCTACTGGGAGATTTTGGGAATTGTAGTTTAAACCAGGGCTTTCCAACCTTGGCAACTTTTAAGACTTGTGGACTTTAATTCCCAGAATTCCTCAGCCAGCTGGCTGAGGAATTCTGGGAATTAAAGTCCACAAGTCTTAAAAGTTGCCAAGGTTGGAAAGCCCTGGTCTAAACGTACCAGGGCAGTACTCAAGTCATTCCTGCTCGCGGGATACCTACAAGAAGGGAAACAACGACCTTACAAAATGCCTTCCCATTAATTTCCACCTAAGGAGGCGGGGGGGTAGCAGCAGATGGACTACAACACTCATAAGCCGGAAACGACTGGTTAAGATGAGTGCAAAAACCCCTTTCAAGCCGAGAAAAGAGCCCACCAGAAGTGAAGAGACTACTCGAAGACCTTCGCTCGACCTCCCTATAACAACTCAGCCATCGCCGTCTGCCTCCCGCAGGAAGACTCACCTGCTACCGGCCGCACGTGTGCCGCTTTTTCCCAGGCTTCCTCTCTTTTTCCTCCCCTACTTCCGGTCCAGGCTACGTTCCCCGTTGATCTTGCTTGACGGCGACTGCGATTCACGACAGTGTCACAAAAGCGCGGCCGCAAAGCAAAGGGCGGAGAAATCCCGAGCGGCGGGGTTATAACTCCTAGAGTAGACTAGAGGGAACTCAAGACGCTTAAAGCGGCTCTTCCGGTTCCCAATTGAACCATGCCGGCTGACAGAACACCATGGATATTGAGTGGCAGAGTGGTTCTACCGAGTCACAGTCCGGCCTTGTGCTTTCCCCGTTGCAGGGTTCCAGTGGAAACCGAAAGCAACGACCGAGATGCTATGTTGGTTTGGTTTCACTGAGGTCAAAGCAGCCGTCGCACGTTGATCCGTTCTTCAACCTCGTGCTTCTCCTGAAGAAGTTGTGCAGTTTCCGTAATCCTCTCGACGCAGAGGTCTCCAAGTTTGGCAACTTTAAGACTTTTGGACTTCAACTCCCAGAATTCTGGGAGTTGAAGTCCACAAGCAAAGCTGGCTGAGGAATTCTGGGAGTTGAAGTCCACAAGTCTTAAAATTGCCAAGGTTGGAAACCCCTGCGTCTAGTCTGGAGAGCAAAATCTTGAAGTCCGACTCCTGCGGAGAGTTGGGAAAGACTGGATGACAGGAACTCTGCCATGGAAGTCGGATCTCTGTGTGTCTGTGTCTATTTAATACCCCATCTTTCCTTTTAGGAGTTTGAGGGTACAGAGCGCTGCCTCCTCCCCTTCCCATACCACCAACCCAATGAGTAGATGGAGCTCATAAAGGGAGAAAATAGGTCCCTGCATTTAGCAGCATTATTAATAACATAAATTAGTTGTCCAATCTCTTTTTAAAAACTTCCAGTGTTGGAGCACCCACAAGTGTTGGAGAGAAGTCGTTTCACTGATTGTTTCAACTGTCAGGAAACTTTATTTCTAGGTTGTTTCTCTCCTTGATCAGTTTCCATCGGTTGCTTCTTGTCCTGCCTTTGGGTACTTTGGAGAATAGCTTAACTCCCTCTTCTTTGTGGCAGCCCCTCAGATATTGGAACACTGCTATCATATCACCACAAGTCCTTCTTTTCATTAAACTACAGGGGTGACAAACTGGTGGCCCCGTAGGCCAGATGCATCACACAGGTCGCATCCAACCCAGCTCCATGAAGGGGAGAAACACTGCAAAACATCATGGGACGGCAATGTGATGCCACAAATTTGACACCCGTGAACTAGACATACCCAATTCCAGCAACCGTTCTTTATGTTTTAGCCTCCAGTCCCCCTAATCGGG
This sequence comes from Pseudonaja textilis, assembly GCF_049901715.1. Taxonomy (NCBI): domain Eukaryota; kingdom Metazoa; phylum Chordata; class Lepidosauria; order Squamata; family Elapidae; genus Pseudonaja; species Pseudonaja textilis. The sequence goes on along the minus strand of NC_141991.1, from coordinate 190,392,781 downwards.
TGGGATTCTACCAGTTCTGTCCACCGGTAGCTCTGAAGAGCAGCAGACAGAGAACATACATAAAACTGGTTCTATGTCTGCTGCTGTTTTGGCCCACCTGCCCACCCGGGCTCTTACCTGACCTTTATTTCCTGCTTTTTCAACTGCAGCTGCTTTGCGTGACAGCTGTGGTTGAAAAAACAGGAAAAAGGGTGTTGTTTTTTTTAACTGCTGTGCACCCCACCCCCACAGTGCTGCTCAGCTGTCCAGACAGCTAGCTGATATACACATATGCGTGCAAAACGTAAAATCACCAAACCAGTTGTTACACTGGTCGGATCCCACCCCTGCCCCTAATCATCTTTGTTGATCTTCTCTATACTCTTTCTAGAGCTTCAACGTCTTTTTTACATCATGGTGATCAAAACTGAATGCAATATTCCAAGTGTGGTCTTACCAAGGCATTATAAAGTGGTATTAACTCTTCATGTGATCTTGATTCTTTCCCTCTGTTAATGCAGCCTAGAACTCTGTTCGCCTTTTTGGGCTGCTTCATCACACTGCTGGCTCATATTTAAGTGATTGTCCAGTCGGACTCCAAGACTATTTAAGATCATTATCACTTGAGCCCCCATCTGAAGAATGGTGGTTGTACTTGGGGGAGGGAACACCTACCTCCTGTTCTGCATTATTAAAGATCCTCAGGTGCTGTGCACTTTCACTTTGAGACCCTTAATGAATAGATGTATAGGAGCTGTTGGATAGAAGGTTTACAGGACGTCAACTTAAAAGGCATGACACCTTTTTTTTTTTTAAGAAAAGCAATGAAAAAGGCTAGTTAGGGATTTTCAAAATAGAAAATGATGTCTGTGTCAATAATTGAAACAGTGTTTTTATGTGGACCTGAGCAAATCATAAGACTATATTTTGATGGCTTTGTTACAAGATTTTTTTTAAAAAAAGTTTGTTTTGGATTTCTGTACTGTTGCTTTTTTGTCCTGTTAGTTGCCCAGGGTTGTGAGAATGTGATGAGAGGCCATCTACATTGTTAAAATACATAAAAAGTTCCATCCCGAAACAATATCTGCACTTCAAGAACAGGAAAGATTGCATAAATCAAATCAATGTTTTCTCTAGGCAACAAGACTTCAATTTCAGTTTTGTCACAACTTTGTATATAAAGTGATTGTGATTGATGTGATTGTGATCCTAAACTATTCTTTTTGGAAATACTAAGATTCTTTTAGCTGCCAACTCACAGAGTTGTAGAAGCCGTATAGGGTATAGGGAAATGTCTTAGTTACTTTGTGTGCTTGAAAACCATGCTGTAAGAGATGCTCTTTACTAATTTGAATTTACCAATTTGAAAAATATGTTGCATTTATGAAAGTCATAAATATATTTATGAAAGTCAAGCTAAATAGTGTAGTTGGCCAAATAAATTCATGATTTAATTTGAAATCCCATCTTTGTTTTATATGCTATTTTATGTTGAATAAAAAGCACACGCACCACCAGATGGCACTCACATTTCAGTCAAAGCAAAGTTATGCTTGTATTTGCCTGGAGAATTAAGTATACCAGTAATATTTTGAATAACACTTGCAAAGTAAGTCCTGCACACCATGAATACATGTGTTAGCCTTTCAAAGTTTTTTTACTGTCTGATCATTAGTCTTCCTCTGCTTAATTGATTTCCTGTATCTCCCATGTTCTTCCATTATAACATTCAGGCTAGCCTGCTGTATGGAGGATTCCCAATGATATCTGTCAGATTTTAAGTGAATCTGTAATATCCTTTCAGGAACAATAACTTGCACCCCTATCCCTGGGAGATATCCTGGATGGGAGGAACGATCTGATTGATTTTATAGCTAAGTGTGATATATTGTCGTATGATGTAAGCTCTTAACTGCAAAAACTCTTGCTTTACGCTAGTCAAGGCCTACTTAAAATTCGTGAAAAGGCCAGATATGCCAATTTGGGATTTCATTTTTATTGCAATAGAGGAAGAATTTTTTGGTGAACAACAATGATTTTCTGACATTGTAAAAGGATCAGTAATGGAATAAACATTCCTAGCTTTCATAAGGCACATGAATTGTTGTTCCCAACCGTCAACTTACTAAGCAGACCAAGCAAACAACATGGTCTAATAGTAATGATGCAACCTTACATTGTGTTAAAATGAAAATTATGCACATTAGATATGCCCTTTTAATAGAATATTCCATGCATAAGGGGAACACGGCCAGCCTAAGACATTTTGCTGCCTGTGAAGGATTAGATGGCACTATTTTTCCAAGTAATTGAAGCTGGCCAAAATTGGTACAAACTCACAATGAGGTAGTGTGCTCCATCAACCTAAGCCTGTAGACTGGTTTAGGGAGTTAAAAGTATGCTGTGTGGCCTATGGATTGAAAGGTTTGGGAAGTTCAGAAGGAAAAGCTGGAAGGCTGTAACTGCTTCCCCGCAATGGAATAACCTGAAGCAGTGAACTCTGTCTGGTGGAGTGCAGAGTTCCATAACTTACAGAAATACATTTGGTTTAGGATAATGCAAAATAATTGTTTTTAATGCAACAAACATGGCTACCCCTGAAGAAACTAGAGTTTTTCAGCTGAAATGTATTGTGGACTACAAACATAAATACAATGAAACTACCACATTCGGGCAAGATTGACTTTATGAAAAATGTTATAAACAGGAAGGGATGTTTCACTTCAACAGTGTTCCTATTGAATGAGCAAAGCTTGCAGTTGAGATGACAAAGGAATCAGAGTGTTAGGATTAAAAAGATGTAGTGGGAAAGGAAGAGTTGGAAATGTTAATTGCATTCTAGATAGATCTTGTAAATAGCTCCAACTGAATTCAGTGAATCTTATTCTCAAAAGTAGTTGCAGGATTACTTTTAGAGTCAAAGGAAGTTCAAACAAGTTAGGAAAATGGATATTGATATTCCTATTTGCAATATCACATTCTGCAACCTGTAGATCTCACAACTTCTCCAGCTTGATGCAAATGCTCAGAGATCCTTTGACCTTCTGTTTATTTGAAAACAGATTTCCCAGTGAAATGGAAAACCATTTGGAAAATGATAGGTTCCAACCGAACTTACAGTTTGGCATGGCAATCTGTAAAATAGCCAGCAAACACTGAGCCAAGTGTTCAGGAATAGTCAGAACTACTCTTTGGATAATGTTTATCGTTTCAATTAGAAACAATTGCCTTATAACGTGCTATTTCTATCACATAATTAATTGTAATGGTTTAAAGAAATGACTGCAGTTGCTATAAAAAAAAAATCCTTATTCTAGAGTCACCCACCCTTTTCAGCATTATTAATTAGTTTCTTTTGATAAATATAATCCATAGTTCCTTAGTGAACATTTCAAGATAAAGTGGCTCTGGAACTGAGTTTATATGATTATTTTTACAACATCTCAACAATGGAAAAAGCAAAAAAAAAAAGATTAACGGATTATTCAACTTGGTATAATAATAAACAAGTTAAAAAGGTTTATGTTAACGCAAGATTAATCAAGGCTGTATTATTTCTTGCTTGTCAAATGAAGTCATGTTACATTAGGTGATGTCTTACTTCTTTCTTAAGACATTGAAGATCTGTGAATGTCTAACATTTTGGTTAAATCTGGTAACATTACACTGTAAAGTGAAGTCAAACATTCCTTCCTATCTATATCTACCCATCTACCCTCTATTTATCTATCAATCAATCATCTAAATTTATATGCTACCCATCTTGCTCTGCAAAGCTTCCTTAGGCCTTTAAATATTTTTTAATTATGCAATCCATAGGAATGTGATGCACTACTTACATATTTAAACTTTGCCAAATGATAGTTTTGATGGGAGGACAATTACTCTTTTTTCACACATATTTTTTTCTTTCCTCATTTGTGGTATGGGGGGAGGTTTAAATTTCACACGTCTTGAAGCAGTTATACAACACAGGATTACCTTTTATTGCCAAATGCTTTTGGAAATGTTCCATTTAATAATTTTTGCTGTGTATTTTTAGCTAATTCTGCCAGAGAGTGATGTTTAAAACTGATAGTCTGAGATAAAGCCAAATACTGGTTACTTGCTGGTTGTCTTTTTTTGTGTGTGGTGACAGATGCATGTGTTTCATTTTGAGTTATCTAAAACATAATGTTCACTGATTTCAAACAGTAATGAAATATGAAGCATTTGGGAATCCTATCTTGTTTTTCAAGGAAGCTTAATTTTCTTATTTACATTCTAAGGTTTTTTTCCCCATGGGAACTGAATGATCTCTTATTATCTTTGAATCTTTTTTGTTCTTTAAATGTCTAATTAAGTTGCCTGATTATTTCCTAAAGTTTTACTTTTAAATTGATTATGGGCCATCGATTTGACCTTCACTCTTAGCAATATACCCTTTCAGGTCTTATTCAATAGTGCATTGATTAACACTGCAAGTGAGCCCATCTATCTTGCTGTTGGTTGCCTTCTTTCCGTTCCTTCCACCTTTCCCAGCATTACAACTTTCTCCAAAAAGCTTGATCTTTGCATAATGTGTCTGAAGAAGGATATCTTGAGACGGTCAAGACTCCAGGCTGATTTGTTCAATGGTCCATTTGTTTGTTTCCTTGGCTATTTCCGTGGTGTCCTCAGAAATCTCCCATACCAACATTCTAAAGCGTCAGTACCATTTCTATTCCTGCATCTTTAAGTCCAACTTTTCCTTCATAGAGCATCACAGGGAGTACATTGCTTGCACCGTTATGATCTTTGTAGACACATCACAGCATCTATATATCTTTTTCAAAGCCCTTCCGTAGGAAATGTAGAGCTATCATATATGGAGTGCATAATATAGAGATAACTTTCTTTTTCTCTTGCTGCATTCACTAAATTCCTTGAAATTGACAAGATTATTCAGGTCTTTGATCAAAATTCTGTTTTTAAATCTGTATTCTGCAAGTCTTTCTGATGCTCTGGGGTTATTGATGAGAGTTTAGTTTGCCTTTTGCTTTCTCCCATTACTATTAAGATTGTAGGCATTTTAGGATTGGATAGCACATCTTACAGATTGAGATACATGTGCTATAAACAACCAGAAGTATGTAATCCAAATGATAGCTTTCATTTACTGTAGGTTTCCAAGAATCTGGAATTAAATTGAAGTAACCTTGGGTTTTTTCAAAGGAGGTAAATACATTTGCTTTGATCATTTGTTCCATATCTGTCTACACTTTTTTTCAGACTACATATATCAGTGAAATAAAAGGTTCTCTGTTGTGTGTCATTCTCTACCAATTTCTGGGAATTTATCTTACATTATCTTGCTAGCTGTTCAGGGCCTATGTGGGCCACGGACTGGACACAACTGATGTAGAGAGACTAATTATATCCTAATTGTAAGGAAATATCTGTCTATCAGTCTATTGATCAATCTATCATCTCTTTCTCTCTCTAGATAGAAAGAATACTTCTTTGTGACATTCAGTAAATACCTTGGTTTGTTATATTCAACTCCTTGGACACATTACAATTATGACCTTATGGATTATGCTTGCCATATTGATCATCTGTGCAGTTAACTGGTTTGAAATAAATGAACCTTTCTGTCTTTCAGTTTATCAACCATGTTATACCCAACAGGTTAGGAAGATTAACGTAGGACTTCTTACAATAGCTGCTTAATAGGACTGTATTGAGGGCAGAAACTGGAGTTTATAAAGCTAAGATGCAACGACAGAAAGAGTAAATGATTAAGGAGCTATGAAGCCAAAACACTAGCTGTGATTTGACAGAGGATTGATTATGCTTTGCTCCAGCAGCAATGAGCGCCCTTCTCTCATTTCTTTTTCTATCCTCTCTTGAAAAGTATTGCCTGGGGTATTACCCAATGAACGGTCTCACCCCAATGGGATTAGCCCATCCCACCCAAGCCAGCAGAAGAGGCACGTTGCGGATCTTGTTGATCGAGGAACTTTGGCTGATGCAAGCCAGAGAAGAGCTTTTTCTGCTGTGGCTCCCACTCTCTGGAATAACATGCTTTCCGAGGTGAGATTGGCAAACATCCTTTTGACTCTCGGAAAGGATTTGAAGACATGGCTCTGCCAGCAGGCATGGGGCTCCAATGGGAGAGTGACATCCCAATGGTGGTTAATGGATTAGTTGTGACCCACATCCTTCCTGTGTGCACCTGTTCTTTTCCTCTCCAAGTTAATTTTAATCAACTTTTAAATTTCTGATCTCTAAATTTATTATCTTAATGTTTTATATGGTATTTTTATTGAACCCTTGTATTCCACCTAGAGTTGCACTTGGCGAGATAAGTGACTTTAAGTTTAACTTTAAAAAAAAAAGCAGAGCAAATTTAGTTGTTTTTTTCCCAAACAGGTGCTGTTATTAGGTTGCACTGAACAATACCTTATTCAAGATACTGGTAGATGACTTCATGTCTCTTAGTTAATTATTATTGGCTAACTGAAAATAAACTCTAGATATTTAAATGTATCAATATTTAAATTAACATTGTCAATACTAAAACAGACTAAAGTATAATCTTAGCTTTTTGTTCATATTATTCCCACATTCATTCATTCTCTCTCTTTCTCTCTTCTCTCTCTCTCTCTCTCTGTGTGTATATATATATATATATATATATATATATATATATAGAGAGAGAGAGAGAGAGAGAGAGAGAGAGAGAGAGAGAGAGAGAGAGGAGAGAGAGACTTGAGGTAGGTTATGTTAAAAATATTTCAGGGAAAAGAATAAAAGTGAAAGGAATGTCAAAAAGAAATCAAATACAATATCCTGTAGCAATCCAATTTCACTTAAGTTTGAACAAAAAGAATAATTATCCCAAATATGTTTTTTTCTAAAAGATAAATGGACTTTCTTGTTGTTTCCTTTGAAAACATTTTGCTTCTCATTTAAGAAGTGAAATGTTTTTAAAGGAAAAAGAAAAAAGAAAGTCCAGTTGCCTTTTGGAAAAATAACTTTTGGGGCAACCATGACATGGATGATTGAGAATCTCCATTGACAAACAGAATAATTCCAAAGAGCAACATGGGACTAACATTTCAAATTTATACATTACATATTCCTGCTGATTCCACCATAACAAATTTCAAAGTAAAAGTGCTACGTCAACCAAGTATCATTTATTCATTACAGTGGATTACAGTTCCAAACAGATGTGTTTAAACGCTGGAGTTATACATCTGAAAAAATAGTTTTCACAAGTATTATACAATTTGTAGAAAATATTGTTTTTAATACGTACATACAAATTTCACAGAAGCAGCAATGCCAATATGCTCGTATTTAACTGTTCAAATACTCCTTGGTTTGTTTATAATCCTGGCTGTTCTTCCAGCAGGTTAGTTTCATCAAATCTAAGCGTACCTATAAAAATGTTTCAAAAAGTAAAAGTTGGATGATGCATACAAGATGTTTCAGCAGATAGAATTTGCACAATGAAAGCTCTATCTGGATGCATGCAATGACTTAATGAAAGCCACATGCCTTCGTTTATTTTCATTGAAATCACCACATGTCCATAAATCTAATTTGTATCATATCATGGTGGCCACTTTCACAATTACGATCACAATGAAGACATTATGAGAAAACTGGAGATTAAGAGGTACCCAACATTGCATCAAATCGAGTGGGTGAAACAAAGTATAAAAACTGGAAAAATGGGGGGGGGTTCCCACTCAAATCACTTATAGATGGCAAAATTTTATGCTCTGGGTTCAGTGCTAATAAGCAGTGTTTCTTCTTCCTAACAAGAGACAGTATTAGATGTTTACTTATACATTCTAAAATAGAAATCATTTTATAATTCATAGCAATTACTATGAATCAAAGCTCAAGGCACTTCTTACCTAAAGAATGGATTCTTTAAATCAAGCACATTGCCTGATTTAAAGCCTGTCTCATCCACTATGGCAACAATCTGGATGTCATAACTTTGCCTGCATCATAAATAGGAAATACAGTTTTAATGTAAGCAATTAGATATTGTATAATGTAAGCAACTGGATAATGTAAGCAATTGGATATGTATCAATCCAATAAGTGGGTTGATACTCTGGTTTTGATCATTTGACCCTGAAATGAAATTACTGTTTTGTGATATTTTGTACACGTTCTCCAGAACTTTTTCTCATAAAAATGTATTAGCAGTACTGAATTTGGGGGTGGGAACTTTCCAATAAAGATACAAAAGAAACATTTGGGTTCTGTCATGGCTTTATGTGATTACAAAAACAAAAAGACTGAATTTAGGAATTTAATGTAGCTGTGAGGGCTCCTTGGTGCTCTCTGGGCTTGTTTTCTTATAGATGTTTCATTACCCAACCTAGGTAACCTAGGTAACATCATCAGTGAGAGCAAACCCCACTCCTTACTAGCACTGATAATGTTACCTAGTTTGGGTAATGAAACGTCTGCAAGAAAACAAGCCAGCCCAGAGAGCACCAAGGAGCCCTCATTTCAATCCTGAGCTACAAATATTATCTTTCATTGGTAATGTATTTGTCTCCATAGCACGTATTTTTGAGACACTTCACAAGCAAATTTTTGAAGAATGAGCTCATGCGTCATTAGTGCATAACATTACCAGTACTGTAAATAATGTTGAGATAAAATTGAACTATTATAAATAAGTCCCTTTGGTAGAAGTAGTCCTTGAGCTACAACTGTTTATTTAACTACAGTCAAAAGTTATGGCAGCTTCAAAAAAAGTGACTTATGACCCATCCTCAAAGTTATGACAGGAAAACAGAATACCACAGCGGATACAGAAAGCCTACACACCCCTGTCAAAAAACCAAGTGTTTGAGATGTAAAAAAAAAATAAGACCAAGATAAATCACTTCAGAATTTTTCTACCTTTCATATAACATATAAACTATACAATTCAATTGAAAAAACATGCTAATCTTTCAGGATGAAAAAACTAAAAAAACTTACAATAACGCTGGTTCATTGGGAATGGTTATGTCTTCCATGGCAGCCATTTTGTGAATGGGGAAGCCCTTCAGGCAACTATTGGCAAGAGCACTCATAGATGTCTTCAGATGTGCCCACCAGCCCGCAAAAGCTGAAGATTCTGGACATCCATAACGACTAACTTCTAGTCTACTGTATTAATATGCACGCGCTGGTTCTTATTTATATCTCTCTTTTTTTTTGCAGGATCTGTTAACTTTTTTCCCCTAGCTAAACACATCTGCTGCTACATCAGATTGCCTAAAATACACCTCTATCGACTCCACCGGTGTTAAAAGTAACAGGAAACAACTAATGTTATTCCACTAAAAATAATTATTCCACTAGACCAGGGGTGTCCAACCTTGGCAACTTTAAGACTTGTGGACTTCAACTCCCAGAATTCCTCAGCCAGCAAAGCTAACTGAAGTCCACAAGTCTTAAAGTTGCCAAGGTTGGACACCCCTGCACTAGACATTAGGTAAGAGAACTGGAGAGAATTAATCTTTCGTACAACCATGAAAGAAATTTACATACCGTTTATTTGCTACAAATAAGACTTCCCCTGAAAGTGTCTCCCCTTCTTTGGCAAAGAGAGGAGTTTGAAAAAGGCAGCGAACTTGATACCAATGGGTCAGAGGCTCTGTTGGAGCAGTAGAGAGCCAAACTGTTACCCTTAAAATGGGAAATCAATGGGAAGAAATGGAAATTAAGGTTGCTGTATTTTCTGAATGTTCAAAAAAAAAAAAAGATAATAGCACAGTTCCTATGTTATTATTTTGAGAACAGATGGAACTTCAGCTTAATAGAGTTATAGTTCCCAGAAGAATGCTTTTGTGCTTTAAATATATGCTCTAATAATATATTCTAAAACGGAGGTTTCCAACCTTGTTAACTTTAAGCCTGGTGGGGAATGCTGGGAGTTGAAGTCCACCAGGTTTAAAGTTGCCAAGGTTGGAGACCCCTGCTCTAAAACAGCATTCCCCAACCTTTTGGGGCACCAGGGACCAGTTCCATGGAGAAAGGTTTTTCCACAGACCAGAGGGGGCATAGTTTTGCATGCTGCCTATGTCGGCAGATCAGAGGGGGCGTGGTTTTGCATGCTGCCACTGATAGGGCTTCACTTGTTTGTGCGGCCCAGTTTCTGGCATGCCAATGCTGGTCTATGGACCTGGCTTGAGGACCCCTGCTCTAAAATGACAAAATAGACTTCAAGTCTGGTAACACATTTAAGGCTAATCAGTTTCACTGGGGTATAAGCTTCTGATGATGGGAGCATTTCCTTACAAAAGCATATGTGGCTGTAACATTGGTCAATCTTGAAGGTACAACAAGGTACAAAACAGAAATAGAAAACAAGTCTATTTTATTGCCATGGGTTTTGGATTCTTTCCTTTCCTCCCATCTGTCTTGTAAAGTGTTAATTTCTGGATGACATCCTACATCCACTCAGGATGTGATTTATTTTTGATTCACTACATTCTCTAAAATAGCCTCAATTTAGTATTTGTTTTTGATTTGGTCAACTCAATCAATGTTGGAAAGAAGGGAAAAATACATACAGTGAGCCAACAAATGCCACATCAAACCAAAACGCCAAGCCATGAATTAATCCAGATTGCATCATTTGAAACACAAAAGGGATTTCCACTCTGCAGAAGGAAATAAGAAAAGATTAACAACACAATTAGAAAACCGCAATTAAATATATGAAAGTGTCACAAGTGAAGATCGGCATCCTTAAAACATTTGATTAGGAATCAAATTAAATTGATTTTCATCCCAGGAATTGTATCAAAAATAATAGCTTTTCTGGATGAAATATTTACTGAGCATATTTACTAAATTTAGCACCATGCAATCCTTAAAAAAAGGACTGGGGTCCAAAGGCAAAGAAAATTAATTTAGTTCAATTGTGGTGATCAACACTCAAGACAAAATTCCTAGGTTCATTTGTACTCTCATTACAAGGCCAAATTCTGTGTTTCAAGAACACATTTTAGAAGCAACATCAGAATGCAAGGAGTGGCTATAACAACTTTTTTTATCCAATTATCTAAGACCTGCCTAAATTGGATGGCATACAATAAAATGCCAATGCACACGGGTTGGGTCACTTTATCTTCCACTCTAAATAACCATCATGCTATGGTTATTTTAGTAGAACACTTTTTTTTCTTCCGTTCAATTGTGTCCAATTCTTGCAGACTACTTGGATGAGTCACTGCAGTTTTCTTGGCATGGTTTTTCAGCAGTGATTTGCCATTGCCTCCTTCTTAGAGCTTAGAGAAAGTGACTGGCTTAAGGTCACCCAGCTGGCTTTGTATCTAAGGCAGGATTGGAACTTAGGGTCTCCCGGTTTTTAGCCTGATGCTTTAACCAGACTGGCTTTTTAGAGCACATTACTCTAGGATAAGAAAGAACTACATATTTTGAGTGTATCCTTACAGTGACTAGCTTGCTAATAAAGTGAAAACTATGCCAACAAATAGTGGTTTAAAATGGAATATTGTGAAATGGGAGAATAGACTCTCACCTGTGCAAATCTTCCTCTTCTGCTTCAAGAAAACTGACAGTGTATTTCACAGTCCGGGCCATCAAAATTCTAATGTCAAATGTGTCCTGCAAATAAAAATGGAAAAGAAAGAACACATATTATGATCTAGAGTAAGGTTGGCAACTAGGTCTGACAAATTCCATATGAAATCCCAAATATTAAATATAAAAATAAATGTGTTGAAATCTTGGGAAATCATTTCAATATTTTCACGTGATTTTTCATAAGATTTTAAAGATAGAATCTCAAAGTTTTATGAGATATTTGTATTTTCATGTGAGATTTTTACATTCTCTAATGGGACTGGGCAACATCTTAGTGGGTGTGCAAAACAGAAACTGGTGGTAAGCTTAAGAATTCCTTCCTTGTATATATCACCAAACCAACACCAAGCCAAGCCAAAATAAATGTTAAGTCTCCTTCAAGTCAAATTCAGTTCCTGTTTTCTTCTTTGGCAAGTCCATTCTGTTTTCTTAGTAGCATGGAAGTGATTTATTACTGCCAATTTCTAAGATTATTTGTTTTACAATCCAGTCTAGCCTACAGCTCTGATATTTCCTACAAATCGCTCATCTCGGTAATAACCCATGCAGGTAATTATCAGCACATAAAACTTTTGGGGCCAGTCAAAGTAATCTTGAGGTGTAAAAGACACAAACACTATTTATTATTATATAATAGAAATGGGCACATTGTAAAGAAACAAATAGCAGCTCCAGAGCTCCAGACAGTCTTACATAATTCCACTTGATTTTTTTCCCGTTTTTGGAAAAAATATAGTGAATAAAGAATATACATTTTCATAAATTAAACCTGCTATGCCTTTCACTTAAAAATCATTTTCATAAACATGTTCTACATATAAACTCTTCCTATCCAAATAAAATCCTCTGAATTCATTTCAACAATAAATGATAGACATCTCATTATTTTGGATCAGATCATCATAAATTACAACTTTTAAAAAATGAGCAATATTTCTCATTGATGAATATTTTCAAGCAATCAAGTAACACGTATATTCCCACTACTGTCTGGACCTGTAACCAAAAAAAAAAAAAAATCAAGAAAGAGGCAAAGGAGACTTAGCAATATGGTTAGAAGATTTTGGAGTTCTGTTGTTTATAATTTCCATACTTATTTTCTCTTTTTTATTAAAAAATTCCATGTTACATATTGATCCTTTAATGTTGCTTTATATATATTCTTCAGTTTAGCATGTAAGTGAATCAATTTAAAAATGAGTGCTTCTGATGCCATTTTACACATATTTTAGAAAGAAATGGCTGTGCTCTGCTTCAAAACATATTTATACACCCAGAAATGGATGCTAAGTATCAGCTTAAACATTTTCACTAAGGGAGAGAGATGAAATAATTTTTCTCTTGTTGCCACTGGAAAATCTGTTTGGAAGTACAATGATTTCAACTAGAAAAATAGTAATGAAATTAACTAAGCAACTATTCATGGGATACCATTTTTTTCTTCTTAGTTTGGATATTTTGGATTCAAAATACTGACAGTCGTCGGGTTACGATAGTAAGTGGGACCGGAATTTCCATTGTTAAGCAACACATTTGCAAAACAGGAGGTCATGGGACTGCATCACTTAGGAATGGCACTCCTGGCACTCCTTTTCCATCGTTAAGCAAGGATTGTGGGTCATTAAGCAAGGATCTCCCTTCAATTTCCTGCAAGCTTCCAATAGGCAAAGTCAAAGGCAAGGCTGGAAGGAAGTCTTAAGTCCTAGTTGGCTTACAAGGAGGCCATCAGGCAGGTAGGTCAGGTGGGAGAACGTGTATAAGAGTTATGGTGGGGAATGGCCAGGAATGATGCAGGCATGCATGTGTGCTATGAGGTATGAGACCACTAAGGTCTCATACTCCGTAGCCAGGCTCTTCAGGAAAAGTTTGCAGGGATGTGAGTATCTTACCAAAGAGACTTGCAAACTTTCCTGCCAGTTTCCCCATTGACTTTGCTTGTGGGAAGCTGGCAGGAAGGATTGCAAATGGTGATCCCATGAAACGGGATCCTGCAACTGTCGTGATGACTGCAAGCCACTTGCAAATCACCCATGACCATGGGGGAGCCCCCGGGATGACCAGAACTTTGACTCTGAGGACTGATCATAAGTACAGGTAGTCCTCGATTTACGACCACAATTGAGCCCAAAGTTTATGCTGCTGAATGAGAAGTTTGTTAAGTGAGTTTTGACCCATTTTACGCTTTTTCTTGCTAGTAACACAATGGTTGACTGAATCTGGATTCCCCATTAACTTGGTTTGTCAGGCCGCAAAAGGGGATCACATGACTCCCTGGGGACACCGCAACAGTCATAAATATAAGCCAGTTATCAAGTGTCTGAATGCAAATCATGTGACCATGAGGATGCTGCAATGGTCATAACTGAAAAATGGTCATACGCCATTTTTTTTCAGTGCAGTTGTAAGTTTGAATGGTCACTAAATGAACTGTTGTAAGTCGGGGACTACCTGTACCACCTGTTCAACATCCTTGTGACTTCAAACAGTTGTTGACCAAGTGTTTGTTAAATGAGGACTACTTCTATATAAAAAAAGGAAAAAAAGTATGAAGAGTTAAAGAGAGAAGGTAGGTTGATTTTAATCATAATGAAGGCTTCAGGATACTATAGGCTAATTTTAATAAGCTGTAAAAGAGCAAAATGTGGCTTGAGAAGAACCTATGCTAAGATGAGGACAATCAATCAGTGAGAACTTTGAAAAACTGAACATGTCCTTTTGTCCTTTCCTTTTGGAAGGACATATTCTGAGAAATCTCAAAAGCTCCCAGATTGGAAAAAAATGTCTGCCTTTGAAGTATAATGTAAAAGAAAGACAAAGCATTTTTTTAAAAAAAGAAATAAAAATAGCAGTTAACTTACTACAATGGGCTGTCTGAAGTACTCATCTACAGCTGCATTACGGAGACTGGAGAGATTTACCCCATAAAAACATTGCTGATACCTGGAAGGAAGAATGTATTTGTTTTGCTTTTTACATTAAATTCCACGAAAAATGTCTTACGGATCTCATATAACAACATTAGATTCATACATTGTTAAAAAACAATATATATCTCTCTATCTCTCTCAGCATGAAGACTGCCCAAAGCATTTTTTAATTGTAAAAATGTTTGTTCTGACTGTGTGTTTTTTTATTACTAACTGCTTAAGTAATTAACTCTGTAAAAAAAAGTCCAGAACCTTAAGCAATTTGGTTGAACTTTGAAAGAATTAATGGTCACCATTCAGCTACAACATTAATTGTGTTACTTATGTGCTAACACTCTCCTTAAACCTTGGGCTGATAGGCAGAAGCCCAAGCTGGCTTTTACAACCTCCTCATGCATGGAATCTGGATATGGATTTCATAGGTGCTTTTTACAGAGGAAAATCATATTTTTAAATGCAAAAGAGATGGGAGGTCTCTAAGTAAGAAAGCAGAAAAATAACTTAGCGAGGATACTCTGGCCCTTGGAATGGATTTTATGCACCAACCAAGGGAGAAACTACAACTAGCCAAGAGAAAAATCCAGGCTTGAACCAAATCAAATGCTCCTATATTAGGACCATATGTACGAACGAAGTTGAAAAGGAATGGGCCAAAAAGATTATAGCAGACTTATCAGTCAAAGACAGCAAGCACCTGGACATAATGGAAATGTTCAATTTTTGAACAAAAGTTGTGCTCCACATGGATCTCAATTAAAAAAATATTTGTGGTGATAGCGTTGATGCTGAAGTCTTGGGCTCACACAAAGAATTGCTTCACAGGATTTTTAATCCTGGTCTGAGGCCAAAAGAAGTAATTATAGATTTGTGACTGATGCCACTCTGATCTTTGCTATCCAATATGCGTTATTTTCACGACTAGAACTCTATATATTGTATAATTAAATAGCACACTGATTTGAAACTAGATATCTATAATACAGCATTCTACTATCTCAGGCCTTTTAATTTAGTTAACAAAAGAATGAATGTGCCTCTTATTTCAATTTATAGAATTAAGGTATATGATAAGCAAAAGCAAAGAAAAGTCTTTATTTGTGGCCATGTTGTTGACTTTCTATATGGACAAAAAAAATTTAGAAAAAAAAGATTAAATGGATACCCAGAGCCATAGTTTTGAGGAGTGCCTTACGCAAAGATAAAACTACAAAAGCTAGCACAGATATCCTTTTGGACAAGTGGAACATTTAATAAATAAGAAATATATGAATCTCAACAGCTGTGCCTATATTTATCCAGAATTCAAAAGAACCTGGATCTAGGTGGTGTAAGTGGAGAATATTGCAATGTGATAATGGCATATTAATTCGAACAGCCTTTTCCAATTTGCTTGTCTGCAGGATATGATGAGAATAATGAATAACACACATCTGGAGGATACCAAATTAGGCAAGGTGAATTAAAAACTTCTTCAACTATGGCTCAGCATATTTATGTTGTCAATTTGAGGACCTACCTCTTCTTTTTCAAATTTTTGCTTCACTGAGTTTAGTATCTTTATTGATACGTTGTAATCAACAGAGACTTTATTTATCTTGATTGATACTTTATATCAGCAAACATATGTCATTCTCAGATGCCAAACTTTATTACCATGAAAAGCACAGCTACAAGTACTGGTATTTATGCAGAAGTAGTTTCCAGGGTTGAGTGCAGCAAAATCCAATATTCAAAAGTTCCAAAACCTCATCAAATCAACATCACATACTCAACAATTTTAGAAAGTAACAAGCAGAAAACAATTTTCATTGGAAAAATGACATGTTACTATGAGAGAAAGAAGTACACATTCATTCAAACAAATTAATGTCTGCCAAAAGTATACTTCTCAACACAACGTGAATTACTGCTGTATAAATAATTTTGAATCACACGCTTAGCATTGCACAGTTAAATGGAAAGTAATTTAAGTGCAGTTAGTTCTTCTGTAAGAAACCATGCTTAAGATAAAAATAAAGATCAACTTAGTATTGCAGAGTCAGAGTAACCATACTGTTTTTGGAGATACTTTAACAACGCATTAAGTAAATCAAACTAGTCAGGTAACAGGTAACATAGGAAGCACAGCGCATAAGATGTGCAAGTTGTCTCCGACATAAAAATTACATCTAGGCAGGAAAACAAAGCAGCCAATCGAACTAGTTTGTGTTTACTATCTTAAAAAAATAGAAAGGCCACAACACATTTACTTTTACAAGAGAACTATACAGTTCTATATTTATAGTTCTCTTTCTACTTATAGAACTATAAATAAAGTGGTTAAAACATTCCAAAAGAATATTTGCAGCCAATTTTGAAGGACCAGATGATAATATTAAAGTTAAGCTTTTATATTTATATATTTTAGCCAGAGACTTTAGAGGGATCCTAATAGATAAAGTTAAAATCTTCAAATTGCATTTGGGGTGATAGTACCACTTTCTTACCAAAAATAGGGAAACAGTTTGACATTACTTTCTTCCAGAATGTATTCTGAAATTCCCAATGTAATGCATCTTAAAAACCTGGATTTCCCACGTGATCTCATATGTAAATGTTAATCAAAGACAACCCTTGTTTAGTTTTCTAGATTAGCCAAAATATTTGTAAAACAAATGTTTCACTGTGTGTACAATACAACCTGAGTGGGTCTCAGAGTAAAGAACTGCTACCATTGCAAAAATACAGTGGAAGGTATATTGCTCTCTACTCATCCTCAGAAATTACAAGAGATACTCCAGATGATCAGCCTTCCATCTCTTAATCCTTCCCAAATATTTTAAAATGTATTCAAGATTGATTCAGACTGTTGGCAGATCAATTTAGGCATAATGACACCATGAGTATGGTCATGTCTCTCTATTTCCAAGTACTATGTAGAAATCCAAGAACTGACAGCCAATTCCTTTTTCAGACTTCTGACTGAGCATAGTGAGAACAGCTGGTAACTGGAAATACAAGGCAATGTTGTAATACACTGACATTTTTCAAGCTGCGTTTGCTGAAATGGCATTTCTCCCTTCAAGGTAAATTTAAAAAAAGAGGCCATGGCATATAGGCATATTGTAATTGCAATCCGCAGTGGTAGTGTCATACAATTGGTTGGGGTGGGATTGTGACCATGTCTGTCCTAGATCTGAACTCAAATGGTAAGAGGGAAGTGCCTATATATTTTCCCCAAGTACATATCTCCATTCCATAACCCTGTTCTTAATTTCCCATTTTGTCACCAAGCCTATGTATCTCAAACTGTAAAATATACTCTCTAAACTGGGATATCTGTTTGGCAAGCTCATTACTGTATTCTTACAATTCCAGATAATTACCATTTTTATTTTCCTTCATAGAGTGTAACCATGGGACTGTTACCTATTTTATTATTTTGCAATTTTTAGTTTAGTTTTTTACATTTATATTTAACTATTTAATTATATTTGTAAGAGTCTACATCAGAAGTTACATCTTGTACATTGTAAGTACAATGTAATGAATAGGCATATGTGTGTGTACATGCACAAATAAATTAAATTGCATACACTTGTCTGTGTACATCTGTGATAAATTTAAATTTATGTTTGCAAATGGAAGTGCATAATTATTATAAGTACATTTGTGGAAGCAGTAGGAGAGAGACAACTTAAAAGGAAGTGCAAAGAGAAGATGCTATAAATAATTTTCTCTACGCATCATGAATTATCATGGGGTCCTTAATTACATCTTTTTAATGAGCTGTTAAATGACTCCTGAAGTAAACAAGTGCCTAACAAAATCCATCTTAAAATGCACTGCAGACATCTGTCTGTGTATTAATAAAAAGAACACCAAATAATTAAGGAGAATTTAGAAAGTCTTGTTGAGATTCCCAGTTTGGAATAAATTATCTTGCAGGTGTTTCGGTAGTTCTTTCTATAAATATTGTGTGTAATTGTATATGATTGGCTTTGTATGCAGACATTCATTTCCATTGAAACAGCAAGATTTCGAAAGCAGAACAGAGAAAAAAAATATTGTGTTCATATTGTTGTGTTATCAAAGGACTATATCATTTTAAAACTTGCTGCAAGACTAGTCACTTAGCAATAATATACAATCACATGGAAACTTGTGATAATTCACAGTACTAATAGCGAAGAGGGGAATGTTTGCTTTTCAATGAAGGAAAGCAAGAAACACAAAAGAAAGATCTGTATTCCAGAGTAGGTTCACATGGATGCATTGATACAGCCTGTCTTGACCTTGTAAATTCAAGAAGAACATTGTGGAGGATTCTGCAAAATGCCTTCCTCCTTTCCCTCAGCTGGAATCCATAATAACATTTCATAATGCTCAGCTGTGTGGACTCAGTTGGCTGCTGTTCTTCAAGTCCATGGTCCTAAGCATACTACATTCAGATGGCCCACATGGTAACTGCATATACTGCCTAAGGAGTTCTTACATTCCAGAACCATCTTCATGAAGTACAGAGGGTCATCTCGACCATAAACAAATTTTTGTTTTTGTAAACCCTCTTTGAACAGTATCTCATAAAAGGGCATGTTATGAGGGTAGAGGGTCTCAAGATTAGTTACTGCCATTTCAGGCAAAGCCACTGTAGGTCAACAGCACTGATCAATGTCTTGAGTTAGTGATCCAGGTGGTTTTCATGCCTAATGAAGGCCTACTGTTCACAGCCCCCTGGCTTCTAGATCAGCACCTTCTCCATTATATTAAACTGGTACACTGATAAAACTTACAGGGTTCTGGATTTTATAACCTATGATACATTCTTTCCAGGTGTCATGCTCTGCGTTCTCTTGTGGCGATCTGTAATACATAGCATTCTTGGTGCTCTCTGAGCTTGGTTGTTTGCTTGCAGATGTAAACTCTAAACTGTATCACAATATTCTGAAACATGCAAAACTGTATGAAATGAATGAGTTATTCTCAGTAAAGTTGACTTCTGAACAAAGTAAATATTTCTAGGTTATAGGAGCTATAAATATCCACTGACATTTTCCTTAAATGCAGAAGCATGTAGGATATTGTCTTCAGAATAAAGAATGTTTTGCAAAAGCAACTTACCGTATTTCCCCATGTATAAGCCACCCCTTTTTTTCAAAATTTTCAAGCCCAAAAAGTAGGGGGGTGGCATATACAAAGCAGGTACACTTTTTATACGTGAAAAATGCATAAAATAATAAAGTAGGAATAAACTGGTTTTCCAGCAGTATGCTATACTTTTTTGTAAAAATTGTACGTGATGATACGATTACGAGTGCGAGTACGCGATAGAAATGCATACGCTAGGCATCGGCCTGAATGCTTCGTTCCTACTCTCGTTCCGATGCGTAGATTGCTAGCGTCGCCCGCACCGCTTTCGGCATCATGACCGAAGTTGTAGATCTAGACGTCGAATTTTGTTTCTTTGTAAATTTTCTTTCTTCATAACTTGTTTCTCTAATAAAATATTTTTTTCAAAACTTCACAGTCCAAAAATTGGGGGGGTGGCTTATACAAAGGGGGTGCTTATACATGGGGAAATACGGTATATAGTGATTAAAATGGGAAAGAAATTGACAGAAAGAAATGGGGGAGAAAACAGACATAAGCAATCAAGCAGACAAGTTGGTGAACAGCCTATCTAATAAACAGCTACTTAACCAGGTGGACAGAAATCTGTAAAGAAACACTTTAAATCAAAAGTAGTCCATCTTAATTAACTCATTACAACTGAGGGTGGAAAATTCTTCTGACAGTTTCCAAGATTCTGTATTTAGCCCAAGCTAGATGCCCTATGAAAGAGCAGCCAGCAACTAACAAAGGTTATTAAAAGGCATAAGATTTTGTTAATTACACCTCATTTCATCACATGAGGTTAACCCCTGTCTTTCAAACTTGGCAACTTTAAAATGTGTGGATTTCAACTCTGGCCATACTGGTAGGCGAGTTGGGGGAATCCAACTCTACGCCTTTCAAATTTGCCAAGACTGAAAAACAATGGGTTAAACCAGAATGCCCCAATGTTTCCCACTTTGCAGATCAGCAAGGGGGAATGGAGGGTTCGCGCAAGTGAGCGTGCGCAGCTCCATTTGCACAAACAGCATGCATGAGTGCCTACTGCTCATTTCCAAAGCATGTGATTAGATTATAAATTCTACAAATTATAGATTATAAATTATCTTACTTGTTCTTGATTTATGGCTGACACAATATTACTATTTTAGTAGCATTATTACCATGGCCTGTTCTCGCTTTTTCTCATACTTTTTATTTGTTTGATTTTTGTACTTTGACTCAATCAATAATATATTAACCTTGACTTAATACTGCCACTAAATGCTATCCTTATTACCCTCTAGCTCTTTGCTTTGAGCACCATATTATGTTATGTTATTACTATCAGTTTGTTTGCAAGTGATACTCTCACAACATACAATGCTTTCCTAAGAATTTATTGCCTGTAACTAAGAAGGCATCAAATAGAGAGTAGCAATGTGACCCAGGCATCAGTTTACTAAGTCATTGCATGATATTGTAATTAGAGTTCAAATAATATGACTGTAACTTCTCACAGTCTCTAAAACAAGTTTGTAGGGATATATAAATAAATACAACAATAGCCCTAAGAATCAATTGCAGACCAAAAAGTAAGTATTTTGCAGTTACTTTAGCTGCTTATGGTTTCAAGAAGCCATTTCATTTGAAAATTCCAATTAAATTGCTAAGCAAAACACTTTTTTGTGTGAAAAAAGTGAAACAATTATTACCAAAAATTGGCTCTGGAGTAGTGTTCCATGTAGAGTTGTTCATCGGAAAAAGGAGCCAAATGAATGTCACTAAATGTTGGAAACATCATTCCTGGTGAACAAAAGATAATATACAGTAGCAAAGTTCAAACCTTCTATGTAGTCCTTAAAAATTTAGTGGAAATATCCAAGAGGCATTATTTACTATCCATTCCATACATTTTTTTTGTAAATTAACAATAGATATTAAATTTTGCTTTAATTCTTAGTAACATTTTAGTAAATCTATTGACAACAAGAGAACACTTAAGATGATAATGCTAACTTACTGCCACAAACTAATACAGCATTCAAATTTTTAACATATTAACAATTAGATATTTAAATAAAATCCTTAAATTAAAAGCAAGCATGTATTCCAGTTCACCCACCACTATTGGAAAGATTCAAAATATAACTTATAATAAATAATTATTACTAATCTACCAGCAACTTTATCAGGAATTTATTATAGATAATGTCAGAGATTGTCAGTATTAAAAAGTAGAATATTAAGGAATATCAAATGACCACAAAGCATTTTACAAATCTTATGGCCTTTCAATGCAACGTACCACTGAATTATGACATTATACATTTATATTGCCTATTAGTCATCCTTCACTTAAATAAAAGCTTAACTCAACATTTGGGAATGACTAGATGAAAGCATTTTAATAGGTAAATTGTTTAATAGCTTAACAATATAGAGAACTAGCACGTGGAGGAGAGATAGGACATTTAAAAGACAGCACATATTTTAAATTAAGGACTGTTAGCTAGGAAGACAATTGATTCATTTTTGTAGCTTGATGGGCAAAGTATTTTAATGCTACTTTCAAAAAGGTATTGATTATACACTAAAATTCTAAAGCTCTTTAGTCTGAAGCAAATCACTGAACTCAGTTTTATTCAGAGGAAGTTGTTTCAGTTTAATAATATTACAATATAAAAGCAACTCTTAGGGAGGAAGGAATCCACGTATTCTCTAAAATGGTGCTTTATTGATAAAGCTTGCCTGTATTACACAAGTTTTAAATAGAATTTTAAATCATTTTTTCCTCTACTTCCTGCTGATCTATATTTTGGTGCTACCAGGGCAGAAAGAGATTGGTAGATCTCCTTTGTTGACTTGCGTTAAGATTTTAACCTAGTCTGGGAACCAAGGTATCTTGGGATCTGGACCTAAAACTGGGGACAAGGCTACTGGGTAAGATAGAATCATTTAATCTATTGGCTGCATGAAGATAACTTTGAGGAAAAGAAGCCATTAATATGTAATACCGAAAGTGTGCCAAAAGGAAACAAGCGATCTCTCTTACTAGTGGCTATATTTCGTAAACATGCTTCTGCCTGTGAGATGCAAATCCTCAGAATCTGCAAACATATAGACTCACCATTGGACTTCAGCCATTTTTTGGAATGAAGGTAACTTTCCAGCATCCTTTCATTGAATAGCATATAACCCATTGGCTCAGAAACTATAACATCTACACTTTCAGGTAGGGTGATTTCCTCAATTTTTCCTGAGAGAACACTGATCTTATCAGCCACATTGTTACTCTGGACTAAAATCTGTAAAGTAATGAAGTAGTAGAAATAAATATATGTATTAGCTGTGTTGATTCAGAGATAAGTTAATAAAATATCCATTTGATGGATTAATGGAATTCTACCCAGCTGTCTTCACTTATCTTTTTTATGGAATTTGTTTTTCCAAAAAATGATATAAATAATTCATCGTGTTTTGGCATTCCGTACTATACACTCAGTTTGTTAAGTAAATTGGAATCGAAGTTAAATTAATTAAGATACTTATTATCAATTTTATGTAGCTACCCATCTTATTGACATGATTCTGGGCAGCGTATAATAAAATGAACAATTAAAATAAATCTTAAACATTAAAACAATTAATATACAATATAAATAACATAGGAGAAGGCAACACAATCTCATATACAATATAAATAGGAATAAGTTTTCACTGAATGAAAGATATAATCACCTCGGCTTTATTTTTATTTGTGTCTATTAACCTTCATGTTCCATCTTTTTAATAAATCTGCAGAATGCCAATATGATTCAGTTATAAATCCTGAATCTCTTTCCTTTATCTAATCACAGTAGTTGGAAGAAAACTAAGCTATTATATTAAAAAAATTCTTGCCTTCTGTTGCTGCAGTGTAAATTTATGGAAATATTTTATCTCTTTCCTAAGTAGTTCTCAGAAGCTGTATTGTAATAAGAAATTATTTTACTGCCAAAGTTTTATATTGAAAGCATTTCGTGCAACAAGTTAATGAACCATGAATATGGCAGTTAGGATTAAAAATGAAAAGACAGTTTATTCAATAGATCCTAATAAAGTTATCTGCATATTTTATTAATTATAACTCTAAAGGGTGAAAGTAGATAATTTTATCCAAACCTTTACAACCATGGCTCTTAGCTTCTCAGAAATGCTATACATTAACCCAACAAACAAGTAATATATAGTTGCTGTGATAATATGTTTATGAATCCACATGAAATGAATCATCCCTGCAAAAAGAGTACTATATAATTTCTAAAGATGATTTAATGATATTCTGCACAATATTGTAATACAGATACTAGCAACAGTAAATACCAAGAACTTAGTGGTGATGTTCCCCAATTCCTCTTTTCTGTTTCAGCTTTCCAAATCTTTTCAAAATACAGCCATTATCAGCACATTGAAAAATGCTCTCTATAATTTGAGGCAAACCCTAAACTACTATTTTGGATTAAGGTGGGTTATAGAGCATGATTAAAATGCAATTACAAGGAATTAAAGCAGACCAAAAGTTGAGTAGAACAGATGAATCAGTGATCTCACTAATACAGTGAATTCAGGTATCTCCTTGCAGTAATATTAAATTACTGTACCTATTCCTGCTTTAATCTCTGGAACAGAAAGGGAAAAGACTGTGTTTGGCAAATTGCAAGCTACATGTTTTTTGGCTCTCTGTATATCCCTACTAAATTGTACTATCCTGATGATTTCTCACAGTCCATTAAGTAGCAGTCTGTCTGGTTTTTAAGATCATGTTGTGAAAAGACATCGGGACAATTCCCGAACAGGACTGAAGTCCTGGGGGCATTAGGAGGACATTTAAATAGAGAAAGCCCTTCTTTTTCTAAGATGGCAACATATGAAGAAGCCCTAAAATATTCCCATTATGCATATCTTTCAGCATTCTTTTTCACTTCTCAATCCCAGGCTACAGCTATATCATTTAGAAATAAATTTCTTGTCTTAAATTCAAACCACATTTCTGGTTTTATAAGTGAAGACAAGAACATTGGAATGAATGGTTTAAAAGCATGCATGTCCATAAAATTCATTAAAGAAAAGATTAAAAGATTGCTTTGAATTAAAACACACACACACACACACACACCTGTTCAAATCCAAATTTAAAGAAACTAATCTTAAAATAGTCTAATTGGTTGAAAACATAATTTAAAAAATAACCTCAGAGTTAAAGTGAGCAGAATAGTGCAAAGCAAGACATTAGATTAGTTTCAGGCTTTTATAAAGTGTGGCAGATTTTTTTTTCCTATAATAGATCAAGTTATTAAATAAATAAAAATCTCTGTTTCTACTTAAGAAAATAAAAATAGCCTAATATCCAGAATGCACAAGTCTTACAATTTTTAACACCCCAGCTATTCTCCAAAGTCAGAAATTTTAACTGACACATGTTCATAGTTCTATAGATCTTAATCTTATTGTGAATTCGTGATGCCCCAAACTCTGAGCTGACTCCATTTTGTTTTGTAATTCTTTTCACATTAATTTAGTAGGGCAGCAATATGTGAGGTCAAACTGAATTATCAGTCGGCAGAGTTATGTATTTATTTAAAACATCTATACGAACACCTGCTTTATAGCAAACTCTGGACAGCTCCCAGTAAGAATTAAAGCAACACAAAACCATATAAAAATTATTAAAAACATAACCATTAAAAACAAAAACCTGGTGTCCAATCAAGCTTCTGACATACAGTCATCTCATCCTATCCCAGCACTTGGAGTTGAAGCCAAGTCTTCAGTGCTTTTCAGAAGGCTAGAGATCTGCTGAACTTCAGGGGGGGAAGAATGCTCCATAGGCCAGGAGCTGCCGTGGAGAATCTATGCTTCCTAGGTCCCATAAAGTTGCAATGTTTAAGGGAAGGAACTAGGAGAGTGTGCCACCTATCTAACCTGATAGGACAGATAGGTGTCCTTAGAGAAAGGTGGTTCTGCAGGTAACCTGTCCCCGAATCATATAGCTTTAAAGGTGATAACCAGAACCTTGAATTGCACCCCAAAGGAAATGAGAATCCGGCTTCTGCCACAGAGTGTTACTTGGGAAACCTAAAGGCACCCATCATTACATGTGCCAAAACATTCTGGACCTGCTGACACTTGCAGGTGGTCTTCAAAGGCAATCCCATATTAAAAAGCTCGGCTATCAATCTTTGGTGCTGATTTTTCAAAACATGCATCAGACTTCAAAGGTAAAGCAATTCATCCCAAAGCCTTGTGTACAAGACAGCTGATAAAGACAACATCTGACTGATCTTTTGTAATGTCTAATCACGATTCCTCCAGTGTGACATACAGTATGTCACCTCTACATCATGTTCCTGTCATGCTGGGCTGCAGAAATGGCCTATGGTTTGTAACGCAGAGAAGTCAGATTTGTTCGCAAATTCCAAAGCTCAAAATGCAGTACAAGACACACACATGAGCTATTGCAAAATCTGTAGCGGACAGCAATGTTGGAACTTGGAAGACAAGAAAAAGCAGCAGACATTTCAAAATTTGACAATGATGGTATTTCAAAGCAGGTTCACATCACAGAGTAGCTGAAATTTAAAGCTAGGGAGACTAAAGAGTCTAATCCTTGAGTTTCAAAAACTCTGCAAACTCTGATTAGAGTGCAAACTCTGATTAGAACAAAAGAGGTTAGATTGTCAATTTTTGTTCATGAGTCTGAAAACGGGGGCTGGGGGAATAAGATTGTATTGTAGTAAAAGCTTTCTAGGGATTCATTAATCCTTCAATAAGCCATTCATGTTCAGAAGTTAAGAGATTAGACAACAAAGCAAGGCAGACTATATGTAACAATAAAGATGGTCTTTGATTTACAGCTAGCCATTTAATGATCATTGGTCTGGTGCCCCTTGGACATATGATCTTACTTTTGGGTTGCTGGCAACCGGCTTACATTTACAACCAGTTGGCCTTTAAAGGTTGCAAGCAGAGGGGATAGAGGAGAGCTCATAAAGCTAATTCTTTGTACAGAACTAGTAGGTGCAATCAAAATAGGTGTACTGTGAATAAAACTTGTATTCCTATTTCTTTACTTGCTATTCAGGGCTGAATTCCCAAACAGGATATAAAATGCATAAATTATGTGCTCTTAAATCTACTTTGTAGGGTTGCGGTGGCTCAGTGGCTAAGACGTGAGCTTCTTGATCACAAAGGTCAGCAGTTTGGCAGTTCGAATCCCTAGCGCCGCATAATGGAGTGAGCACCCGTTACTTGTCCCAGCTTCTGCCAACCTAGCAGTTCTAAAGCATGTAAAAATGCAGGTAGAAAAATAGAGACCACATTTGGTGAGAAGGTAACAGCGTTCTGTGGGCCTTCAGCGTATAGTCAAGCCAGCCACATGACCACAGAGACATCTTCAGACAGCGCTGGCTCTTCGGCTTTGAAACGGAGATGAGCACCGCCCCCTAGAGTCTGGAACGACTAGCACGTATGTGCAGGGGAACCTTTACCTTTACAAATCTACTTTATCACTGAAACCATCAATACTGAAGAGGACCTTTTTCCACTCACCTTTCCCCTTCTCTGCCCAGAGGAAAGGATAGCGGGTTAACCACATTTATATTACAATTGTAATTGTAATATAAATGTGGTTAACCTGCTATCCCTTCCTCTGGGCAAAGGCAATTTTATAATTCATGTTCTGGTACTTTCTATGTACACTGTTATGTGCTATATGAAGGTCTGCAGATGTTGCATGACAGTTCTAATTACTGGGGACATTATTTTACCAATATTAAAATAGATTCATTGTTTATTTAACTTCAGTTCCTAGTGCTTGCTATCCATTAATGTTCCCCAAACATGGGGTGACTGCTGCAAATTTTTGAAGTTGCCAGATCCAAAACTTATGGATGAAGCTAAGTTGAAGAAGGCTGCCTACTCAATGTAGAACACAGTTATCAAAAAAAAAAAAACATTTTTGTACCATTCTCTACATCTATGGAGGTCATCCTCAAAAGGCTTTTTAAAAGCATCCATATTGTTTGTTGAAAGGAAAGTTACAAAAAACTCTAACAGGCTTTTCCTAGCAAGAGTCCAAAGTTTATCCAGATAGGCATGATCTGTGGCTATTCTTCAGCTTTTCAGCATCAGCCAGAAACATCATCGATTTTCTTGGCCTTTCAAATAGTTTAAAATGCTTTAATTAAAAGTGAATTAAAACACTGGGTTTTAATGTTTAATATCAATGTTTTTGTTTGCCATTTTAATAATAATATTAACCCCACTTAGGACAAATCTTGAAGAGGAACACAGACGTATTAAAGAAATAGGAAATTTCTTGGAACAGTACAGATTTAAGAGCCTTTTGCAAAACATGATTCTTTAAATAGAAAAAAAACTTGATTTGGTTCATTAAATAAAAAACCTTGCCTGGAGGCACATGCAACAAGCATCTGGGAGAGTGAGAGCTTCTCTTTGGGCCTCTGTTCAAAAGGAGCTCTGCTGCCAAAACTCCCAGAAAGGCCTCCCTTTCACCAGCCTCGTGTGCCAAATGCCTCTGTATTCCTCAAGGACTAATTCTTCATTTCTAATGATCCCATCAGTAGTTGACCTGTCCCATGTACTGTAAAAAACATTTTCCTTATGCTGGTTGCTCCCATGCTCTGTTTGTACAAGTGCCCTCCATAAAATTCCTCCATCTTAACATCACATTATTTCTCAGACTTTGGAAAAGTAATTTAAATCCAAATTCTGGACACAGCTATTTAAAAACACCTCGTTATTTCTGTAGAACATGCTCCCGGTTAAACCTGGAGGCACAGTATTGAAATTATACAGTAATTCAGTTAACTCCATAAATAGAACCTAAGCAGGTTCGATGGGATTTATTTTGATATCAAATTTAAAAGTACAGCTTTAATCCTAACATCCAGCTTTCTCTGGCCTCTTTATCACAAGGCATGCTGTAATATATCCATATAATTTAGGCTCTGTGAAATAGATATGTAGTCCCATACCATAAAAAGGTAACAGACTGGGAAAAGCTGCATTAATACTTTTTTTTTTAATGGACCATTTGGCAGCATTTATTTGAGATGAAGTAAAGAATGTTTCTTCAAACTGTAATTCAAGAACAAAGTCGTGCAAGAAAGATCTGAAAACCAGATAGGTAAACGAGGTAAGCTAATTATTTGCAGTGGTCTGGCGTAGTGCTATTGGCTGAAGCCATAGAGTGAAAGATGGGGGCTGTCTAGTTTCTTCTCCCAGAGACTCCCTACTCTCCTGGCCTGCCTTTCCTGCTTTGGAACGGATGCTTGGTAATTTTACAGCGGCCACCAGTTTTCTCCTTAGAATAGTGCTCTAGGAGACATTTACCTCTTAAGTTCAGCATGTGGGACATATAGGGAATCCTACAATCTGTACTGACAAATCAAAGAAAAGCAAGATTGAAAAAAAAGAAAAAAAATTATATTGTGTCTCCTATCATAAGTCTAGTAAAGGCATTTAGTAACCACAACTGGGAATAACAATTTGGTTGTTAAGGAGAGCAGTGTAACTATAACTGTTCTTACAATCTTACTTCAGCTTTGCTTTACAGACCTACAAAGGTTATAAATGTGAGGACTGATTGCAAAGTTACTTTCTCATCACCATCATAACTACGAATGGTTGATAAACAAGCCAGTTGCTCAATGAAGACTGCAGTAGCAGTATACATTTGACATGTGTGCTGTGGGTAAAGCTGTCATCCTAATTGATCAGAGGGTTCAATGTGGTAGCAAGAAGTTCGTACATTCAACTCGCCAAGAATCTGTTTGATGTAACCTTACAATAAAGTAAAAATGCTCATTCTTTTTCCTGCAGGATCCAATCTGGATCGATCACCAGAACCAACCCCGATTGGATCCTGCAACATTATCCTGGGATACATGTATTTGTCTTCATTCATTGTTTTTCCTGTCTGGTTTACTAGGGAGGGCTGACAATGTCAAATTTTACTTTTGATGCTCAGTGAAGATGGGAAGGTCCACTTATGCCAGCTTCCCCGCTGTATTTTTTTGGTGTTCTCTTTCACAAAGTTCTCTCTCTCTTTCTTTTTCTTTCAGAAGCTTGGATTTCAAAACAATCATTTTTTTTTCCTCTTGAGAAAAAAGTTGCTTAGGAAATTCCTTTTTGTCTTACCTGGCTGAGTCTGGATTTGTCTCCTTTCGCTCCACATGTTTCCAACCATTGCTCATCTGTAGGCGAGTATTAACTTTTCTGCTTGATAAATCTTTCCATTCTGGAAAGCGGCTGTAAATCCTATGTTGGATGCAGCAAGTGAATAGGTGTCATGCCCCTGTTGGAGACTGACTCCGAGGGAGAGGAGGAACAGCCCACAGGGAATGAAAGTGTGGCTCCAGAGGTTGTGGAGGAGGGGGGAAGGGCAGAGGCCGGCTGGGCAGTCAGAGGAAGAACCAAGCCCATCCCCTCTTCATCCTAAGGCACGCAGGGAGGAACGGAGAAGGGAACAATGCGGCTTTCGGAAGCGGAAATGATCTCCCTCATTGGCTGCAGCTGGGAAGAATATTATATAGGAGGGGCGTTTAAAACACAGTGTTGCTAGAAGTAAAGCGTGTTTTATTTCTGGCTGAGCTTTATCTTGGTTGGCGTTCTTCCAACAGACTGTGCCTTGTTATCTTCTTGAAGTTTGTAATTAATTATCCTGGTCTGTCGTGGAAATTCCTTCAGTGCGGTTTGTTTTGGTTTTTTATTTCTCCGTTATCTGTTCTTTGAGTTTGGACTGTATTTCTTTCTTTTGGAGACTATTTTGGAAAGAGTTGAATCTCCAACTGCGAACAATTGACAGTGAGGCCAAGTTGGAAGCATTAAAGGAAATCTATTTACATTTGGAAATTTATTATGTGTGTGCTGCTTCCCGGTCATCACAATAGGGTAGTGGGCTTGGCCATTCATTACACACACACACACACACACATATTCAAAATGAATATTTTGCTTGTGATATGCTTACTATACTACTGAAATGATCACAACATCTTAATTATAATCCAAGTTATGTTACATTTGAATTAGGCTAAGCAGCTTTAGAAATTATTTTGCATAAATTACACAGCTACTTCTCTGGAATAAGGGAAAGTGAGAGGGAGGAAGCGATATCCACTGAATTCATTAGCCTTTCTGAATCGTGTAGTTAGACCCGTGATGTTAATCCAATTCCAACCATCCCGGCCAGACTGCAAACAAGATCAGCATAACTTGCATAATTCCACATGCTGTCACTGTACAGTGTTTGAAGTGAAATGGGAGAAATTCCAGGAAATAAGCCCTGCTTGTTTTTCCCTGAAACATGCCCAATATTCTTGGTTGACTATGGATCCATTCAAGAATAAGAGAAGCTGCTAATTAGTTTAAGTCCTTTTACAGGAGATGAGTTTCAATGACCAAAGGTTTTAGTGTATTTCAATATAGGAAAAAAAAATCACTGAATGATAGCCAATAAAGACAGTTCTAATCAAAAGGCCTTACTTCACTTTAAATTTCAGTAGTACATTCAATTCTTATTCCTTGTTATTAATTTATCTATGAAATCATTCCAGCCTCATTTGCATTATACTGAATGGGCCTATTTCTCGAATATTAGTCAGCTATTAATGAGCCTCGGTGACGCAGTGGTTACAGTGCAGTACTTTGATTGCTTGTTGTACCCTATGACTATTATTAAGCGTTGTACCTTATGATTCTTGACTCTTGATGAATGTATCTTTTCTTTTATGTATACTGAGAGCATTTGTACAAGACAAATTCCTTGTGTGTCCAATCACACTTGGCCAATAAAGAATTCTATTCTATTCTACTCTATTCTGCAGGCTACTTCTGCTGAATGCCAGCTGACTGCAATTTGGCAGTTCAATCTCACCAGGCTCAAGGTTCACTCAGCCTTCCATCTTTCCAAGGTCAGTAAAATGGGGACCCACATTATTGGGGGCAATATATTGACTCTGTAAACTGCTTAGACAGGGCTGTAAAAAGCACTGTAAAGCGGTATATAAGTCTAAATGCTATTGCTATTGCAAAGATGCACTGTAGTTGTTAGCAGGGATAGTGATTCCCCTTAAGTCTGTGTTATGTCCTGAGGACTCAAGGAGTTCTCACTCAGGTCCACTCACTTTGTGTGGGCGTTATTCCCCCATTCCCATTGGTCAGTTCTCCCCAGCAGCCAGCTATAAAAGCAGGCTGCGGGGTCCAACTGGCTGCTGATTGCTGTGAGCCAGTTCCAGGCTTGGCAAGCACGGTCAGCCCTTTATTTGTAAAATAAAGTACTGTTGCACTCATGCTCTGGTTCAGCCTCTCATTGCTCAAACTTAACACTGGCGACGAGGATGGGATGGCTACCAGAAGCACCTTGCAACCGCTGAGTCACTAGCCACCGATCTACAGCCCAGAGAGAGCGATCGGCTGGCAACAAGAAACGCTGATCCGCAGCCAGAGAGAGCGGTCAGCTAGCGAAACGAGCGATCAAAAAGAGCAAACGCAGATCCGCAGCCAGAGAAAGCGGTCTGAGTCAAATAGTTAGAAGCGTCTGTAGCCGCTTGTTAGCCTCGCTACGGGAAAGTGAAGCGCTGCGAGCCGCAGCCGCTCTGCATTTGGCGCGAAATTCAAACGGGTGTCATTTGAATTTCGAGCCAGTAGGAATCACAGCACAGCGCTGTAGAGAGTCACTAACGCCCACTTTTTTTTTTTTTTTTTGGCGCGAATCAAGACACCTCCAACGGCTAGCAGCCAACGTGGTAACCCAGAGAGAGAGAAAGAGAGGGTAGCAAAAACCTCTCCAGAGCTGATATCACTAGTAACTCACGAGCGTCGTAGTCCCAGAGAGATTTCTCCCGCAGGTAGCCCAGCCGTTCCAGCACCATGAGTTCCAATCCAGTATTCCCGGCGTTTAAACCAGACGAAGAGAAGTGGGAATCGTATAAGAACCGTTTCAATCATTACATCGATGCGGTCGGCCTGTCGGATGCGGAGAGCATCGGAAAAAATCCTATTTCCTAATCTACTGCGGAGCCACCGCTTCTGATACCGCTGCAGCACTCGTGGCGCCGAGAGAATTAAAACGTTCCGTGGTCCGAGTTGCTTGAGATCCTCACAAACCACTACGCTCCCAGGCCTTCACAAATCGCCAGGAGGTTCACGTTCCGAATGAGGAAGCAATCAAGTAAGGAGACCATCAACCAATATATGGCCGCCCTCAGAACAGCAGCCCTGCACTGCGGGTTTGGAACATACCTGGAGGACATGCTCCTCGATCAATTGGTTTGTGGGGTCAAGGATCTCAACCTACAGAGGCGACTGCTAGCTAAAAAAGACCTCAACCTCGCGCAAGCGGTAGAGGAGGCCCTAGCAGCGAGCTAGCAACGAACTCAGCCACCGAAATTCAGGGCCCAAGCGCCAAGCTAGCAGCGTTCCCAGTCCATTCCGAAGAGGTGGAAGCGGAGGAAGGCCACAACGATGAGAACGATGTCCATCGCCTCACCAATGACAGACGGTCGCAGGTAGGGGCCAAACAAGAATACACCGGTCCACCCAAGCACATCACCCTGTGCCTAGCCTGTGGGGGATCACATCAAAGGGCCACCTGCAAGTTTAAAGGAGCCGCTTTGCAACAACTGCCATAAGAGGGGCACATTGCGAGAGTCTGCCAAGCCCCCAAAGCGCTGCACAAAGACCCCGTCCTCGCACTCGGGACCACAGAGGCAAGTATTAAACTGTCGCACGCACCACCTTGCCAGGCGTACTTGCCACTCTGTTAGTAAAATTTCTCTCTCGTTTCCTAGAAGGTAAACCGTGCCACATGGAGGTTGACACAGGGTCAGCGCTCTCAATAATCTCGTGGAACACCCTCAAGAGACTCCACCCCAGCCTATCTACTACCCGGCTTCAGAGATGCCAGTTCGGTCTGAAGAAGGACTACCAGGGAAGGCCATTCCCGTGATCGGCAGAGGCAAGTTCTTTGTCAGTTTTAGAGCTTTTAAAGGCCACCTACCTCTAGTGGTAGTTAACAGCAATCTACCCACCTTATTGGGGCTCGATTGGTTTCCCCACCTCGGCCTAGGGTTAACAGGAGTCCATGCTGTCTCAACCTCAGACACTGACTCCTTATTCGCTGACTACGCAGATGTGTTCAGCGAGGAGCTGGGGTGTTATAATGGAACCCCATCTCATTCACCGTTGACCCCCAGGCAGTCCCAATCAGATTAAAACCACGTAGAGTTCCATTTGCTATTCGACCAAAACTAGACGCTGAATTGGATAAACTACTAAAACAAGGGGTCATTGAGCCAACAGATTTCGCCAAGTGGGAGACGCCCATTGTCACACCCTCAAAAAAAGATGGTAGCCTGAGAATTTGCTCGACTACAAGACAACAATCAATAAATATTTACAAGTTAGCGCTACCCCGTGCCCGTCATTCAGCACTTATTGCACACATTCAACCGGGCAGTATTTTTGCTAAATTGGACATGTCTCAAGCATATCAACAGTTCCCTGTTGATAACCAAACAGCGGAACTTCAGACCATCGTCACTCACAGGGGTGCCTTCCGATGCAAGCGTCTCCAATTTGGCGTAAGTGTTGCCCCGGTATTTTTCAATCCCTCATGGAGCGGATTTTACAGGGCCTCCCTGGTGTAGTACCCTACTTCCGACGACATCTTGGTCTCGGCCAGGGACAGACCCCAACTCTTCCAGAGAGTGCGAGCAGTGTTAGAGAGGTTCAGACAGCATGGCCTCAAGTTAAAAAGAAAAATGCGCCATTGCCACTAGACAGGTGGACTTTCTGGGTTATAAAATTGACGCCTCTGGCATTCACCCCTGGAGTCCAAGGTCAGGGCGATCCACGAAGCTCCCACACCGACCTCCAAAACGGAGCTACAAGCTTTCTTGGGACTCCTAAACTTTTATGCATCCTTTTTGCCCCATAAAGCCTCAGTAGCCGAACCCTACACAGATTACTAGACAAAAAGTCACCGTGGCACTGGGGGCACAAAGAAGACCAGGCGTTTAACGCTGTCAAATCACTACTTACGTCAGAGGCAGTGCTCATCCAATTCGACCCCAACCTTCCTTTAGTACTGGCAGCAGACGCATCCCCTTTTGGAATTGGGGCGGTCCTTAGTCACCGACTCGCCAATGGCGCCGAGGCCCCCATCGCCTTTTTCTCCAGGACGCTCTCGGCCACGGAGCGAAATTACAGCCAAATAGACAAGGAAGCCCTAGCAGCTGTTGCAGCCGTGAAAAGTTTCACGAATTCCTTTTGGCCACTTCTTGAACTGGTCACCGACCATAAGCCCCTCCTGGGCCTACTGGCCGGCGACAAACAGACACCTCAAGTCCTCTCCCCTCGGATGACAAGGTGGACGCTTTTCCTAGCGGCCTACTCATACAAACTTATCCACCGCCCGGGCAAAACTCTATCCCACGCTGACGCACTCAGTCGCTGCCCCTTACCCGCTCCGGCTGAAGACCCAGCTCCTGTCAATGCCATTTTTGAAATCACCCAGTTGGACCTGCCCATCACCGCCCTTGACATCGCCGCCAAAACCAAGGCAGACCAAACGCTCGCCCAGGTGCTCGACTGGGTGAGGAGGGTGGCCGGGAGGCAATGTTGATAACAAATTCGCACCCTTTAAGACTCGCATGCAGGAGCTGTCCAGTTTGCAGGGTTGTCTACTGTGGGGCACTCGAGTGGTCATCCCGACCTCGCTGCGTCCCGAGTCCTGGAAGCGTGCACGAGGACACCCGGCATTGTGAGAATGAAGGGCGTTGGCACGCAGCTACGTGTGGTGGCCGGGTCAGACGAGGACATTGTCAATTGGGTAAGTTCCTGCAGCATTTGCCAGGAATCCCGTCCTGCTCCCCCCATCGCCACCCTACCAGATGGGAGAGCCCAGCGCCCTTGGCCTAGAATCCATATCGATCTGGCCGGCCCCATGCATGGAAAGATGTTCCTAGTGGTCGTGGGCGCTTATTCCAAGTGGATAGACGTGGCGCAGCTATCCACGACCACCACACTAGCAATCACCAACGTGTTAACGCGCCTGTTCGTTACCCATGGACTACCCGACTCCTTGGTCTCCGATAATGGCCCACAGTTTGCATCAGTAGAATTCAGCCGTTTTGCAGCCAACCTAGGCATTCGCCACATTTTCACAGCCCCATTTCACCCTGCGAGTAATGGGTTGGCTGAAAGGGCCGTCAGGACCACCAAAGAGGCCCTCGCTAGGTTTGGCAGAGATGACTGGCACCACAAACTCTCACGGTTCCTGATGAGCCAGCACTCAACCCCTGTGCAGTCACCAATAAGTCCCCAGCGGAACTTCTGATGGGCCGGCGCCTGAGGACTGTATTAGATAGACTGCACCCACAATACTGCCTGACTCTCCCTCGCTTCCACTTCGGGGTTAGACATTTTATGTTACAGGAGCCGATATTCGCAAGGAATTTCGCTGGGGACCCACTTTGGATTCGGGCGAGGTCATCGCCGTCACCGGGCCGAGATCATATAGAGTCAGGCTAGAGGATGGTCGCGTCTGGAGGAGACACATAGACCAACTCAGAAGGCGCCTCAGCAACCTCGCAAACAAGAATCCAGAGTCTCCAGTCGGGGAACCGTCCCATCCGCCACCCAGCCACACCGCACCCAGTGACCAGTCTGCGCCAGCGGTCGTTCCGGTCAGCCCAAACTCGGACAACAGCGCCCAGAGAGTTGATCAACCGGATCCAACCCACGAGAGTTTGACTCCAGAAACCAACCCGGTGGTTTCCGAGGATGCCAGTCCAGAGAGTGTTGGCGACACTATGCCAGCTCAACCGTCACAGACTGATACCGAACAGTCAGACAATGTTCCCGAGTTGCGCCGCTCCGGCGCCAACACAAACCCCCATCTACCTCAAGGACTATGCGTGTTCGCATCTGGGGGAAGGGGTGTTATGTCCTGAGGACTCAAGGAGTTCTCACTCAGGTCCACTCACTTTGTGTGGGCGTTATTCCCCCATTCCCATTGGTCAGTTCTCCCAGCAGCCAGCTATAAAAGCAGGCTGCGGGGTCCAACTGGCTGCTGATTGCTGTGAGCCAGTTCCAGGCTTGGCAGCACGGTCAGCCCTTTATTTGTAAAATAAAGTACTGTTGCACTCATGCTCTGGTTCAGCCTCTCATTGCTCAAACTTAACAGTCTGCCTCTACCATCTACTTTCACACAGATCTCTAAATGTTTGTGGTTGTTTAAGTGGGAACAAGTTTCACTGAAATAATCAAAAAGTTTTCATTTAACATGTACCTCCAGAGTGAATTATGCTCTTCAAGACACGATCCTGATGAAACACCAAAATAAAATGGACCTAAATTATTTGCACACCGTTATTTCAGCGACAAGTACTTTGTTTTCTGCACACACAGCAAAGCAAACAAATGCAGTAGCTCATCAAATCTAACATACTCACCTCGGCATATTTGGCCACCGAGCTAGCTTCAACAGCATAAACTTTTCTTGCACCAGCCTGCACAGCGAAAAATGAAAGAATACCTGATCCGCATCCAACATCTAGGACCACCTTGAAACAGAAAAATGGATGGGGATGAACATGCCACTATATAAAGCTTTATTTATATTCCAAATCTTATCAGCAGATTCAGAAAGTATAAAAACCTTCCTGCCAATCAATGCTATCAAATATTTATAAATACTATATATGACATTGCCAATCATCAAGATCTCTTAACTAAAACAATGCTAAGGTTTTCTTCATTGAAAATAAAACATGGCATCAAAATCATAACATATTTCTTTGCAACATTTTTATTAATTATAGTACAAAAAGTGAATAACAAGTCTTGAAATCACAAGCTCTTAGTATGATTAATTTGGAAAACTTACACAGAATTGTAATTTATTTTTTCTGAGGGAATTCAACAGTTATTCTTGCTACTTTATTTCTTA
This sequence comes from Pseudonaja textilis, assembly GCF_049901715.1. Classification (NCBI taxonomy): domain Eukaryota; kingdom Metazoa; phylum Chordata; class Lepidosauria; order Squamata; family Elapidae; genus Pseudonaja; species Pseudonaja textilis. The sequence goes on along the minus strand of NC_141991.1, from coordinate 190,355,185 downwards.
GCAGAAGCATTAATGTAGGTGTGAAAAAGAAGCAAGAACATATGCTGTAGGTTTATTAACTTAACACAGGTAGATCTTGCAAACGCTTTTCAAAGCAATTCATTCCATTAAATAAACCCCTAACCTAAAATCAAAAAGCAAGGTTGGAAGCATATAATTTTTAAAAAATATTTTAAGAATTTACTTAGCAAAAGTGGTAAAATAATAAAACAACTCTATATAGTTGTTACATATTAATAATAATAAACAGGACTTATGCTAAGGTGGACAGCATTTGGGCAGCATTCGTCACTCTCAGTTCCAGCAAGGGAACTAAATTAGACTATACTACACATTTATTTATATATGGATGGAAGTATTTACATGCCGCCTGACTCCTAATGATTCTGGATAGCTAATAACTTCATACTTTAATTAGTCTCATTTACTCTAACAAATTCTACATTAATCATTTTTTTATTAGTTGAAGAGCTACCTACATTCACGTTTCCTGAGTCAGCTATGATGCGTTAGAATCAGAATGTCTCATGCGTATATATTTACTTAATTTTTCCTGCCCGCCTCAATGCCTTACTTCAGTGGTTGAACTCGCGCAGCCCAATTCCGAATAGGCCACAGCCCGGTAGTATGCTGTGGCCCAGGGCTTGGAGAAACTTCTGAAGTTTCTCCACCACTCTTTTAAATTATATTTTACTAGTTCTATATCCGTGCTTCGCTATGGAACTATGTAATCAGGCTTAGTTTTGGGGGAGGAAAATAAGTGGGGGAGATTGTGCCACTGTCTACCAGCATCCAATGGTATTCATCTGGCTAGCGTCCTGTCAGTGCGTGAGAGAGTTAAGGGCTGTTTCGAAACTGAAGCAGTATTTGCTGTACGAGCAAGCAGGAGAGAGCAAAGAGCCTGGGCGTGGCTTAGCTTAAGTGTTCTGTACTAAAGCTGGTTGCTGCTGTGAAACTAAAACTGAAACTGAAACTCCTCTCCTCTGCGTGTGTTTTGCATTTGGAACAGATTTCTTTTCAGGTGGGGAGTGGGAGTAGAACTCCTTACCATCAGAGCTTGTTAATAATAATATATGAAATACTAATCCTGTGATGGTAATTTTGAAAAATTCTTTCTTAGTGAGCACCTAGAAGCCAAGAGGAACATATGTGCCAAATTTCAAGTTTGTAGGCTTTATGGTTCTTGAGATTTTGTGATGATGCATGAGTGGTATTTCACTTTTTATAGATATAGAGATTGGCAGATATTACATTGACTGTATTGTGAAGGGTGCTGCTGGCCCATGAAACATCTCTTAGCAATGAAAAGACAGACTAAAAATATTCAAATACATTTTAAAAAATTGAATATAAACTATTTATGTTTTCCCAATACCACATTCAAACAGAGGGCAGAGTAATACCAGACTGGAGGTAGGGGGTATATTTGCTTCAGAGCACTCTATCAAAACAGCAATTCTTTGCCTCTGTTTGAAATCAGAGAAAGAGAAAGGTAGAAGAGGCACATCAGAGAAAGGTACAAGAGGCACATCATTTATGTAATGAAAATGTCTCACATCAGCGCACCCTGACATTGATCTCACAGCTCTAACTGATGTGATGCACAGACACAAATTTAGATATTATTGCTGTGGCACTTTTTCTATGAGGTCAGAAAGGCATTAAACTCTTTTCTGTAGAAAAATATAAGCCGTCACTTTGTTTCTGCAGGAAAATGCACAGCCTTGACAATGAAACTCCGAAAAGAACCTAGCTAAGCAATGTTTAGACCCGTTAAAAATGCAATACAGTAAATAAATACAGCAATCAAGAAAAATTACGTGGTTGATATTAAATTACTAGGAATCAGCAAGTGTTAAAATGACCAGGAAATGGGGCCCTTCACACATCTAGAATAGCAGGCCTGGTCACAAAAACAAGTCTTCAAGGCCTGAAGAAACAGGGTTGGGGCCATCCTAATCTACAGCAGAAAAGGCATGCTTCCTAGTGTCCACCAGCCAATATTCCTTGGCTGACAGGTCCTAGAGCCTACCCACCGAGGTAGACTGGATCAGATGGGTAGGAACAACTGGGAGAAGTTGGTCCCTTAGGTTATCTGGTCCTAAGGCAAGAAGGCTTTAAAGTGACAACTAGCACCTTGAATTGCACTTGGAAACACACTGACCACCAAGGTAGCTCACAAAGCAGTAATGTTACACGTGTTGAGTACCTGACACTATTTATCAGCTGAAGCTTCAGAATGCTTTTCAAGGACACACCACCCATTTAAGAGCATGTTGCAGTAATCCATACTGGATACTTGGACAAATCAAGATGACATGACAATGAGCAGAACATTCTGGTCCAGGAATGGGCACAGCTGAAACACAATGCAAAGGTGTGCAAAGACCCTCTTAGCCACAGCTGCCACCTGCTTTTTCAGCAGGAGTCATGAATCCAAGAGGTACCCCCAGATTGTGCCCTGACATCCGCTGGAACAGTGCTACTCTCCCCAGAACCAAAGGAAGAATAACCTGAGGCCTGGAAGGCCCAGATACCCCAAACCACTCAGATTTGCTAAGATTGAGCCAAAGCTCACTGGGACCAATTCAGGCCCATAAAGCCTCCAGGTACTGGGATGGACCAAAGTTAGCCTGCAGGTGAATCCCAGAATTAATCCCTCTAAGGAGGGACCAGGTAACCTGAAACAGGACTGCTGGGTGGCTATCTGCAGGCATAATAAGAGTGGGGCCCTTATTGCCACGAGGAAGGCTCTAATAGCGGCTCTGGCTCACAGGTGTCAAAGTCGCGGCATCATGTTGCTGTCACATGATGTTTTGCTATGTTTTTCCCGTTCACGGAGCCGGGGTGGGTGTGGCCTGCATGTGACGCATCTGGCCCGCAGGCTGCCAGTTTGACACCCCTGCTATACCTTGTGCTTGAGCATCCTCACTTTTTGTCATTCACCAGCAACGCACTAGGCGTTTGTTTACCCTCTCCATCTGCCTTAGCTCATGCATGAACCATGGAGAGAGCTCCAGGATCCATGGGAACAGAGGTTGCAGCCATTCTTCCTCTTGCAGGCACCCATCAAGGTTTTGGCCGACTGGGGGTTGCAGACCTCCTCCAACCACATCAAGCTCCTTCTGGGGCTGGACAACTTTGTAAGCAAATATGTATAGATATTTGAAACTGAGCAGAAAGTGAAGGCTTACCTTATCTTTAAAATCTGTGTGATTCTGAAGTATTGCTCTGTGATATGTAGCTGTCCTTACAAAATCCTGCATCATGTTTTGTTGTTGAGATAAGCATCCATAAAACTGGAAAGAAAAATGGAAAAATGTAGCTGCTACAATTTGCCTACAGCACTATACAAAATATGAATAAAGTCTGCAATAAACCTGGGAAATATTGGTGATGGAAAAGCCATACCCCCTGAAAATAAAAATAAAGAGATTATGGCATAAGCTTTTAGCAAGTGTTAGTTAGACTTGTATGTTGCTACAAGAACTTTCTTTTTTTCTGCAACAGGTTATCCCAAACCCTCCTGGGAAATACTGAACATATTATGAAACAACCAGTTCTCTACCTGAAAATACTGAGATGCCGAGGAGTCTTCTGTTCTCTGATTGAATACAGAATGTTCCTTATTTATATTCCTACAACTGTTCAGTGTATTTGAAAACACATTATATTCTGAAAAAGAAAGAATGAAGCTAAAGTGTAGGAACATTAAACACAAAACCAAAGCAGGGAGGTGACACAAATGTAAGAAAGGTAACTGAATTATTACCATGCTGGTCTTTATTCTGCACAAAACATAATTCAAAATTCCAGTAAAATATGCCATAGCTGTAGATAGGAATTATATTGTCTGCTCTTTTCTACACAATTCTGCCCTCAAAATAGCTCAACTGTCGGAGTCTATTAATGAAATGGTATTTTTCACACAGCTCAAAATTTTATGAGGGCCTAGGAGGAAGTAGATTATCTACACCAGGCATTTCCTAATGGGAGGAGAAGCAACAATCATTGCAAATAGAAATAATGCTGCTCATTCAAATATTCTACCAACTGTCTCCATTTTTAACCTACACTAGTCCTCAGGTTTCAATCATTCAATTAGTGATGGTTTGAGGTTACAATGGCACTGAAAAAAATGGACTTATGACCGTTTTTCACACTGATGATCACTGTGGCATTCCCTATGGTCACGTGATCAAAATTCGGAAACTTGGCAATTGGCATGCATTGATGACAGCTAGTCCATCCCAGGATCTTTGCAACCTTTTGACAAGCAAAGTCAATGGGGAAGCCAGATTCACTTAACAACCATATTACAGACTGAGCAACTGCAGTGATTCACGTAACAACTGTGGAAAGAAAGGTGGTAAAAAATTTACCTAACAACCGTCTTGCTTAGCAACATAAAATTTGGGTTCAATTTTGGCCATAAGTCGAGGACTACCTGTATTGACATGAAGTATTATCAATCATGCATCCTCAGATATTGTCTTGACAATGGCTTATTTAAAATATCTGTAGAAGAGGATCAACTGTCTGAACTTCAACTGAGGCACTGATACAAAATGCCATCAAACCAGGTGTTATATTCCCTATAGAGGGGTCCCCAAACCTGGCCACTTTAAGACTTGTGGACTTCAACTCCCAGAATTCCTCAGACAGCATAGCTGGCTGAGGAATTCTAGGAGCTGAAGTCCACAAGTCTTAAATTTTCCAAGTTTGGAGACCTCAGCCCTATAGCTAAAGAAAAGTGACAAAAAACTCCAGGTAATTTTGAACTTCTGCACAGACTCAACATTCTAGTGCTGACTCCAGCAAGTCTGTCAGGTGCAATTTCTGGACCCCCTGGCAATTTGGAAAGACAGGAATTGGTATATATTTTTTCGTCTATAACTCTCTTAATATTTACTCAAGAAAATCCTTTCTGGTGTTTCATTCTGGTTTGACCTACAGATAATCCTCATTTAACAACCACAACTGGGACTGGCAACTTAGCCATTAAGTGAAGTGGCCTTAGGTGAAACTGCAACTGGGCTTATGATCAACCTTTGCTTTAGAAACCTGTGAAGGTTATAAAGGCAAAGACTGGTCATACTTTTTTTAAATCACTGACAACGTTAACTACAAATCTTTGCCAAATGAGGCAGTTGCTAAATAAGGATTACCTGTATTGTCTCTGAATCTTAAAAAACCTGCTGGCCCGCAGGTAGCATAAGAGGGGAGGAACTGAGCCAAGTCATTTTCTTTCTCTGAGAAGGTGGTATTGGTAGCAGGAAGTATTATGTAACCCATAATCAGAAGTTCCATCAAGGGAGTCCTAAGGGCATGATCAAGAACGGAGGGACGTTTCCTGCCACCTACCAACGTGCATCCTCTATTCAGTGATTCACTCTAAACAATCTCTATAACTTAGTCCTGAGAGAATTATTGAAAGCAATAGCAAATTATTATTTATTATTATTACCCATTAATATTTTAGATTTATCACCCGGGTTACAACTGCATTAACATAGCAATAGAGGAGTTAATGTTATATTCTGTGAGTTATTTTTCTAGCTGTTAGTATACTATTATATTTATTTGCTTCACCCTGTTTTTGCTTGTTTTGTTCTTTTAAATTTTGCTGGTGGTGGAGCAAAGAAATATCGTTGAACTGAACTGAATGGAAAGCAACAGCTTCCTGGTGTCTTTAAATATAGTGCAAAAGCTAAAACTGACCTTCCCTTCCCTTATCTTGGTGCCAGGACTAGCTCAAAGTTTTTCTTCAGAAGACTGAGATAAATAACATCCATCAATACCCACGGGCTACAAAGATGAAATAAATTTATAGTTCCATCTGCACATTTATAATTTTATTCCCATAAAATTTCTGAAGCTGATATTTACACAGAAATATGCTTATCTGCTGAACATTGACTATTGTGGAAAAATATGCTGCTAGTAGATGGTAGGCTGCTTAAATTATTGCTTAAATTGTTCTAGATGGATACATTTACTTTGCAAAAGACTAACGCTTATATATTAGACACACTAAAAACCTATTTTATGGCCATCTTGATGCTATTCATATGTTGCACACATGTTACACAGGAAGAAGAAAATACTAGGTATAATTTACTGCTGTCTAAATGGTAGAAACCGGATGCTGGAATATAACAATCCTCTGCATGGATTCAGTTCAGACTAACAGTTGTCAAAATAAAGAAAAAAGAAACAGGAGATGGAAAACTTAAATCACAGTAAGTCTCGAAATAGAACGATGCAATTCTCAAATAAATCACCAGAAATATTCCATTATAAACAATGAGAAGACTGTAAACTTGTGGTGTATATGTGTGTGTATAAATGATTTAAGTTAGACTTAATATCACCATCATTTGAATCCTCTTGAAATATATAAACTCTCTACAAACATCAGCAAAAATAAAACATATACAGCCAATGAATTATCAGATTAAACAAACTCAGAAGTAGGATAAGTCCAACTTGATTTTTAAAAGCTTGGAACAACAGGTTCTCAAAAACATCAAATAGGGACCACAACACCAGATCATTCTCCACTCTCTTCCCATTTTACAATCCTCAATCAAATAGTGAGTAGCAAGTTGGTCCAACAGATCTAACACCTGAGAATCTTTGACTAGGACTGTAGCTGATCTCAGCAAATACAGGACCAAAGGAAACAAAAACCTTCAAATATATATAATATCCAGCCACTTACCAGAATGTGACGTGAATTGTAGTAAGGCGCTGTTGTAACCAAGTGTTATCAAAATGGATTCTTTTCCTACACGGCAATATTCAGTATCTTTATTAACCAAGCATTTATATACACACACACCATCAACTGCAGGGAGAAAAAATATTTATAACAAAAATACATGAATATTTGTGTTTTTTTATTATTCATTATACACACACACACACACACACACACACACACATACACACACACGTTCTCACTAACATATAAATTTATTTATAGAATACACAGATATTTTGATTTAGAAGAATGTCAATGCAGTACAACATGCGTGATATAGGTCATAATTGCACTGGGGTATATGTGCTGGAAAAAAATAACTGAAGATATGTGAATGAGGTGGCACTTTTTCCCATATTGGTTGCAAAGCAGGCTGTGCATATCATTCTTCATACTATGCTTGTCATAGTAAAAGAAAAAAAAACATCAAGCTTTTTTTTTTTAAATGAACTGCTACAATGATATGCCACTAGTGTCAAATATTCTTATCAAAAGATAACCTTTTAAAATACACATCACCTCAACCTAGGCAAACATCCTTGGCATACTAGGTTTCATTACTTTTGACAGTGGAACTTTTTTTCTGTAGTCTATAGAAATTCAGTTTAATCAAGATAATAGCTTTTTCCCGTTTACACATAGTAAATATTTAGTATAGAACTCATTTATTTCTAAACAAAATCACTATAATGTCTCCCCTTTGTAATTTTTAAATAATTACAACAGTTTTAATTTTTATGGCAAATTATGAAAATGAATAAAAATGATCACATAAGTGCTTTTTCTTTCAGATTTGATATTTTCCAATAACAGAATTATCATTTCTTGTTCTTTAATTCCTTTGATTAATCATTACTCAGTCAACATGCTATCACTTCTCAGGAAAAAAAAATAGAAAGCATTTCAAAAAATCATCTAATTAAGCCTTGCAATCAAGATGCTTCGTTGATAATTTACAGTGTAATCCTATCACATCTATTCAAACGCCAGGAAAAAGATTATAAAATATTCTTTGACCACAGTTGTAATAGCATTTGCTTGTAGAAGTGCATGCACAACATTGGCAGACTAGATTCTCTGGCTCCCTTGAAGGAGTTCTTGGAATCTCGATCCAGATCCTCGTGTGCACTCTGCCACACTTCTGGGGAAAGTGTCATTATCTATTTTACTACTCCAAAAAATAAATCTGTTTCTGCACTGGTTTATTTGGGAGGACGAAATTGGCAGACCTTTTGCTTTGCTTTTCTCTGTAGCTAACTAAGCAGGCAAAATGATGACCGTGGATCACTTGGAAATCTATGACAATGGATGCTTGCTTGCTTGCTTGTAGACATTTTATTACCCAGCTAGGTAACTTCAGTGCAAGTGGGGTGGGGTAGGGTGCGGTTCCTGCTGCTTATATGCAGTAGTTGGCCGATTTTGTTGGGGGAGGAGTTTCCTCCTATCAGAATGACAGGGCGAAGAGGATAGGACGAGAGAATGATTAAGCTCCCTATCAGAATGACTGTGCTCATTTTCTAAGAAATGCGATTCTTTATTTTGTGTATCAAGATTAAAAGTATAAACAGAATCTGAAAGGCAATGGAAGAAAAGGAAGTAAATAACATTTTGACTTCTGGGGGGTTTACATCGATACTTGTTCCTTAAGAAAGGCAATACATGCACATACGCACTCAAGTAGATAAGATGTAACTAAGGCACACAGCTCAAATACAATCCAAAATTATAATGTACATCTAGCTTCAGTCTTCCCTATATTGCTGTATTCCTCTTGAATTTGCTACCTCAGATGCCTGGGGATTTGGAATTTGGCATACTTGGCTTGGAGCCAGACCAATTTCCGATTCCTTCCGTGAGGGAGAGAGAAAAGAAAATAAGACAAAATCGAGCTGCTCATTCCTCTTTCTAAAAGCTCACCTAAAAGGGGACTTTTTTCCACTCCTGATTGGGCTGCATTGTGTTTGATTTTCCCATTGTTTTATTCCCTCTGCCCACTGCTTATATTGCCAAGTGAGTTTTGATTGACAGATCAGATTTAGGGTCTCTTTAATTCTTTCAGGTCTCACCTTTTACATTATTTACTACACTAATAAATCTTTTTAAAAAGCCAATTACAGTTCCCCAGTGATAAAGCTATGGCAACGTAAGCATACAGAAAACCTTAAAGCACTTAGATTTGGAGAGCTTTCCTTCCCCATGATACATATGAAAACAGGGCTTGAAGCCTTTAGTTATTACCAATGTTGCTTCTAAATATATCCGTGGTTACAGGCTATATGGATGAATTTGAAATTCAAAATGATTCTTTATGGTTCAAACTTTGCTCTGATGATACCACTAAATACTTTTGAATGGCTTTAGTGCTATGATAACAGTCGGGACAGCTTGTGTCTCTTGCCAAAAGAATTATAAAAACTGGAATAAGAAAAAAGAGAGCCATTGAGGAAGGGTATTTCCATATCTCCAAAGGCCTCAGAAGAATGCTTGGAATAAGCTGTAGCCCAAAACTTGCTTCAGAGCAGTAGCAATATCTGGAAGTTGAGTCATGACAATTGGACTTGTTTTCTTGTTGGTTTGTGATATTAGCAGGTGTTAGCAGACAACTCTACCTGGATGATTGAGAATCTTCATCAACATATTGCCAAGCATTTTGGGGGTGGGGGCGGGGTGGAAACCCTGAGGTTGGTGAAGGAATAACCCCTAAGAATTTTAGACACATTCCAATTGCTCTTGGCCTACTCAGATTCCCCAAGTCAACTTGTTCAGACTGAAGAAGCTGCTTGATTAGTTGGCAAAAAGTCTGAAACATAGAGATCACCCCCATCTAGTGGCTTGTCCAAGATTCTGTATTTTCTTTTGGACTGTCTAATTTTCACACTGCTGAATTGTTATGATCTGGGAATAGCTCACACTACTTCAAATGAAAAACAGATTATGCACATTTCATTCACCAATGTATTAGTAATAATGATTCTTTTTTTAATGTAGCCTCCTAAAAGAGGAGGAATGGTTGGTTCTTCTACCTTTCATTCCATGTCTGATGGAATTCTCTTAGTCTAGAAATGAAAACTGAAGTTTACCCAAATTAATAATATGTGATTCATTGCCTCCTTCAGAACAACAAAAATATGGGACATTTCCTTTTTATAAATTATAGGGTAAGAAAACGCTTCTATCGTCGATAACCAAACTGGAATTTTCAAATAACATTGTTTTTTTGTCTTCTCCCAATTTAACCAGAGACTCCTGTACATAATGTCTTCTAAAATACCCTGTGTTTTGGTTCCTTATACCATAAAAAGCATGCCAACCCCAACAACAAATCATGACCTTCTAATGTCAACAGTCTAGTTTTCCTTAATGTTATCCATTCTTTAACCCACATCAAATTTGCAGCTTGGTAGTACAACTCCCAATTAGGCAGGCCAAACCCTCCTCTAGTTCTGGCATCCTGTAAAAAGCTTTAACTTTATCCTTGCTTTCTTGCCTTGCCATATATATTTCAAAACAATTTTGTTTAAATCTCAAAATAGTCTTTTCCAAGCCTAATTGGTATTGTTTGAAACAAAAATAAAATTTGGGTAAAATATTCATCTTAATTGTTGAAATCCTTCCTATTAATGACAATTGTAGGTTTTCCCATTTCTTCAAATCTTGGGCTATCTGTTGTTTAAGCTTAATATAATTGTTCTCCTTTAATGTACTACATCTTGGCGCTAAATATATCCCCAAATACTTAACCTTATTTGTAACTTGGATTTTTGAACAATTCTGCCAGTTCTTCTCTTTGTCTTAGCAACATATTCTTTGACAAAATCTTTGTTTTATCTTTGTTTATTTTCAGACCGCCACCTCCCCATATGCCTCTATCTTTTCCAACAGCTTCAAGGCTGTTTCTATAGGATCTTCCAAGATAAAGACTAGGTCGTCTGCAAAAGCTTGTAGTTTAAATTCTTCCTTTTTAATTTTCATTCCTTTTATAGTTTTATCTTCTCTGATATTTCTGTTCAACACTTCCAAAGTCAATACAAATAGCAAGGGAGAAAGAGGACAACCTTGTCTTGTGCCTTTTCATATTAATAGGATCTTGTAAATTCTCCTCCATCATTACCTTAGCTGTTTGTTCATTGTAAATTGCTTCTATTGCCTGGATAAATCTTCTTAGCAAAGCCCATCTGCTCCATTAAAAGTAACATAAATCTCCAATTCACGTTATCAAATGCCTTTTGAGCATCTAAAAATATCAAAGCCATTTGCTTTTCAGGATGCGCCTCATAGTATTCCAAGGTGTCCAGAATTACTCTCATATTGTCTCTAATTTGTCGCTTTGGCAAGAACCCATTTTGGTCTGGATGAATAAAGTTATTCCAGTATTTTTTAAGTCTTTCTGCTAATATTGAGGCAAAGATTTTATAATCTGCATTTAATAAAGAAATCGGTCTATAATTTTAATTTGAAGTAGGTCCGCCTCCTCTTTTGGAATAAGTGTAATATAGGCCTCTGACCATGTTTTTAGGTATCATCTTTTTTAACATAACTTCATATCATAACTTCTAACAATGGAATACACAGTGATTCTTGAAAGGTTTTATAAAATTCTATAGGAAACCCGTCCTGGACCTGGTGCCTTTCCATTATTTTGTTTCTTAAGTGCTTGGCTTAACTCCATCATTGTTATATTGCTTTCTAGCATTTCTTCAATCTCTTTAGGTATCTTAGGTAGATTTGCATTCTGCAGGTACTGTTTAACTTTCTCCTCATCAATATCTTCTTTCTTATATAAATGTTTGTAAAAGTCATGAATAATTTCTTTTTCTCTTTGCTGCCATGACAAGTTTTACCTTGGTCATCTATTAACTGCAATATTTTCCTTGACTCTTTCTCCTTTCTCAACTTATATGCTAGCCATCTACCTGGCTTATTTGCATCTTTCAAAATAATTCTGTTTGGCATTCCTAATTTTCTGTGCCAGTTCTTCTTTCTCTATTAAGTCCATTTTATGTTTAGTTATATCCAGTTTCAGTTTAACGCCTTTTTTCTGTGGCATTTTCTGCAGTTCTTTTTCGAGTCTTTATATTCATCCTCCAAGGCTTTAAAAGCTTGCCTTTTCCTAATATTCTTTTTCTTGTATAATCTATTATCAAGCCTCTGACATAAGCCTTCATTGTATCCCAAACATTCTGTATTAAAGTGTCTTCTTTTCTATTTTCTTTAAAAAAAGCCAATTCTTTCTCCAGCCATTGTATAAATTCTTTCTCCTTTAATATAGTATTATTTAATGTCCATCTCGATCTTTTTTTTGTCCCTTCCATTTGATTGTCAATGGGTTATGATCAGCCCAAGTACTTGTTTCAATATTTACTTCTTGAACGCTAGATATTAAGTCTTCTTTTCTCTTTTTCGGTATTGGATATTATATTTATATAATGGTTTTCTTTTTCTTTTTTTCTCTTATTTAGGATAGAACTGGCACGACTATATGATTTGTTTTAGAATAAATTACTTAAAATATAGTTATCTCACAAAGGCATGATTGAATAAAAGTATAGTCAAACTTTTTTTTTTCTTTAATAATGATATGATGATTTATAAGTTTGTATTGACAATAAGAGTTATTATATAAGGTAATTGTAATTGTGACTATGAAATGAATGCACAAAACTGATGAACCAACCGACTCACTGTTTGTATATAAATACGGGAGAGCTTGATGTTTTTATGTTTTGTCTGTTTGTTTGTATGTTAAAAAACAATAAAAAATTTTATTAAAAAAAAATATGGGACATTTCCCCATTGACTAATCCAAATGCTATTCATTTTCCTTCCTTATGAACTACTACCTTCCTTATGAAATACTCCCCAAAGTCAATGGGGAAGTCAGATTCACTTAACAGCTGTGTTACTAGTTTAACAATTGCAGTGATTCTTAACAAATGTGACTTAAAAAACGTGGCAAGGAAAGTCGTAAAATGGGGCAAAGTTTACTTAACAAATTTCTCCCTCACATAAATTTTGGGCTCAATTGTGGTGAAAAGTTGAGGACTACCTGTACATTGATACCAGGAAACACTACATCCATTTCTGTCCTACTGCATTAAAATTCATTAGACATGAGTAACTTGATGTTATTACATGGAGTTCTAACTTCTAATCCTCTATTGGGAACCAAACTCATTTAAGAGGGGTCTCAACCTTGGCAGCTTGAAGACTTGTGGACTTCAACTCCACAAGTCCTCAAGTTGCCAAGGTTGGAGACCCCTGCTTTAAGGCGCATTAACTTTAGGAGATAGCCAGATCCTGGTGCTTAGCAGTTGCAAAAGGAATATACAGATGCTATCAGAATGGTGTCATATAATCCACCTTTCCAGAGCAGAGAAATATTTTTATTTCAACCTTGTATTAAATCAGTGAGACCAACTGAATAAAATATCTACAATACTGCTCCAGAGCAACTATACGGTTCTAAAAGATCACTGACAGAGCACAATTCTTGAGAGGAACAGAGCAGAATGGCACTGATCAGCCTTTCAAGTTGGCAAAATCAAGAAACAGGCATGGCAGATATCCAGGAATCCTCTTGATTGTTAAGGTAAAATAACAGAATCTTGAAAGCAATTCAGAATTTCTCTCTGCTCCGTCTTAATGCTACACAAAATCAAGGTGGGGTTATTTTGAGTTTTCTTCTCACTTTCCCCAGGTCTGAATAATCTTTTCTGGAAGTCCTACCTTAACGGTTGATCCGTTCTTTTTCCATTCCTAAGGGCAGATTTACGTTGCTTCACAACAACAGATGAAGCTGACACAAGAGTCAAACCCACATCATCTGAAATGACAGTTTTGAAGGTCTAGAGACCAAAGTGTATAGATTTTACATATCTTTCAGCTGTTGTTGGATGGCCCAGTTTAAGAGGGGAGATTGCTATTTTAACAATAGAACAGCTAAGAACACTTTAAGAGCATTTCACTCATGGGCCTGGGAAGGAGACAAAAGCAACATCATGGAGATTCTGAAGAAAAAAAGACATCGCCAGGGTACATTTGTTATTTTGTTGGGCGTAAGTAGGAAAAGTGTTATGTGCTAAATGTGGCTCAAGAATGGATAGAATAGAAATTGGGGACAAGGAGTACCTCTCTATTGACTAATTCTTGCTGCAAGAAACATCACAATTATGATAAAATCAGGACGTGCTTTTTACTTTAAAATTAGCCAATAACTGGGTGTTGCAGGGATATTTATTTATCCCAATCCTGTATTAGACAGAAAAATCCTATAATCGAGACTCACACTGTTGTACTGTCTCTCGCACAGCATCACAAGTCTTCTGTTCCTCTCCTTGGGAGTTTCTTGTTTATGCTGGTGTTTCATTTTTTTGATTGTACTTGACCAATCACCTGATGTTTCCTTGGAGGGAAAGCTGAGAGGGAGCCTCCTTGTGGAGAAATGTGAAGCTGTTACCATGGCAAGTCCATTGTGCTGTACAGTAGAAGCCATTTTAAGCACATACACCACAAGGGGTGTTAGGAGTGCCCCACAGTATTTATTTCCAGAAGGTAAGTCATCTGTGTACTAAGTTTAATTGAAATTGTTCAAGGTGTTCCAGAGTTATGCTGGAACATACACACACACACACACACACATAAAAGTGATCAAAACACAAATGGCCCCGGAAATTACAACGCAGGACCCAGGATACTACAACAAAAGAACTCGCAAGGCCATCACACAATCCATTACCCAAGCCATTAAAACACGGGAGGCTGATGGAAAAAAGATCACTACAAAACAAACGACCCAGGAGATTACAGCACAAGATCCAGGATATCTCCCCAACAAAACTCACAAGACCATCACACAGCCCATTATACCAACATCAACTCCATCAACCAATCAAGAGGCAGCAGCGCAGCCAACCAGCCCACCACACCAGCCCCCACCACCAGTATTTATAGAGAGACGGCAGCTCCGATCACACACTGCTTGCACTGGCACAAAGCCGAAAGCACCAGCCTGAGGATGGTGAGTGGGACCTCGCCGAAACGTCACCAAGATACTCTTAATCTTACATGGGAAAAGACCCAAACACACCTAGACCTACACACACACACACACACACACACACACACACACACACTGCTCAAAAAAAATAAAGGGAACACTTAAACAACACAATGTAACTCCAAGTCAATCACACTTCTGTGAAATCAAACTGTCCACTTAGGTAGCAACACAGATTGACAATCAATTTCACATGCTGTTGTGCAAATGGAATAGACAACAGGTGGAAAGCATAGGCAGTTAGCAAGACATCCCCAATAAAGGAGTGGTTCTGCAGGTGGTGACCACAGACTACTTCTCAGTCCCTATGCTTTCTGGTTGATGGTTTGGTCACTTTTCAATGCCGGCGGTGCTTTCACTCTAGTGGTAGCATGAGATGGAGTCTACAACCTACACAAGTGGCTCAGGTAGTGCAGCTCATCCAATATGGCACATCAATGTGAGCTGTGGCAAGAAGGTTTGCTGTGTCTGTCAGCGTAGTGTCTAGAGCATGGAGGCGCTACCAGGAGACAGGACAGTACATCAGGAGACGTGGAGGAGGCCGTAGGAGGGCAACAACCCAGCATCAGGACCACTACCTCCGCCTTTGTGCAAGGAGGGGCAGGGGGAGCACTGCCAGAGCCCTGCAAAATGACCTCCAGAGGGCCACAAATGTGCATGTGACTGCTCAAATGGTCAGAAACAGACTCCGTGAGGGCCCGACATCCACAGGTAGGGGTTGTGCTTACAGCCCAACACCGTGCAGGACGTTTGGCATTTGCCAGAGAACACCAAGATTGGCACATTCGCCACTAGTGCCCTGTGCTCTTCACAGATGAAAGCAGATTCACACTGCGCACATGTGACAGACATGACAGGGTCTGGAGACGCCGTAGAGAATGTTCTGCTGCCTGCAACATCCTCCAGCATGACCGGCTTGGCAGTGGGTCAGTAATGGTGTGGGGTGGCATTTCTTTAGGGGGTCGCACAGCCCTCCATGTGCTCGCCAGAGGTAGCCTGACTGCCATTAGGTACCGAGATGAGATCCTCAGACCCCTTGTGAGACCATATGCTGGTGCGGTTGGCCCTGGGTTCCTCCTAATGCGAGACAATGCGAGACCTCATGTGGCTGGAGTGTGTCAGCAGTTCCTGCAAGACGAAGGCATTGATGCTATGGACTGGCACACCCGTTCCCCAGACCTGAATCCAATTGAGCACATCTGGGACATCATGTCTCATTCCATCCACCAATGCCACATTGCACCACAGACTGTCCAGGAGTTGGGGGATGCTTTTGTCCAGGTGTGGGAGGAGATCCCTCAGGAGACCATCCGTCACCTCAACAGGAGCATGCCCAGGCGTTGTAGGGAGGTCATACAGGCACGTGGAGGCCACATACACTACTGAGCCTCATTCTGACTTGTTTTAAAGACATTACATCAAAGTTGGATCAGCCTGTAGTGTTTTTTTCCACTTTACTTTTGAGTGTAACTCCAAATCCAGACCTCCATGGGTTGCTAAATTTGATTTCCATTGATAATTTTTGTGTGATTTTGTTGTCAGCACATTCAACTTTGTAATGAACAAAGTAAGAATATTTCATTCATTCAGATCTAGGATGTCTCATTTTTGTATTCCCTTTATTTTTTTGAGCAGTGTATATATAAATTAAGCCTTTATCTGATAAAATGATATTATCAAAAGAAACAAAGGAATTTTGGGACAAAAATACATACTTGTCTTATGGGTGAGTGAATAATCCATCTGACATGTGCTTCAAGGCAGAGACACTACTATAGTCTTTGACAGCAAACTGTTCCTTTTTCCATGTTCTGCTAGATTTTAAAGCATACTACTTCTTAAAACTGTCTTCAGACTTTCTACCATATTTGACAGATTTTTTTTTTACTATTGCTACAAACAGTAGATACTAAAATTGCTGCTGACTACTAATGCATAAGCATGCATTAATATATATTATAAATATATGGCAGGTTTCCTAAAACAGATAACAATCACTATAAAAGTATGCGCAGCTATACAGAAAGTTATAAAGTAGATTTCTTCAAATATTTTCCAACAATTCAAATTGACTGCTTTTTTCCAGTATAAGGCACAAAAATATACATGCAATCATGCCCTAAATGCAAGAATCTTGAAGAACAAGTTGTGCATAACTTTCCTTTTACAGTTCAGTGGTATTTGAAATTAACACTTTTTTTGGAAATCTGCCAAAACAGATTCTTTAATTGAAAAATATTTATTTATAATTCTCCAGTTCTGTACATACGTATTTTCAAAATGAACAATGTTAGTAGAATGACAAAAGTCTTGTGGAACTTAATATTTTACATTAATACTACAATCTTAGTCAAAAGGTGAGATACTATAAGCAATACAGAACAAATATTGCCTTACTTGTTATTTGATTTATACAGTATAGCAACTGATGTCAAATATATCCGAGCCGTGCAGCCGAGTAATTTCAGTTTATTTCAGGCAATGCTAAAGCAAAAGTAAGTCAAATGCGGATATATACAAGGTTCTCGTGTTTTACTTAATAAGGAAATTTAGAATAACTCCGTAATTATCTATATTAATCCAATATAATTAACTCAGACTTTATTTCGAGTTTCGGGATAGCAAATACACAAGGTAACTAAGCTATTCACTTTTTCAGGTAAGACTGGTCTTATTCTGGAAATATGCCCGTTAAATGAAGAGGGTGGTGCATTTATTTTCACTGACTACTTTATTATCAGACTGCCAGATGGGTAATAGGAGACCAATCTTTTCAATTTTATGATACAAAGCGCATATATATATGCTTCCTAAACCTTCCTAACACAGTATATGATAAATATTATTTTTAAAGGATTTAGCAATTAGCACTTTACAGCCCTCTCTAAGAGGTTTCCAGAGTCAGCATATTGCCCCCAACAATCTGGGTCCTCATTTTACAGACCTTGGAAGGATGGAAGGATGAGTCAACCTTAAAACAGTCCGGATCAAACCCATGGCAATGGGCAGAGTCAGTCTGTAATACTGCATTCTAACCACTGCACACCATGGCTAATGGTGGTTGGCTGAAATCAATTGCAGCAAGATCCCACAAATGGGAGGTTACTATTAAAAGGACATATTCCTTATGCCTGAAGCAGGATTTTCAAATTAGGCATGCGAATGGAGTAAAGCATCGAGTACCATGCCAAAATATTAATTTCTAATCAATTCTGCAAATACAAGATGGCCTTCTCATGTATTAATGGCTTTTTGAATATATATTATGATATATCCTACAAATTCAGCATAGAGTAAACTCTTTCTTGTCAATGTCCAAATGATGGAAGCTGACTGTTGTGCTAAACAAATATGGCATACAGACATTTGGACTGGGGAAATACGATAGCAGATCAGAAATGGATTTCTGAATACAAATGGAAAAAAAATCTATTCTATACAGGACCTTTCCCAAAGAATGAATGAAGACCTCTCCAGTACATTCCTTCAATCGTCATTTTTAGGTATTTATACACAAGTGCATTATCTTAATCTTTTCTTGTGCAAGGTAAATGCGCCTTTAGCAATTTCTTCACAGGGTTTGGTTTCCAGATATCTTATCTTGCTGACAGCTCTTCTATTAACCTGCTCTGTTTTCCAGTTTTAAGTCCAGAACTAGGCCAAATACCCCAATGCTGCTTAACCATCACAGAATACAATGGAACTATTTCTTCCCAGGATCCTCATGCGTTGATTCTACTTGATTCTATTAATGCAAAACAGGACCGCCTTGTCTTTTTAGCTGCTGCAGCAGAGAATCTTTCTAACTTGTTTCTGTGTGCAAAGTTGAGGTCATTTATGACAACTGGTACAGGTAGTCCTCAACTTGCAACAGTTCATTTAGAGGCCATTCAAAATTACAATGGCACTGAAAAAAAGTGACTTATGGCCGTTTTTCACACTTACAGCCTTTGCACCATCCCCACGGCCACAGGATCAAAATTCAGATGCTTGGCGAGTGGCTGATATTTACGATGGAGTCACGAGATCAGCTTTTGCGACCTTCTGACAAGCAAAATCAGTGGAGAATCCTGAGCCACTTAAGAATCGTGTTACTAACTTAACAAATGCAATGATTCACTTTACAACTGTGACAAGGACAATCGTAAAATGGGGCAAATGTTTACTTAACAAATGTTTCATTTAGCAAGACAAATTTTGGGTTCAACTGTGGCCGTAACTTGAGGACTACTTGTGTAAGAACAGACCTCTGAAGAATCCAAGTTGATACTTAATTTCAGGATAACACAAGCCCATTTATCCCTTGGATCCAGTTGTTTAACTAGCTAAAATCCCAAGCTGGCTATATTCATCCATCTTCTCCATAGAGACGTGATGATAGATTGAGCTACTTTACTGAGATCACAGTATACTACACTCATAACATTCCCTTGCTCCGCTAAACTAATCATTTTATCATAGAGTGAACTGGGAGGGATGGAGATGGAATTAGAGTGGCACAACTTGTTTTTGATGAATCCATGTAGTTTCTAGTAATGACAGCACTAAGTGTTGGTATGTATGCTGCTTTCTTAAAAGATATAATCTTTTTACAGATTTTTTAAACCAAAACAATGCAAGTACTAGAAAACAAACAAAGAAAATAAGAAAGAAGTCAGTGTAATAAAGAATATTAAAAAAAAGAAAGGGTAAAAAGGATAAAGGATTCCAATCTCTTTGACAGCTATTATAAATCCATTTATTTTACCCTCTTTTTAAGGTTACATCATCATACTGTGACATACATGCTTTGATAATCTGTTCTAGTATTTTATCCAGGACCAATGATAAATCAATGGTAGTTTCCCAGATTCTATACCTCTTTCTATTTTGGAATATCAAGATTATGTTTCCCCACCCAACCTTTTGGCAAATAATCTATTTGAAATCTCTGAAGATAACAATAAGTAGTTCTGACATCATCACTCTGTTTTACTTTTCAACTTCTTAGAAAGCTTGCTATTAATGAATTCAAGCTTCTTTTTTCAATATGGTCCACGTTACCAATATATGATGATGAGGGACATTAGGTGCAGATGATTGCTCATAAGAGAAGAAATATGTTTGGCTAGAGCCTTGTGAATGTTACTAAAATGGCTTTAAACCAGAAAGAGAGAGAGTGACAAAGAATAGTATAAAAACTGATAAGCTCCTCCATTAACATGACTGACCATGATAATGAAAGTGCTAACAAAGGGACTACTGGAAAATTCTCAAAATGTGGTAACAATGAAATTAATAGAGTGAATACCAAAATGTCCAGTGTCTGTATACTAATCCACAGAATATGGGTAATAAATAAAAGAACTATAAAATCCTATTATTGAAAGGCAAATATGACCTGATATGTATCCCAGAAACATGGTGGGTCAGGTCATAGTCAGAAGACAGAACTTGAAGGCTCTTTCTTCTTAATGGACCAACAAAGGTCTACGGAGATCCTCAGTCATCCAGGTCATGGTTGTCCCAAAGGTGCTTTTTCAAGAGGCACCTGGACTTTCTGATTTTTCTTTGAAGATGTTTCGCTTCTCACCCAAGAAGCTTCAGTTGCCTCTTGAAAAAGCACCTTTGGGGAGACCAACGAAAGGGAACAGAGTCCCTGTATATACAAAATACATAGAGAAATCAATGCCCCTGGAGATGATTCTGTTGAAAGCATTAACTAATGCTTTAAAAAAGTGAGCAACAGCAATAATATCACTGTGGATATTTATTACACTAGCAAACCCAGAAGATGTAGACCTTTTTAAAAAATTCAAAAGATTATGTGTTCCTGGTAATGAGAGGCTTCAGTTGCTTTAATACCTCCTAGAAATCTCAGCTAGTAGTGGTTGATTTTTGATGTTTCTGAAAACATTTCTTTTTATGAACATAGACTGACTGATTGGCTTAGATGTCAGGCAGACTGTGATGTCACTTGGGGGGAAGGTGGTCCTCAGGTGATTTTTGTGAAGTTCAATCTATTGCTTTGATTACTCTGCATGAAAAATAGGGAAAGAAGACGTAATAAAAAAAGAGAGAAGGAAAACAATATCATCTCTAGCCTTCTTAAATCAATAGGAGTTGGATTTCATTTAACCAAGATACTAACGATTCGTTCATTTCATCTGCTAACATCCCAAAGTGAAGCATTTTCACAGACTATAAATTTTAATATAGAAATATGCTGCTAGCAGTGAAGACAAGGTACGAATGCCTCCATGAAACATTAAAGATATTCAGAGACTTCAGGGGAACCTTCTATTAAATCAGCGTACTGTAAAGTATATGCTGAAGTTTTATTCATCTATTTCTCCATGCTCATTGGAGTTGACTGCTAAAAGATCTCAGTCTATAACTGAGCGGCTCTCTGTGACAATCTGAGAAACATAATATTCTGCAGACCCTATAATAGATTTCTGCACGTGTGTGTTTTTGAGTTGTTTCCTGAGGAACCATACGCCTCTTCAGTTAGAACATCAGAAATAGCAATGTTTCTTCCCCCAGAAGACAGCTTGTCTTTTCCAGCAAGTTATCATCACAGCTACAAGGATGTTTAAAAGCACATTCTGTAAAAGGGTATATTCCACACAGGGTAAAATGACTTGATTTATACCAAGATGAAAAGAATGGACACTACAACAAATATCCTACAATCTTTTACCGCAAACAGGGGACTCAACAGGAGACATGAGGAGATTCTTATTGGACTTTTGGAGCAGAATGATTTCTCAGAGTAAGAAACTTTGAAAAACTAGTGGTGTGGATTAGAAGACTCCTACTTAGCCTGTGTTATAACAGGCAACCCAGCCTCTGATTAATGGCTTTTGAACCAATAACATTGTTGGCTACAAACCCAGTTTGTGGTTCCTTCATATCTGCTGGCAAAATCCATTTATAACAGCACAAAAACACAAAAAACAGCAACAATACCAAAGCCATTATCTTGCCAGCAAACATTCCTTGTGGCTATTGCCATTTGATCCGAGCAACAAATCTCATAATCTGAATGCTGAAATAGAAAAGTTGAGGGGAAAGTTTCAGATCCAGCACAGAAAAGATGTCTGAGGGAAAGAAAGATAAAAATTACCCTCTAACTAGACAAAGAAAAATAGGTGCAACATATTTGCCCAAACAGAGATTCCTTCAATAAGGACCCCAAATGTATTTTGCAATGCAGACATACAAAAGAATCCAAATTATACTTTAATCTCATTCTTCTGACTTTTACTGGGCACAGAACTTTCTCAATCAGCATCTCCTTTTTCTAACAAACATTTAAAAAAAAGTCTTCATTTGTTTTGTTTTGTTTAATCCCATAACCTCTATGGATTCAGGATAGAAGTCAGGGCTCAATATTTACTTTTCTGGAACACCTCACCGTCCTTAAGGGCTCCCCATGTTTCTCTATTCACCAACACACAATAGCCGCAGTCTTTTTTCCAAAAGCCATAGAAAATTTGGCACCAGTTTTCTAAGATACACAGAGATAACGTCGTTCTTCTCAGCATCTGTGAACTGCATACTTAGTGCATAGCAAACAGAAGATGGCCTATATCCCAGCTGCATTCACTTTCATTATTTTTTAGCGGCATGGTTCAGTGGCTAATATACTGGATCTGTGCCCAGGACATTTTTTTTCAGTACTCAACTCAGGCAAATACTCAAGGATGGCTTTAGGCAAATCGGTAAGTAAAAGTAATAACGCTACAGGAACCTTAAGGGAAGAGAGGGCAACGTGTTTTACATTTTTGTACCTTGAGCCTAAACTTTTGTGGGATTTTGAGGTCAGCTTATTCACGGGCAGTGTATTTTTGTGATATTTTTGTTGAAAAGTTGAGAGTTAGCTTATTTGTGGATGGGTTATGCTGAAGCACGTGAATATGTTTGTCTATACGTGTAGTGCCCAACTCTCCAGCACTGGTTAAGAGCTGAAGTAAAATATTGGGACATCATGTATGTATGTATACATAGGAATTTTCTAAAAGATAATCTCACTGGGATATCTTCCAGCCACTTTCAGAAGTAGTTTTCTTCTCGTAAACCAACACTTTACTGGAAATCCCTTTTGGGTATAGGATACACATATGAGAACTGGATATAGATCCTGTTTCTTGTGTACTGTTTTGAAATTTTGTTTTATGGCATCCAGAGTCTGTATTTTGACCAGTAATTTGTGCTCTTCAGGATTAATCCAAAATTAAGATTGTTAATGACTGGAAAAAGTCATTTGGACTGACAGCTGGATTAGTGATTAGTTCCAGAAGTGAGATCTAAAGGAGGAACAAATCCTGTAGGCCACATAAACTTGTCTGAAAAAATATATGGAGATGACAAGGTTTATAAAATAAACTCAGCTAGCTCATCACTGCATCAATAAAGAGTAGAAGCTGCATTGGTGTTTTTATTTATTGCTATTCAAAGTATACTATACAGCGATACAGACATCTGCATCTCTAATTTAATTCTGGATTAACTAAGTAGACAAAGTTTTAAAAAAAGAAGATAAGAGTATTTTGACTTCAATTCAAACAGGTATTTTGGAGTCCATACAGCACTTGTCTTATCTCACAATTGTGAGGCAGCTATAGATGACAACAGTAGTATCTCAGGAAAAGTCACTGCTGCTTTAAAGAACTGCAAATTGATATTACATTTGGATTTACATGCTCCAAGGCACTGTCTGGATTTCAATTTGAAGCAGGTAAAACCCATAAACTGAGCCTACATTTCAGTCCTTGCAGATTTCTGTATTGCAATACAGGTAGTCCTTGACTTACAAGTTTGTTTAGTGACCATTCAAAATTACAACATCATTGAAAAAAGCGACTTATATTTTTCACTCTGACAACCGTTGCAACATCTCCGTGGTCACATGATCAAAATCCGGATGCTTGGCAACTGGTTCATATTTATGGTGGTTGCAGTGTCCTTGGGACATGTGATCACCCCTTTTGCAACCTTCTGAGAAGTAAACCACTGGTGGGCTGCTGCCAGTTCAGACTGGTTCTAGCAAACCAGTAGTTCCAACCGTCAGCTGGCCCCACCCACCCACCCTCGCCCTATCCTGTCGTATATTTCCTTCTCTCTGGTTCAGCTGATTCGCACGGCGTAGCTGATTTCCACGCCTCAACTGTTCTACTTACCAGGGCTGCCCTAGAAGATAAGCAGCTGAGCTTCAAATTGCGGTATTTTGAACGCTATTCGCGCGCGCAAAGCACACGCTCACAGAACCGGTTGCAGCCTACCACTGAAGCAAACTCAATGGGAAAGCGAGATTCACTTAACAACCATGTCGCTAACTTAAAAATTGCAGCGATTCACTTAACAACTATGGCAAGAAAAGGGGCAAAACTCAACAGAAATTTTGGGATCTATTGTGATCTCAAGTTGAAGACTACCTATGTCTCAAGTCTTTTAAGAGCCCTCCTAGTGTTTGCAGGAGGTGTATCTTATCTGGTTTCAGGGTCAGCTAAAAAATTATGGACATTATTGTTTGATTACATGTTAGTTCACTTTATTGATTTGTTGCTCGTAATGTCTGAGCTGACCCTAAAAGTGAATGAGCTATACCTCTTGAAAACTCTATGGAGGAAGCAATAAATCTACCCTTCTCATCTGCTAATGTGAGAGGCCAATCTCATTTTTATTAACCTTCAGTCAATTGCAGACCACAGTAGGGAAAAAGAAGACACATTACAGGGAAAAAAGGGAGAATAATTTTTACAAATTGAAGGAACAGACTACCTAGGGAATTGATTCTGCTATTGTCCCCTCAGGTAGTGCATACTAAATGAAAAATATAGCAACATGTGGGATTGTTTGCCTTCGTATTATTATCTGCTTTCAGAGACAAATAGATATCCTCAACAGAGCCTGGAAAAGTATGGCCACATCCAGATAGGCAGTTTAACTTTACTCCAGGTGGCACAAAGCCTGCAAGCATAATTGTTCTGTTTCCTGTTGTGCCTTAATTGCAAAGCCAATGAGTGATCCTGTTCTCTAAATGGGAAAAGTTAAGGAAAGCATTAGGTGATTTCCTACTACCGGTAGCAGGAAAAATATTACACGTGCTTGTTGTAATGAGGTGGAATAAACTGGACCAGGTAAGATGTAAGTCTCAACAAAAAGCTAAGCCCCAAACTGTATTCATAGCTATATTCATCTGCCTGAACCTGATTCACAAGAGTAGATGGGGACTTTACACCTCTCCTGGTTTCCTGGAAAATCCTCACTGACTCAGGGATCAAGACACTGTAGACCTTACCCAATCAATGGATTCTCTGACAGATAGTCCTCAACTTACGACAATGGAGTCCAACATTTCTGTTGATGAATGAGACATTTGTTAAATGAGTTTTTCCCTTTGCTTGCTACACTTGCTAAGTGAATCACTGCAGTTGATAAGTTAGTAACCTGGTTAAGTGAATCTGGCTTCCCCATGGACTTTGTCACAAAAGGTGACCACATTACCCCCGGACACTGCAGTCATCATAAATATGAATCTGTTGCCAAACTGAATTTTGATCCCATGATCGGAGGGATGCTGCAAAGGTCAAAACTGTGAAAACGGTCATAAGTCACATGTTTTAGTGCCGTTGGAACTTTGAATGGTCACAGAACAAAGTATTATAAGTTGAGGGCTACTTGTATTTATCCCGTCTTTTATTTTTTTTGCTCATCCTTATGTCTCTTTTTCCTCCACACAGTCCTCTTTCTGCATGGTTTTTCCTTCTCACCTCTTGTTTCTCACACACTTTCATTGCTTTTCCATTTGCTGTCTCATGCTTTCTCTCTGTCTCTTGCTTGTCTCTCTCTCTCTCTCTCTCTCTCTCTCTCTCTGCCCTGAAACAGGTGACTGAGAAACTATTAGCCAGGGATGGATAGAGGATTATCCTGCTTATTCAGTACCACTGCAGGCTACACGTCAGCCAGAACACTTCTTAAGTCTATGTCTAGCTGTCTCATGTTAAACTGCTACATCTGTATAGATAAAGAGTCCGGTTGGATTAATAGACCATCAAAGACCCTTCCAGACCTAGGATTCTATTAATACCTGATCGTTTCTGCTTCCCAAATGAAAATGGCCATGGAAGGAACTTCCTAGGAACTGGAGATAAAGGATTTGCTTGTAACAGCCAAAAGCAGCCAATGAGAGTTGGATCATTTCCAGCTGTGGTCAACGCTTCTATAGTTGCTACCACAAATTGTGCGTAATTGTGCAGCTTGTGTCAGCAGAAGATGGAAAACACTTTAACCCTGGATCAAATGACTACAAAGTTGTGTGGCCTCAGCTGTGGGGCTTTGGATGAGAAGAAGAAACATCACGAGAGCATGTCATTAAAGAACAATTGGCCTGGTTTGGGAATAGGTTGGTGACCTCTCTGGCTGGTTGTTCTGTTTGCTCACTATTGGAATAAATATAACCAAATAGTTAAGAGACATTAGAATTAAATGCAAGTCTGACCTGTAAAATCGCCATGCCTTTCATAAACGATTTTTACATTTCAAAGCTTAATTAGGAGTTGGTGTCTTAATTTGAACACAACTCAATGAAAGTTCATGCTCACTGGAGTTTAGTCAACAGCTCTATTTGCTTCCTAGAACTTTACATATTACAGTTGACCCCTCAAACATATGCAATACAAAGAAAAAATAAGACCTGCATACATGTTATAGTTCATTTTTTCAGTTCATTTAAAAAGGCTACACATCTAAGAGTTGAGAAGTTGCAACAGTTCTAATGACAGCAACTGTGGAATTAAGAGGAGCTACAAAGTAGTCTTCCATATTGCATCTGTTTATTTCTTAATCCAACTTGCATGCTGCCTGACTCCCAATGATGCTGGGTACCTCATAGCAATCAAAGCAAGGCAATTATCACAAAACCAATTAACAGGGGAAAACAAGATTAGAGATGACAAGGATGACAGATTGGACAAAGCAAGGCATCCCATCCTCCTTTCTTTTGTGCTATACCATTTATTTTACTCCGCAAAGTTAAAAAAAAAAAGAATAGTTGGGAAGTTCAAGTAAACACAACATAAGGAAGTTCTCAGGAAAATCTCAGCAACTTTTGCAAATCTAAAAAAGGGGTTAAAAAAACTTTTAAGAATGTCTGCCTAACTCTTCAAACAGGAACCAATGTATGTTGTTGTGCAGTCTCTCTTTCTACACATTATCATTTGAAACAAACAAAAATACAGATGTCTATGGAGATGCTCAGCCATCCAAGCCATGGCTGTCCCAAAGGTGCTTTTTTTCAAGAGGCAGCTGGACTTACCAGTTTGTCTGGTGTTTTTTTTTTTTCCTTAGAAGGTCTTTCTCTTCTCATCCGAAGAAGCTTCTTCAGTTCAGGCTGGATGGTGAGGAAGTTTCCCACCATCCAGCCAGAGCTGAAGAAGCTTCTTGGATGAGAAGCGAAAAGTCTTCAAAGAAAAAAAATCCAAGCTACCTCTTGGGAAAATAAAAATTAAAAATGAACACCTTTGGGGAAAATACAGGTTATTTAAGGCCGTGAGGATTTCCCCACGCAGGAGGGGGTGCTCCCGCGGAGACCCTCGGACCGGTTTCCACGATCAGCCCCCACCAAGGACACTGGTGGGGGGGGAGGGAACCCGAGAAGCCCTCACACGCGAGTTCCCCGCCATCCCCTCCCAGAAATCGCTCTGGGCCGCATTCCCACAACCGGCCAGGACCCCTTTTCCCCGTCGCGCCCAGCGAAAGCGGCAGCCTCCGCCGCAATCGCTCGCCGGGACCGGGCAGGGGGACCAGAGAAGGCGGCCGGCTGGTGCTTCTGCTTCTGCCGCTTAGCATTCTCCCGAGTTGCCCGTCCACCCGCCCTGCGAGCCATTTGAGGATTTCCAAGGCTACGAAAGGCGAAGAGGCTCCTCGGGACAGGCAGGCGAGCAGCGGCTCCCCGAAGGCTGCCGGCCGAGGGCGCGAAAACTTTCCGCGGAGCTTCTCCTCCTCCTCCTCCTCCTCTTCGGGCTAAGCAAGCCCCCTCTCTCCCGCCCTTTCCCCGGCTGGCCACACCTGCCCGCGCCGCTGGGCTTTACTTAACCGTCTGTCACGGCCACCTCGGCGCCTCCGTCCCGCGCGCGAAGCTCCAGGCGGAGGAGGGCGGCTTTCTGGACGGGCTGGGAGACCGGCGGCAGCAGCCCTTCCCGGAGCTGCTCCTCGTTGAGGCGAAGCAGCCGGACGCTGCACTGCAGAAGCTGCTGGCCGGGCGCTGGAGCAGCCATGGATGCCGCCTCGGGGAGCGGCGGGCGGCGGCGGCGAGAGAGGCCGGCGCCCGCAGGCGGAGAGCAACGGAGGCGGATTCTGGTCGGGGCGCCTGAAGCCGCCGGGATCGAGCGAGGCGTCCGAGGCTATAGGGCCCGGCAGGGAGACGAGGAGGCTGGCGGGGAGCGGCGAGCTTTCCTGCCGAACGAGCTCCCCATCGGAGATGCCGCCGCCGCCGCCGCCACCTCGCTCGCTTCGGCATCTGCAGCGAATCGGGCTCCCTCTCCCGTTTTCCTCCCGCTTCCCGCACTTCCTCTGGAGGGAGAGGGAGAGAGAAATGTCCCTCCAGCGAAAAACGATTTGCGCGCTCACACGACGACGCGGAGGGAACGTTCCGGCGAGCTGCGGTGCGGTCGCTTGGTGTTGGCAAGAGCGACGCCTGCCGGCTGCCTTTGGAACTGAAGGCGAGCGCTCGAAGGAGCGCCAACTATGTCGCTGACACAAGCGTGCATAGCGCACACATCAGTCTGTCTTTATCTGTCCATCCATCCATCCATCCATCCATCTGGCTATGTATGTATGTATGTATGTATGTATGTATGTATGTATGTATGTATGTATGTATGTATCTATCTATCTATCTATCTATCTATTTATCTGCATAGCACACATCAGTCTGTCTTTATCTCTATGTCCGTCCGTCCATCCATCCATCCATCCTGTATGTATGTATGTATGTATCTCTCTCTCTCTCTCTCTCTCTCTATCTATCTATCTGCATAGCATACATCAGTCTGTCTTTATCTCTATGTCCGTCCATCGATCCATCCATCCTCTATCTGGCTATCTATCTGTCTGTCTGTCTGTCTGCCTAGCACACATCAGTCTGTCTTTATCTGTCCATCCATCTATCCATCCATTATCTATCTATCCATCTATCCATCCATCTATCCTCTATCTGACTGGCTGGCTGTCCATCCATCTGCCCATCCATCCATCCACCCATCCCTCTTCCATCTATCTTCCATCTATATAATCTGTCTGTCTGTCTGTATCTATCTATCCATCCATCGACCCATCTATCCACCCACCCGTCCACCTGTCTGTTGGTCCATCCATGCATCTATCCATCCGTCTGTCTGTCTCACTATCTACTTACTTTTCTGGCCTCCACTAAACTGGAGTAACTAACTAATGCTGCTGGATTGTTCCAACCTGGCACCTGCCCTGCAGGGCATAATCGAAAACATTCCTACTGGCATGTTCTAGAATTTGGAATGGTGTCTTTTATTAAGAAAACCAGTTGGGCAAGACTCCTCAAGGCACCGGGGCTGGGAACCAAGAGATTGCATAAGGCCATTGCTGAGCCAGGAGAAAGGCAGGTGTGTCCTGGGAAGAAACGCAGGTGTGTGTGCTGGTGCGGCAGAGGAGGGGTATGGCTGAGGAGCAGGGCACCACCTACTCCTTCACAAACCCTCCTCAGCATGGGCTTTGCCCACCTGGCTGCTTGCATGGATGTGTACAACCTCCTCACCCAGCCAGGGTTTGCATGCACTGTGACCTGTTTTCAGTGGTTTGTAGTAAGAGAAAAGTTTGCTTAGCCAGTTCCAGGTTGACCTAAGGATACCCAGGGACTTGCTGTAGCTAATCAATGCATCAGTTAGAAAAGAAACAAGAAGCTACCTATTTTTGTCTGGTGTCTCGGTATATGATGGAAGCTGGGTTAGCCTCTTCTGGAAGAAGAAAAAGGGATCAAAAGAGAGAAGAGAGTTGCTAAATAGGAGCCTATTCTTCTCTGGCTAAATACAAAAGGAGAAAAGAGAAAGAGAGGAAAGTGTTGGACTTAAATAGGAATATTCACAATAATAAAACAAAACAGTTAGAAAGGATCTTGGAGGTCTTCTAGTCCAACCCCCTGCTTAGGCAGGAAACCCTATAACATTTCAAACAAATCGTTATCCAGTCTATTAAAACCTTCCAGTGTTGGAGCATTCACAACTTCTGCAGGCAAGTTGTCCCACTGATTAACTGTTCTAATTGTCAGGAAATTTCTCCTTATTTCTAGGTTTCTCCTCTCCTTGATTAATTTTTTCCATCCATTGCTTCATGTCCTTCCCTCAGGTGCTTTGAGAATAGGTTGACTCCCTCTTCTTTGTGGCAGCCCCCAAGATATTGGAACACTGCTATCATGTCACCCCTAGTCCTTCTGTTCATCAAACTAGACATACCCAGCAACCATTCTTTATATGTTTTAGCCTCCACTCCCCCTAATCATCTTTGTGTCTCTTCTCTGCACTCTTTCCAGAGTCTCAACATCTTTTTTACATCATGGCGACCAAAACTGGATGCAGTATTCCAAGTGTGGTCTTACCAAGTCATTACAAAGTGGTATTAACCCTTCACCTGATCGTGCCTGAGTTTTAATAATGAAAAGGCTTTTCTGGAGCTTTTGCGAAACTGTAAAAGAGTTTCTTAATTCAAAGAAAGAAGCTTCAAAAGTATCTCTTCTTATATCTTTACCCAGAATTTGCTGGCTGGGTCATTCTGAGAGTTGACGTCCACAAGTCTTAAAGTTGTCAAAGTTAGAAATTCCTGCCCTAAACCATCCCCTTTGTTTTTGAGACACAGGGACTACCCAACGATGGCCAGAAAACTGAAGTGCTTCCACATGTAATTAATCCCTTTCAAGGTCATTGTTATCAAAATGGAGTAATGGGAAATAAAGCAAGTTAGGCTTTTCTGCCAAGAAGAATCAGCAGCAATTTTTCTGGTTGACGGGTTTTAATTCTGACTCCATTCTTATATTTTCCCGTTTTGGGAGCTCTTGGAGGAGAGTTTTAACGGCATCTGGGATGCAAAGTAAATCCATCAGACATCAAGAGGGAGAATATATATTTAATACAAAACTAAAATTTCAATTACAAAACAATAAAAAAACTAAGCAAAATGGTCATATTCTAGAATATGTGAGAATATACATTATAGAATATAGTTTAACATCCTGTGAGTTATTGGCTTTTCCTTGGGGCTCATAACAATATTGTCAATGAACGCAGATCCTTAATTGTCACATAGATTTGCCAGTTTCACCTAATGTATTTATCTTACATCAAACCTGTCACCATTTTATCAAGACCCTCAATCCTATTGCACACAAATAGTTTATTATAGTCACACAGTTCAGAGTTGAAAAATAAAACATGTTAAAAATAATATAAGAATAAAAACACAAAAGAAGAATGTTGCAATTGGTGATGGGCTCATATCTGTGAGCAGCCACAGTGTGCCTAACTTCACAGGCAACACAATTTGGCTATGTTCAAGGAAATTAAATCATAGCAGTCAGGTAACAGCCATGTATTTTAAAAAGTCAGAATTTCCTGGGTATTTTTACTGGGTAAAGATTTCTAAGCTTTGCACAGAGGTAGTCAATGAGGTTAATCAGAAGCACAATTGCTGTTTGTTGAAAACTAACATGCAGGCAAGTTGAGAGGATGTTTGGACAAAGGCTTTCTGCTTTCTTTTTTTTAAATACCAGGGGTGGGATTCTACCAGTTCTGTCCACCTCTGTAGAACCAGTTGCTCTGAAGAGCAGCAGACAGAGGGCATACATAGAACTGGTTCTATGTCTGCTGCTGTTGTGGCTCACCTGCCCACCCGGGCTCTTACCTGACCTTTATTTCCTGCTTTTTCAACCACAGCTGCTTTGCATGACACAGCTGTGGTTAAAAAAGCAGGAAAAAAAAGTGCTTTTTCAACCGCTGCGCACCCATGCCCAGCGCTGCTCAGCTGTGCAGGCAGCTAGCTGACGACGATATACATGCGCACACAGTGTAAAATCACCGAAATGGTAGTTACACTGGTCGGATCCCACCCCTGAAATATTATCTTATGTCCAAAAATGTCAGAATTCTTTGGAGTCACCAGGTCATCAAAGTTTGAGCTAAGGAGGTACTCTACTTCCTGGGTGCCAGACAGAGATCCTCTTTGTTCGTCCTCATGGCCTGGCCAGAGCAGTGGAGCCTGCTCAAACATGCGG
This sequence comes from Pseudonaja textilis, assembly GCF_049901715.1. Lineage (NCBI taxonomy): Eukaryota > Metazoa > Chordata > Lepidosauria > Squamata > Elapidae > Pseudonaja > Pseudonaja textilis. Next base: position 190,323,082 of record NC_141991.1, on the reverse strand, counting down.
GATACAATTTAGGAAGAAACAACAGCTTTGTTAAAAACAAATAATCCACCACAAACACCTCAGATCTGTTGTTGTCAGGAAAAATCAAAAGAGGACACATTATGTTGGTTACCTAATGCTCCTGGGGAAAGACTGGATATAACAAAGTTGAAAAACTAAAACTTAAGGTAGAGATCAGGAATTATTTAATTAAATTCTGTTTATTTCTATAATAATCTATAGGTTCCTGTCAAACATAGGTATCCTTTTAAATAATTTTAAATAAACAAATAAATAAACAAATCTACCCATTTTTATTCTCAAATGTATGGATTCCCAGCACTTTTTTTTTTCATTATGAGCCTCACTCTGCTTTTTTTACAGCAATATCATTGCCCAGGAGGTGTCACTGTGTGGTTAAAAATGACATTTCCAACGGGTAGCAGCTACAAAAAGAAAAAAAGTTTTCTAATTCTGGAATTGTTTAAAAAATATTTTTTTCTAAGAGGACCAACATTATTAAAATAGCATTAAGTATAACTGGAAAAATTAAAGGCTGAAACAGTTCTACTTAGTAGTTAAAACATTTTTTTGTATAAATTATTCTGGATTTTAATCATTTATTTGTTTGCTTGCTTATATCCCTCCTTTATTATTGTTGTAATCAAAAAGGCACTTACATTTTAAACATTTCAGAACATACATTTATATAAATTGCACTTATAATACAGAGGTAACTTACATTTCTAAATGAACATAATAGCTGACTTAGCTATATTAAATAGTCACAGATACAGGACTTGTTTTTTGCCAGGATAACCGATTCCCTTCCTATGCAATCTCCCATAATCACAAAAGCATTTCAAAATGGTGACTCTTAAAATTTAGAGGGTATATGATGCAGTGTAGGAAGAAAGCAGCAAACAGAAACTATGTGAGATAACTGAAATGTCTCATAGCTAATGCAGCATTCATACATGCCCATCAGGATATTCACTTTAGGGATAAACCATCCTATGCAAAGTACAGAAAATAAGTGAGAAATAGTAATTCAGCCAAATTGAAGCAGGAGATTAAAAAAAATGAAATATACCAACACTATTCATTATACCTTTCTATATCTTTCTATTCTTCCTAAACATTCTTGTTTCTATCAGGGATCATTCTGTCCATATACCACATTTAACCATATACCACCTTTGTTCAATTCACAATCTCTTCAGCTCCATCTAAGCACAATTTCCTCCCCCCCCTTCACTCCATTCACTCTTCCTTTTAAGTTTTGTGGTTTGAACTTCATTTATTCTTTCTGACCGTCAGACTATCCCTTGTGTCCTTCTTTCATGGTCACTCACTTGGCATATTCAATCCATATTCATTCTTGATCCAACCTCGTCTTGTTTTATCACCCATATACTTACACATCTGATTCCCACTGCATTCAACTTAGTTTGGCATTTCTCCTGAAGTTTTCAATTCTTATTTCCATTTAAGAAAGAGGGATGAAGCATGCTCTTATACACAGCCATTGTGCTTCTTTTTCAAAAACGTTCATTTTCAAAAACTGAATGAAAAACGTAATGCTTTAATGAAAAGTATTGTGCTTTTAGGTTGTCCAAAGTACTTCTCAGTCATTTTCAAAGTGTACTTAGCCCTAATGTACATGAGAATTGATGAAGTATTCTGGAGTCAACCTTTTATTTTATGCCCTTGTTGAAAGTCTTTGTTAAAGGAAACTACCTGCAGTTACAACAGTGATTAAAAAAGTAACTTTGCAGCTAATCCTTGACATGTACAACTTTTGTACATTAAAGCAAAGGGAAGCTGAAGTAAGGTAGGAAGTGCAGTACTGGTTTCACTTAATGACCACTTAACAACTGAGTTGCCAGTGTCAATTGTGGTTGCTAAATGAGGACTACCTTAACACAGTGAAATCTTCCTAGATTTTGGCCCTTATTTTGCAGTAATTGTTCTCTGGAACAGCATCCCACCATAGAGCCTTATGGCCTCTACCCTAGATTTAAAATCTTTTGAAAATTTGGCTTTCTCCCTAGGACTTAGGATGGAGAGTGAACCTTTCTAAAATCTGATATGCTATTCAGAATGTCTCTCTTCTGGAAGTACACCTTTCATTTTATAATTCTTACTGTTCTTGATGTTGTATGCCATTTTATAAAGTGGGGTAGCCTTCTAAATTAGGCAAATAAAATATGTATTATAATGATGTTGCGGTGCGTATCTTTACAAAACCTTGGCAATATTCATTATTTTTCTAATCCATAATAAAAGCATTGAATTGTCTCAATTTAGAATTACAAGGAATTGGTGAAGTTCTAGTAGTTGTGTTCAGATAACTAATATTTTTATTTGGCCAGTTTTAGATTTCAGAACAGTTTAAGCTTTCCTGTTTTTAAAAGTTCTTTATCAGACAATGTGTTAAAGTGAAAATGCAATTTTCTCATGCTCACTGTCCCCATTATAAAGGCAAGAGAATATTTATATAGTGGGGAGTTTATTCTTGCTTGTAGCTGTGTTACAGCATGTAGCTTTTGCCCATTTATTATAACAGAGAGGACAATCTCATTCTAGCAGGTGCTAAGAAAATATGCAACAAATCTTTAAAATTTTAATTTTGAAACTTATTTGTGGACTTAAAATAAGCACTGAAACTGCCAAAATTTACTTCATATATATTTGAGAAGCAAAATAATGAGTAGCATGCATATCTAAGAAAATGATTACTCTTAACATTTTGCTAACAACTACACTGCCTTTTCCATAATTCTTCAAGATAAGAGAAAGGCATTCTGGTACTTGCCAATAATTTCCCCATGTTATTCAGATAGACAAAATAAAATATTGGGTTGTATCAAATATTTGGTCAAACCCTAACGGAAGCTTCCCTCCCACTGCATGTTGTCCTAAACCTACTGAGTGTTAAGATACTTTCTGAACTGGGAAAACAATTATATTCATAAGCATTAAGTCTTTAATTTGCGGTACAGGTAGTCCTCGACTTACAACAGTTCATTTAGCAACCATTCAACATTACAATGTCACTGAAAAAAGGGACTTATGACCCTTTTTCACATTTACAATCATTGCAGCATCCTTCTGGTCACATGACCAAGATCCAGACGCTTGGCAACTGTCTCATATTTATGATGGTTGCAGGGTCCGGGGGGTTGTCATACAATTCCCCTTTGCGACCTTCTGACAAGCAAAGTCAATGGGGAAACCAGTTTCACTTAACAACCGTTACTAATTTACCAACTGCAGTGATTCACCTAACAACCGTGGCCAAGAAAGTCGTAAAATGGGGCAAAACAAATGTCACTTAACAAACGGTTCACTTTTCAACAGAAATTTTGGGCTCAATTGTGGATGTAAGCTGAGGACTAATTGTATACATAACTTGCTTCTAATAGACAATTGGGTGTTTCCACGTGGACTTTTGTACACATTAGCAGCCTAATCCGAATCCAGTAAGAAATAGAGGTGAAATATCCCTCATATTTGGCTCAATATTTGCCAAACACAGAGACACATTCGTTTGTTTTTTTGGCCATAATTCTGGGGTGATTTGACATTAACTTCTTCAAATAAATAAATAAATAGGCAAGTAAGTAAATAAATAAATAAATCACACACACGCGCGCGTACACACACACACATTTTGTCTTATCTAGAGCTCTGGAACTTCCTAATACTAATGGGATCTACTCCAAATACTAATGGGTCTAACTAATCTTGCTTATTGTTTCAAGATCATCCAAAGCTGACTAAATGCTTCTAATGCAACAATAAGAAAAATAAGCACATATGAACACGAACAAAGAATCTGATTCAGTTTTTAGGCAAATGTACATCAAAGTGATACTGTTATAAAACATCCATGCCCATCCATAGATACTGCAGCTTACATTTCTTACTTGTAATTTACACCTAATATTTTGGATTAAGCTCCTTAGAGCTAGTTGAGGTAATTAGGTAGCACGCTGCCTAAACCAGTCACCAACATGGCTGTCAATAGAGATTAGCTAGAATGAAATTGCCAAGAGTCTGTTATTAACTTAAATTTTAATGTTACGTAACTAACCTTAAAAAAAAATCATTGAAAGTGAACATAGTTAAATCCAGTCACATTTCAATAATCACCAAGCCATCCATAGCAAGTGCTTCCCTTAATTACCTTTGTGATATTTATGTATCTTTGTAAGTGTGAGGGTATGAAAATACATGCATTTAACAGTATAAATTACAGGAATCAGCAGCATAAATCCAACAATGTAACAATATAATTATGATAAAATAAAACTACCCCTCAAAATCACAAAGAAATGTGAAACTTTCAAATTTGCCAATTTTTGTTTTAGTTGGTTTTTAAGGAAAATAGAAAAAAAAAAAGGCGAACGGGGAGGAAAGCATAAAAAAAAATCATCCGAATAGGTTACTCAAAGATGGTGCTAAGCAGTGAATTAAATGAGTTTAGTGATAAGTTAGTTGGATCCAATGCCTTATGGAGAATTAGCAGTTCTCCTTTGGAAGATATTAATTTAATTTTATTAATTTTAAATTGCTTTAGTAAAAGCATAAAGCTGTTGTTTTCATTTTAATAGAATGCAGCAATAGCAATAGCACTCAGACTTATATACCTTTACAGCCCTCTCTAAGCAGTTTTCAGAGTCAGCATATTGTCCCCAACACTCTGGGTACTCATTTTACCGACCTTGGAAGGATGGAAGGCTGAGTCAACCTTGAGCCGGTGAGACTCAAACTGCCAAACTGTTGGCAGCCGGCAGTCAGCAGAAGTAACTTGCAGTACTGCATTCTAACCACTGCAGCACCACGGCTCCTTCAGAGGGACATTCCAAATCTGCAGAAATCAATTGCCCAGTTCTTGATCGCTTATTTCCTTTATCTACAATGACAATACTAAGGTTTCACACAAAATGTCAATAATGTGAACCCAGACAGATAAATCCTGCTCCCTGATCATATCTCCTCCTGGAAACTGTGAAAAGGGTTCTACCTATATCATAGGTTGACAGCACTATTCTTAGAAAAGAACAGTGATTCTCCTTCAAAGAATACTTCTTGTTCTACTTTTCGCTCCTTGAAGCAGGGCATGTTAATATGTGTGAGAATTGATTTAGGCAATACACCTCCCTACATTTTAGAGTATAAATGTAATTGGATTTCCAAATGTTCAATTTGGAAAGAATACATTTTTAAATATTGTGCATGCTTTATGTGGACTGACGTAAAACATGTTGTGCTGTTAAGTTTAAAATAGCTGCTCTTTTCTTGGATAACAACTGTGAGGAAATACACCATGTATCTGTATCAGAGATTTACACTTTCTTCTGTAATCTATTGTTTAAAAATGGAAACATTTCAAATATTTTTGTAACAAGAAAACAAATTTATTGATTTTTAAAAGACAAGACACAATTTTGTTTTGAAAAACACAAGAAAGCTAGCCTGAGTTCAAGTCTGAAATATTCAGAAAAATCCTACTATCTTTAGTATGTTCCAGTCATTTGTTTAAACAACACACTAAAAGTTAATATATATTTTTATAATTATAAAAGTTCCCCAGTTATTGTACAGTACACAATACAAATTGCCCACAAACTATTATTTAGCTCTTGCCAATTTTGAGAGGACATGATATACTAAAAGATTTAGCATTTTCACAAAAATCACATCAGGAAATACGTATTTACAGAATCAATACATTATACAAAACCCATCACGTTATTCTGTAAAGATGTTTTCTTTAAATAATTAAAAAGTATATTCAACTGTAATCCAAAAACTGGAAAAGAACATTACATTATCTCACACATACAATCTACAAAAAAGTTGCTTACCTCATTTACATTATATATCCACTCAATTTAAAAATAAAAAGTTCCAATAAGTTCTACTAGTGTTTCCTGCATTTCTGTGCTTGTGGGACTGAAAAGGATAATCTTCCACTTAACCAAATAAATGATGGCAATCAATCCACCCAGGAGGGAAAAAGAAAGTAAATATAAAAGAAACACAAAAAAGAACTATTAAAGTAAGAGAGCCCTGAGTGATGGTAAGGTTATTGATTGGTAAGAACTTAAATTAACCAATTAAATAGGCACAAACTTCCTAGTTTTTACAAAGGCACACAAAAGTTTTTTTTTTAGTTTTATACCCTCACTAGTTAATTATCTAAAAAAATCAGATTTCTAATGGAGAATCTATACTTTTTAAGGTTTATAGGGGAAGCCTTCTTTCATTAATTTTTCATATTCAAAGTTGAAAATAATTTTTATACTGTTGTTAGAATTTCAAATGTGTACTCCAATCTAGATCTAAATATAACATTATCAAACTAGCCAGAGTTTTGTAAATGGGCAACTTTCACTTTCAATAAATATACTCCTTCCTATAAAGTCAAAATTAAACCTGCATTTCAATTTCCTGATTTAAAAGTCTGGAACAATGTTTCTGTGCTGCTTTAATAACAATAATAATACTCTATAATAGAATATGCAGGGCCATTTTTGTGGTATAAAAATTAAGGAATTGCTATTTAAATAGTACCTATACAGATACTTTTTGGGGGTAACCTGATCATAAAAGGAGATTCACTAATTACACAAAGATGCAGTCCAATTTGGGTCTGTGGATGAATCAGGTAAACAACATTTGCCTCAGAGTTTATTCCTGCAAGTCATGCTGGTCTGCCAATTGAACAGCAAATCACACAATCAGTTACCTCATTCAGACGCTATTATGGTTAGAACAGATTCATTTCCTCATCTTCAAAATGCTACATTGAGCACCCTAAAAAGTATTGTTGCGTAATTTGTAATCATCTTCTCCATATATATATATATATATATATATATATATATATATATATATAGTATTCAGCTTTGTTCGGGTATTTTCCCACGTCATTGTAGTTGTGCTTTTAAAGTTGTAGCAACGTTTCGGCAGAATCTCATCTGCCATCATCAGGCTTCTGTATTGTGTTCATCTGTGAGTCAGACTTTTACAGTTGTTTCAGTTTTAAATTTGGGGCTAGCCTACTGCTGTGCCAAAATGGTTTTTCTTCATCCTGATTGGTTGGGAGTCTTGGTCTGTGTTTATTGGTCTTGGAGTTTGCTGTGTTCTGCTTGATTGGTGTTTCTAATATCTTCTGCCTGTTTTGTGGCTTTTTTTTTTTGTGTCTTGATTGGCTGGCAACATTGTGTTCCTGTATTGGAGGTTTTTAGTGCAGCTTGGCTCCGAGTAAATGGACAGCTATCATTTGTTAGGAAGCTAGGTTTCATCTGGGTGCCTGGTTGGGGTGTGTTTGAGCTGGAGGTATCGGGGGGGGAGTCTGTTTGTGCCCAGGTGTTTGCCTGGCTAGTGGTGTGGATATTTTTTTGTTTGTGAGTGCAGGCTTCCAATTGACAGTCTGGTGGAATCATCTCTTCTATTCATGCTTTCAGGTCTTTAGCCATAGAGATTGAAAAAAGACGAACACAATACAGAAGCCTGATGATGGCAGATGAGATTCTGCTGAAACGTTGCTACAACTTTAAAAGCACAACTATAATGACGTGGGAAAATACCCGAACAGCTCTTAAACAAGTTGAAAGAGGCTATGGGGATATGCAAGGTTTGTAATCAACCATGTGTATTAGTGTGTTTTATGATAAAATTAATTTAAATGATCCATCCTTACCAATTATTACTCAGGGCTTCTAATCTGAACATAATTTAAACAGAAGAAAAAGAAAGCTGAAAAAGCAAATAAAATTGTAGACAAAAAATCTTTAAAAACAAGGTATGTTGTTTCTGCCAAAAGACCCTAGGTAGTCACATTAAAAGTGGCTTCTAACTATTTAGTAAAATTGGTACCGTAAACTTAGTTCTACTGGCACACAGAATCACTAGCAGCAATGATCAATGCATGCAAACTGAGAAGCATTTACAGAAAATCATTAGGAATAAATTCATAAACCCTTTGAGTATTGCATTTATGTTTCATTGTACATTAATTTGAAGAGCTTGAAACAAAAAAGGCTTGCCTTTTTATTTTTATATCTTTACATTGAGCTAATGTCCAGTGTCTTTAAAATAAACATAGAGGGAGCATGGATTGTTTACTGATAACTGCTTGGGATCAATGCACTTGAATGCTGCACTATAGCATCTGCATTCTAAATTTACACAACTTGAGACACACAAAATCAAATGCACAGCTGTGAGCCAGGAGCTGCTACTTGTCAATTTTTCACAACTGCAGTAGTCCTGGACAGGCAGCAAAACCAGAAGTTTTGTTCAGCCTGATGTGGGGTAGCATACATCATTTGTAGGCAGTGTCTGTTTTGGTTGGCTCCAAATCTGATCTAGAATATGGTTTGGTGTAGGCCTAATCATGTTTTTTAAAAATCCACTGCTATATCAGTTGTGGCCTATTTTAACCCGAACACTGTCCTATATCTGGAATTCCATAAAAATACCCTTGTCTATATTCAATAATAAACTTGGAAGTGGGATAGCGTGCTAAAATAAAAGTACAAGTCAACATCATTGCATGCATAGTGCTAAGCCTGTCTGCGTACACACAAATGGCATGAGAACCTCATTAAAGGTTCTCCTGTTATTTAAAAGGCAGGATAAAGCTTGTCTTTAGTTGCAGAGTGTTTTGCAATAGAGTATTCAATACACTTCCAAGTCCAGTTAATTTTGCGACTATGGATACACACACGTCCTTTCGACTGCAGTCCTTGGCAACATCCAATGGATGGTAGTGGATAACAATGGTTTAACTCCAAAGTTCAAGTCTTTGACAGACAGGTTGTTATTTGCATCTTTTGATGCTAACTAATGATTTCTCAACTACCTACAAATATATATTTTTTTAATAAACATTTAATTGTGAAATGTTTTCAAAGCCAACATCTTGGATCAAAAAACCTGTAACAGTAGAAATACTTGCTTCTATAGGCGGTACATATTAGAGAAAAGGGATTCTTTGGGCTTCCAGATGTTGCCGCACAACAGCTCCCAGGCATTGGTGATGCAGGCCAATGGTGAGGGTCATCAGATATTGTGGTTCAGCTACCTGTGAACAATCATACGTTCCCTACTCCTGGTAAAATGGCAGTGAATAAATTAAACTGAGATGCCTAGCTCAAAGTATTTAATGCTGAGCGTATGCAAGAAAATCAGAACATAGGACTCCTTAATAGATAATGCCTAGGATGGTTCACATTTACATTCAGATTATATAGGGAAAACATTCTGTTGTTTTGTGGAAGGGGAGGTAGTCAGTGGTCTCTGGATGAAGCACAAATCCTTGGGTTTCTTTGAAAATCATATATGTTCTGGGGAGTGGGCATTGTGCGTTCATATGATCTCAAGACTCTTATAGATTCACATCAATTATATTTACTTACAATGCTCAAAGGGTTAATTCAAGGCATTACCATCAAAAGAATGTTCTAATACTAGAACTAAGCACTGAATTTATGCTTCTGTTCCAGTTTTTTTCAGTCACTAAACAAATAACCTAGCAACAATACTAGAATTCCTTTTCCTTTAAACCATATACATAGAGACTGACCTGTAATACAGGAATGAGGGCCCAGTTTTCAGAAACTGGTACTGCTTTCACAAATCAGCATTAAGTGTTCTCAAAATGTTACATAGTGTTATTTGGCCTGTCAAATCTATGAAATGATTTCATATTTTGCTGAGAAATAATTTGAAAAAATGTGGTTCTAATGTTTGTGAATACCTCGTTTTTAAATTAAAGAAATGATATGTAGGGTCCTACACATCCTCAGTACTGTTTCAATTACTATCATCCATTGTGAACCAAATGTGGTAACATTGCACAGCAGTACTGTAGGATTTTTTTTAATGGATAAATGATTTCTAAAGTAGTGTTATAATTACATGTTATAATACAAAAATAAGCACAAAGAAAAAAATGCAGGACAGGACAAAAACAGATTAAGGTGACAGCACCAAAGATTTTGCATTCCTGAAGAGATTATGAAAACTGGGCCCTGTTTCTGAATACAAATTTTCAGTAGAATCATCAGTATTGATCACTGCATTACTTGTTCAAGAGCCAAAAAGTCTTCATTAATTTAAAAAAAAAATAGTATTTAAAACAACTTTTTAAGACAAATTGTTCTGAAATGTTATCAGTTCATTTTCTTGCAATCTTCCCCAAAAGTGCTTCAATTAAGCTATTCCTCATTTTTTTTTTTTGATGAGTACATACTCCTTGATTATTAAGATCATACTGGATTCATGGCATAATGTGAAACCATTTATGGAACCTTCAGTGAAAAATGTATGGCATGGCATATCAAGTTCAAAGAACCTGCAACAAGAAGAGGAAATTTGGGGAAGCCCTGGTATTTGCACAGAACACTAGGGCATTTTATCTGAATCCCAGCCCTCATACATTTCATTCTGAAAAATGTATATAACATATAGGCACAAGTAGTACAGTGTCAGAATGCTATCTAAAGTGAGCCAGTTTATACTGAAAAGCTTCTGAAGATAATGCAAGTCAGTTGGCCATTTGATTTATAATTCCTACTAGACAAAAAATATTTAAAAAAATATTCGGGGACAAAGATGCACATGAACAATGCTTATTTTGATTCATGATTAACAGCAGCTCTTCCAATGTCTTGTTATCTGTGTTGCTGACTTATTGGAGCATTTTGGAATATATTCTGGACACTGACAGGTTGTGAAGTTTCATTATTTGTATGGTCCACAGCACACCAGAATTCCAGGATATGATGTTATACAATAAATATCAATCTTTTTGGCACATTGAATACAGTGATCAACTGGATGGGGAGTGGTCTGGAAAATGAATCATAAAAATTTACAGCCCTGTCTCTCTCAGAAAAGTAAATTTGCATCATTTTCATTTTTCTGCATGAACAAAATCCAGTATTCAGGACAAAAGAAGACAGTGATACAAAAACACAAGTTCATCATCCAGGAAGGATAGTACCAGTAAGTAGATCATATTTAACATAGAATTTTAATAGACTCTCAGAAAAAAAGATGCTGAAAAGTGTTTCTTTGTTTCTACATTTAATTTTACTGTATTTAAGTGTAAACATTTCATAATGCACAATGAGAGGGAGAAACTATCACAGCTTAGTTTTTAAAAAATTGGTGAGGGGTGTAGGTATGATGGATTTGATGGGGAAAAATAAGAACATATTCCAATAGCAGAAAGAACAAAATTATCATGAAGTATATCAGCATGTTTAACCAAATGGCAGGAATTACTAGGCACAATACCTAGTTCGGCCCAATTTTGCAATTCTAAGCAATTCTTAAAGCTTAGTTTTGAAGTAGAAGTAGTCAAATAAAAAAATTAGCAAATCTTTAGGTCTTCTTGATATATGTAAAATCAAAGATGCAACCTGTATACTAAAAAATATACCAAAAAGTCCATCTGCTGTTCAAGCATTTGGTGATAATCTTGAAAATTGTCTTTCAAACAAACAATAAACAAGACGCTAATATTTTGTATAGGTCTTGCTATAAAACCTGTAAATCTTCTTTGTGCTTTCCTTCATTTTTGGTTTGTTTTGGTCAAACTAAGGAAATTCACATGTCTTTTAAACCAATAAATGCATTCTAACTAGAACAGCTTAATGAGAATAAAAGGGAAACAACATATACTATGAATGAACCATTAAATAAAATAGCAGACTGACCCCCTTCACCAAATGCACTATTGAAACTATACGCTGCTTTTTTAAAAACGTTGCTTACGTTACTTTTTGAAATTAAAAGTAGATAAGGGTTTAGAAATATATATATATGCATATATATTTATATATAAGTATATAAATTCTTGTCTGGGAATTAGCTAATCTATTCTGTTGACCTTTGACACTGTTAAAGCTAGTTTGTTTTCCACCATTTTCCCCCAATCCCACCCCACCCCAGAAAATTTGATTAGTAATAAAGTGAAGTTCAGCTATAAATAAGAAAGAAAAAGACTGTCACTCTAAGAGGGATAGTATATCTAATTTTCTTTTTTAAAAAAATTCTTGATATCTGAAGTATGTAACCTGCCCTTACTGTTTAGGGAATCTGAAGGAAAAAGGGGAAGAAAGAAGAAAGAAAGAAGACAGGCACACTTTGTTGAATCAATGTAAGAGTTATTAACAAGAAAATCTTAGCTTCGGTTCTGTTTAAGGCACCATGTAATAGCCGAGGTACAATGATCCCTGATGTACATTCTTAAATGGCAATGGTCCATCTAGCCACCTATTCAAATTCTACGCAATTGGGAAATAAGTACAAGTGACATGTGCCAGTTTCACTGCCTTTAAAACATTTTATATAAAATGAAATCCACTTAAGAACCAGGAATTATTCTGAGCAAAATTACAATGCAGGTTGCTACATTCCTTGCATCCTATAAACTATCTTTAACAAGAGCAGCAGGTTGAACTATCATGAGGAAAAGGACACAGAATTAAAAAGTCATCTGAAAGGAATGGTTTCCTGCATGTCCAGTTCAGCATAAGTAGCACATACACTTAAAGAAGGAATCAAGATGCTTTTTAAAAAAAAACTTCAGTAGCCACATCCCCACTGAAGAGCAGAAAGCATCTGGGTAGTGGTCCCATATGTATATGAGGTGCAGAACCCAGCAAATGCTTCTGTAACATGACCTCCTCTCATTCAAAGATGATCGCATTCTCACCGGAAATCAAAGATGCCTTAATTCGAATCTTGTAACACTCTAATTAAAATGAATGGAGGTTGCACAGAGTCAGTTTTTGGGCAGAATGTACCTGAAATCAGTAGTCTTATGAGAGAGGAGCTAGTATCCCAAAATTTGAAACTGATTTAAGGAAGCTTGAATTGTCCATAATGGTGTCATCTGTACCTTTATTAAGTACACATTACCATGTGCTATCAGAGCTCTCATTTTATCCTGCAAACAGTGAGAATCACTCTTCCTCTGAGAAAGAAGACAATCTATGTTCTCTAGAATTATAATAAATCTTCCAATATATCTGTTGAGCACTCTGAAATGTATCAAAATAGTTATTTTCCAGTTCTCTCCAATGAAAGCTGCCTTTTAATAATAATTCTAACGCAGCTGCTATCAAACGAGCGTGCCTCCAGTGTAAATCAAAAAGGAAAAGTCTTGATATTTCAGAGTGCAATTAATTAAAAACCCTATTTATACGAAATCACCATGACTAACAGTTAACATTAAAATATTTTGTAAAAACTATGAAAAAATTAAATTACTTTTAATTATAAAGAGGACAAAAACATTAACATTAATCTTCGCAAAAATGCTTCTTGACTTTTGAAACTAAGAAAACTTTTTATATTAAGCGGCCAGTGTAAAATGATTGTATTTACCTTCCCCCCCCCAAAAAAAATCTGACCAAATACATAAACCCATTCCATTTTCACAACTCCAGCAAAAGTACAGATAAAATTTGACAATAGTCGACTTTCAGAAATCTTTTTTTTTTTTTTTTGCATCCCTTCCGTCCCCTATGATATGCCCAACATCAAGAGGGCTAATACAATCTGAAAAAAGAACTTTAAATATTTGTTAGACCGCAGTATATGTATTTCCAGTCGCACTACACTGTCTGATCGTTTGAGTAGCTGTGACAATGTGCTCATTGTGAAGAGGGTTCAAAAGGTTCTGCTGTACTCCAGTCTCGAGTACCGGCTGCAGGCAGCCCACCTGAAAGGCCTGGCTAATTTCAGTCTTCTCTCGCTTGGCTTGCGGCTCTCCAGAGTCATCCAGCTCTTCATCTATTTCACTTTCAACTTCACTGCCTTCATCTGCACAAATAAAATCACCATGAATCCTGCAATCTGAAAGAGCCATGTTACAATGAGATAGAAAGGCTTAACAACTCTAGCAAAGTGTTAAAGTTACTGGAATTGGACAGTCTCTGGGTCCAAATCCAGTCCTAGGTAAATTAGGTACGTGCGCTCCAATTTTCTCCTGATTAATTAGTCAGCCCTTGTACTTGTGGATGAATGCTTATTCCCCAGCAGCATCTTAAGCTCCCATCTTGATTTCTACTAATGGGGGCTGCAAGTAAAGGAAGCCATCCCCCTTCTATAACCAGAAATCACTTCTTGTGTGGAAATGAATCCCTATGAGCGCAAATTCTTTACCATGTTTTGTAACCACTTCAGTGGAGACTGTTACCTTACTTCCATAAGGGATCCCTAGGACTTGAGCCAGTGCACAAGGGCAATATTGTATAGGCAGTCCTCATTTAATGATCATTCAGTAAATGTCTCAACATACAACGGCACTGAATGAGTGGTAATTACAACTGGATCTTGTATTTATGGCCGATACAGCATCCCCACTGTCACAAGATTGTGATTTTCAACCTTCTGTGCTGGCTCCCCACAAGCAAAGTTAATGGGAAAGCTCGCTGGGAGTCAGAAGTCATGGTCATGTAAAGTCCTTGCTCAACGACAGCAATCAGGACCACCATCATTAAATAATATGAACACATGTCCCAAAGATGCTTTTTCAAAAGGCAGCTGGATTTGTTTTTCCTTGAAGCTTATTCAGTTCAGTTCTTCAGAACTGAAGAAGCATCTTAAATGAGAAGTGAAACGTCTTCAAAGAAATATAAAATCCACTTTGCCTTTTGAAAAAGCGCCTTTGGGACAACTATGACCTGGATGACTGAGAATCTCCATAGGCAGTGCAATCACTTTTTTCCCCACTTCAAATGACACTGCTAACAATGGAGTTTTCCAGTCCCAATTAGTGTTGCTAAGTGATAACTACCACTATCATACCAAATTCAGTTGAAATTTGTTCATGCTGTCAATAAATTAAATGAATACTATGTTTCATTGAGTGAAAGATCCATTGTATAAGATGCTCTTCCTCAGAATGCCCCTGGTTGGATTCACTCATCGTACAAATCATAATGTGACTAGACTGTGGATTAGTACTGTATGTTATAGGAGATCCTTGTCAATTGCAGTTTACTTAATGCAGTTTACACGATTAAACCATAGTGATCACTGTAGTTCACTAGATCTTTTAAAAAGATCTTTCAACCTTCAAAGTAAGCTTTCAGATTAAATAGAAATGTAAAAGAGTGAATAAATTAAGAAAAGGAGTGGCATACAAATAAAGTAAACAAATACATTTATAATTTCCTAATCAAGTTGAAGATCTGTAGTATGTGTATGCTAACCTTTGTCCATGTTTCCAGGAGACGCAGCATTTAAATCACCAAACTGTGAAAGAAAATAAAAATAGCAACTTTTAATACAATACATTATACCAGCATTTTCCATATCAGTTAAATCCTCTGTGAAATCTAATCATAACCATACTTCCCAAGAAAGAATATGATTATTTTTATTCACAAATGGAACAATTGCAACACCTTTCAGATTATGACATTCCGGGGGGGTGAGGGTGTCTATGATAATTCGATGCGGCCGACTTGCCATGGCCACCTCACCATGACCAACTAACCATAGTCAACTTGCTGCAGCCAACTCATCATGGGACAACTTGCCACAGCCAACTCACTGCTCATAACAACTCATAACTCGCTTGGAACAAGAGTTACACTAATATCAAAGAAATGGTGGAGTAGAATCATTAAAGAAAGGATGTAAAAATAGGGACGAAATGAAATGTGAATGACAGAAAATAAAATATCTTTATTTTAAATAATTGAACAGTTAAATTGCCCTGTGAGTTGTCCCATGATGAGTTGGCCATGGCGAGTTGTCCCATTCCATTCCAGGGTGGTTCAGGGATTTCTGGAAGTAAATCCTATAAATTAAAAGTGGTTTAGAGCAATGGTTCTCAACCTTTTCTTCACCAGACTCCTTCTTTAAATACCTTTTGTGGTCATGGACCAAGACAATGGACCACCAAGACTTAACTGCTAACATTTTCTGAGTCTTTGCAGACTCCACATGACAATATCATGGCTCCCCAGGGGTCCATGCACCAGAGGTTGAGAATCACTGGCTTAGAGTAGGTTGTAAACCACTGATTTACAGAAGCAATCTACATCTGATTGACTATGACAACAACCAAAGCAAACTAAGTATATTGCAACCCATACCACAAAGCTTTCTATTCTGAAGTTAAATACATACCTTATTTTGAAATGACAAGTTAAATAGTGAACAAAATACTAAAAGAAGCTACATGTATTGCCTAATACTTTGTGAATAAATGCAAATAATACTTGTTGTCTACTTCTGAATATATTTTCATAATGCACACTCTTCATTTTGACCCAGGAAGCAAGAGTAATGAAGTATATAAAGAAAGGATATTTGCACATTCTTAATGTCTGTGGAATATTAAACATAGTCAAATATGTTGATGCTTCATATATAAGATATATTTTTACTTTGTGATTCAAAAAGGAACCTTCACCTTTTCTCAAGTTCTCTTGAAACAAGTTTGTGATTGTAACAAAAATAAAAAATCTAATAATAATCATCTTCAATTTAAAAATGAGTCTTGGGTGACAGAAATTTTTTTTTTTTACTAGGAATGAAAATATTACTTTTTGTTGTTTATTTCTATAGATACAAGAAAATAGTTTTAATTATTTTTTTTACTCTCAGTGTCAAACTGCTGGTTAAAAAAAACAAGGAGAAAAGTTTGAACATTTGGCTATGCAAGAAGGTTATAATTTAAAAAGATTTCAGATTTCAGAAATGAGCATAAGAAGATTTCAGAAATTTACACAGGATCTGAAAGGTAACAGCAAAATACTCGATCCAGTATTTAGTGTGAATAAATATAATCAGAACGTACAAACAAAAGAAAACGAATTTCTGTTTGAGTTTTGTACAGATTCGGCTTAACTGAAATATGATGACATCCATTATATCTAAATCTCAGATGAAAGGAATTTAATTAAAACTGATCCACACTTACCTCCTAGAAAACACATTTACTTAATTAAGTATAACTTAATGAGATAATTACTCCTTTTTGATGTTAAATTATCTGGTAAAGGATTCCAACTGTAGACTGACCTCTCCCATGACTGCAATAGGTGTCTCTCCTGTGGCTTGAGCAACCCGATGTTCAACTAAGTAAAACATATATTCATCATATAACAGACGGATCAGATGAAAAGAACCAAAGCTAGCAGCACTGCGCAGAGTTAAATCTCGAATCACCATTGAGCTATATTAAGATGAAAATACAAATGAAACACATTATCATCCAATAAATATGCCAGAAATTTCCGACACATCCAACATAATTCTAACAATTACATTATTTAAGCCAGGACAGGACAACACTTTTTTTTTTAAAGTAAAGTTAGCTTTCTTGTCAGGAAAGAAAGGGGTGTTATACTACATGCTGAAGACTGACCAAGCTACAGCAAATTGTACGCAGGGTCGTCCTCTTGTTTTCCAACTCCCTCTTTTCTTTGTCTCAAGATTCAGATAACTCTTACCAGATATCTCAACTAATTTCCCTAAATGGCTTTTAAATGTGACTAAGGTCTAAATGAATCTAGGTCAGGGGAAGGCGACTATGGCAACTTTGCTACCTGTGAACTTTAACTCCCAGAATTCTTGAGCCAACATGGTTGACCTAGTTGCCCACCCTTGTCCTATGTGAAGGGCCTCATGTGACCTCTTGATTGTTTACCTCTTATTTAGGCATTACATTTAGACGGCACTTTAATAATTATTATATAAATGGCTCATCATATACAGCTGGACTTAACTAGCATTCTTATTATTGGTTGATGGATTGCATCTGTTTCTCTCCCTTTAGAATAAAAATTCCCTTTAGAATAAGAATTTGGCTTATAAGCAACATCAACTAAAAAATGAAAACATAACAAATCATATTTGTAAACCCAAAGTATGCTTAAATAGCCCCTGAAGTTAGGAGATTAGAAACTGGCTGAAGCAGGCTTCTAGGGTGGTCTTCACCTACTTTCTTTTTTCTTACTTTGGAGACAATAGAAATGGGTGACTTTAAGCAAAGAACAGAATGCAAATATAGTCCCACCAAGGCTTAATTAGAACAGAAAGGAATGGAGGGAAGAATGCATAAATCAAAGCCACTGCCTTCTTATTGACAGATCTTTCCCTCCCCGCCCAACATTACTTTTACTAGCCATATGGTAAATTAACGAAGATGTACAGCCTCATCTATGATCACGCATGGATGAGAGCTACGATCTAGTTGGTATACACTCAAAAGCACACTGTATTTCTGCGATGTGTGAAAGCAGCTGTGTCTTTTCTTGGGACCGCATACCAGCTAAGTGATTCTGACCAAAGACATGTTTAAAGAAGTTGCAAACAGGTGCTACGGGCCCATTTCTATGCATTTCAATTTTCAAAGCACCGTTTGGCCTCCCAAACTCAAAGCACTGCGCTACCCTATTGGACCGAGACCAAATATAACCTTTTTATTCAGGGCACTGACCTGTAGAAAGACCACTTTAACAGAAACTGGCGTGCTGCTTTAGGAAAACTAGGTCTTCCTTCATATGGTTTCAGTGCTTGCATCATTACATTATCAAGCCAGGCAGCCCACTGCTCCAGAGTGCTCTGCTGCTGAAGAGTCATCTTGAAATCTGTTTCTAACCGTTGTACCATGTTGTCATCACACTGGCACACCCAGGAAGCCTGCTCCTGTACCAATTCAAAAAAAGTTTTACAGAGGAGCTTCAAGTTCCCGATTTAAATTTAAGTTAAAGGTGCCTAGAAAGGAAAACAATGAGTAAAACAAAAAAAGAAGGAAGAATAAGTACTTAGTGAACAAATCAAGGGATAGAGGACATCTGAATTTTCTTCCGGATAATAAAATAACTCTCAGCATGTTATTGCTCTTCCCTTGTGCTTATTCTTCCCTTGTGCATGCTTGTGTTCATCTGTGTACTGGGAAACTTTGGATAGGTTGTATCTCCTCCACTTGAGGTAATGTGACTTGAATAGAGAAGGGAGACTTAGAACAGAAGTGGGTAACTATGGCAACATTATGACCTGTGGACTTGAAGTCCACAGGTCTTAAAATTGCCATAGTTGTCCATCCCTGGCTTAGAACAAAGCAGTGAACAGCATTCCGAGCTCAACTATCCATTCCATAGGGATGTGAAGACGGATTTTTTTTCTGGAATCGTTTTCTCAACAGATCCTAGCTCCTGATCTTATTCTTTATTAGAGTTGATGTTTTTTTTCAGCCACTTCTTTCCATACACTAAACACAATCTAAATTGGTTTACTTTCCTCAACCCAATTCCAAGCTCCTTCACATAATGTCTTTCCAACATTCTGTTGATTTGGAAAGGATTGAAAATGGTTTCAAATGTGGAAATGGAACTGCTGGACATTGGAATGTTTTAGTAAATGGGTTGTATTTTTTAAAAAATGGATCATTTCCAATGGGCTGCTAAACATTTGTTTCCTAAATCTTTGACAGATATAGATAGATATAAGTCAAAGATATATTAACATGGATGTTAAGAAACACCCTTCATTATCTATAAGTCAACAGGTGAAAATCAGAGGGGTGGTGGTGGAGAATGAGCTACAGAAATCTTTCATGAATCTTTTTTTGCAGAAACAAAAGATTATTGTGGCAGGTTTCTTCTAGACATTCTTTGGCATCTCTGAAATTCAAATGCAAAGAGGGCTTTTTACAATTTGCATTAGGTTTCTTAACCCCACTTTTATTATTGTTTATAAATAGCTCAAGGCAGCAAACATATCTCCTTCCTCCCCCTATTTTCTCCACAACAACAACAACCCTATGGGGGCTGAGAGTAATCACTGGCCCAAAATTACCTGGCTGGCTTTCATGCCTAAGGTGGGACTAGAACTCCCAGTCTCTCGCTTTCTAGCCTGATGCCTTAATGACTAGGCTAAAGAATTACATACAAAGCATTCATATCATGTCATACCTGGACATTGGCAAAATCAACACGGTTGAGGTCATTGAGCATCTGGTTAATCTGAGAAGTGTTCTGCAAGACAGCTCGGGCTGCCTGAGCCAGATGATTAAGAGATGTGTATCTTCGCAGAGTCTGAGCAAAGGCACTTACAGCGGCAACCTGCAAAAAATGAAGAAAAAGACCTGATACTCCTATTCTCTTATAAAGCTGGTGCCAGTTAGCAACTTTTACAAATGCTTATCGAGAAATAATACCCAAATATGCCAATATTGTCTTATAAAGAAATCTAATGAGAATATTATTTTTGGACATATGTGCACATGATAACAATAACGTTAATAATGCAAGTTAAATAAAAATAATATCCATGTCAATATCTTCCCTGCACTGAATCCCTGGCTATCCTCCACACCCAAGCATACAAAGGAAGCACCATCTCAGAATTTTGTGGTAGACATTTGTGCCAGTTTGCTGTGAAATACAAAGAATCTAAAGAATATGGCACTTATACCATCTAGAATTCTTCAGTAAATATTTGTTAAGAGAGGCAAATCTCCCCTCAAAGACTACTACAGCAACATCAAAAGCTTTTTACCTGTTAGATCACCACTTAAGGAAGTAATTTACATATCTTTGGATGATTAGAGTAAAACAGTATATTACAAGAGCAACCACAGTAAAACTTTGATTTTATTCTCTTCCACTCACATCTAAGTCCTAAAGGTGCTTTTTCAAAGAGCAATTGGACTTTGGTTTTTTTGTTTTGAAGCCATTTTGCTTCTCATCCAAGAAGATTTTTTACTTCTAAAGAACTACCGAAGAAGCTTAATTAGATGAGAAGCAAAATGTCTTCAAGACAAAAACTAAGTCCAGTTGCCTTCTGAAAAAGCACCCCGGGGACCATCATGACCTGGATGATTGAGAATGTCTGTAGATATTCACATCTCCGTTTGAATTTCTCCTTCAAATAATGGAATAAGTCTCTTGTTTGGCAAATCCATCTGAATAATTTATGGCAAATTGTACAAATTATGTTAATTAGATAGATTCAGATATAATGAACAGTTTTTAAAAATCCCTTTTCTCAAAGCAGTCTGCTAACCAGAGGTATTACTGTATTTTTAATGTATATTATGCTAGTTCACAAATGTATTACATATATCATACTACACTTAGTGGAAAAATTATATTACATCATTTCTTTCCCATGAACCCTCTGGGGGAGGCTTTGCGTGGACCCCAGACTGGGAATCAGTGATTTAGACCAGAGGTCTCCAACTGTGATAACTTTAAGATTTGTGGACTTCAACTCCCAGAATTCTGAGTAGATGAACTTTCTACAGCAAAATTTAAAGAACAGTATAGACTGGCAGTATAAAATCTAAAGCAGATTCTATGTGGGTTTTTTTTAAGGGTTCTTTTGTAGTATCTTTTTTATTAACAAAATCAAGGAGGTAATGTGGAATTATTTGTGTCTGTAATATCTTTTTTGTTGCAAATGATTTTGAAAGTAAGAGTAACTCTTGGTTTGAATCATTACCTTGGTTTGAATCATTCTCTGGGGAATATTGTTCATGGCATTGGAAAGCCAACCTTCAAGGCTTTTTGCAAAATTGCGAATGGCTTGGGTCAAGGCACCTATGCATGAAAAGTAAGCACACAATAAATGGGGAAAAAAGCCAAGGCATGAATGTATTGACAGATCAATGTCCTTGAATATTACAACTAAATCGTAAAAGGAGAGAGCAAATGCTAATGCATGTCATTAATCAACACAGAAAAGATAATAATTATAAGTAGCACTATTCTAGTACAATATACCTATAGAGCAGAAAATCTTGAAGGCTGCAGTGACTGTTCTCACTGAGATGCTAATCATGTGTCTGTGCTGTATAACTTTGGATTATAATCAGAAATTCTTAGTATAAAGACCCAATATCAACCTGAAAATATGGGGTCATTTTTGAAATAAAATGTAGATCCCAGATCAGAATCAGTGAATTGTTAATTGTTCAATACACAAAGGAACACAAACACAACAATCTTACTCTAGGCTATATATTATTTCAGGAAGGGATTTGATCCTGCTATGAAGTTAATGTCATTTTTTTTTCACTCTTAATTGCTTTTGTGGTAGGAAAAGAACACTAATATTTGGATGTGTTCTACGTACTATTCTATACAAATGTATTTTTTTTCTGTACTGCACGCTATTATGCATCATAATTTGATCAACGGCAAAAAAAGAATTTGTTTGGTAAACAATACTTTTTACAATGCAGTCTCTTAAAATATATTGTTTGGTTTTAAAATGGAAGCATGAAAAGTAATGCTAAGCAGTCACTGAATATTTAACTATTCTTTGAAAAGAATATAGAGATTTTCGTCCTATAACCCAATTCAATAAGTTGTTTGTAACATTTTATAACTAATATGATCAGTATTTTTCTTTAAATAGCAAATATTTACTCTGTCCCTCATCTATCTGAAAGCATCATGTATTTATACATTTATGGATACCCTGAAATTTCCAGAAGTGTATGATATACAGTGTTTTTTTTTTAAAGCATTAGCTTCTTTGTTCCCCAAATCAGAGTCAATTGAGGCTTGTGTATTTAATAGCCACAACATACCAGCTGTTAGGAGGAAAAATGAAAGAAAAATCCAGGAATAGAGTATTCTGTGGAAAGACATGGCAGGATACAGATACAGCTTACTTTGGTCCTTTCCAATATACGAAAATGAATTACTGTATATGATTTATATGTATAATCAAATGAATTATGCTATTACGTAGTCAAAAGAGTATCAGACATACAAACAAACACAGACGAACTTATAACCATGTTTGGGAGAAGACAAGTTCTCCAAAACTATGAAAAATGCATTTAAAAATCACCAGACTGGAGCAGAAGGGGGACTTGCTCTCTTTGATGGCCTAGTGGAGAGAAAACATGAATGGCTGCCTAAACATCTGAAGAGAAATACTGCACGTCCCTCTGATGTAATTCAGAAATCAGGAAGAACTTTTACTAAAAGGCACAAGCTTTTGTGAGCTGCAGCTTATCCTTTATTATTGTTGTTGTTGTTTTGTTGTTGTTGTTGAAAAACCCAGACCCCTCTTGATTTTTTCCCCTATCATAAATGGCCAAGGCCATTTTTTCCCTATCATAAATGGCCATTTTTCCATCGTAGTTGAGACACCAATCTCCCTTTCCTTGCTACGGAGAACGGGAGGACTCCCAAGATGGCTTTCACAAGTACAAGAGAAATCTGGCCATGTGAAATGGCCCATACGAGCAAATGAACTGGCTACTTTCCAGACTCTTGTTACAGAAAGTGTGAAAGCCACATTTCCTATATGCACCACAGAAAGTACCTCTGTAACGTCATTGTTAAGTAGTAATACAAGACAAAAACAAAAGCTATAATATAAATTAAGAAGAGTAAATGTTAAATTAAGAAGAATAAACGTTTAATATTGTTTATACTAACAAAGGCCATAGTTATTGTCCACAGAAACCATTCTTTAGAACAGTATGAATATTTGAGAGGCTAAAAGCCTATTAATTTCCAGAGATGTATCTGACATTTGATTTTTAACTGTAACAAATTGCAACATTAATGTTATATGTTTTCCTTTAAACCAAACTACCTAAATGGATGGCTAGATTAGAGATTTAGAGATTGTAAGAATAAACTACTTACCCTGGAATATCACATTAGAATGAAGTAGCAGCTGTACCATAATACTTTTATTAGGATTAACTAACAAGTTACAAAACAGCTGCTCATTATTTAAGGGTACTGAAAATAATGTTTTATATAAACACAATACTAAAAATGTTCCAACTTCAAAATTAAATACCAGAGTAGTAGAAAGATGATCAGGTAAGATAAAAGGTAACAAGGCCAGGACCCATAAAATACTATTTTAAAAACACAAAAAATACTTTAAAAATTAATCATTTCAGAGAATCCCATTCCAAACCAATCCCAAAAATACATTTAGATTTATATGGCATCTTTAGATGAATAGAATAGGCTGGAATGGAATGGAGCAAAGCAGAGCAGGGTAGAATAGAATAGAATACTTTGTTAGCCAAGTATGATTAGAAACACAAGGAATTTGTCTCTGGTGCAGAAGCTCTCACTGTACATACAAAGCAACACAACAACAACAACAATAATAATACCACCAATAAAAGGGGATAGAGATGAAGATAAGAAAATAAGATAGATAGTCAGACAGACAGAGATAATACAGGTAGTCCTCAACTTACGACCGTTTATGATGTTAAGGAAATATTTGTTCAGTGAGTTTTGCCCCGTTTTACAACTTTTCTTGCCACAGTTGTTACACGAATCACTGCAGTGGTTAAGTAAGATGGTTGTTAAGTGAATCTGGCTTCCCTATTGACTTTGCTTGTCAGGAGGTTTCCAAAGACGACCATGTGACTCCAGGACCACATATATATGAGTCAGTTGCCAAATGTTTGAATTTCGATCACGTAACCACGGGGATGTGGCAACAGTCATTAATGGGGGAAATGGTCACAAGTCACTTTTTTCAGTGCTGTTGCAACTTTGAACAGCCACTAAATGAACTGTTGTAAGTCGAGGACTACCTATAATCCACACAAGAGCAGGGAAGGGAAAGTTCCTGTCATTTTAGACAAACTTCAATAGGCAGGATGAAGCCAACAGGGTAGAATTTTTTTGGAGGGGGGGGCAGGGGTTAGCGGTGGTGTAGCCTATTCTCTCCTCCCTCCCTCCCTCCCTCTCTTGTTTTCAGACACTGAATAATAAGATAAAACAATATGAAAATAAACCAGATGGAACAACTGATTGTTCAGAAATCTTCAGGTTCCAGAATCCCTCCAACTGGGTGGGATTGCACTGGCCCTGAAAGAACAGTCTGCAGTCTGAGGGCTATTTCAGTCTCGCAGGTCCTGCTAGTACTGCAGATGGAAAATGTGGCCAAGATGGCATTTGCCCAGCTAAATCTGAGGTCCAGCGGTGGCCCTTTTTGCCTCAGGAGTTACCGGCAACAATAACTCATGTCCTTGTCACCTTGTATTTGGAACGCATACTTCACTTTACATGGTTCTGTCCTTGAAAGGCAATTTGGTAGCTTCAATTGGTTCAGAATGCCACTGCCTGGAAAGTACAGTAGAACCACACCATTTTTATAATAGCCTTATACCAGTTTCCAATATCCTTCCAGATCCAGCTCAAGGTCCTGGTTATAACCTATGTAGCCCTTTATGATTCAGGTTCTTATTAGCTCTGAGACTGTTTGACTCAGGTAATAACTTTATATTCGCTCTACTTAAGCCAAGATTCTCTTCCTGTGATAAATCAAGATAGAGGATGCCAGGGAATAGGTCTTCTGGGTTGTCACTTCCCCTCTGTGGAACAGCTTGTCCTCCCCTTCCTGCCACTGCTCCTTCAGGATAATGAGCAGAGTTTAGTGGAAGCAGCTAAATTATGAGAGATAAAGTCTGAAGCCACACGTGCGTTTTAATTTTTCCTGGTCACTGAACATTGCACATTTTTGCCCCTGATCAGAAGAGGTAGATCAGAACACGCAAATTAATGCCATACATAAAAATAAAATAACGAGTTACACTAGAATGCAACATTGTAAAATGATGAGTGTTTTACTATAGCACAGGTGGACTGATGCTAGCATTTGCAATCACAATTTCATTAGCAATAGGTGAGAAAACAGAATTTTGTTCTCACATTAACAAAGATGACTTTTCCCCACAATATTGCTTTATACTATCTTTTGTCTTTCTAATAGTTTTCACCAGCACTGACATCACATCCCAGATTTTCAAAAACTAGTATTACACTGGCTGCCTCCTACAGAACATATTGTTTAAAATTTGTGGTTTCTACATGCTCGTTTTGTTACTCTATAATTTTCTTATCTTTTATTGTCTAGCACCCTATCAGCTCCTATATAGGTTTCTGGTATATTTAAAAGTCATCATCACCAACAATATTGTTTCTAGCAAGGCATTTCTAAAACACAAATCTATTAACATTGACAAATATTCCTATAACATTTTGATTGTCTAGAACAGGAATAGAGAGATTTTTAAGCTACAAATTCATAAGCCTTCAAACAATATGGCCAATGTTTAGAAGTTATAGGAATTGTAGTTCAAATCATCTGAATGCAGCAGAAATGTATGATCAATTTGCCAATTTAAGATAACCCTAAGTATAATTATAATATCTTTTGATATTATATCAAGAGCACTGCTTGGTATACAGAATAATTGTACTTTATTCTATAGACCAAGAAGTGTTCTTGATATAATATCAAAAGATCACAATATTGGGGTACAATGTAGACTAGCCTCAGCGGTGAGCTGCTATCAGTTGTCCCCAGTTCGAGCAAACCGGTAGCTAATTGGTAACTGTTAGGAATGTAAGTCACCTAACAGCTATTTGGGTTGGAAATATATAAACCAGGATAGACATTTTAATGCTGTATCTTTAAGAGCATGCAAAAACTGCAATTGGGTGTGGTTCTGCAAGTGGCCATAAGATGGAACCAGAAACCTGGGTTGTTTAGTCTCAGAAGAGAGTCTCAGTGAAGTGACTGAGTCTCTGTTTCCTTCTGTTGGAAAGAGTTACCGTTCCTCCATTTTTCCTTACTGACTGTTATTATTAGATTTGATGTAAGTCTGTTACTGAACTGTTTTTGATACTGGACTTTGATATTGGAATTATCCCTGGACTGAACACTGACTGATTTAACTGTGAATTGACTTGGATCAATGTGTGTGGACTTTGCTTAAATGTTTATTGAAAGTAAAAACCTACATTAACTGTACAGTGTATCTGTGTGCTGTGTGTGTATATTCAAAACACTTCTCTCACTACGTCTCCCTGTATGTGCTCAATCTCGTAACGGGGAATTACCTCAATAGTAACTAATTTTATGGCTGGTTTGGTGAACTGGAAAATCCCACCCCTGGCTACCCACCCGCCCTACCCCTCCCATGAATCCCCACGTGACCCATTTTGGATCCCAGGTAAGTACAAGGCCCACACGGAGGCTCAGGGAGGGCAAAAAACTGGCTTCCCAGAAGTTTGGAAATGTCAGAAATGGGCCCATTTCCGGCCTCCAGATGGCTTCTGGAGCCCGGGGAGACCATTTTCGCCCTCTTGGAGGCTTGAGAAAAGCCTCCAGAGCCCGGGGAGGGTGTAAACAGCCCCCTCACCATGGTGCAGGAGGCCGACTGGGCCATGCTCACCATGGCCATGCCCACCCAACAACCAGGCAGAGAAACGGTTGCTAAACTTTTTGAAGCCCACCCCTGACTAGCCTCCTTGTGGTGCACCCTGAGCAATGTGACTTTGTCACAGCTAAATAGTCTATACATTCTGGCTGCAGGATCTCCCAGCAAGAAGCAGCAGCAGGAGTACCAAAAATAAAAACAACGGTTAATGCCTTATTCTGTTACGCCATACGAAATAAAGGAGAATCACAACACTGTTTTTGGGACTGCAACATCCTTCACAAAAGAACCTTCCGAAAATAAGGAATGTTTATGAAGCATCGTTTTTTTTAACTGATTAATACATTCCACATCTGCCAAATCTTTCTCTGAGCATGCGTAACTGCAATTGAAGTGTGCTGGGCTGTCTCTGCACGGATGGTAGATGGCTGTGCTTCTGAAAGAGTCACAGGAGTCTGGAAATAGACATTATTGTTCCAATGATTTAAAAAAATGGATGTTTTTGTATGCCCTCCCGAGTCCTTTTAAAGGATGTGCACAATACAGCTTTAATTCTTAGCACTCAAATATTCTCCAGTTTTATTTGAGAAAGCTTGCAAGAGAAATAGATCAAAACCAAAATAAAAATGGCCTTAATAATAAGGCTTGATGCTGTTAAAATGACTTGGATGTGCAATTTCAACTTCGTAAGTGCACTTTAAGATAGGAAAAGCACGAAAATCAACACTCTCTCTACCCTAGCAGATTCCTAAACGCCACTTTCATTCATTTAAAGAAAGTATAAATAGTTGAATTTATACTTTCTTTAAATGAATGAAAGCAGCTTTTGATTCCAATATTCTAAATGCCATACAGCCACCAATTGTCTGCCCAAATCTCCCGTTGGAAAAAAAAATGGCTTCTAATCCTAATTCTCTGCTATAAAAACATGGACTTCCTGTATCTGAATACATATCACAAGCCAATGCAGCTATTATTCTTGTTGGCAGGGATGGGTAGATATAATACGAGGCCAACTTCCTCCACCCCACCCGCAAAACTTGAAATCCACTAAATGACTCTGGTACAAAAGACGATGCTTAGAATTGAAGTATATTATGCTCAGAAACATTTTTGAACACCGAAAGAAATAGTGCTTATAATCCTGCAACTCTGTTGGCTACCCCAAGGTTTTTTATTTTTGCAGATTAATACAGAAAAAAGGGATTTTATTGTTCCTATTGTTAAACCAATGGATAGCCAAAAATTCTTCCAGATCTTTTGAAAACCATAGAAATCTATTCAAAACAGTGCTTATCTCAGCAAACTGTAAGTATGCTATATGCAAATCCCATCTTTATGTACTTGTGTCCTGATATTCCAACCCAAATAGGTACTTCATGCTTGTAGTTACTGCCTACTCTTAGTTGCCATCATGCTTGTAGTTACTGCCTACTCTTAGTCCTACTGTAGTTACTGCCTACTCCTACTCTTACTGTAGTTACTGCCTACTACTAAGGCAACTGTGAACACCCAATCGTATACCCTTGAATGCTATGTTTGAACCTCTGATGTCATTCAGAAGTCTGTTAAAAGAAATGCTTTAATATGAGAAGAATCTTGCTTAAGTAAATTATCACTTTCACCAATGAGCACCATTAACAAATAACTGCTGAGACATTATTATGGCTGAAGAGACTATGATCCTGTAAACCTTTTGATAGGAATTGAACATTCCATGTAATATTTTTAGATAAAGTCATATTACTAGTTGGAACCCTAAAACGGCTTTGAGGTTATGATAACTACTGGGAGACTGTGAGTTCTAGTTCTACCCTAGGCACAAAGCCAGCTGGGTGACCTAGGGCCAGTCATTTTCTCTCAGCCCGAGGAAGGCGCAAACCATTTCTGAAACCTTGACAAGGAAACTGCAAGGAAAAGTTGAGGCAGTTGTCAGGAGTCAACCATGACACAAATGCACACGCATAGAGAGAGAGAGAGAGAGAAAGAGAGAGAGAGAGTGTCAGACAGACATAAGTTTTTCAATTTTAAACAAAATGAAAATTATTCAAATAAGTAAGAATTAAGCCCATTCAAAAAGACAGGATCTGTTTAAGGCCTTTTAAAAGCAAAACAAAAACAAAAAACATACGACTCGCCTTCATTAACAGGAAAGTGCATTCCGGGGAATCTGCTAGGACAGCTACAGCAAGACTTGACCTGATTTGCTGTAAGAGAAGTCTCTAACAACTCTACATGAACTTCTTCAAATGATCTCAGGGAGCAGAAAGGAGGTGAATTCTATTTGAGTGCCATATAGGGATTGGAAGGTAATAACCAGCGCCACGTATCTTGCTTCAGTCATGTAATATCATCTCCTTTTGTTCTTCAAGGACAAGTCGGTCTGTTAAATTCTATACTAGTTAAAATTTGCTCAAGGATTGTATCAGCCTTTTGTCAGAACGACAATTGGATAGGTTTTCTTGGGGAGGGGGGAGCAATATTAAAGCCGGTCTTCTCTACTTTTAAGTTTTTTTATTGATTTTACAATTAAAATAGATCAACAACACATACATAAATGCAAGAGAGAAAAAGAAGACAAGAAAGAGAAAAAAATAGAAAGAAAAAGATAGAAAACAGTTTTAACTGTTTTTTAAGTTTTTTTACCAACTTAGGATTACTGACCACTATTAAAATGAGGTTAATGGTTTACTACTGGGACCAACTACCAAAGGGAAAGAAATTAATATGGAATCACCCACCCGAATTTTAGTAGACAATTCTGATTATTGTTATGAGGAACTCTCATATGAGACTTCAACATCAGATCAGAGTGTGTTCCTGCTACTTGAATTATTCATGACTATATTTATCAGAGAGGAATATGGATTTCACTGTCCCCATATAATAATCTTTAAAGAGGATCTTACACATACAAGCCAAAAGAAACATTACTGAAAACAAGGGATATGGGGAAGGTGCAGTTCGTTTAGTGACTGTTCGAAATTACAATGGCATTGAAATAAGTGACTTATGGCTGTTTTTCACACTTACAACTATTGCAACATCCCCATGGTTACGTGATCAAAATTTGGGTGCTTGGCAACTAGTTCGCCTTTATGACAGCTGCAGTGCCCTGGGCTCACGTGATCACCTTTTGAGACCTTCTGACAAGCAAAGTCAATGGAGAAGCCGGATTCACTTAACAACCATGCTACTAACTTAGTGTGGTTCACTTAACAACTGTGGGAAGAAAAGATAGTAAAATGGGGCAAAATTTACTTAAGAAATGTCTCACTTAGGAACAGAAATTTTGGGCTCAATTGTGGTCGTAAGCCGAGGACTACCTGTAATGCAAGAGAGTGACTGAAGTAGTGTGTGTAAGAAGCCCCTCTTATCTTCGCTGCACCACAGAGTGTGAAGGACAAGTGGAATTTACTACTGAGAGTCCCTTCAACTGGGGGACTCCATGCATTTTTCTAGAGCTCGCATGCTCAGGGAGACAAAAATGAGAGTTGCTGTTTCTTCCTCTTCCTGCTTCAATGCCGACTGTAACTTTCTATATCTGGAGGCAAGGAGAAAAGCTGGAGTAGTAATGCTCTTATCCTGTTCCTCTTTCAAGAGCAGCAAACCCTGGGTAGGATTAGAACTCATAAGTGTTCCTTTATTTTACTCAATTAGCTTAGCACTTATTAACTTGACAAGCATATACATCAGGTAAATGTCATTATCATCATCATCGGAATTTTTAATCCCGGCACTAATCTTTTTTGAATGTATTTTCTCACCAGGGCATATATACATTCACATGTGTATAGATAGATAGATAGATAGATAGATAGATAGATAGATAGATAAGATATGTCTCATGCACAGATTTACTGAGGAGAAAATCTTCAGGATTAGTTTCAGCAAGAGCTGGCAACCAAACAGATAGACAGGTAGCTGTTGACTTAAAACCACAACTGAGCCTGGAATTTCTGCTGATAAGCAAGACAGTTAAGGGAGTTTTGCTTCCCTTTACGACCTTTCTTGCCACAGTTGTTAAGTGAATCTCTGCAATTGTTTAAGTTCATAAAACAGTTGTTAAGTAAATCTGGCTTCCCCATTGTCATTGCTTGTCAGAAGGTCGCAAAAGGTCATCACATGACCCTGGGACATTGCAACCAACAGAAATACATGCCAGTTACTAAATGTCTGAAAATGGTCACTTTTTTTTAAGTGCCATTGTAACTTCCAAAGGTCACTAAACAAATGGTTGGAAGTCAAGGACTACTTGCAGTAAGAAAGATGACCATGATATGGGTTTACAATATGTTTTGTCTCAATCTTCTTTTTCTCTTTTTTGGAAAACCATCTTAATTCATCTTCCACTTGAGAAAATATGATCAACTATTTTACTAGAGTTACCATCATTTGAACTTCACGGTTAACTTTGGTTTTGTATTCTGTATATGTGCATTTTACGAAAAGCAGTCTTCCAAAAGGTCTAGCTCAGGGCTGACAAACTCGTATCATCATGGCATTGTCATGTGACATTATCACAACTTTTTTTCCCTTTGCTAAACCAAGTGTGGACAGCGCTGGACGCATCTGGTAGGCAGGCCGTGGGTTTGACACCCCTGGTCTAGCTCCCCTTGTAAGTCTGCTATATTCATTCAGCTATTCTCTCTTCTCATTTTGGCCAATTATGTGCTGGCCAAAAAGATCACTGAATGGGATTACTTAATTACTTAAGTAAAAGAAAACAGTCAAAGACAAATGTAGCACTGGGGTTTGACAAGCCAATGACAAGGAAAGTGATTGCCTCCCCTCCCCCTTTAATCATTGGTCTGAAATCCATTCTCTTTATCTGTAATGCTACTCTTGAACATCACTTTATGATATGATATCTGGGTGACTTAATAATAGGCTAATTGGGGCTGTATAATACCAACAGTGTAGCAAGAATGAAGGTATTGGTTTTGGATTATGGAAAACTAGTTTCAAGTCCCTAATCCATCCCAGAATTCATTCTCATTCTCAGTTCAGCCAACCTAATAAGTTAATTTTGGGGGACAAAATTAGGAGAAGCACTATGTTCCCTCCTCCCTCCCTCCTTTTCAAAATGCAGGATATGTGCAATGAATATTGGGGAGGGAAAGAGTTTCATGTAATATATAATATTTCACTGTTATCTGCAGGATCAATTTCAAAATATAACACAAAGGAACTGCAGCTGGATTCGATAGTACTTAAGGTGTAGAGTCTACAATATCTCAACATATATTCCATACTCTTTAATATCTCTATCAAACTGCTGGATGAAGTAATCTGGACAAGGTGCCTGAAAGATGTCAGTAAAACAAAGCTTCCACTTTTGCCCTCTAATTCAGAAATTTGAGTACACCAATAGACTGAACTGAATTTTGACAACATGGTACTCAACAATTGGTAGTTTTTTGATAAATTACAAAACAAACAAACAAATAACAGAATGGGAAAAACACCCGTTAATGGAATAGAATGACAACACAGATCCAATTCTTGACTAATTATAAATAACCAGGAAAAACTATCATCCGCAAATTGTTGTTGCTGCTTCAGTTAATATTCATTTAACCTTGTAGATGTCATTCAGATTAATTTTTAGACCACAGCAAATGTTGATATTTAGCTTTCCAATGTTAAATAATGTTGTCTGTTGCTTTCAGGGGTTAAAACAAACAGAAATTTCATGTGTTTGGTTATAGCAACTCTTCAATTTTAGAACACAGAAGATATCATTGACATATGGACTGACCGTGCTCACATTATACAAAAAACAATACGAATAGCAAAGTTTTATTCAATCTCTTTCATAAGTGAAGGAGGTGTACTCTCCTTCGAAGATGGATACACATTTTCTGAATGTTTGTAACAATTACCATAGTAACATTTCTACTGGCTTCAAAAGCAAAATGCTTTATGTTACAGATCCCTTGGAGAAACAAGTGCATCTAACTGAATTACAAAATAACTGTTCATACAACACAATGAGTGTGCAATTACATCGATTTTTTTCCTCTCAAAACTATTGACTACTACGATTAATGGGATGAAAATTCAGTATTTATTATATAGTGCTTGGATAATGTTTTATAATAGAAATGTGTTTTGTTAAAACCATAGTAAATCAACTTTCTCAATGGAACAAACTACACTGCGTTGGCCTAAATAATTGCCTCACTGAAAAGGAAACTTTCCTCTTAAAAGATTTTTTTTCCAACAGCGGATGGCTAATCAACCTATAATATTTGCAAGCAGACATTGTACCAATGCTGCATTTTTAAAAGATTGAGAAACTAGCAAAATTAATGGTAAAAGAAAACATCAATGCTATATCTGTGGCAGGGTTGGGATGGATTGAAATACTGAATTTAGATGGGTCACATCTTCTTCTGTAAGTATACTGACACAGATTGTGATATAACCATGCAAGAAGAGAAAGTACAGTTGTATCATTTGCCAATAATATACCAAAAAACTTTCTTTTGGTGAGAAAGAACTATAGACACATTATGTTATATGCTAGTCTCCTAGTTGAAGTTTGAAAAATATAAAACAAATTTGACATAAAAAACACATATCTATTTGAACCCTCATCTATTTCATAGACCAAGAAAAAAGTTCAAGGAATAGTTCTTTTGTTCCATAAAGCAAAGAATTTGCTTCATGGCACACAAAAAAAACCCAATCCCACAATTTAAATAGTATCTGCTAGATGTTGAAATCTAGGTTTTAAAAGAGTTGTCAAACATTTATTACTGTATGGTATATTTTTCTACACTCCAGATAAAAAATGATTATACTCACGCTAGTTCTATAGCTTTGAAAATCACTCCTAACGGGTTCCTTGGGAGGTATATTAGGCAAAAGATCACCAGAAGGAGAAAAAAAATCCTTACAAGACGTCAGCTACATTCAACTTACTAGGAATAGGTCTAAGGACGTCAGGAATGAGAATCTCCACCAAAGCCTGGTACATCACATGGTCACAGTTACACATCCATTTCAGAATTGACTCATTTTTGCACAGAGTTATCAGCTTTGCTTTCGGAAGTCGACTTTCTATTTCACTCAGATTGCTGGTGTGAACAAATGTATTAAATGAATAAATGAAAATGCATTTACATGAAGATTAAAAAAGAACAATGGATTTCAAAGCTTTTACAAATAAAACATTCGAGATGTCTGAAACACACTTAGTTGCCCTGCGACGTTTTGTGCTGTAATGGCTGATACATGGCCTCCATAGTTTTAACCAAGCTGCACAGTTTTATGCAGCAGTGATCAAAATGGGCTTTGAATTTGGAATCATCCCATGAGAAAATAACTTGGTCC
Organism: Pseudonaja textilis; assembly: GCF_049901715.1. NCBI lineage: Eukaryota > Metazoa > Chordata > Lepidosauria > Squamata > Elapidae > Pseudonaja > Pseudonaja textilis. The sequence goes on along the minus strand of NC_141991.1, from coordinate 190,288,539 downwards.
TATTTGCAGAAAATAAAATGATGTGCATGCAACTATATGCTGCAGTCCTCATAATAAAATGAAACTTTTTATTTTAATAATTTAAAAGCCAACATTCCTTTGGATGTACAAGGTAGATTTTGTTTTGTTTATTTATAAACCAAATACCCAAGGTCTAAAGTAAATACTAACCTTGGCTCAGTGATAGTAGTGCCATCAGTTGTGGTTGAGGGAGAATAGCGCCAAAAAGTCTGCCACAATTTTTCTATTAGGCTAAACTGAAGGTTCACTACAACATCCAATATTGCCTGAAAATCCAAAGCAAATATGGGTTTGCATGTTGTCTTTATTTAATGATAAATACTACGGCTGCAGTTTATAAGGTAATAAACCCCAGCAAGCTCAGTGGGACTCATTTCTGAATAAAATCTTTTTGCACAGCACAATTATGCAGTGGTTGGGTCATTTGATTGGGTCATTTGATTTGGTCATTTTCATAAACAGACTTATTACATGGCATTCACAGATTACCTATAATAATTTCTGATTAGCCTTATAATATATATATATATATATATATATATATATATATATATATATATTTTTCACGGGTATTTATATGTATGGTATTTAGGTTAATATTTGTGCTTTTATTATAGTGACGTTTCGGCAGAATCTCATCTGCCATCCTCAGGCTTGTGTATTGGGTTCTTTTTAATCGTGTATGTTCAAGCCTAATGCACACGATTAAAAACAACCCAATACACAAGCTTGAGGATGGCAGATGAGATTCTGCCAAAATGTCGCTATAATAAAAGCACAAATATTAAGATGTGGGAAAATACCCGAAGAAACCTAAATAACATACATACATACATACATACATAAACCTTACACAGAAGTTCAGTAAAAATATAGGCAGTAAATGACAATGGAAAGGATGGTCTACATAAATTGATTGATGTCAGATAAGCAGTAATTTTAAAGGAGTTCCATAATTATCAACTGAGAAAGGAGACAATGTTAATGTCTAAGTTGACACTGTCCACCTGTTAACAGTTGAGCGGAGTTCTAGACAGCAGAAAGTGCTCTCTTCATAAAGTACAAAGTAATTCTTAAATCCATCACCTTCTGCACCAGAAGTGAGTAGCCTGATGTTGTCCAGGTCTTTTGGATCATTCCCTAATCCTTTGATAGTAGCTGTTCTTGATGTGCAAAGGTGAAAGTAAGTCCTAATAACAATAGCAATAGCACTTAGACTTACATACCACTTCACAGTGCTTTACAGCCCTCTCTAAGCAGTTGACAGAGTCAGCATATTGCTCCCAACAATCAGGCTTTTCATTTTACCCACCTCAGAAGGATTGAAAGCTGAGTCAGCCTTGAGCCAGTGAGAATCAAACTGCCAAATTGCAGCCAGCAGTTAGCAGAAGTAGCCTGCAGTACTGCATTCTAACCTCTGTGCCACCATGGCTCATGGTGGTAGACTAATGGCACTTAGCTTCTCTCTCCCCACATTCTAGAACAAAGGTCTCCAAACTTGGCAACTTTAAGACTTGTGGACTTAAACATAGCTGGCTGGACAATTCTGGGAGTTGAAGACCACAAATTTTAAAGTTGCCAAGTTTGGGGGCCCCTGTTCTAGAATGTAGGCCAGGTCCGTCAACTATTCACGTTAAAATAATTGCTTCATCCAGTAATCATATAATGCTCCAGATCTTTCAGCAGTGTTCAAGACAATTTTGTTTGCAACACTGATTTTGGTTTATATCAGGAGTCTTCCATTTTGCCACTGCTTAACAATGACTGATCTTTATGATGGCAGAACTTAACATAATGCAAGGAAGACTTTAAATAGCAAAATCAGCTGTCTGTTCTATTCTATTCCCACAGCTTTTTAGACACACAATATGTTATGTGAACATTATTTCACTTTATATGTTATGTGAACATTATTTCACTTTAGTAAACAGAAACAGAAAGACAGACAATTGTAATGTTATATTTTAAAAGAGGGACTCAAATGTATAATGACTGGTTTTGTAGAGTCCCTCTTCCTTACCTCACAGTGTTCTCGATAGAGACTCTGTAAAGACTTAATATCCTCAAAAGTAGTTCCATCTGGCAGCGAAGAGATTTCAACTTCTCCAAAGTCTGGAAGTGCTCGAGATGCATCTGTATCCATGACAACCCAATAGAAGAAATATATTGTGGACTTTGCCAATCATAATATAATTAAGAAAACAATGAATAATATTAAGAAATAAATACCCCAAAGGCCTATGTGTTGGATTCAAAACCAAAAGCAGAAATGTTTGGCAAGATGATGTGTAATTTAATTTGTATGCAGTTTGAATCAAGAGTCTATAATTCTAAAATCTAAATTAAGTATTTTAAGCAAAATAACCAAATCTGTGGAACATGTGCTGCATTCAGTGGAATAATAAAATAAATTTTGAAAGGGTGGGATTTGAAACAGGAAATACAGAGCTAGAATATGTCCAAAGAGGGAAATGTTTTTTCTAATGTGCTATTATGTTCTAACCTCTTCTATATTCAATCTATTGGAACTAGTCCAGAACTATTGGGAATTATAAAATAATTTCTGCCCATTATATATGCCAGTTTTCCAGGTATATGAACAGTCGTCTCATGCTAATCTCTTTTCCTCTAGTATGATTATATACAATTTCCCCATCTTTCCACATACAATTATATTTTATATGTCATTGATCATTTTCAATGACCTCATCTACCCCATTCTAATGTATTTGAAAGTGAAGCTAAAAGTGAGTACATCACTTCAGATAAGGTCTAATAATTACAGAACAAAGCACAGCTTTTATTTCCCTTGAACTGAGAAACACATTCTAAAATTCACACAGCTAAAATTGCATTTGCTTAATTACTTCTCAATTGAGATACAGAAATAAAGTGTCTTAAAGTCACCAATTGTAATCCTTTTAGTCTCTTCTTTATGCCTATTATCATATTTGCCTTAGTTAATGACTGCAAAATAAATGGATTTGATTTGAATGCATCTTAACAATTGCCCTCAGCCAAACTCAATATCAGACTTGATTCAGTAGAATTCCCATATATTTAGCTAAATTCTCTCTAGCCAGGATGAATTTCTTCAGAGTTATTGCCTGCAATAACAGAGGTTCACTAAAATATTACATCTGTGGCATACCCAGTTTGTCAGACTCAATGCCACTGAAGAAAACACTATAAATCATTGAAAATATAGCCTCAAAGACAGGGAGCTTTCATTTCTTCAGGCGGTGTATCCTGGTTTGCCCTCTTCTCAGGTACGGCATCTTCTGACAGGACTACCATCTCCATAAGCCAGCTTTAGCTGAGCCAAGATATTCACATTTAATTATCTCTTTTCCACTACATTTCCTCTACATTTTGTTAATGTGTTGGATTTGACTCTTAAACTATGAATTGCCCAACTGAAAACAATATACAACACTCAACAGTCTTGAATATTCAAGATGGTGTTATGTGTAAGTGGTATTATTGATATAGATCAATAATTTTATAATATGTGTGAGTGTACACATGCACAAAATCAGTAGTTAAGATTGACTGATTCAGAGAATAAGTAATTCTAAAGTAGTTCATGTTGCACATATTTGTGCAAAGGGAATATTTTAGCAATAGCACCGAATATATCCTATCTATAGTTTTTAAAACTATATTGGGACCATCTGATTTTGTCAACTATTGTAGGAAAAGAACCTAGGAGCAGAGTTAAAAGGGGGATCAGTCTAGAAATCCTACATAGCCACAACTGAACTAAGTCCAACCTCCCTTGAATTCTGTTGCCCCTTATCTAACTTCAAGTAGGTGCTAACTATGACTTGAGAAACTTTCTGTGCATAGGCTTTTTAGCAATAAATCAGATTAATTGGACATGAGGACCTGATCTTTTGAGCCTGACAGCTACAGATTTTACATTCCAAACAGCGCAACCAGAAATGCCAGTACAGTTCAGCAACATCTAGAAATTTCCAGCCTTGCTTTAAATTAATCTATTTCAGAAAGTACAGTCATAGAACAGAAGAGTAAAACAGTACAACAACAAAAGGATGTCATTAAATGCACTTGCCCTACAAGCCTAATGAAACATTCAACACCAGTTTTGTTATCAGCTTGAAGCAAACCTATTGAATTCTCTAAAATAGTCCTATGAATTACAATGGGTTATTGAAAAAACAACAACCCTGTTCTGTATTTTAGCTAAAGATGTCCATGTTTTTTCACATACCTAAAAATTGTTGATGATGCTGACTTTGAGCAATCACAGTTTGTTCAACAGATGTGCCTGTTTGCTGACCACTTGTTGTAAAACCATCTGAGACTCCATCCACTTTCTGCATAGGTTTGTACCTAAAATATATTAAAGGCAACATAGCATTTATAAGATTACTATAAGATTTTTGCCCCAGAAAAATGATTTATCTTTATATTGCTTTCAAAAATGTTTGTGAAATTTCATGAAATAAGCAGTAAAAAGATAACTCTTTTCTTCAGCTGTTCAACATAAATGTCAGCATTTGCTTTTCTGTAGTTACCTCATGTAGCGTGCGTATAGGCTGGATGATTATAGACAGCTTTGAATTCTTTTAACGTTATATGGTAAGCAAGTGGATTATTAGATAATAGCAGAATTGAATTAGCTTTAATTTTTCAGTGTGGGTTCAAACTGCACATATCAATTCCCAGCATCTTCCAGCTATTTATTTAAAATGAACAGCTTGCTACCCTTCATTATGTGGATTCTCTTAATTAACATAGTAGAGCAGATTCACACCAGTGTGTTCCCCCAAAACACTTGGTTCTCTCTCCAGTTCTCAATTCATTGTCCACATGATCTGAAGAAGAGAAATAGCTAAGGAAAAAAATGCTCAGGAAGAAAGTTTGTTGAATGGCCCACTGGCATTTTTTTACATTCCATGTGAGACCATCAAGTTCTAACCAAGTTCAGCGAAATCCTATACTTCTCCCATTCCTTCCTGAGACAGCAACTACAGCCTTGGTTCCCTCTCAGCTAGAGAAGCATGCACATCTTTATGACAAACACAAGTGATCCAATCATTGGAGTTAATCAGCTATTAGGCAAAAAGGATATATTTACAGTTCCAGCTTTTATATTCTCCTAGTCATTCCTTTAGGCTTTCAAAGATATAATGGTGTTTATATACTTTCTTAAACTGTTCTGGTCTACCTCTGGGAAGGGAGGGCACCTACTGCTACATTCCAGGGGTGTCAAACTCGCAGCCCAAGGGCCAGATGCGTCATGTGTTTGCCACACCCCTGGTTTAGCAAAGGGGAAAAAAGTTCCAATATGCCACGCGATGACAATATGTCATCACGAGTTTGACTATATACAGAAAAGAAAAAAAAAACCACAGGAAGTAAATCATTTTATTTTGACTACATTTGTCATCTTCAATATGTCAGAAGCCTGACATTTTAAACCTCCAACTTTTAAGATGAGGTAGTAGAAATGGAAATATTTTCCTTCCTTCTTAGTTGCTGTAGATATTGCCCAGGATTAACGGCCTTTGCAGAATTCCTTGAGGAAGATGAGCAGTGTAGAAACATGAAATATAAATACAAAAATAAAATTCCTAATTTTGCTTTTTTTTACCCAGTGGTTAGGCGGCTTTGGTAGCCTGAACACTGAAAATACCTTCAGTGGGAAAGCATGACAAGTGAGAGATCAGTGTCTTTGGCAATGACTTCTCCAGTGCCCCATTTCTCCCCACTTATTTAGAAGATCCTAATCTCTCTATTTTATCACCTGCAAGGGAACGCTTTTCACCAACATCACAAAATAGCATAGTGGACATACGTAGCGGGAAAATCCAAGTAGGTAGTTTACAAATGCAGGCAAATAAATAAACAAATAAATCCCAACAAAGGCAGAAGTCTAATAGGTATACAATGAATTCATAGCTCAGAGAAAGAAATCGGTATATTTTAAAACGAGTTTCAGAAAGCACAGAAACAAAACTAGTACATTACTATAAGTGCTGTTTTAAATACAGTAGCTACAGTAGCTATGTCGACAATAACCCGGTCTCTATATCTGTCTATAAATAGTTAAAATGATAGTCATTTCATGGCAGTTTCAACCTCAAAAACATAAACTGTACTCATTTTTTCAAGAGGTTGCCTTTTCTGGTTTAATTATTCCATTTGGTAACTCAAACCATAAGTGTCAATATAATATCAAACCATAAGTATCAAATAATATCAAATCAAATAACAACAGTTTTAAGACTGTAATTGTTTATCGCTATAAAGACAATGCCAGAATTTATAAGAAAAATTAAGAAAGGGAGTTATAGTAGTTTTGCAATCAAATACTGTAATACTACCCTTTAGTACTGTAGAGTTATAGATTAGAATTATTCCTCCCACGTGTTTTGTGTTAGCAAGCATTTTGAAATTTGAAAAATTGCAGCTATAGAATTGATCCTCTTCCTCCATCATCAATTCCTCTAGCATACTTTCTGTTACTTCTTGTTTATAATCTTTTACTCTTTCTGTAACCATGACACATCTTGGTCATATATTCAAAATGGTGGCCTATAAAACACCCTTATCTCAGGACTCAATCTGTGACTTTTGTCTACCCAGTCCATATAAGTTTATTTATGTTTATACTTGATTCACTGAAAACAGTTGCATTTGAGTTAATCAGGACATGATCCCTATTCTTTCCATGAATCTAATCTAAATCTGACGGAAGCAGTATTGCAATGCAAGCCTAATTCTTTTTTTATATGCATTATGGCATCACATTTATACCGAAAAAAAGGTACAAATTGCTGCTGGTCACACAGAAATAAAATCTGCTGAACTAAAGTTTAAGCATTACTAACTTGGCCTGAATTTAAGCCTTCAAGTTTACAGGCAAAAGAATAAATAAATAAAAACATTCTACAAACATACTTAGGACATAGTGTTGTCTTGTCACAAATTCACATACCATACCTGCATAATTATTTGCACTCTGATCTATACAACTGTATACTAGTTACAGTTGTATCGCAGAATAAATCAGACAGTTTAAAAACTTCACTCTAGATACAACCCGGACTGTTGCAAAATCTGAATTTATTGTGCTTTACTTTGGTTTCTTCACAAACTATTGACATCAAATTCAGCTTAATTTTTTATTTTATTTTACAAGTATGTATTTACTAACTTCACTTATTCTAGAAAACAGAATAAAAATAACTGGATGATGATTTAGATCAGTGGTTCTCAACCTGTGGTCCATGGAACCCTGGGGGTCCCTCAATGTTGTCACAGGGGGTCCACGAAGGTTTGAAGAAATGTGATCATTTAAATTTTTAGTTAAGTCTTGGTGCACCGTGGCCTCAAAAGGGGGTGCATGGTAAAGAAAAGGTTGAGAACCACTGATTTAGATGATTAATTAGATACCTTTTCATGTTTAACAAAAGTCTGTGGTTACTTGTTAAAACATGGAAAATGGCAACCTTCCTAGAAATGCTTTACTGCAAATGTTACAAGCTGTCCCTAGCAGTTTCTAAGAGATTCTTTGAAGAGAAGTTTATTACATGACAATTAAATCAACGTGTTAAATGAATCATTTCAAAATCCAAAGTTGTTGAGAAAAAGAGAGAGAGAAAGAAAAGCAGGCTGCCCAGAAAATGCCCTGCATTTGGGCTACCGTCCTCCTGTCTCTTTGAGCCAACCAGCACAGCAAAATTGGCTATAAAAGCTGAGTAGTTTTAAAAGAGGACAATTAGTGGAAGTGGGGGGAGGAAGAGGAGGAGAGAGATGAAATAGTGTGTTTGTGTGTGAAACTAAAGCAGCCAGAAAGGTAATTTTCTCTAGCAGTTTTCCCAAGGAGTAGGAGGACTCACAAGAAATAGTGGGTGGAGAAGGAGTAGCAGCAGTGGGGAAAACTGGAGTAGTGGTGAGTAGTGAATACAGGTAGTCCTGGACTTACGACCACAATTGAGTCCAAAATTTCTGTTGCTAAGCAAGACAATTGTTAAATGAATTTTGCCCCATTTTGACTTTTCTTGCCACAGTTGTTAAGTGAATCACGACAGTTAAATTATTAACGTGGCTGTTAAATGAATCCAGTTTCTCTATTGATTTTGCTTGTCAGAAGGTAGCAAAAGGCGATGATCACATGACTCAGGGACACTGCAACCATCATACATACATACCAGTTGCCAAGTGTTTGAATGTTGATCACATGACCACGATGATCCCTTTTTTGCAATGCCGTTGTAACTTTGGTCACTAAATGAATAGTTGTAAATCAAGAACTGCCTATAATAGTTTGTGAGTGAGTGTGTGTGTGTGTGTGTGTGTGTGTGTGTGTGTGTGTAGGGGAATGTCTAGGGATCTGCACTGTGCTGGCTCTTTTGTTTTGAGTTGAGTTATACTTAAAAGAACCTGTGACAAATTGGTGGGATATCAAACAAAAAGGCGAGATATCTATAAAAAGCTGGGTTATCGAAAACATGGTAGGAACCACAGAAATGGATATGGTCTAAACTCAGGAAATGGATGAGGCAGTCCATGAAAAGATAAACCCTAGCTGCAAAAGAACAGAGTTTGGCCCTTGCAGAGCTCAGACTTTGTAGGAAATAGCCAACATCCTGGCTGCAGAAACCAGACCTCTTACCAAAGCCCACACTAAACAGACATGGAGAAGGCAGAAGAGTCAGAGGCTCCATTAGAAGAGGCAACACCTTTGGTAGAGGCAGATATCCACTGTAGTTAATGCCTGTAATTAAGCTAAAGAAGGTAGATGAGCCAGAAATGGGACTAGGCTCAAATACAGTACTTGGGCCAATATCATTATATTGTGATGGTCCCATTGTAGCTTTGATCTAAACTAGTAACTACAGAAAAAAATATAATTAAATTTGCACCAAATTAATTAACTTGAAAATAAATCCAAGGACAGTCTCATTTTAAAAACAAACTAACTGAGCAGAGCCGAGCAAGGAGGCTTCAAAGATATGGTTGGAAGGGTACTGCTTATAACAGTGAATTTTAAAACACATCCCAGATTACTATTTCTAAAGGATTTTAGACAGCACTGCGACAAATAACAGAAGAGTCTGCCCCTTTTCCCAAACTGAATTAATGCTTTGTCAATGTTAATTCTTTTTCCAGTCCTGCTGAAATGAAGACATGGAAAATGAAAACAGTACAGAACAGCTGGGTTTGCTATTTTGGCTAATTTGTTCTAGCACAAAATATTTACTAACCTAGCTACTGCAATCAATGGTCCTCTTAAAGAGCACAGAATAGACTGAAGCTTTTCGAGTATTCACCACTTAATTATAGCAAAAAAGTGGCAGTCCGAAAAGAACAAATAAACTGAAATAATAAGCTGTAAAAAATAATAATAAAGTCTTAGGAACACCGAGTCCCAATCAGCATTCCTTAAAAAGAGGAGGATAATTGGGAGCTCATAACCAGAACATGCAAACAGAAATAGACTTTTATATGCAAAATTGTCACGATTGTATTGTACAAACACATTTAAGAGGATTATTTGGCTAACTGGGAGAGCCTGTGTGCTTTTTCCTGGTTGACTAGGATATGCATAATATATCCTCCCCTTCTAAGGCCCAGTTTGAGAGAAAGAATACAACTGCAGCCAACTCACTGGATGAAGTGATTAACAATTGGGCAGAATTTTTCAGCCAACAGTTCAGTCCCAGTCAAAGATCTGTACTGGGGCCGGGGCTTTTTAATTTGTCCATAAATTATCTTGATATAAGAGTATGCAATGAGCTACCCAAATCTGCAGAGGTCAAAGTGGCAAAGGGCCCCAGAAGGATCTCTTAGTTTAAACTGTATCACTAATTAATCAAATGGCAATTCTAATTCAAGCGATGCACACTGGAGCAAAGACTTCAAATATAAACCGATACAATTTGAGCTGAATTTTAATTAAATGTGGGGAGGGGGGATCTTGCCGTCATACTGGATAGCTCAATGCAAATATCAGTTCAGAGTGTCGCAGCCATGAAATAGGCAAAATTCCAGGCTCGAAAACATTTGGAAAGGGATTGAAAATAGAACTGACAGCACTGTGATGCTCATATAAAGCTACAATAAATCTGTGTCTGGAAAAGATATAAAACAAATGCAAAAGACCAATCAAATGATTGAGTGGTTTCTTATGAGAAAAGTGTGATTGTGAGGGGGAATTTTTTAGCTTGAGAGGAAAAAACCAGAGAGGATATGATTGGAGGGTATAAAATTAGGCATAGCATGGAACACAGCAATACGTTTTTTTTTCTCCTGCTTTTGAAATACTTGGGATCAGGTTCACCTAATGAAACCGAGGAGGAGATTTAGAACAATCAAAAGTCCTTTTTTCACATAGAGTTTGAATAGCCTCTGGAATTCTCGTGGAAAGGAGCACTGAAATATTTCTAGCAGGGAAACAGTAGCAAGAGAAAAGTGTATCTCCATCTCCTGCTTGCAATCAACCTAGAGGAATCTGAGGACAAAATAGAATGCTGGACCGGATGAACTTTGACCTGAACCAACAGGGCTATTCTTATTTTTCATGCAACTGTTGCACAGATACATTCTGATTAACAATCACCTTTTTTTTGTTAGATTGGTATCCTAAACCTAAAAGTAGAATACTTTCTATATTCATTTAAAAACAGTCTCGTTCAATCCCTGTTAGGAATGATACTCCCCTAACAATTGGATTGGCAATATATAAACTAGGATAGTTAATTTAATACTGTATCTTTAAGAGAATGCTGTAAGTGTGATGGCTGAGGTTCCTCCAACGGCCAGAAACCTGGTTTCTTTCTTCTTGCATTTCCTGTTCTGCGGTTTTGCCTGATCATCCTTCTGCTTGGATTACTGTGAGTTTTGCAACTGTTAGCAACTCTGTTTACTGAACTCTGTTTATGATACTTGGAATTCTAACTGCTTTAACCGTGTATGATTTGGACTGTTTGTTGGACTTTGTTTACCAGTTTACTGGAAGTAAAACCTACATTTTACTATTCAGTGTATCTGTATGCTGGTTGGGCGTTATTCCTCACCACTCACTACGTTTCCCTGAGTGCACTCATTCTCCTAATGGGGAATACCTCAACAATCCCCATAATCACATGAAAGTTTTTGCTAAGCTAAGAGGATTCTGTAAAGATAAAATACTGAGCATATTAAGAAATTCTTTTTATAGAAAGAATAGTGTCATATATTATTATTGTGGTTGGTTGCACAGTCAACCAGATATTTACACTGAATTTGGTATTTTTATCCACCTATCAAGTTCTTCCCAAGAACCAGGGATAGTCAGACTAATATTATTAATTTCAAACAAGGCACATAAAAAAGAAGAAGAAGAAGTTCAAAGAGAGAAAAAAAAAAAACAAAAAAAACAAAGAGACGGAAGAAAAAGAAAATACGTTAAAACCAGACAAATATTCTTTTTGACAGTCTACAAGATCCAATTCTCCTAATTTCAAACAAGGCACATAATTCCTAAACAGTAACATTTCCTTTAATTTAAACATGTCTCTTAATGATGCCACAGGCTACCTATGTAATTTGGTTTTGGTTTTTTGGCAACAATACACAAAGTTGGGGAGAAAGGATTGCTAAAACCTTGAAGATAGGCTCTGTTCAATGGTGAAAAATGTAAGCACTTAGGAAAAATTAGATGCAAAGGTACAGGGCAGTAATGCTTGTGAGGAGGATCCAAATGCCTGGATTAAGTATGAGCCAGCAATGTGGCACTACTGCCAAGAGACCCCAAATAGTTTTGGGCTGTATCAACAGAGGCAGTTTCGAAATCACAGGCAGTGTTAGTACCACTCTTTGCTCCATTGGTCAGACTGTACCAGGAATACCATGTCCAGTTCCAATTGCTACAATAGGCGTAGTCCTCATTCAACAACTATTCATTAACTTAGGTGCAAAGGACCAGCAGCTGCCTCTCAGCATGTCTTGTCAACAACAGCAGAAATAAATGGCTAGAGTTAGCTGGAAGCAGCAGAAGTAGGCAGTGCAAGATGGCCTACAGGGCAGAGATAGGAGGGAAGATAGGTGGGTGGGGGAACAGTGGAGGTCAGTGAGGCAGTGCAGGAGAAGTATGAGGTCCTTGCCTAACAATCCAACTGGGATCAGTGCACCAGCAGTTGCTAAGCAGTGCAGTCACGTCATATTTTGCTTAACAACTGCTTCATTGATGGAAATTCCAAGCCCAATTAAGGCAGTTAAGCAAGGACTATCTGTACATATCAAAAACATTCCACTTATCAAAGTCCACAATTGTTGGTCCTGTCATTCAGTTTATTTGTCATACAATTCAGATACTGCAATGTCCTCTCCCTACCAACATTGAAACCTACTGAATGCAAAGGACTTATTTTAAGAATACTTTACCTTTGTTTCTGCTGCATGGGTTGTTGTCTCATAGCCATATATTGCATGTCCTCTTGTAGTCGATTAAGAGGAGAGTCTGGCTTGACACGAATCCCGTAGTAATGATATTTGGAATTCCCCCTTTGGGAAAAAGCAACCAACAATCAATAGATAACCACTGGGATGTTGCTGAAATAGCACAGATCCTGAGTTATATTAGCATTAAGGCTGCTTCCAAAGGAGGCAGTTCACAGAGCAATGGCTGGTATTCCAACTCTGCTGTCTAAACAAAACAAAAGGTAACAAGTAGAAGATACACTATGAACACAGACTCGCACACACAAATCTGAGATTTATTTAGGTTACTAATACGCTGGCCTTTCATAGCCATCCAAACAAAGCTCCCGTTTGGGATTCTAACTAGCCAGCCATGCTGAAATCCTATATTCCATAAACCCATTCACATACTCTTAAGTGTACTCCATAGTTTCTGGAGACCATTGAGCTTGTTCACTTCTCAGAGGGACATTTAGAGAACATGAGAAAAGCAATACTAGATAAGTTTAGCATCCTGTTTCCATAGCAGCCAAAGAACTATATACAGAGAAACCATAACCTGAATGTTATAGGAAGTCAATATAAAGATATTTTTCTCATTTATTGTCCCAGGTGAAGGCAACACTTTTTAACCTGCTTACTGTCCTGTTACAACTGACTTTCAGAATATAGCCATTATGACTTGTCATGTATTAATAACTTATGGAACCCCTTGTTGGATGTGTATAATATGCTGCATAACTCTGAAGGTGGTTGTCTGGATTTGCCATCTTGTTTATTTATTCTGATGTATTTTTCTTTAACCTATTATATTTTATCCAGCTTTTCCTGTACTGCAAGCTGTCCAGAGTTAATTTGGACTCAGATGGCATCAAAATAAATTGAATCAAATGAATAAATTTACCCTCCATAAATTGATCAATTGATACAATGCCCTCTGATACACAATGGGTTGATGTTTTCTTTAATCTATCTGCCCCATCCCCATATCTATGCCTTTATCCTCTTTCCTAGTCAGTCACTATCTACGGATATTCTTAATCATCCAGATCATGGTTGTTTTTTCCAAAAGGCAACTGGACTTTGTTTTTTTTCCCCTTTGAAAAATTTTTGTTTCTTATCCAAGAAGCTTCTTCAGTTCTGATAGTCTATCACCACTAGCTCAGGTATATCTTGAAAATGTGTTTTTGTACGTCTGCAGTGTTTCTGTTCCCAAGTATATTTTTGCATGATCCAATTTCTGTACACTGCAGCAACACTAGAGCCTTTCTATCATGCTCGACGTTTATTTAAAACCACAATAACAGAAGCAGAGTTGAAAAAAAGAGTTAGATCAAGATGATATTACCAAATCCAAGATATCAGTATGACTACCAATTGGCAGCATAGCCAAAGAATTTCTTAGAAAAATTAATTTTTTAACCATGAGTTTTACCCCCCAAAACAAAAGAGATTCCAAAGAAGTGGGAAAAATACTTTACGAGGTATATGGAAAAGAACTATAAGACAAACATTTTTTAAAAAAAGTTTATATTTGTTGAAGGAAATTGAATTGGGATGTGAATGAATTCTTTACATTCACTATTCTAGTTGCATCTGAATTGATCTTCTGAATGAAAAATGAAAAATAAACTAATCCTAATTCTGGATAGTATACAGTGGAAGACTCATAAATAGTATGTAACAAAAAGCCATGACTTCCTAAAATTAGCACTCAGCCTCTAAAAGTAGAAAATAGTCTTGTCCTGTCTTGCCTTAGAACCTGGCCTGGACCTCTGTAGCTATTAAAACTATCATGTTAACCCTAACAAGTACAGAAACATTTAGAAGGAGGCAAAGATTGAATACCACTTTACGACCTTTAAGACTTTTTGTTTGTTATAAGGAATTGCCATCAAAAACTGATTTATATGGCTACATCAACTTGCACAGCCTAGGAGGGGGAGGAGCTAACCCAGGCCAGCAGAAAATGTGTCTATTATAGGTAGTCCTCAATTTACAACCATTTGTTTAGGGATGGTCCAAAGTTACAATAACACTGAAAAATGTGACTTATGACTGTTTTTCATACTTTTGACTATTACAACATCCCCATGGGGATGCTTGGCAAATGGCATGTACTTATGCCAACTGCAGTGTCCCAGGGTCATGTGATCGTCTTTTGCAGCCCTCTAACAAAGTCCATGATGATACCAGATTCACTTAACAACTATGTTAAGTTGTTAACAATGTTACTAACTTAACTGCAGTGATTCACTTTTAAAACTATGGCAAGAAAGAACGTAAAATGGAGCAAAATTCATTTAACAAATGTTTCACTTAGCAACAGAAATTTTGGGCTCTATTGTGGTTGCAGGTTTAGGACTACCTGTAATTAGACAGTTATTCTATATGCTCTGGTAGAACATTATTATTAAAAGAATCGATAGGGGTCGATAGTCCAGTTTTTTAAAGGAAGACATGTACAAGTGGCTCTCCAAGGATTTGTGACCACTGGAGTTAGGAGCAAATAATGAGATTGCAATTTGTTTATATCAAATTATTCATAAAGACTGAAGTAGGTGAATAAACTTAAAATAGCAGATGGAGTTTAATGTAATTAAATGTAACATGAGCTACACTGCAGCATAAAACCCAAGCCTCAAAAACATAAGAATGTGCTTTGAACTAGCAGTAATTATTCCCCCTTTGAGTTATGGGGAACAGTTAAGTCAACTTTTAAAAAAAACCTGTCAGGCAGCAATAAATTCTAAGACACAAATCACTACAAAAGAAACTGAAAATTACATTTCCAATAAGTGAATCTATTGTGTAGTACAAACACTTTGGGTATATTGTGCACATTTTGAGCCACTAGGTCTCAAAATAAAATAGTTGGAAAGCTGGTAAAAGTACATAAAGAGTCCCCAAATAATTAGATATCTAAAGTATTATACTACGGAAGACCGTAGTATCTGTAGCTTAGAAAAAGGTCATAAAAGGGGAAATAAAAGTATGCTTAGGGTAGAAAATGCGGACAATACGTTTCTCTCTTTCTCATATTACTCGTCTGAATTACACACTAAAACAATATGCGAAAACAGTCAAGACAACTAAAAAGAAATATATTTTTACACAATAATTTTTTTACACTAATTTTTTTAAAAGTCTGTCCAAAAACAAATGCATGTAGCATATACCTATCAATGACAACTATTCCCTAAGTGACTTTACTGCACTTGAAGACTCAATGCCATAAATACCATTTCCTCAAATTATAGTGGGAAAAGGCTTTGCGATTTGTTGATCAGACTTTGACTTGACCTAATGAGATTTCTTTTACATGTTAATGTTAGCCTCGATGCATTACAGTTGCTCTTAGGTGAAAGTAATACTTATACCCCAAGCCTTGATTTTCTTACACCAACCTGGTTCCCAATCTTCTGGTCCGTAGGCCCATGAAAATTGACCGTATGAGTTTTCCAAAAGAAGCAGCATTGACAGGGTCCAATTTATGCTCCTGACAGTGTCTCAGGTAATGGTTGTAGAGAGTGCTTCTGGGAAGGCTCACCCCTTCGGCTGTTTCATAGTTGTCTAAAAGCCATTGAAGCTATTTCAATTTAGGGACAAAGAAAAAAAATAAGACAAGTTCAAAGAACAATTAAGAGGCTTCATTAGAGATTAAATAATAGTCATTGTCTGAACTAACCCCCCCTTTTCCAATTCCATGATAATTCTCTCAAGCATAGTGTATTACTCCATTATAACTTTACAGATAATGGGGGGGAAAGCAGAATCCACTTCTGACCCCAGGCAACACTAAATACTTCAACAAAAGGACTGCAATTTCATTTAAAGTCAATATAAACTAATATATAAACTATATAAACTAATATATACTTGGAGAAAAAGTGTTAGCCCTTGAGAAAATGTGAGCAATACTGAGGGTAGTTTATACAAGCCAATAAGGAATGATATTTATGAAGTGAATAAAGTCTATGGATTGTGGGACTAGCACCTTTAAGGTTCTTGCAGATTTTTACTGGAATAATAATTATATTTTGCTTTGTTAAAGAGCAAAATCTACCCTTACAGATTTTTTAATTTCTCTGAAAATTTCATTTGGCCCTGTAAGCTATTTCTCTCAACGGTTTTATTTATTTCACATGTGAAACAAGGCAGATCTATGTTTAATGTTAATAATTGCTTGTTAAGCCGTATATTTTACATACTTGTGATATACATGGAACAGAGTTCATTTATCAATGGAGAAAGCACAGGAGTCAACTCCATAACTTATAAAATAGGCCACCTTTATCATGAGAGAGCACAAAACGTCTTGTTTAATAGCTCTTTAGCTGTGCTTTAGCTTTAATGAAATGGAACCATTTAGAAAGGGTTAGAGTTCCTTGATTAAGCAAAAATCTAAATTTCCCAAAACAGAAAAAACATGCCATTTTTACAGAAAAGTAAAAATGGCATGTTTTCAAATAGCACCCCCTCTTTCACTTGACTCTGCAGAATTATTGTAAAGATTCAGCTGACAACAGGTGGTTCTGATGCATCTCTGTTTGGAGTGTAACTGAATCATTTAATCACAGTATCAAAGGAGACAAGGAAAAATAACACATTTTGTAGCAACATAGCCAGAATAAGGTGACATCTCAGTAAATCATGCACAGATGCAATAGAAAGCTTAGAGGTAGTATTAATTGTTGCTGCTGTTGTTATTTCTAAAAGTTCCTTTGCCGGCAGCATCATGGAATAATATGTACATTCATTTCTCTATTCCCAGTAGCAGCAGAGGAAAAATAATATATATCTAATCTTGGGTTTTTAATACTGATGATGCTATACAAGACTTTTTTTTAATTCTTCAACAACATTTCCTGCTTACTGTACATTAAAGCTGGGGAAACTAAATATAGCCATGAATTCATTATAAAACTCCAAGCAATCTGATGTATAAGCAGCACCCATCTCTGCTAGGTCCCTTGGAAAAGTGAATTACTGCATATAAAGCAATGGAATTTGCATTGCCTTTAGTGATGAAGTAGGGCCGTTAATTTACTCTGGTCATCAGATAACTCTGAATGTAAAAACTCCCCAAAGCAATTAAGGGTCTCTCTCTAACAATCTTGACACTTGTTAAAGTGTCACTAATGCATATGTTCCTGGCCGTTATAGAAAAAAATAATGCAAATATTGAAAACTCTAAAAAAAAATCAAACGGCCAGTAGAATTATACACACAGTGAAATGATTCAGGTTATTAAGTACAGGTAATCTTGGACTCTGTAAACCGCTTAAAGAGGGTTATAAAGCACAGTGAAGTGTTATATAAGTCTAAGTGTTATTGCTGATGCTTTTATTTTGCTTAATGATGGTCACGAATTATGATGACCTTGAAAAGCCCATCATAATGAGCTTTGACATATGACAGCCCATAAACACTTCCAGCTGTTGTAAAATGTTGTGCCACTGTTCCTATGGTTACATGATTGTGATCTGGGTGTTTGGCAACCTTTTCACCTCTATGACCAGTTACCAAGCGCCATGTGATCGTGTGATGTTATGCACATGATGACATCATCCACACAGAAGGAAGCTGAATTTTGGGGGTGGGGTGCAGAAATGGAGCTCAAATCCCCAGGGAGATTTGGATTTCAGCAGGAAGGATTTCCAGTTCCTGCAGGGAGAGGCCGTGTGGTAAAGAAAGGAGTGCCGGGTGCTGTCTGACAGTGTCTATTCAGGGGCTGAAAAATCCTGTACGGATTTCGGCAGGGAGAATTTTCAATGGTCTTCCCCACCCCTCATGTGGCACCCTATACTCCTTACCTTGGATTTAGCCCATTTAATGACCTGCGGGGTTGCTTAATGGCCTCAACTAGGAGTGCCAGGATTATGTTTGATGAGCAAAGCAGTCACAGGACATCTTGCTTAATGACCACTTCACTCAACAACCAAGATCTTGGTTTCAATTGTGGTCGTAAGTCAAAGACAACCTGTACATCAGGCCTGGTAAAAATTCTGGCAACTATAATGAAAACTTTATGTGGAAATCAGTGTATTCAAGATCAAGCAGATAAAAACAGCTAATGAAAACAGTCGCATGTTAAAATTAGAAAGAAAGGAGTTCCATTTCTGACTTAGCATGCTGGGCACCTTTTCCCCATGCTGCTATAAAAGCATCACTTTAATTAAGTCAGTGGAACAGAATAATGGGTGCTATTTGCTGTTGTATAGTCAACCTGCTTATTGCAGATCATCTTTAGCAGAGATAAACCACCTCTAGGTTTCTCAACTGCTCTCTCTAATAACCCAGCAGTATGAGTTTCCTACCCAAAACAAGAATAGTTTTCGACAGTGAAAATGAACTTTATAGTGAATAATCTGAAGGTGCCAATATACATCCCGTTAGCTTTATTGTAATTGACAATAGTATTAAAACATACAAACACGTGATTTTGTTTGGTTACTTAAAATTATTATAAACAATCTCATTGGTATCTTTCAAATACTAACAGTTTTAGGAATGTGAGCAATGCTACACTGACAAGCTCAAAACTTTGATAATACTGCATACCGACTAAGCCTTAATTGTAATTTTGGAAGAGCAGCTATTACCAACAGTTGACAATTACCGACCGAGATTACAGTTGATAAGAAAAATTATTTACTTCCACACCACAATTCAGCAAGCTCTTTTCCCTATCCTTCCCTCTGCAACTAAACACCAGTCTTTTTTGTCTCTCACATTCACTGTTACTGACCTTTTCATTCTCTGTATAGCTGATCAGAGAATCTGATCTCTAATTGCTATCAGAATGCTGATATGGAGGAAGGGAAATCATAACTGTTGTCTTCTATTAAATACACTAACAAATTGAATATGTGCATCTCAAATCAGAAATCGAGAATATCCTAGTTTAATGCACATAATTCATTAAAATTAACCAGAATGGATTAAAGTATCTATGTTCTTCCTGTTTGTGCCAAAATGAAATCACTTACTTTCTGTGTTTTGCATAACTTTGCTTATGCTGAAATGCAATAGCTTGATGAGTGTGTCTGTCTGGTAAATACTGATTAATAAAGACAAAAGACAAATTATGCATGTCACTTTTTTTTTCATCCTAGAAGGATCATGAAAAATAAAGCCTTCGCCTACTTTCTGGTACCTTCCTGGCAAACTTGTCTGTATAGACTTTTTGGCTATGATACCGAAATAAGTTTGCCTCTGGTTTCTTCTAGGATATATTTTCTGACTTTTCTCATTCAAACTTGGAATCCTAGTTAAGAGCCTTGGTGGCGCAGTGGTTAGAATGCAGTATTGCAGGCAAATTCTGCTGACTGTTGATTGCCAACAGTTTGGCAGTTTGATTCTCACTGGCTCAAGGTTGACTCGGCCTTCTGTCCTTCTGAGGTTAGTAAAATGAGGACCCAGATTGTTGGGGGCAATATGCTGACTCTGTCAACCATTTAGAGAGGGCTGTAAAACACTGTGAAGTGGTATATAAGTCTAAGTGCTATTGCTAAATCCTTGGTGGTCTCCAGTTTCAGATTAGCTAGAGGTACCCCTGCTTAACTTCCCAGCCTAGACAGCTGCTTTCCCAGATAGATGATCCATCTTTAATTAATTCTAAATCCATGTCACTTGCCATCGCTATGACTGACACAGCATAGTCAAGGAATCTTCTTAAGAATGTTGCTTACAGATTTCACTGACAAAGGATCTTCTGCACTTGATTAAACAGCGACAAGTTCTATCACAAGCAGCACAGTATTTTAAGGTAGTAACAATTAATGTAATTAATTAATGTAATTCCACATTTGAAACAACACATGAAGAATTTAACAAACAGCTGCTCTATCACATAATTATAATGGATGCAGGTCTGGAGAAATAGCAATAGCAACAGTTTATTAATAGATTAGTCTTACGACCATATGAATAAAATGAAATTAAAGTACATGATCTGATTCCAGGATAAAGTAGATAAAATAAAATGCAATGATAAAATACATGTGGTAACATTAAGAGTCAGTATTGCACTTAGAGAGTGCCCCCATTTATTCAATGTATCGAGTTCTTAATTCAACGGACTTGATTATAAATTTAGCAATTCTGCTTATAATATATAATGAGAGCCTAGGTAGGTGGCCTTTCCATTGGGAATGATAAATACCAAAGCCTAAGGGAGGGGCAGTCAAACAAAACATGAGCAGTATTTTCAATGGCTTGGGTAGTGCATATGTATGTACTCTCATCATATAGCAAATAGTGGAAGTGTCCATATTTGGCCCTGGAATCCAACAACGCAAATCTTTCTCTGGAATAGGCCCTTCTTAAAGATTGTTTCAAACTCATTGACAAGCATTTTTCAAATTACAAATTTGTTCTTGGACAATTAATTTTAAAATCTATTTTTGGCCATTAACTCCATGTCAATTTGAGCACCGCTATCTAGGACTCTGTTTCAAAATTTCCCTTGCCTGGAAGACCACTGAAAGAAAAACTCATGTTGTGATATAACTTTGGTAAGCTATATCTGAGCAAATAGGATTTGAATAATCTCAAGCAAGAAACAAATAACTGGCAGAGGTTGATGCAGAATTAATTTATTATTACCATTAACATTGTAGCCAATCAGAATTTTCTTGCTCAGTTGTATCCTACTGTAAACTCAGGTGCCACAAATAAGGAATGGAAATAAATTTAAAAACTCACAAAAAGACCAATTATTAACAATAATTTTAGGAACTAAATACAAACATAATATAGGTCTTAATAAGTCACTTGAGGTTTTGCTACTGGCACATATTCCAAAACTGTGAATTAATTGCATGATTCATTATTGTGAAATTCTGTTCCAAAACAAATCTACAACTATTTTATACAAGGGCTGATATTAAGTGAAATATTTATAATCAATAAAGATACTTTCCTTTCTACTAATTCTGAATGTTAGTTTTTCATCTTAATTCTCAGGAAAATGTACACAACAGAATAGCACAGTACAAAAATTCAATTTAAATCTAAAATGTTTTATGAAATGTAACTCAAGTCAGTGCAGCTGCTGTTTATCTATTTAGTGCTCATGTTCTCTAAATGATAATCTAATGCTCCAGGGTGAAATACATATCACAGCAACAAGTTCATTTAGAAAAGATAGCTCTCTTCCCCACAAGACGTACGTTGGGTATGGACTAGATGGCAGACCTTTTCCGTAGTGGCCCTTGCATCACAGAACACGCTTCCCTCAGAAGTGCATTGGGCTCTCTTCCTCCCTCCTTTTCCAACTCTGAAATTTATTCTAGTATTCTTTTAAACTTTTCCCCTCAATTTATTATGGTCATCCAACTTAGGTATAAACACATTCTACTTTTAAATTATGTTTAAGTTTACAAAGTAAACAAAAATCACAGTATTACAGTATCACAGTTTTATGATGCAGCTTTTGTTACAAATATTACTAATTAAAAATAATAATAAAGACAGGTGGTTCTTGATTTATAACCATTCAGTGACCATTAGATGTTACAATGAAAGTGTAAAAAGTAACTTATGACCGTTTTTCACACTTATAACTGTTGCAGCATCCCCAAGGTCACATGATCAAAATTCAGGCACCTAGCAACTTTCTGTATTTATGACAGCTGCTTTGCCCAGGATGAGATGATCCCCATTCTCAACCGGTTCCCAACAAGCCAAGTCAGTGGGGGAAGGCAGAATCACTTAACAAAAAGCCACATACTGGGACAAAATTCACTTAACAACTGTTCTGCTTAGCAACAGAAATTTGGGGTCAATTATGGTTATAAGTCAAGGATTACTTGTACATTAATATTCAATGAAAGTTAAAGAATTAATTATATATCTAATTATATAACTAAAAATAAATATTGTGTAAATTGTTTTTCAAATAGAGAAGTCTTACAGATTCCATATCTAAACAATATAAATTATTACACTAACTTGCAATGACTAGAAAATAAGGCAACTGACTTTCCAGTGTAACATTTAATAAGCAAATAGTAAACGTGCCTAAAATGCCAAAAACTAATTGAGAACATCTACTTGAAATTATTAAAGTGCTCTAGGGCACCAACCGAACCTCTTGCTGTATTTTTCTGTGAAGGAAGATTAAAGCAAAGCTATGTTGTTGTCAGCCAATTAATTAATTAATTAAAATTTGGCCCAGCCTAATGTAGGCTCAATAGAATCAGTGGATGGAACCTAGCATTTAGACCTACAGAGATCCAATCAAAATTACTTTTGCTATCATTTTGTCAAATACTATCAGTCTGTCTGTCAAAAGAGATAACTATACTGCTCCTTATATGATACTCTATAGAAAGGCTATTGAATCCTTGAAGGAATGCTTTGCTTCAGTGAAGCTTTGAGTGATGCACCCTCATAAAATATGATTTCCAAAGGGAGACACCCTTTTCTTCCTAACATCGAAGTGCAGGAACTTGGTCTTCTTCTGAATATCTCTCACAGCCTTTCGCTGCAGAATTCACAGGTTTTTTTAAAAAAAGGCTGAAAGGAATATTCTCTGTGGCACTGAGGAGTCTTTAAGAGGCTGAGGAAGAAAATCCAGCAACCAGTGTCAGAATTCCCACTCGGCAGAAATGACTAGAGGTGCTACTATGCCTGCTACCAATTACCTCATTAGTCTATTGCAAAGCATGCAAGCAAATGGAGTGATGTTTTGCTTCCCAGCAGCATTAACTGGTCAAATTTTCGGCCACCATGTCTTCTTCAGCCAGGAGATTTGCCCATCAATTCTGACAGCTCATCTCCTCCATGATACAATGGCCAAGCATTCTGGACAATGGGACCTAGATGACACTGCTGGCTCACCTCTACCAGGTGTTTGGTCAATAAGACAACCTGAAACATAGTGTAAAGCCACCTACTACTGGTAGGTGCATTGAAAATCTGCCAGACTGAGTGATTTCAATGAATCATAGTTTTGAAGCTATGTAGCCCGAAAGTACTTTGACCTGGACTGGTAGAGAAGGTTAGGAGGAAACTTTTCCAACATTATTTGTTGGAAATATTCAGCCTCTGAATCTTGATAGACTCTTCAGTTCATCAAAGCAAATTTTGGTTGTTTCACACAGGCATACTTGTTTTATGCAGCATTTGTACTTGGCTCTAGAACCCCTGTCAAACACTGCACATAAATATTGAAAAGGTAGAAATTTGTTCATATTGAAATTGTTTTCTCCATTTTTCTGTACACAAATTAAAAAGCAACTTATATAGTTTTAAAAAAAAAACTCACAGGGATTCAGTGAACCAAACTGGATGGGGGCCAAAACTAAACCAATAATTTGGTTAGCTATTTTATCTATTTCCTTGTCTTACTACAATACAATACAGTTGAACGGGCCAGGTTTTGCTTTCATGTAACTGAAACTGTATTTCATCAGAATTATGAGAGTTTGTGATACAATTCCTATCATGTTTGACAATAACATGAAGACCATATTAACTTCGGTGTGTTCTGACCATTACTTCTGAATTGCTTTTAGTGACTCAGGAAACTTAAAAGCAGCCTTCTAAGAGCAGAGAAATCAAATAATTTTGTGCACTAAAAATCTTGCATGAAAAAAAAAAAAAGCTGCTATGAAAGTTCAAAAGTGGAAAAGAAAATACAGAAGCTAGGGGAGGGTGACAAAACAAAACAAGCATTTAGAAGGCAAGCAAAGCATGCAGAATAAGCAAAGGATTAGCTTACATGAAGAAGAGGCAACTTACATGGCTGTTGAGAAGAGAGCTTCTGTGAGTGGACAGACCATCAGACTTTTGCAGTGTCTCAATCGCCATTTCAATCTGATAATAGATGTCATTAAAAAAAGGGCTCAAGACAAGATAGTAATAAAAGATAACTATAGAAATGTTGATAGATTGCCCCAGTTCAAAAAAAAAAACCACCTTAGTTCAAAGCAGATATTTTAATTGATCACAAGCATAATGCCAAATATTTACACTAGAAAATTTTGTATCAGATTTTCTATAAAATTCTCAAGAAAGAACCCCTTTATCCCCAACTTCCAATTCAGGAAAAAGAGAGGAAGTTATGATTTTTTGCTAATCCCCAATGCAAGCACCTGAGAATTGAGAGCATAGTATGCAACCCATATAAATAGATAAATATCCTGGAAATAGATATGCAGAGAATGTGAAATACTTCAGCCTAAGATGCTTGATTTCAGCAGGACTCATGCTCTCTAAATATGTGCAAGAATAAGCTGTAAAAGTTAACTTATAGACAATATGCACTCAGCACCTCTTGCCATTATTTTTAAAAATAGTAAATAAGGAGTTTTAATTAACATTACATTGTTAGCTATTGAGGGAGAGGAAATATTCCGGCCTTTTTAGAATACCGTTTATTAAAAAAAATGAATTCAAATCTCAACCTATAATATTTTGCTACAAAAATCCCCATTAACAATCCCCACTGGTTAGTTGAAAAAAAACATACTTTGTGCTTTTAAATACAGCATATTAAGCAGCATATTAACAAAACATATGAATATCAGCTACAAGAATAGAGGACATTTGGATCCTAGCCTTAAAGTGATGTCTTTCCATAGATTGATTATATCTAAAGTCCATTTAATAAAAAAGGTTTCTATACAGCATAATATAATGGTTCTGTTATATCAAACATATTATAAAGTAAAATTTTAAATTGAAATAAAATTTCATTTTCTTTTAAATCTTTAAGAGAGAAAACAAAAGAAGCTACTGTCTTGATTCAGAGTAAAAGAAAAAGCAGTACTGAAATTAACTAATAACTGGGGATTGGAGTTCCACAAAATAAAGAAAACAATATCTTTTATTGAATGCTTTTTTCCCCCAATGAGATTGCTTAGGGTATCAGAGCACTGCTTTCTCGATAGCAAACTCTGAATTTAATAGATTTTTTAAAAAATGGAGATGTCGAGGGTTAACATTTGGATATTAATGCATGAGAAACATATGCTGTACCACTGAACTACTGATTTATATATCGAATTGATAAACTTTAATAATGTATTCTTGAAGAAACCCCACGTATCTTAATATGTAGTAATCAGCTCTAAAATTTAGTGATTCCAAAGTAATTAATAATATAAGTGGATATAAAATTCTACCAATATTTTAAACTGTTTTCTCAGAATATGGTGGCCATGTTAAAACAAAAAAATGGAAAATGGAAAAAAAAGATAAAATCCCAAAACAGAATCTCTTAAAACAATTGGGAGGATGCAGAAAATATGGTCAGGCATGAAGCTATTTATTCTACTTCTAGCAGTGGAGTATGGGGCATTCAATAAATACCCCAACATATTTACAGGATCATAATAGAGCAAAGTATTTGTTATTGTGGCTCCTGATATTTCAGGGTTTCAAAGGTAAAAATCAGCTGCTCTTTGAATCACAGCTAAACCTTTTCAGTGGCAATCCTATTTAGAGTATTATAGTTATCTAATAAGGTATCAAAAAGGCAGAAAGGTTCTGAACTTGCTATAATACACTTCAGATTTGATCTGGGAAACAATGAACCCAATTTCCATTATACTTTCATGTAATTGGGCAAATTTCCTTACATTCTATATTCAAAGATCTAGGTATCCCTTCTCCCATTACCAAACTAAAGCATATGACCAGTTGCCTAAAACACTTCAAAGAGTAGGTACACTATATATGTCCATAAATTCCATACTAAAAATATTAAGAATGAAAATGCAATGTTGGGTATAATTGGCTGAATTAAGGTATGGCAAATTAAATCTACTATGTGAAACTATTGCATGAATGCAATTTAATCAAATACATACACAGACACCTTAAATTGCTTTCAGACATTATCTTTTCCCAATTTATACCAATATATTTTATACCTATCAAAATTTTTGCTATGCAAGTTGAGAGCACTGAGTTTCCAAAGTTCACTGTGGAAGAACCTCTGGGAGAGGTACAGCACACTGAAGATAGTTCTTTGAAAGCAAAGCCAATAACTATGACAAAAACCAAGAAACCTGTGATAGATCAGTTCCTTGGAACCTCTCCAGATAAGAGAGGACAAAGATCACCCACATGTGTTCTGGACAGTTGCTCCCCATGAGGAGACTGTGAAGCAGTGAGGAGATGATGGGATTAGTATCTTGCTTGCAGCTGCAGTGAAGACTTTTAAGTGACACTATGTTTGCAAATCTCACTTCCTAATGTCTTTCAGAAATTGCTGGTTAACTATTTCCAGGAAAAAAAATGGAATATTGTAACTTGTGCAATAAAAAAATGGCACTAGTTATAAATAACAATTTTCATGGGAAATAGATTGTTTTGGCTTTTGCAAGACAAAATAAAGCTAATGATTTCAAAAAATGGACATTAGAGGGAATGGATATCTTTAGATAGATGAAAGATTTACAAGTCTGTAGAATATTGCAAAATGTTATAACAATGAAAATATTGAAGGACACTATAGAAAAGCAGAAAATAGTAGCCACAAAATCAACAATGTCAGTAAAGATATCTGCTTCTATTGATAGACTATGTCCAAAAGACCTTATTAAAGAAATGACAGCTGTAGAACAAATTTCACCTGACAAGACAGAGATGGTATCAAAAGTGGATTTAAAATTGACAGGCTAAGAGAATACTTTAGAAAAGGATGTTTCACTAGATTTACAAAAAAACAACAACAACTGGTTGATGTTTCAAAA
This sequence comes from Pseudonaja textilis, assembly GCF_049901715.1. NCBI lineage: Eukaryota > Metazoa > Chordata > Lepidosauria > Squamata > Elapidae > Pseudonaja > Pseudonaja textilis. Next base: position 190,261,372 of record NC_141991.1, on the reverse strand, counting down.
TTTAAAGAGGAAATACAAAGGACAAACCAAGAGAGTGACCTGTTGGATTTACAAAAACTCTGTGATGGAACAAAAACAAATTAAGAGAAATCAAAGCATACAACAATATTTTTGAAGGAATTAAACAGTCAGGCTATTAATAGGTAGTTATATAAAGTTGGTTTATTTGATGAAAGTTAAAACAAGATATATTGATACTTCTGGGTATCCTTTCTGCACTTTGCTGACATAAGACTGAAAAGATGGTGTTTATGCATTTGTTAATAGGTAACAGATAGGATAGGGTTTAAGAGATAAATCTTTCCAACCTTAGAGTGGGGTAAATTAAGACTAAATGTCTTTATAGTTGTGATAAATATTAAAAATAATTTTATATTTATTTTTTCTTTTAGCATATTTTACTTTCTTCCTTCTTGCACTTTTCTACTCATTTTTTTTTCTCTTTAAGTATAGTTCTATTAGACTTTACTATCATAATCAAAATTCTTTGGGGAAATAAGTTATATGAATTTATATTACACTTTCTTGTGTGTTTTTTATATTTTATAATCATATGTAGCCTTAATGATTTATATTTTATTATTTTATTACAAAGCAATATATCAAAAACATTATTTTAATTTTTTTTGTACATAAATCCACATATTTTAATCCTATAAAACTTGTCAGAAGGAGTAGGTAGGCTTTCAGCAAGGTTAGAGATTTGTTGAAGAATTATCCAAATTCATGGCTGTAAACTTACATATATGCAATCAAACCTGAATTCCTGACATTTAAGTATTCATTGTCAAGATAGTCACAAGGTTTCTTTCAAGTTGCATACACTATTTTTGTGATTTCCAAAATTAATGCTTCAATAAATTACAGCATAGCCACAATTATTTTAATTTATAAATTTACCTTTGAATGTAACAAAGTAAAATGTGACTGTTATACTAGACTGTTATACTAGCATTAGGTATTCCTGCAGTTGCAATTCACTAGTTAGATTACTGCCTTAGGCTTTTTGGAAAAACTCTAGGTAACAATGTATTAAAAGTTTATGCAAATAAATAGTGAATGACCCACTTTTTAATGCCTCAATTCCTATCACTGAACGTCTCTTAAAAGTGGTCTCTTAACCACTTTTTGCAGAGTATCTTCATGATTATCAAATTCAGAAAGTTAATTTTTTTTCTAAAATATTCACAAAGGATGCTATGTTATATTCTAAGGGTGGATAGAAAGGACATTAATCTGATTTAAGGGAGAAAAGGATTGACAGGAAAGTGTGGTGATAGAGGACAAAAGGGAAGGAAGAAATGAGAAAGAGATGTTGCGTTGTCAAAGGCCCTGCCAGTGTGGCCAGCAAAATGGAAATTGGGAAGTGTGTGTAGCAGGGGGTATGTTTGACATTAAAAAAAAATCTCTCCACCCAAGTACTCCCAAGTTGGAAATAAATAGGCCAAAATAGACTGCAAAATTCAATTCTGGATTGCTTTAAAAAGGTCACACATTAGCTCATATCACTGGAAGGAACTGCAGTATTTATATCTAAGCATCATTCTCACACTAGTGAGGTAGATAGTCTTTGACTTATAACCATTCGTTTAGTGACCGTTCAAAGTTATATTGGCACTGGAAAAACTGACTTATAACCAGTTTTCCCACTTACAACCATTGCAGCATCCCCATGGTCACATGATCAAAATTCAGGTGCTTAGAACTGGCATGTAGACCCAGGGACTTTCTGACCAGCAAAGTCAATAAAGAAGCCACATTCATTTAACATTCGTGTTACCAATTTAACGATTGCCCTTCACTTAACAACTGTGGCAAGAAAGATCATAAAATGGGACAAAACTCACTTAACAAATCTTGGTTAGCAACAGAAAATTTAGACTAAGTGTGGTCGTAAGTCAGGGACTACCTGTAATGTGAAAAATCCTGGATTATGTGGAAAGGTGACAAGTAATGGTTTCATCTATTCTAACCATTCCCCTACATATTCTGCCAGCTTTAAGCAAGGATTCTTGGAATTTCTTCTCTCTTCCTGCATTTTCAACCTACAGCTTACAGAAACATGTAGGCCGGGCCTTAAAAACCGGGTCTTCCTCAATTTCAGGTGGTATCACATTCTGTCGTTGCATTTGGAACTCTGTGATCCAAGCAAGCTCACAAAGCCTCAGCTATAGATGAAGGAATGGGGAAATGACATAGAATATCATCCAGTATAGTCCTAGCTGATCCGCTTTGAGATAGGGAAGTGATTGTATAATATTCTTGTTCAAGTTCCTCACTAGAGAAGTGGGACATAGATCTTACTTCAAAATCACAGTACTCCTGAGAAATCTTCTAAGATTTTCAGCTTGCCACTGACATTACTTTCCTTCCTCTGCTATTCTCATCAAGAAAAAGGAAATCAAAATGAAGCACTCATTTCATTTGGCTTTCTCTCTCCCCATTCCCCAAATGGTGACATAACAAAGATTTATTTCTAACCCCAGGCATAATTACAAAGGAAGAATCCTGGTCTTATTACCGTTAATCTTCAAGAATAAATGAATGAAAAAAAATGGACTTAGATCAGAGTACACCTAAAATACAGCCAGATTAAGGTACAGCTGTAGTAAAATAATAAGAAATTAATATTCTTAAAGTTTGAAAAACTTTTGATCTAGACTTCCTTTCCAAACCTAGACACTAGATAGAAAAAGAACCAGGGGGATGAGTTTTAGAATATGAATAAATATTTGATTTCTCTTTTTCCAAAATTATCATTTTTGGAAGAAATGAAAAAATGACCGCATAAATTAATAACAACAATAGAGTTGTTCTCCATCATCTCAGCTGAGAGTGTGGATTGGCTCCTTCACTTTCAGTACCAGAAAGCAAGATCTAAGATGGAAAGAGACTGCATTTGTATGGTAGCGCACATGCACTGGACATTAAAATCCAAAATGCAATTCTTGTCATCTACAGTTGGATCAGGTCATAGAGACCACTGCCTACATGGTTGGAAATCCACTACCAATGCAATAAGATCTTCTAAGGAGAAGATCAATCTTATCTGCTGCTGATTAGGGCCTAGAGATGTACTTGCTAACTTATGATCAAGCAAGTGTTTGTTTGTTTATTTATTTATTTATTTATTTGCGTGTGTGTGTGTGTGTATTTATGTATGTATGTATGGTGTTGTGTGTGTGTGTGTGTGTGTGTGTGTGTGTGTATTCTTAAGGCCTCCAATAATGGAACACAATGTTGCCAGCCAATCAAGATACAAAAAGAGCCACAAAACAGACAGAAGATATTAGAAACACCAATCAAGCAGAACACAGCAAACTCCAAGACCAATAAACACAGACCAAGACTCCCAACCAATCAGGATGAAGAAAAAACCATTCTGGCACAGCAATAGGCTGCCCCAAATTTAAAACTGAAACAACTGTGGGGGCCTGACTCACAGACGGACACAATACAGAAGCCTGATGATGGCAGATGAGATTCTGCCAAAATGTTGCTACAACTTTAAAAGCACAACTACAATGACGTGGGAAAATACCCAAACAAAGCTGAATGCCATACATGTAAGTACTTAAGAAAACACACACACACACACACACACATAAATTTCTTGCAAGATCAGAGAATAGGGACAACCTTTGCCCCTCACCCATACAGGTAGTCCTTGACTTACAGCAGTTCATTTAGTAACCATTCAAAGTTATGATGACACTGAAAAAAAAAGACATGATCATCTTTCACACGACCATTGCAGCAACCCCATGGTCACATGATCAAAATTCAGATGCTTGGCAACTGATTCATATTTATGGTGGTTGTAGCGTCTCAAGATCATGTGATCATCTTTTGTGAACGTCTGGCAAGCAAAATCAATGGGAAGTCGGATTTACTTAACATCCATGTCGCTAACTTAACAACTGCAGCAGTTCACTTAAGAATTGTGGCAAGAAAAGTCATAAAATGGGGCAAAACTCACTTAACAAATGTTTCACTTAGTGACAGAAATTTTGGACTCAATTGTAGCCATAAGTTGAGGACTACCTGTATCTGGAGAAACCAGAGGTTTAATTCTGACACTTCGGTGGCTTCAAAAGAACAAGGGAACTGTCAGGATCTGTGTGATTTTTCAGGAAACCTCACAGAAACCTGAGAAACCTCAAGATTTCTTGCTGCTTTTCAAGTTTCTGAGCATGACAGGAATTTCCCATCTTTCTCCTTAGCCGCAGTAAAGGGAAGGTTACCTGAAGCTAGATGTTAAGCTCAGCAAAACATCTTCAAAGAAAAACCAGAAAGTCCAGTTTCCTCTTGAAAAGCACATTTGGGACTACCATGACCTGGATGATTGAGAATCTCCATAGTCATTTAGCTAAACAGCCATTAGACTTATTCCATTATATGTTACATATTATGCAGTTGTATGAAAAAGTAAGTACACCCCCACTGATATTTTTATTTTTTTCAACACACATAGAGATATTTGTTCTTTATTTCAACAATATTGATAAAGGGCTTGTAATATCAAAAATATCATGTCTCAATTACATTTTTAGTCCATTGTATAATTTAAATAAATATAAATGCAAATATTGTATGTGGAAAAGTAAGAACACCCCCCCACATTCATCAGGTTCCAATGTTTGGAATATTGTTGGCTAGAATCTGGGAGGAACATGTCTTATTTAAACCTCAGATGTTACATTTGTTCTTTCCTGTTGAATTGTATGGTATCACCATAGCCTAGATCAAAAGAGCTCTCTGAGAAATTCAGAAAGAAGGTCATAGACACTGGGAAGAGATTTTAAAAAGATTGCCGCCCAAATGGACACATATCATCTCACTATCAAAAAAATCCAAAAGAAGATTTTTAAACAACTACCAACTTGCCTAAGTCATGCTATCCCGGCAAGTTCAACCTGAGAGCAGAACATAGGATGCCGAAAGAAATCTCTATGGATCCCACAATTCCATCAAGGGACTATAAGGTAGCTCTCACCATTACTGATGTGCAAGTGCATGAATCTACAATTAGGATGAAACTATACAAATTAGTTCTACGCATGAGGGTGTGCCAGAAAGCATATTATGAATGAAGCTTCAGTAATGGAGAATATATGTAGCTCGTGGTTGAAATCACAGGTTCGTGGAGCTCTCTGAGCTTGCTTGTTTTCTGGCAGATGTTTCATTACCCAAACTAGGTAATATTATCAGTGCTGAAATTTTGTTCATGGACACTTAGACGAAGACCAAGATTTCTGAAACAATATGTGCTGCACAGATGAGGCAGTTATTTCACACTGTACCAAAAGGCAAGTTTGGCAAAAATCAAAGACAGTATTTCATCAGAAGATACCAATTGTAAAACAGAGTGGAGGATATGTTGTGGTTTGGGGCTACTTTGCTGCCACAGGCCTGGGCGGCTCACCATCATAGAATCCAAATTCCTCATTGTATCAGAGTGTGCTTGAAGATAACATGACACCATCTGTCAGAAGACAGAGACTCAGTAAAAAAAAAAAAGGACTTTGCAATATGCCAATGACCCTAAGCATTCCAGTAAATTCATTATGGAACAACTGAGGGGGGAAATGAAAGGTTCTGGAATGGCTAACTCAAAGCCCAGATCTAAATCCTATCGAGATGCCATGGGATAATTTAAAATGGCTCCCAAGAAGAAAATGGTATATCTGTTAATTTTTTAAAATAAATAATTGCAAAGTCAATTTTTCATAAAGTTTTTGTTCAATTACATCTCCTTTATCTTTATATGCTGGAATGAAGATAAGGTATTGATATTATCATTATCTTAAAAAGGAAAACTTACTTGTACTTACTTTTTCACATGACTATATTTCAGAAACACAATACACACATGAAAAATGCTTTTAGTAAAACTTCACCTGGTAAACATTTATGCTGAAATTGCAATAGATATTAATATAGTTCTTTCTGATATAGCAAATTCTCAATTTAATCCTTCTGTTTGTGATCAAGAATTTAATCTACACTCCAGGAAACCATCGATTAAATGAAACCTTTAATAATTGTGATCTTATCTAGTCTCCCATTTCAAATTTAGGATCATGATGATTACTCCAGGCATTCAAAAATGTGAAGCTTTTTCTGTAAGCTAACAAAAATTTTGAAAATGTGGACTTTGCTAATAATCTTCAACTGTCTACTTGCATTTAATCAGTTTTGTTTATCAGGACAGCAACTCTGAATTACCCCTACTCTTTGTATTTTTAACGCTACCTAATGGCAAATAACAAAATTCTTAGAATTTTTTTTTAAAAAATGCTAAAAATCTCAGAAAATATAATCCATTGTTTGTTTTCTTCTGAAAAAAAGAATTCCCATTTGATTCTCAATAGCATGGTAGCAATGAAGTTCAACATTCAAAATCTAATTTCCGCATTTCACTTGTTATGCTTTGTTACGTAGACTTGTAAACATCTGATGTTAGGGTTTCTTTTTTAAAGAGAAATTAGAGAAATACTATCATCAACTCCACATTGGAGTCATCAAGTAATTGATGAAATGGGGATTTAAAGAACTTGGTTGATTTCTTTTCTATTTGTAATGCCATATACAACCAATCACTGAGTAAGCTTCCATATCAGATTGCAATGCACTACTGCCTTGAAACAGTTCCCTTTATTTCATTCTATAATGTGATTCATCATATTTCATGAGAAAGAAAAATGTTTTTGTTGATGCAAAAATTATAATGAATAAAAGCAGAGCTAACATGCAGTTCAAAATAATGACTAATTCACAATATAGAAATAAATCTGAATTTTGAATTTACAAGCTACTGTTTAATCATTTGCTATTTTAACATCTATTAGTCATAATATTAAAGCAGCTTGAACATTTCTATCTTGTTCAAGCTTCACAATTTTTTAATTATCTTTTTTCATTTCCCAAACAGATGGTACATGGAACAATTAGATAGGGTGCCATGTAAAGTATCTCCAATTGATAAGTATATTCTGGAGATTGATAAATTGAAAAAAAAACAAACCCCAAGTGTACTTTATAAACTGAAGGTTTTATAGCTCCTATTGTTGAAGAATAGAAACAAAATGTACACATACTGGGCTCACTTAAATATATCAAATAACACAAGATTTGGAATGCTTCTTCTGCATACCTACTGAAATGAAGAAATGCAACTAATATTAATAACTGTTTGCTTAAATAAATTACTTTCACAATTCAGGATTTGAAATTGTAATTTTATACAAACCGTAATTAAATTAATAGTAATTTATATAGTGGAGGCAACATGACATTATGCATTAATCTAAACCAGAAGTTTCAAGAACTCTCCAAGATTAACTGTAACGCATCTTTATTATTATGCCATACTATGATTTAGCATGAAATGCATATGAAGTCACTGTTATGTGGCAATAAAACAATTTTAAACATTGAAGACATTGTTCATTAAATAATTCTTTCAATTTTTAAAGATTAACCCAATTTCAAATATTTGGGAATTACAATTGTTTATAAATAGTTTAACATCTAAGATGTATTCAGAACTTCCCCATACTCAAAACTGCTTTTCCAAGCCTGGCTTCTAAAATCCTTGTATTGTTGAAAATTATAAAATTCCCAATGTATTTATACGATTTTAAGTAAATGTATAAATATATTGGGAATTCTATAATTTTCTTCTTCAACTACAGATTCTATTCTTGTGCTATAATAAACCTTTTGTGGTAATTTAACCCTCTCTTTCTTTGTTGCCTATTTGCTTTAATTATGATGACAGGAGTTGTTTTTCATTCTTCATGCTATTATAAAGAACATGAAACTAACAACAACAAAAAGTGAAAGTTGGTCATGTCTGTCATACATTTACAAAACTTGCTAAAATGCTACTCAGCAGATTTTTTCAGATCTACTTATGTAGTGGGGGAATGTACAATTTAAGGGGAAACAAACTTTATTTAAATACAAAGAAACAAACTTCCTGGCAATAGGAGATTCTAATATACCTGGAAAATAGTAAAAGTGCACATTATTTCTTCTGTGTATTGTTGGCAAGTTATTTGGTATAAATATCACTGAACTCTGTTGTGTTGCAATTGTACAATTGGATGGCATCTCCTTAAGCAAAGCTACTTCTGCAGCTGAGAACAAATACAATTAAAAACAAAATGGACAAAACTCTAGCTATAAACATACATAATGATCTGAATGACTTACTGTAGCAGGGGATGCTCGTGTTGTGTGAGTAACAGAATGGCCAGAGTTTTCCATTGAATTGCCAATCAGGTAGGTACCTCCAGTGCTGCTGATGAGCTGTCCTCCTGTGACACCCATCTGAAGGCCTCCAGTGCCCACCATACTATGAGAAGAGACTACTGTGGTCACCTGCGCAGAACTTCCTTGGGTATCAAAGTAATTCCCCCCAGTGTTTTGGCTGTACATCTGAGTTTCTGTGTAAGGATACGTTGTTGTTCGTCTTAAGAAAAAGAAATGAAAGAAAAGGTTACTTATGTGTTCTCTATATGGTAGGGCATCAACATTTTCATTTAAGCTGTAATCAAATTACGCGTTATCTTACAGCATTCACTAGGATACAATCGAACTTTGAAATCTTACCTCATTTAATGTTTGTTCAGATTCACATCCTGCTTTTTCTCTAGGATTTAGCTTACAAAGAATTCTTACTTTCATCCATTACAAGAACAAAACTGAAAGGTAGATTCAAAAAGAATAACTAACTTGATGTCATCCATTGAAATTTCACTGAGACTAGAACCAAAGGTGCTTTTTCAAGAGGCAACTGGACTTTCTTGTTATTCTTTGAAGACAGAGCTGACGAAGCTTTTTGGATGAGAAGCAAAATGCCTTCAAAGAATAACCAGAAAGTTCAGTTGCCTCTTGAAAAAGCACCTTTGGGACAACTATGACCTAGATGACTGAGAATCTCCATAGACATCAAGAGTAGAACTGAATGTCAGTCTCTCCTTCTGTAGTCCCACACTTCAAACATTGAAAAAGTGATGAAATATTACCAGCCAGTTGAAAAAGCTAGCTTTTATTCCCAATAGACTGAAATTACAAATTCTTTGCTAATACATGAACACAATATAATCATCCAGTGTATTATAAGTGACATGACTTCAATGCTAGTAGCAGTCCGTATGAAGTTGTTTTCAGATTTTCCTGATCAGTGCACAACATTGAGGATTTAGCAGGTGGAAACTAAATTCTTGTCGGTTGGGCTTGTTTACAGTCAATGGCTCTTCCTGAGGTTTAGCTGAGCAGTCAAAGGCTGTTTAGCTGTCTAAGGCTATGGTTAATATTTTGTTTGTGCAAGATTAGAAACCTTTTGGAACAATCAGGTAGTGAAATTATCCCAGCTAAGCAATATGGCACTGCAAGGGTAAATCTGCTATATTTTCTGAAGTTTGAAGGGTGGTATGCACATGGCACACACCCACACACTGATTTATTCCCAGCTGACTCTCTTAAGTTCTATGTAAATGTCACGACAATGATCTGTCACCTTTTATAAATTAGTATTCCTGCCATCTCATCTTGCCTAAGCAAGTACCTGAGTTGAATGCGACCCTGAATTTTCTTTCATCTGATCATTCAGAAGGACTCATTTATCTGCAGCATACTGATCTTTGTCTGGAAGTTGCTATTTAGCTTAAAAACTATTTTACAGATAAATTTCATTCTAGCAAGGAAAGCCTCTTTCCTTTTTTTGTGTGTGCTAATATTCTCCACCTAAAAGCTCCTTAATTCCACACAGGTTAATTGCTAATAGATTTGAACTGAAAGAACCTTGATTTAAATACCTGTTCATTCTATATTTATTTTAAATTTCACTCTGCCAACCTAACATATCATTTAAAATATGATTTCAGTTACATATAAACTTTCTTCTAAATATACTGCTTGCAGATAATGCAGTCTTATAATATTAATACATTTTGATAAATTTAAAACCACTAATGATATATTGAGGCAAATTTTCCTTTTGAATCAAGAGTTTTCATAAAATTAAACTCTGTTTCTTTCTCTCTTTTTCACACTCATTTTTTTTAAAAAAGTGAGTCTTACAACCACTAACTGGTAAAGAGATGTTATGGATTTTTCCAGCTGACTGTTCTGAAAATGAAATCCATAACATCTCTTTACCAGATATTTCTTACTTGGAAGGGAGTTTATTATAAAAAGGGCAAAATGGACAGAAATGGTTGCACAAAGTCCTGTCCTTTATACATGCAATGTTGAAGCCCATACAAAAAGCTTTGTTCATGAGGCTACATCAACCATCCTGATGTTAAAAAACAACAACAACCCAATGCCATAAGGATCACCCTACAAAGGTGATCATCCTCATTACAGAAGCCCTGTGAAGTATGTTCAGCTAAGATACAATTATCATCCCACAATTACTCTGTGAGTTTCTATGTCTAAGGATGTTCTGAACTTGGATCTCCTTTAGTCCAAAACCTTAATTGCTACACATACTTGACAGAAGGTCCTACTGTTCTGAATACCATGCTATTCATAACTTTTAGTTATGCATTTAAAAATAACTGTGTTTCTTTTGTACCAGGGTTAAGAACACAGCAGAGAAAGCTGTCAACAGAAGAAATAACAGAATGCAGTCAAAGACTGCTATTAGTGAAAGACAGCTGATTAATGAAATCATATTATGGGGGGAAACACTGATCATCTTTTCTGTATTCTGTATAATTTCAGAGGAATAAGGATATAATATAGTTTAGAAAATCATTCAGAATTAGCAATATTTATACTTCAGATGGGATTTCATAGCTCAGAAGAAGAAAAAAAGATATTTCCAGATATTTCTGAAATGCAATCCAGATATTTCTGAAATGCAATCTCATTATACCTTACTGGGACTGGTGGAAGATGTAGCTCAGCAACAGCTAGAGTATAAATTTCCCCCTTCTTCTTATGGACAATTACACCAGAAGGCATAGATAATCACCCACTACTCTACACCCTTCTCCTCTGCCTCAATTTCATAGGATATATTTCAGAGATGTTAATAGGATGAACCTGACATAAATGTGTACAGAGAAAAATATAAGTGCAATAAAGAAGATTGACACATTGCTATACAATGCTACATGTTGCGTAAGATCTTAACAATGCTGTTTAATTAAATCTTAGTTTTCCACATAGTACTTTTACCATTTCATAACATGAAAATGTTTGCCTATCGATATCAATGTCCAAAGCATTTACTATGTTTATCTCATCATACCATATACTTATAATTCAAATTATAACTTAAATTTAATAGAATACATTATGTTATAAAATTGACAACCCCCAAAATCTCCCAAAAAACATTCTTCCTCATATCAAGGGCATTATCAGACTTCTTATACTCCAGCCTGGACATCTATGATTGGCAGCATCTTTCCAAGTTTTCCAGTCAACAACTTTTAATAATTTAGGCAGGTTTATTTAGAAATAAATTTTAAAAAAACTACGTAAAATTTAGTCACCAGAAATTGTGCTGAAAACTGCAACTTGGACCTTTTGCATGTAAACTTTCTATTTGACCATAGGCTATTAAAGCCCTTTTCCAGAAACAATTCTACTTAAATATGGAAATGTTGCAACAAGACTGGAGATATCAAAATTATTATAATCAAGGTACGTATAGAAGTACTCAACTTACAACACTTCATCTAGTGACCCTTTGAGGTTACAACAGCACTGAAAAAAGTGACACATTTTTCACACTTATGATCGTTGCAACATTCCCATGGTCACGTGATTTACATTTGGATGCTTGACCACTGGATCACATTTATGATGGTTGCAGTGTCCCGTCATTATGTGATCCCCTTTTGCAACCTTCTGACAAGCAAAGTCAAAGAGGAAGCCAGATTCACTTAAAACTCACTCAACAAATTTCTCACATAGCAACATAAACTTTGGGCTCAAGTGTGGTCAAATGTTAAGGACTATCTGTATATATTTTTATGATATGCAGAAAATTATATATTGTGTATTTTATTTTAATTAATATTCTTTCAGTAAAGAATTAGTTCATTTATACTTCTGAAAATGAAAAGCGTTGATTTTAGATAAAATGGTTTCTAGCGAATGTTGAAGACTGTAGAAAAAAAAATCTGTTCAATTCTGTGTTATTGGGATGAAAATGTTTTATTTCCATAGATACCCAGATGTTTTACTCACATAGCTCCATTTGTGTAGACCGTGTCACTTCCCTCCACATACTGCACCTGGGCTGGATATACATGTTGCACTTGTTGCACAGTTTGTACTTGTTGAACCTATAAATAAAATAGACTATAAGACAAGCTTTGGGAATGGGGAGGGGAGATTTCTAAATCTCATCTGTACGGTTTTAAAAGACTAGTGAGACATCATCAAACCGCACAGCAAATTTGCATCAAAAAATCTACAACATGATAACCAAGATGCTGTTTTTCTCACAGGCAGCATATATTTACTTTCACTGCTTTTCGGACTGCCTCCAGAGCTCCACATTCAATGGATAAAGGGACTCTATTATTTACCACATTATTAATCACATGTTTTAATTTCAGCTGGAAGGTCTCCATTATTACAAGAAGTTGGAATAATAACACATTTAAACTTACGGTGACTATAAACTGAGTTTTATTTTAAAGTGTTCAATAGCACAATCTGTTGTTTATAACACTGGGTCTCACATGCTCCTTCCAGCAATAATTTCCTTGGGCAAGATTGGACAGGACAGTCCCACAGAACCTGGCACAATGAAGTCATCTCTGCTGTTTAGCGCCATTTCATACTATGCTGTCTGCCCAGATATTTCTAGTTTGAAGAATGAGTGGGACCTCTACCCTTTTTTGTTTATTTAGGATCCACACAGCTGTTGGGGTAGCCCTGTTTCCCAGAAATTATTAATTTTACTGGAATATCCATGGCAAATGCACATGGACAGAATAATGATGCCACATGATGTTACTTACCCTGCAGTGACACAGGTGTATTTTAAAACATTTAACTAGTATTACAAAGGGCTCTTGATAATATTTCATCTCTCTTGACAATCACATTCCCCTTATTATTTGTTATGTGATTTATGTACCATTGAAGTCAAAAGACATTTAATCATAATTATATCTTTCAGCTTTACCTGGAGCCAAAGTTTAAAATTATTCTATTTGCTAAGTCAGTGTCCAACAAATCATTAATGTGAAAGAAAATGCTAAACAATCATTCTCTGGATTGATCAGGAACTGCAATATAAAATCTTCAATATATGAATCACAAAATTGATTTTTTTTAAAAATTGCCTGCAAATATCTTCAAACTCAAAAATTATAATCCATTATTTTATCTTCCCTTATTGGTTGAACATATCTAGGATTTTTTCTTTATTTGCACATTGGACAAAAATAATACAAGCAATTTCATAGCTTTTCATTATTTAGGAAACTAATTATGAAACATAAAAGGTTCAGTGTTGTACATTTAAAAAAACTGAACTGATAATAAGGTATTGTTTAGCTTATCTCTCACTAACTTAAAGCATCTTGAAATGTTGTACAACACATGATATAGGAGGCACTGTTCTCAACAATGACAAAGCACATTTTAAAACAGAGCACAAGTCTTTGAGGTTTAAAATTTATGACAATCCCTTCTGGAAGTCGGAAAGAACATCATAAGTACTTTTATTTTTGTTCTCCAAATTAATGTACAGTTCAAATTAAAATGAGGAAGATCACCTGAATATCAAGTCATAGAAAAATTCATGTGGCTTTGCCTGTTTTCCTTTTTGGAATGGATCCAGTAGATCCAGGTGGTATTCAGCAGATTCTGTTCTGGAGAACTGGTAGCGAAAATTTTGAGTAGTTCGAAAAACTGCTAAATACCACCTCTGACTGGCCCCACCCCCACCTATTCTCTGCCTCCCAAGTCTTAGCTGATTGGCTGGGTCTTCTTTTGTTGCCCTGAAAAGGAGAAAGGAGCTGGAAAGCAGGTTAATGGGTGGGGAGGGAATGGGGATTTTGTAGTAACCTTCCCCCAGGGGTGGGGAGGGAATGGAGATTTTACAGTATCCTTCCCCTGCCATGCCCACCAAGCCAAGCCACGCCCACAGAACCTGTAGTAAAAAACTTGAATCCCAAGCAGCAGACCCTTACTCACACAATCAAGTACACTGCCTTGGCCCATGGCTGTTTTCTCCAACACCAAGCTTTGCACCTATTCTCAGTTTTTGTTAATTCTTTCTTCTCTTCTTGCAAAGTTAAAAACTACTACTACTATTCAGAATTTAAAAGGAAGAAAACTTATCCATTAAATAATAAACCTAATGGAATGAATGAATGAGTGAATGAATGAATGAGTGAATGAATGAATTCTTTATTGGCCAAGTGTGATTAGACACACAAGGAATTTGCCGATGCATATGTCAGCTTTGGAAGCCATATTGAGATTCAATGCTCCCATGCTGCCACAATTGAGCCTGAGAAAGTAATGCATAGTTGAGCCTAATAGTAATGCAGACTTAGTAAATAGTTGGACAGTGTTGTGGGAATTATTTGTTTAGCAGAGTGATGGCGTTCGGAGGGAAACTGCTCTTGTGTCTAGTTGTTCTGATGTGCAGTGCTCTATAGCGTCATTTTGAGGGTAGGAGTTGAAACAGTTTATGTCCAGGATGTGAGGGGTTTGTAAATATTTTCACAGCCCTCTTTTTGACTTGTAATAGTGGTTTGTTGTATTCTGAAGGTCTTTCCATGTGGGCTATATTTGAAAGAAGTTCTTTTCAGTAGTGGAGCTCATGTTCTGCAATGCCTCCTCAATCTATGTTGATTTTCTTTTAATGCCAGGCAAAAAAAAATGGTTATTTTTCCATAGGTTCTTCATTTTAATCTGCATTTATTCTGAAACTACTATTTTTTATGTTGTCTTTCACTGTTGCCAAATCAAATCAAAACAAATTTTCTTACAATCCCTGACCAGAATACAGTCCAAATATTGGTTGTTAAAAATAAAATATACAGTAGTCACAATATAATAATCAATCTAAATGTGGACATACTGGCTGTTGTTTTTAGTATCTTAAGTTCAAATCAGTGGTGCTATGGAGTTATAATCTTTGTTGCTAAGAGACAACATTTGGTAACTAAAAAAGTGCCCTTAGACTTTGTCAGCTAAGAGGGATTGAATGTAAAATTCCTTTTTATAAAAAATAAATGGAGGCTGAATTTAACTGGCTGAGAATGGGGGTAAAATTGACAGTGAAGTACTCATGGATATGTTCATTTAAATCTTATCTTGGAAACTTGCAAAATTTGCCTTATAAAACAGCTGATAATAGAGCATTAAATTGAGTTCTGGACAATGCTCAATTAATAGCAATAGGGATAGCACTTAGATTTATATACCACTTTATAGTGCTTTACAGCCCTCTCTAAGCAGATTTACAGAGTCAGCATATTGCCCCCAACAATCTGGGTCCTCATTTTATCCACCTTGAAAGGATGGAAGGCTGAGTCAACCTTGAGCCTAGTGGGATTTGAACTGCCAAATTACAGGCAGCCAATAGTCAGCAGCGTTGGTTAGCAGAAGTGGCCTGCAGTACAGCACTTTAACCACTGCGCCACCGAGGCTCCTAATATTTGGGATGATCAGCAAATGGAGGGAAGTTGTCAGACCCGAGCTTTGGAAATGGCTGATACTCATATTCTTAGAATTTTCACCAGCCTATGACTCTATGTTCCACACTCTATGTTTAATCACCACTTTAGCATTACCTAATCCTAGAGATAAGAAATACTCAGCTAAAAGTCCCAGGAATATAATATATACATAATAGGAAGAATAGTAACAACAACAGATAGCATATGCCATTTCTGAAAAAAAGCTAAAGAAACAGTGCAGCACCTAGTTAGTTGTTGCAAGAATATTGCCCAGGCTAATTACAAACAACAGCATGTCAAAGTAGCAACAATGGAAGATCTACAAGAAATACTATTTGCCTGCAAAACAAAAGCTAAAATAAAATAAAATAGTTATAAAATAGTTAAAATAAGAGAAAATGAAGAAGCTACATTGCTCTGGAACTTTAGAATTCAAACAGACACACATCTGCCACATAACACTCCAAACTTAAAAAATAATATAAATAAGAAAGAGAAAGTAATTAGTGGACTTGACAGAACTGCAAAGACTGCAAAATAGAAGAGAAGTAGAGAAAATTACAAAATACAAAAACCTGCCAATAGAAATAAAATAAATGTGGCAAAAGAAAGCAAAGGTCCACGAGTAACAGCTGCTTTGAATTATGATGATATCTTTAACACTATCAAATAACATCTGCCTACCCAAGTTCTTGGGAAAGACTTGATAGGTTTAAAAAATGTCAAATCCAATGTAAACATGGGGGGGAGAGAGAAAAGGGAGGAGGGAGAAGGAGAGAAGAAAGCTAGTGGAAAATCACTCTAGCTGAATATAAACAACGTAACACAGTCACCTAAATCATTCACTAGAACCGTGATGGTGGACCTATGGTATGCATGCCGGAAGGGCAAGGAGAGCCACTTCTGCCGGCATGCGAAAGGTCGCCTGAGAGAGCCCCCCGCACCAGCCAATTGTCAGGTATTTGCCACGCATGTGCATGGTAAGACGTGCACATGGGACAAGCACGCTTGCACAGAGGCATGCGGCATGCAGGGGATTGTGGGTGCATGTGCAGAGGCATGCTGTGTGGGGGGTCATGTGCACATACACAGAGGTGCATGATGCGTGCCCAGGGGATCATGCACGCATGCACAGGGGGCGGGGGAGTCACGCGCAAATTGCATCATGGGTACAGGCACACAAGTGCACACACGCACACGCACTTTTGACACTCAACATGGAAAAGGTTAGCCATCACTGCACTAGAACATCTGTAAAAATTATTACGTACTAGTGACAAAATAATGGTGGGAACATACGAGTTGAAAAGTAGTCAAAAATGAGTTGGTTAAATTACTGTGGGATTTATAAATACAAAGACTTGATTCGTAATACATCAGATTGAATTGCAAAAAAGATAGTATGAATAATTGACATGGTAATTTCAGAGAACAGCAGAGAACTGGAAAAGATCAATATCTGAAAATCAAAGTCTAAAGATTATGCCATAAACTAGATGAGGTGGGTCTGGTGGTACTGCACATTGACCAAATTTCTATCTGTCAATTACAAAAGGCCACACTGCTTGGATCCACATATACAACATGATATAGTGTAACATTCTAAGTTCTTGGAAAGGCCAATACCAGCTAAAGAACTGGGCAGCAATGATTTCACAATGTTATGTGTAATACTAATTTCTTGCAACAGCTAAAATTGTCAAATACTTAATTGGTGCCAGAAAAAAATCTGAACCAAGCCATCTGAATGACTTAGTCAGACTTTGGCTTCAGTTTTGGGCAGCCTGAACTCAAACATTCCACAGATCGTAGAAATATTCTTGGCGGAACTTTAAAAACCAGACCGACATTTTTGAAGGGCGCAATGCTATTGTTTTAATTTTATATTGTTTTATTTCTGTGCAATACATTTTGTGATTTTGTACAAGCCTAGATTTACATATGTGTCACCTCTCTTGCGGGAGCTGCATTGTCGGCAAATTTGCTTCTGGGTTCAATTCAAGATACTGATTGTCACCTTCTTATCCCTACATGACCAGGGACCAGATTATTTGAAGGTCTGTCTCTTCCCTGTTATATATACCTGACTCGCTTGGGCTAGGAGACAGGGAATGTTATGGGCCTAAGGAGTGGGAGTGGACCTAATCTAGTGGGACCAAAAAGAAGGGCCTTCTCTGTAGCAGTTCTCTCCCTGTGGAACATCATCCCTGCAGAGATAAGATTGGCCCCCACTGTAACAACGCTTTTGAAGATGTGATTCTGTCAATGGGCCTGGGTACCCCAGAGTGATATCAAGTGGCTTGTCTGATTGTTGTCACCAGAGGGTGGGTGGCTATTAGTTTTTGTATGATGGTTTATTCTTGTAAGCCACTCCAGAGTTGCCCAGCATGAGCTGGGCAGCCATATAAATGTTCTTAATAAATAACATTTAAATACATTTCTTACTGTGCAGCACCATGCAGCTAGCCTATAAATACTATAAACAAACAACAATAATAGTTTGATGTACTCCAAACAGAGAAATGGGAATATAGCAATAGCACTTAGACTTATATAGAGCTTCACACTGCTTTACAGCCCTCTCTTTAGGCCAGGGGTGTCCAACCTTGGCAACTTTAAGACTTGTGGACTTCAACTCCCAGAATTCCCCCTGCTTTAGGCAGTTGACAGAGTCAGCATATTGCCCTCAACAATCTGGGTCCTCAATATCACACATTATTTCCTTTATTCTTATATGACTTGAAGTACAGAGTTTGCAATCCTGCTCAGATCTAAATTTGTTCTCAGGTCCACTATTACATAAAGAGGTTGTTTTCAGAAGGGTAAAAGACACAGTGATTATTTTCTTTATTTTGTATATTTGTCTTGGTTATTGACAGTAACCTGGAAGGTTGGGTGAGGGGAATAAATATTTGCACTAACTTTTTTGCATTTTGTAAAGGAACAGAGTAATATGTATATTAGAAATTTAATAAAATCAGTACACAAATCAAGGACTAATTATAATACATTTCCATCACACATAAATGCCACCCCCTCCTTACTGATAAGAAATCTAGCTGTTATTTGTCAGTGGTATAAACCACGCCTTCAGATTTCAGTTTGTAACAGTGATAAATTATTTGTACCTCACGTAAGTGGTGACCATGACCTAGCATGAGATGCGTGAGTGAATCAACTGCAGACACAAATCACACTGCTTTAAAATCTAATTTGTATATAAATGGAAAACTGCCAAGGAAGTGTGGCACAAACACATTAGAAAACTTGTTAAAATATGGAAAGTGATAAAAAGGAAACTCAAGAGGGTTAAATCTCTGTAGAATGATTGGGAGTTAATCAACCCATAATAATAGAAAGTACCAAATTCAAAAGTCACCTCCATGATTAAGAAGCAAAGTCAAGCAAGTGAAAAAAGGGATGTAATAAATAGAAGTCCTGCTCAAACAAGGAATATGAAAAGGAACACAAACTTACCTGAATGAAATCCAAGCACAAATGCACAATGATGATAAGATGGAGAGAGGTGGGGAGGAGAATTAGTTAGGAAGGCAGGTAGCCGGGCCTTTGTAAGACAAAGGAATTAAAAGAGTACTAAAGGAGAATGTGGAGATTGTAAAACTATCTCCATTCCCACCCAACTCCTAGGGGAAGGTTACTGCAAAATCCCATTCCCTTCCCACCCCACTAACCTGAGTTCCAGCTCCGTTCTCCTGTGCAAGGCAACAAAAGAAGACCCAGCTGATCAGCCGAGACTTGGGAGGCAGAGAATAGATGTGGGCGGGGCAAGTCAGAGGTGGTATTTGCCGGTTCTCTGAACTACTCAAAATTTCCACTACCGGTTTCTCCAGAACTGGTCAGAACCTGCTGAATATCACCTCTGGAGCAAATCTACATTGCAGCATATGCAAGACCACTGAGTTAACATCACCAGGAAATCACAGGATATGAGACAAACAGTAGTATCAAGAGAAGTTCTAAATCTAATTGACAAACTGAAAACTAATAAATTGCTCAGTCCAGATGGTATCTTCCCAACAGTTCTTAAAATAACTCAAGGGTGAAATTTCTGATTTAATAGTGGAATATGCAACATGTCCTAAGGTCAGCCTCTAAAGCTGATCAAGTTCTAAAAAGAAATTCAGAGGAGATCCAATAATGTATAACTAATTAGCTTAACATCCTTTCTCAAAAAATACATCATATGAAACACTATATAACAAGCATTTAAAAAGTAACTTTTGACTGCTACTGAAATAACTTGTTCTTTGAGAATATCAGTGAGCAGATAGGCAAAATTGATCCAAGGTACAAATGAATGTTCTACTCAAAGGAAAAAAAAAACCTGAAGGAAAATTTGCACCAATGTTGTGCACCAATCTGATCACTCTCGTTCAAAAAACAATATTGAAAATCAGAAAAGGAATCATGAGAATCAGCAAGTTATAATAATCTCTTTAGGGGAATCCCTGTAAGCTAACTATCTTAGTTTTTAAAAAAGCATGTAAGAAAGCATATTATAAGGATTTATAAAACTATACCCAGATAAAGAAAGGGGATAGGTTCTTTTCTTTTTCTCATAATATTAGAAGAAGTAATTCAAGGAAGCTGAATAATAAACAGAAGCAAAATGGACAAAAAGTGCTTCTTCACAAGGTGACAATCAAATCACAGAACTTACAACTACTGTCACTAACTTGTACAGTGTAAGATGAAATAGGTTCATGGGAAATAAGTAGTCATGATGCCAGTGCAGCATTTTCAATATCAAAGAGTGGAAGACAGTAAATTTAAATGTCTAGTAAAATGTTGTCAGAATTAGACTGTGAATATATTCTTACATTGAAATGGGACAGCAGAGCAAATTCTGAGACCTTGGCTCACTTGAAACAAAAAGAATCAATACATGTACAAGAATGAGAAGAATATAAAAAAGCATGTAAGAATAAAATCCAAAAGAAAAAAAAAGTGAAGTCCAAGTATATATGATTCATAAGAGAAAAAAGACTAATGGCAAGCACTTACGAAAGAAAAAGCAGCACAGAAACAGAAACGGCCAAATGAAATGATCAATGAATCATGCCCTTACAATCCTTGGGGAAAGTAGGATGTCAAAAAGGTATTCCAAAAGAATAAAGTAGCTTCTTTCTTTTAAGAAAACGTTTTGAAATGAAAAAAGAGAGAGCATAGATTTAATGCATAGGAAATTACTCTGGGAAAAAAAAACCCACCTAAAAGCAAAAGCTGAAAAATTGACATGAAATTAAAATGAGACAGGAATAATGGGAACAAATATTAAGCAGGAAGAAATTGTGACAACATGTTTTTAAAATAATAAGCCAACAAACAAATGCAAAACACACTAGTGAAACAAAGCTTTAAAAAAAGTAAGCCTCCAAACAAGTAAATCAATGCTCAATCCTCTGGCTTTGCTTCTATGAGCTTGCAATTTGAGAGACCTATTGAATGTAGTATTGTGTGAGTACATATATGTGTGGACACATAAACACACACAGACACAGATACTGCTCAATTCCTCAATGATATGTTTGAAATCTGAAAATAGCCTTAACCTTAACCATGAGTATCCCAATGTTTACAAAAAAGAAGAAAGACTAAAATAGTGCCGTTTGACATATGGTTTGGGGATGAAGATATGAAAGATAGTAGTGATCACATTTACACTATTATCTTACTCTCATTCTAAAGTCAAATGCCTGAATGTTTACAAGAAGCCGTCCAAAATGGACATTTAGAAAACCATTTTGTTAATGGAGAATTTTGTAAGCTTGCACTCTCTTCTTCCTATGATTTCCAAATCTACAAAACGGCCAACTTTCAGCCAAGGTTTAGAGTCAACTTCTAGCAAAAAAGAGAGAAAAGGTTATCCTCACAATTACTGAGGCTATTTTAGTCACATGACCAAATGGTATTATAATGATAAATAAAAAAGCAGAAAGGAAGTGCTGAGAACTGATTATCAGGAAATTAGAAGTAGGTATGCATAATATTGGGAGAAGCTCACTTACTTCAAAAGTAAGCTAACAAGAAGTACATGTTTACACCTAAGCAAAACAGTGACTATAATTTCCGCTAGGGCTGGAATAGGTGTTATTCATCCTTCCTACGCATACTAATGCCTCATTCCCTTCTGAGATATCAAAGTGAAGTAACAGCTCAACCACAGCACTTTTTTTTATTCAAACAGAAAAATGCAAAATATATGTTAATATGATAAAAACAAAGCCTCTCAGATACTGTTTCATTAGTCATTATTTTCACTGTCATTTGCAGAAGAAAAGAATACCAAAACAAATAATGTGTTAGTGTAAAATCTGTTGTTTCAAAAGAACAAATGGAGCATTAATTTATACATGCTGATATATTTGTCAACAAAAACAAAAGTAGATAAACACATCCACTACAGAAACAAAAGCCATCTTGAGTAATTAAGCACTTTACATTTTTTTCAATAAAATGTAGTTCTAAAAGAAGACAAACCAGTGTCAGATTCATTCAGATTTATAAAGAAAGCATCTGAAATATGCTTTTATTGCAGCACTTTTAAATAAGGCATGTCAAATTGCAAATATATGTAACAGGTGAAATTCATCTGAAATACTTATGTTAATCATCACAGAAAGCATGAATACACTGTTAGCTTAGGATAAACTTATAATTACATATATGACTTGAGGTTAGCTTATGTAATTATATGTGCTCAAATAGGTTTTCAGTTTAAATTGTGAACAAAACAATCTCTTTGGTACGTTCTTGTATTTATTTTAAAATGTTCTTCTTATAAAAAAGAACAATGCATAGTCTATTTTTTTCAGGCACAAGCATCTATGTTTAAAATTTCCAAAAGGACTTTCCTTTCCCGGATAGCCTCATCCAGTTTCTCTAAAAAACAAAGATGGGTTTTATCTTAGTATATTTAACCATCTCTGCCATGTCATTTCCCTGACATTAACCCAAATGCACCTATAGCCGCTTGGAAATACTGATAGCTTCCAGGAGTAAAGAACCAAAACATAAGTTATATTAGAATATTTTTTTCATTTAGAAATAATTTTCTTCATATACGAATCATCAATATGCCACGTCTAACTTCCTGATTTATAGAACTATTGTGCATATTATCTTACCCAATTTCCCCAGGAAAATGACTAATTGCAATCCCTAATGTCAAAAGGTAGACAAAATATTTTGGGAACCGTAATGAGAATCTATATGGACAGCATTAGATTACGAAACCTGGATTACTCTAAACTAAATCATGAATGTATTCTTAGATCTGAGTAGCTTCATACATGCTGGCAGAAATACGATAATCATTTTGGACTTGTAGTGATAAGCAGTCTGAATCAAGGACAAGATGGACAGCTGCTCTGCTGAATAATACATAACAAAGTAATTTAAGCTCCGCAAAACTGAAACAGCAGAACCCTTTCCAATAAACTTATCTGGGAGATTGAATTGGCACTGCCCAAACAGTTCATTCTTTTTCAAAGACAACACAGCACCTACCTGTTGTTGTACTGGTAACTGCTGTACCACCTGGGTAGGTACAGCTGCTTGGCTAGCTACAGAAGTCTGCAAAGTAACCGTCGAACCTGTATCCGACCCAGTCTCTGATGTCTGCATTCTTGTTGCTGTATGAGAGGTAAATATACACTCATTAAAATTACGATTTTTGTTTCGTTTTCTTGTGTATGAGTATATAATCTCTTTAAACTGCCTTTATCCTACCAACCTTGACAGATCCCAAAAAAGCTAAGCAGGATTGGAACCGGCTAAGACTGTTGTTGTTTTGGTGAGAAATAATCAGAAAACGCCAGTTTGTAGACTAGATTGGGAAACAAACAAAACACAGAAGGCAAAGAAGGCAAAGATAAAGATAAAGAGCTAGTTTGGTCTAGTGGTTTAGGCACCAGGCCAGAAGACGGGAGACTATGAGTTCCAGTCCTGCCTCGGGCATGACAGCTGGCAAGTAATCTTGGGACAGTCACTCTCTGTCAGTCCAACTCACCTCACATGGTTGCTCTTGGGAAGAGCAAGGAGCATTAGCTGTATTTGCTGCCTAGAGTTACAAATAGACCTTGACTTACTACCACAATTGAGCCCAAAAGGTATGGCGCTAAGTGAGAAATCTATTCAGTTTTGCACCATTTTACCATTTTTCTTGCCACCTTTGCTAAGTGAATCACCACAGCTGTTAAATTGGTAGTGCGGTTGTTAAGTGAATCTGGCCTCCCCATTGACTTTGCTTGTTAAAAGGTCGCAAAAGGTGATCACATGATCCCGGGACACTGCAATAGTCATAAATATGAACCAACTGTCAAGCATCTGAATGTAAATCATGTGACTATGGGATTGATGCAACTGTCATAAGTGTTGAATAATGGTCATAAGTCCCTTTTTTCAGTGCTGTTGTAACTTCGAACAGTCATTAAATGAACTGTTCTAAATCAAGGACTACCTGTACTTATAAAATCATAAGGGCAATAAGTAAGTAAATCAACAAACCACTCTGAAATTGTTGTCAAAGATTTATACCAACACATGAAATGAATAGTTCAACTGAAAAGAAGTTTTATTTTTCTACAGAACAAAAATGGACAAAATTGTGGCCATTAAATATTGCTCAATTACAACTTCCAGCAACTCTCATTGGGCTGCTGGAAATTGTGTCAGTAGCATTTGATTGGTCACAAATTTGCCATATTTGCCATTCGCGGGGTGCTTCATTTATTTTAAAAGCCTGCATCAAAAAGCATTCCGTGTTAAAAAGAAATCCAGAAACAATATTTTGCTGTTGTTCATTTTTATTTAATTTCTTCATCATAGAGTTATGATTTGGTAATTTCTGCTTGACTGTCTTCAGTGATAATTAAAATTATCAACAGAAGATCAATAATGTGCATTCATTATTTTCCCATTCAAATTCCACTATTCAATGTTATTTCCTTCCTTGTTCCTCTAGCCTGGTTGGTATGTTACCTTAGGACTATTTCCACACACATCCCTTCAAGGAGCTCTCTATTTACTACTTAGCTGGCTGGACACAAAACATGGATGCCTCCTTCCTCATAGTGGTAGTTTCTAGAATCTGTCCTCTGCTAATGCTCTTCTTCACTTTTGACATTTTATTTAAAGGCTAACTCTGCACCTTGAAGCCTGCTGGAGCATTGGCCTTTTCTGAGAAGACAAAACTAAAACCAAAAAGTTATTTCCTCCCAAGGGATCAGAAAGGAAATTCTTCTTGGCCCTGTCTTTTCCCCTGAAGAATAATTCATCCTACGGAATTGGCTCCATTGTTCCGATGATCAAAAAATAACTGTTGGGACAATGATCAAGGCTTTGTTTTCTGTTATTGTCACAGCTCTGAAGAACACCGAGCCAGGAGAAGACGTTCTGGACATCTACTCATTCTATTTATGGACTGGTTTTAGGGTCGTGCTTCCTGAGAGGATTTTTCCTTTGTTCCGCATGGAAAGACTAACAGAATCAATACAAATGGTCCTTGACATACAACAGTTCATTTAGTGATCATTCAAAGTTACAATGGCACTGAAAAAAATGACTTATAACTAATTTTCACACTGTCGCAGCATTCCCATGGTCACATGATCAAAATTCAGATGGTTAGCAACTGACTCATATTTATGACATTTGCAGTGTCCCAGGGTCATGTGATCTGACAAGCAGGGAAGCCAAATTCATGGAAGAACTATGTTCCTAATTTTACAACTGCAGTGATTTACTTAACAGCTGTTGCAAGTAATGTCATATAATGGGGCAAAACTCACTTCACTGTCTCACTTAGGCACAGAAATTTTGGGCTCAATTGTGGTCAAAAGTCACGACTGCTTGTTTTCTTTATCAGCAACGAGAAAAGGTAATTCCATCAAATTCCCTTGTGTGACAGCCTTACTTGTCGTAAGGGAATTGTCTCCAAGAAAAACTGTGTGGCAGAAACTGCTGCTATTTAAGATATTGCTTTGCCCGGATTTACTCTAGACAGACTTTTTGCCAATTGCTTGCTCTTTGCCCCACTGGTGCATTGTTTAAGGACAATTTGATCCACTTGTGAAGCCCAGCAACCTAGGCAACAGTAATAAAAGCTGGCTGGCTTCTTAGATCCACATAGCTTGCTAAAAAACATACGGTCTGTCCCAGAGACCTAAATGACGGAAAGATGGGAATATGAATTAAATAAGATGATGTCCTCCTGACTTTAATTCTTTTCTTCAGAATCTTCCCACCTATATTTTCCATATAATGCAGCTCTTGTCTGATATCACCTCTATCCAATAAATCCCTATTGGCTTTTCAAAAAATACTATATCCCTTCATCTTCTTGGATTGCTTCCATGTTCCTGTCTTCAACTATTTCTTTAATTAAACTAAATCATATATTTGGATTGTTTTTCTGTAAATAGTTTAGTATTGTACGTGTTTTACCTCCATACTCCTTTAAAATAAACACACACACACACACACACACACACACATTTCCATTCAAATTTTTCATTGCTTTTCTTCCTTTACCATTTCACTAGAAATAACATAATATTGTCCAGATTTTTCCACAGGCACATCACATATGGGTATGTGTATGTGTGTATGTGTGTATATAAAACTCCTTATTTTCTTTCCTCATACAGTAGCATACGTTGTGTCCAGATTGTGTTCTGCTTGCAAATAAGAACTCTTGTTAAGAAAGGTGGTAGTGTACGTTTGTTATCCCAACTGTAACTTTTAATATTAATATTTGTGCTCCTTTGCAAAAAAAATCTTTGTAATACAAATTCCTGTACTACTTGCACTTCTGTTCGAGACATAAACCATTCAAGAGGAATTGGGAGGTAGAGAGGGAAACAAGATGATTACAGTCAGACATAGTGAAAAGAAATTCATGAAAATATAGCTAGGATTTAAGTAATACAGTAATAGAGCAATTGTGTATGTGATCGCTCAGAAGCAAAACACTTGGCATTCACTAGCTAAGTATAAGTAAGCATAGCTTAAAATACTAAATAATTGAAAAATATTTAAAAAAAACAAGTTTTTGAAAGGAAAACAAGACTTGTATGTGAACAATAGTAATAAATAGTTATTTTTACAGTTCCAGAAAGGAAATAAATCATAACTAAGACATGCCATGACTGAGAAAATATTAGTGATTGAATTTTCGGCCGTGATGGCCTCCCGCACCCCTCTGCCAGTGAAAACAGAGACCGGAAAGGCTGCGTGCAGCCTCCCCGAGCTCCATTTTCTCTGGCAGAGGGCTGCAAGGCCAAAAATGGAGCCCAGGAGGGCCACATAGAGGCACTGTGAGCTGGTTCTTTACTGTTTCCAGGGCAGCTCCATGGGCCAGATTAAGCACCCCACAAGTTTGAGTTTGAATTTGACACCCCTGCTTTAAATTAAACAAAAGTATTTCAATGTTCATCTTTTTTTTTAATGTGTATTGGTAGAAACACACATTATTTGAAAAGCACCTTCAAGATGATTTAATAAACTCAAGAAGTACGGTAGAAATCCTTCTGTCTTTATTCTAATATGCTGCACCAGAATGGTTTACTGGATAAAGGATCTGATGCATCTATTGCATAGCAAACCACACGTTGCAAATATAGCATCTTAATAATAAATTAGTTTTAGCATATATTTTTATCATGACTATTGCTCTATATACTAAAATTTGTGATATCTCAATATCTACTCTAAATAATGATACAGATTTTAATTCAGTACAGAAAACAAAGGCCTGTAATTTTTATTCAAGTGTACTATTTTTTTCCATAGAAAGTAAAAACATATCTGCTTAAAAATTAAAATAACATGATTAGTCACATAGAAGCTAGGGAGCTTAATTATAAAAGTGGATGCAATATACAGGAAATTTCAAATTACTATCATTTTCCAAAATTTTGTAAGAACATTTAGTTTCAACTATAGATGATCAAAATATAATAGAGAACTATAGTTGGGTCACCTGTTGCCATAACTGGTGGACCTGAAACTAATCTGATATGATAGAAAAGGAATATAGCAAAAGGCAATCCCAAAGTGTCAGTGCAATGCTGAATGTTACACGTATTATTTAATTCTTTGTGCTACATTCCTATTCTATGAAGAAAATGTGAGCCAGTTAATACTGAAGACTGATAATAAAAAGTTTTACAAGCATTGGGGAATTTCACAACAGTAAAAACAAGAGACTAGATTTGCACTGAAAAAAAATCCTTGTAATCTTTGGTATTTTATGAATTATAGTAGTATTGCAAGATACATTGTCTAGAGGTGACTAATAATACATCTACATAATTTAAAAACATGAGTGGTTTGATGTTTGGCTACATTTCTTTGATCACTGTATGAAAATTGTACTACTTGGGACAGTCACAAAAATTGTAAAAAAATATTTGTTCTGTTACTCATATGCCTAATGTCATTGAATTCAGTTTTCCCAATGGTTGCTTATTATTTTCTCTCCAAAAGGATTACCTGAGTTAGTCAAGAAACGTGCATTAAAATAGGGTGTCAAATTTAGCTAATCATATATTATCACTGAATGCAAATGAAATATTCCTGTCACCATATATTGTATATCTTTCTGGCTTCTCGTGGCAGCATTTTTGGATTTTTTGCTAAATGGTTAGCAGGAAAGCACCATGTTAATAGTTTCAACCTTATTGGGACGAAACAGTTAATGTTAGACACATTTAGCCAAACCTTCTACCAAGAATTCAACTAACAGACTTTCTCACTATAATTGAGTAGATACAATACATTAACTTCACACACTATCTAGATCCTAGCACTCAACAGCTGCAGGAATGAATATATTAAAAGCATTAGCAAAATGGTACACAAAGTCAAGCTCCCTTAAGCTCTCAAAGCAGTCAGATACTGATAGTATATCATGCCTCTTACAATATAACAGGATGGTGTTCTAAGAAGGAACTCCCTCCTTCATAGAATTACTAACGTTTAGTATTATTTTTCTATAGGAGAATTGGGAATATAAGACCTTAGAGCTTAATGACTATATCTCATTTCCAATATGGCTACCTGTGTACTAAGAAGGCAGCCAGGCCCAAGGAAGTCTTACTATTTTAATTCCTATGTAATTACTGCACAACCAAGCATTTCTCTTCCTGTTTAAATGTGATGTCTTGGACTTTAATCTGGACTCCAGACATTGTAATCTGGATGATCCAAATGTATGTTTTTCTGATGGAGCGAGTCATATTTAACTCCAGCAATTCAACATTTGATCAATGTGTAGTCCTGCACAAATTGACAGAATACTTTACTTGCCTTTGAGATGCTCTTTGTGTTACATTATTTGACCTGAAGGTGGTATTTGATTCAATGCAATGGGCAAATCCAATAGGTTGCATATAGATGGAAATTTTGATGATGAATCACAAAATTATATTAAAATACCTATATGTAGGTTAAGTGTGCTATTCTTGGAGTGGTCTTGTCTGATCACTCCCCATCCAAATAGGCATTAAATAAGGCAGCATTCTTGGTCTGCTGCTACCGTGTTTCCCTGAAAATAAGCCCTAACATGATTTTTTTACACGTGCACCCAATATGCCTCTGGCTTCCATTTTGCCATCAGAGGCCTTTAGTAGAGGCCTCTTCAGCCAAGAAACGAGCTCCAGATGGATGTGCACAGTACCCCTGGCCTCTGTTTCACTGTCAGAGGCCTTTCTGAAGGCCTCTGACAGCGCAACTGAGGTCAGGGCATCAGGCACATTAATCCGGAGCTCATTTCTTGGCTGCAGAAGCCTTTCCTGAAGCCACACGAGTTCCTGCTATGTGGGGATGTCGGTGCCACCATTGCGAGATAAGAGAGTGGAAAACTTCCCCCCCAAATAAGACCTAATGCCTCTTCTGGAGGAAAAAAATAAGACCGGGTCTTATTTTCAGGGAAACATGGTATTTAATTTCATAAAATAACTTCCATCTTCCACTGTTCACTTATTTGATTTAGCGGTCATCTGACTTCAAAATGACTCTCAGTGGCTTACATGAAAATAAGAACAAAGGAGAATGAAGCAAAAAAAAAAACAATGGAGAAAACAATGAAGTAATATTGGGAGTCCAAACAAATCCATTTCTTCTAACAAACACAAAGTTCTAAACTCTAACAGAAAGCCGGGAGAGTTATCTAACATCTATTTTTCATGTGCTGATGATGTGGTTATTTTATGTTTAATTCAAATGAAAAAAAGAAATATCTAAAGAGATGACTTCCAACTTTTATTAGAAGTATAAACAAATTTATTGCCTCTTCATCTCCTCTAAGGTTACAAGAATTTATTTCTTTATTCCATATCCCATCTCTATAAACAAATCCACAAAACATTATTTTTTTCAGCCCAGATAAAGTGTTGCCAGAAATAACATATCTCATTTAAACTTTGATCAAATAAACAACTTTATACTCCTTCCTTTTATGTCTGTTACTTTTTAGTGTATTCAAATATTGTTGTAGGCTTTCATTTTTCTTAATTTATTTTTTGTCTCATCATACAGAGCTCTTTAAGACTTTAACACAAGAGTTCTTCAAGACTTTTATAAATCCAATAGGAAAAAACGACCTTAGTTTGTCATTTGTATTTCTCTTTTAAATTTTAAAGTCTCAGGCAATTTTCTTTAATAGATCCATTGAAATATTCTTTCTAACTCAATTTTCTTGGCCTGTAGAACGTAAATCCATTTTCAATACCATCTCTATCTTGACAGATAAAATTTGTTCAATATCTGTAATTTCTTTAATAACATCTTTTGGTCATAGTCTATCTATACAAGGAGACATTATTACTGACATTGTTGATATTCTGGCTACTGTTTCTTATTTCATTCTTCAAACAACTTCTTCAGTATTTTCATTTATTCATTTATTTTTATTTTAGGAAATTGATGTTGCTGCCTATTCGCACATGGCAACTCAAGGCGGCTTACAAAATTTTCCATTGCTAAAACATTTTGCAGGTTTATAAATCCTTTATTTAAAAACATTAGTCCCTCTAGTGTCCAGTTTTTAAAAACCAAAACAGAAGCTATTTTCCAGAGAAGCTTATTGTTCTTTATAATTAATTTCAAAATCTTATTGGAAAAATGTCAACATTCCAATTTTAATACCTTTAGTCCATTTATAACTTTCTAAAATCAAACTGTTGTTTAGTTTCAGATTGTATAAATTCTTAAGCTTATGATTACATTTTTCTTTGATTTAGGATTAAAGGCAAATTCACCCAGCGTTTTCAGGTTTGATGGTCTGATGGTCTCTAACAGCTTAAAAGTAGTTAATGAGCAAATTCCAAAAGTGATTAGAGAGGTGAGATTTGCAAATCTTTAAAAATCTACTTTGTGATTGTGAGCAAGAGAGCTACCTCAGTTGTCTTCCAGCACTCAAACCTACTGTCCTGCAGTCTTCTCAAGAGAAGCAACTGTGTGAGCGCTGTGCCCAATCTCACATCCTCCTCTTATCCAGAAAGGTTCCAAGGAACAGGTCTTATCAGTTTCTTGGTCTTTGCCATTGTCAGCAGCTCTACTTTTGCAGAGGCATCTTCAGTTTGCTCTACTTACTCTCACTTCTCTACAGTCAACCAATTCTAAAATTGATTCCTTATTATATTTGTTGTGTAATTATCTTTCTCATTCAAATATAAAATGCATTTCTCCACTACTCTGATGGCAGCATTGTGACTATTCCATGTAATAGTATCTAGAGATCAAAGGAATCAACTTCAGATCCATCTTGATCCAGTCACATATAACTGACAAAACCATAGTAAAGTAAATAAAGTAAAGAATAATAGAAATTCACCAACATTTTGGCTGTGGATATCAAAGGGCCTAGGTTTTTGCCTATTTTTCTCACTTGCATCTCTGTTTGGACATACAGTTTTCATCAACTGAAGATTAAGATCATAGCCGTCTGTGGGGTCCTTGGTACTCCCTGAGCTTGTTTGTTTTCTTACAGATGTTTCGTTACCCAACTAGGCTGTTTACCTAATGAAGAAACCACCAAGAAACATTCCCACCAACACTGATGTGGCAAGCCACTTGTCATGCCCCAGTCAAAGTCTGAATCCAAAGAGGAAGCTGGACAGCTGACAGGGACTGGGCGTGTGGCTCCATTGGCTGTGGAGGAGATTGAGGAAAAGCAAAGTCCGGCTGGGCAGAACAGGGGAGAGATAGAACAAGGGAGAGGGAGTTCAGAGGAAGAACCAGGCCCACCCCCTCTTCATCCTAGGGCTGGCAGAGAGGAATGGAGAAGAGAGCAATGTGGGTTGCATAGCTTACAGGGGAGGAAAGGGCTCTTCATTAGCCACAGCTGGGAAGACAGTTTATAAGAAAGGCAGGCTGGGTGCGGTAGGCTGTTGGGAATAAACTTGACTTTTATCTTGTGCTGTCATTGCTTATCTGTGTTCCTGGCATTTTCCCAACTGTGTGAGTTTTGCCGTGCCTTCAAGTCTGAAATTCTTGCTCCTGCCCTGCCAAACTAATTACTTCAGTTTGGCTTGATTGGACTTGTGTTACAGTTTGTGTTGACCGTGTTTTGGATTTAATTTTCTGCAGTCAAAGGCTGTTCCCGGGAGAGTTTTCTCCAGCCAGAAGGTAACCTGGACATTGGGGGCAAAGTTGGGAGATAATAAAGGGACTCTTATTGATAATCTGACTGTGTTGCCTTTGTGCCACGCCCCAGGTCATCACACCACTAGTACAAAAATAGAGAGCAAACACCATTCCTTTCTAACACTGATATTACCTAGTTTTAGGTAATGAAATGTCTGCAAGAAAACAATTAAGCTCAGAGAGCACCAAGGACCTCACAGTTCAACCCTGAGCTACAAATATATTATCTTCTGTTGGTATATAGCCATCTTTAAGCAATGGAAGACTACAATTTAACTTCTTCCTCCTCTAGTTATACAGACAAAATACTAGTGATACTTCTTGTTCACTATGTGACATATTTTTATTGTAATACCCCTCTGGTACCAAAAAGCTTTATAGGACGACTCACAAAACAACATTTGTTTTAATAGTACTATTAACAGCTTACAGATACTCTCTTTATCTCTTTTAATGAAAAGTGCCAAACTCTTTTATGTCATGTCATGTTTCCAACTGATGGGAACACTTATGAAACCATTCAGTTTTCTGCTCTGCTTATCTCCAGACAAATGCCAACATGCATGATATGTTAAGCAAAGGTTGCAGGGGTATTTTGTAAAGTGTTCTAAAGTAATGGCTATTTAAATGTTCCAGCCTCTCCACTAAAGATTACATCTGATAAGTGTATTCACATGAGTGGTGCCACCTGGAGAATTTTTTTTTCCCAAGCAAAAAACATTTTTTTCACACCCTTAAGGTTCAAGCAGTAGCCTTTATTCAAATATTACAAAAATCCCTTTAAGTCTGATGTGCTAGACCACTTTTAAAAACTCAGCATTGCTACTGTGTGGGAAAGAAAGTTTCACTGTCAATCATGTTCTCATCTGTAGCACAAAAAGGCTTTGTAGCTGTTCCTTGTTGTTTCCATTTCCTGATCTGCAAGCAGCTAAAGTTAAATAATTTTAAAGAACTGTAGAACTGAAAATGTATCTATATTATGCAGTTAGAAAATTCTAAAAAGGGCACATTCATTTTAAAAAATGAGCATGCCACTAATTCCCATTTGGAAGAGACAGCTAATTAAGAGGATCAGTTGGTCAACCACGCATATCAATATTTCTAAAGGATGAAGTAAAACACTAAATAGTTTGCACTGCTTCTTTCCTGTGTTTTGTGTGGAAAAGTTAATATAATTTATAATACTGATACAAAATGCAGATCCAACCAGTCAGTTGTTTTTGGATGCTATAGACAAACTGATCAAAAAGGTTAGATTCTTTATTTTAAACTTTTTATAATGCAAATAAATATGGACCACAAAGTATCTTTAGCATAGGGTTGAATTTATGTAACCATTCTTCTGCAAACAATTCTTCTCTTGAACAAGCGGACCCAGCTATAGTGCCATTCTTAGGATAGGCCAAAACCTGTTTTCACAGAATCGCTGGCAAGTGAGTGGAACCAGCTCTGCATATTCTGAGTGTCACATAATCTGATGCATATTTCCTTGATAAATAGAATTTATATTTAATCAATATGAGCAATAGTTATTCTTAAGAGGGAAAGATTTCACCTTCAAAAAACATCCAAGCTGATGGTAGCTATTGTCACATATCCCTTCTTTTGTGGAAGTCCTTTTAGTATTTTTCCTTTCTTCTAAATTAAAGGGTTAATAGAGGGACTCTTTTTATGAACCCCTCTTGTCATCTAGCCTTCCACAAACCCCAATTCCCCAAGCTACTAAAGACAGCAAACACCATTATTAGACAATTTAATTGACAAAGTATATTTGAACTCTATTCTATTGACTTCATGGATGATTTTACTATCAGCAGTTCAGACTGAATGTGACATTTTTATCCAATTATTTATTATTATTTTCCCATTTAGCCTACATGACCTGCGATTTCGTGAACGTCTCCCAATAAAGTTTTGCTCTGCTTAGCTTTTCAAAGTCAACCATGTGTCATATTGCTAACCTAATAAGATGCAGAACAATTTAACATTAGGTAAAGGATTCAGTTTAGCAATAGATTTCCAAGTTGCCCTTATATTGGCTACAACTCAAGGCAATTAGAAACCTTTTAAAAGTAAGTGTGTTAACTTTTCAACATCTTTTATTGTATAGTGTGCTAGAAAAACTCAGATACACTTTATTATATTCCTTAATGCTTAGTTCCACAGAAATATAGAAACTTACATCAATTGCTGTAGTCAATTCCCAATATACTGACATATCATTTTGCAATATACTTTAAAAAACAAATGAAGGATAGAATTTATCACAAAGGATTTTATAATATAGGTAGTCTTCGACTTAGAACCACAATTGAGTCCAAAATTTATGTTGCTAAGTGAGAAATTTGTTAAATGAATTTTGTCTCATTTTATGACCTTACCTATCATAGTTGTTAAGTGAATCACTGCAGTTGTTAAATTAGTAACACAGTTGTTAAGTAAATCTGGTTTCCCCATTGACTTTGCTTGTCAGAAGGTTGCAGAAGTTGATCACATGACTCCAAGGTACTGCAACCATCATAAATATAAGTCAGGTGCTAAGTGTCTGAATTTTGATCACATGACCATCGGGATGCTGCAAGGGCTTTAAGTGTGAAAAATGGCCATAAGTCACTTTATTCAATGCCATTGTTACCTCAAATGGACACTAAATGAACTGTTGTAAGTCGAGGGCTAACTGTAATCCCTTTAATACATGTTAACCCTTAATATGTACTGAACACTTAATATAAACACTTTTCATTCTGTTCAAATTTTAAATGAATATCTTTTAGGTTAGATTTAAAACTGATCAACAGTCTTAAAACACTGTATGAAAAAATTGTTTCTAAATAGAAACAAAAAGGTAAAATGGCACTTTCCGTTGAGAACAACTTGAATAAATATACTAATAAAAGAGAATTACCAGAATTATTATAACAGAATTTTTGCAGCCTAAAGCATAGCCTGCATAGTCATCTTGAAACAAGCCCCCAGACTGACTCAATTTTAAAATAATATGAGAGCTATTTACATTTACCTGAGTAGCATCTGGCTGATCTTATCTGGCTTGTGCAAGGTTATCCCTGGTAAATTTTTGAGTAGGAGGTAGTCAAATATTACTAAGAGCTGTGAGCTAGCTCAGGGGTCTCCAACCTTGGCAACTTTAAGCCTGGAGGACTTCAACTCTCAAAATTCCCCAGCCAGCTTTGAAGTCCACCAGGCTTAAAGTTGCCAAGGTTGGAGACCCCTGAGCTAGATTACAAAGTTGAAAAAGCAAAGCAAACCATATCTATATCCTTTTTGCCACTAATATTACTATACCCAGAATTTCAGCCTGATTCATAGGGTTCTGTACTTTAAGACAACTTATCCAAGGGAAAAGCTCTTAAAATTACTGTTCTAATTTAACTGAAAATTGTTGTATGAGTTTTATCATTATTAGCCAGTGCTTCCTTTTGAAAAAAAAATATAAATAGTAAATGTTAAACTTACTTGTTGGAGATTTTTATTCTACCTTCTTTTTAGGTTTTCATAAAAACCATAATTGATTAGAACAGAATTATCATACATAATAGCACACCATCTGAATAAGAAGTCGGTCAAAAGCTCTTTAGTGTTTAAATTGTTAAATTCTACCATAAAATAAATTATAAATATTTCCACCAGGTGGCAGAAAAGAGGCAGCAGAAAAAATTAGCAAAACTACATGGGATATCAGACAGTCCTACTGACCATAATTCTGGGAAACATTTTCAAAATTAATATATGCTTCAAAGAGTATATTGTTTGCTGAAACTCTTAAAGGGGTGACATGTAACTTGTCTACAAATCATTTAACATTAAATCATTAAAATATAAGAAATCAACAAAATATATATATCATTTGTACATTTCATAATTTCCAATATGAGTAATTTGAAACAATTTTAGAATTTCTACTTTTCAATAGCAAATAAATAACTGCCTTGTATATTTTTCTCTTAATTAATGTTTATCTTAATTCTATTCCTTAAATTCTATTCCCGCCTTAGGTATGAAAGCTGACTTTGGGCCAGTCACTTTCTCTCAGTCTAATCCACCCAACTCACAGAGGAAATAGAAAGAGGAAGGAGTATTGGATATGTTCATCACTTTACATTATTTATAAAAATAAAAGTGAAATATAAATAAAATAAACAAACTAATAGTATTTAAGTAAAACTGGGTACAGTTTTGTTGAAAAACTCAAGCATTTATGTTAGATTCCGTAGTCTACACATATATTCAGATTAATACACTCATCACATAAAATATGTTCTGTCTGTAATACCACACAGCCACCATTTTGTACATGGATCCCAGCTGGCTAATCTCATGGTTCTAATAATAAACAAATAATTGAAAGTACAAAACTTTCTAACCATATCGTATATTTCTTGGTTATTTATACCATGTGTGAACTGCCACCCAAATCTGGTTGATAACAGAGCAAAGAAATAAAGTCATTGGTGCTCAATGGTATAGAATTACTTAGAATGAATTAATAAATAAAATCTTTGTTAAGAATATTAGGTCAAAATTGTAACACATGCCAAGTTGTTAACTTTAAGCCATAAAAATTAGGCAACATTGAATACTTTTTCACTGTAACAGTTTCTATAAACTGTAGCTGAATTCAGATGTAATAGGAAGTGCTTGTATGTCTCAGTGTGTTATGTGATCACAGACAATGTGATTAGCTAATGCAGATTACATATCTAGATTAATCCAGTAATACAAACATGAGTCAACATGGTGTGTAAATACAGCACATATGTGACAGTACGTATCACTTGCATGGCCCATATTGATACTTCCCTCTTACTTGAGTATCCAACTGACATTATTTTGTTTTGTTTTTATATGGTGATTAATCAAGATAGAACTTGTTGGGTCACTAAGTGATATTTCTTTACCAGATACCTCAGTGCCTTCAACAATGACAGAATGATTAACATACTGCACTGGAAAAACTGGGATCCATTCAGAGATGAAGCTACGCGTCAATGATTACTTCAGCTTCAACCGCAACAATACAAGAGCACACAATAGACACAAACTCAGGATAAACTGCACAAAACTCAACTGCAGGAAATACGACTTCAGCAACAGAGTGGTCAATGCCTGGAATACTCTACCTGACTGTGATTTCTTCCACTAACCCCAAACACTTTAACCTCAGACTGTCTAATGTTGATCTCACCCCTTTCCTAAGAGGTCTGTAGGGGGTGTGTATAAGCGCACCAATGTGCCTACCATCCCTGTCTTAATGTTCCCCTTAACATTGAAAATAGTCCATATTTAACTGTATGGCGCAGTCGTATCAACACAGGAAATGTTTTATGACATTTTGTATTATGTTATAAGCTGTTTTATGAACATTTTATATCATTAAATGTTTTATAAAATTTGCTAAATTTCAATTCCGTGGAAGTCATAAATCCAAGATTTTGACATATTCTGTAAGTAGCCAATTTGTTCAAAAGTTGTTTCCTGGTAATGCACCATTTTCCCCAGTTAAAGTTTAAGGGAGTGAGATATATGGAAGATAATGAAGATTTGGTTTCCCAACTACTTACATTTTTTCCTTAAAGTATCTGGCCAGTGGTCACAAAGAACAGAGCTAAACTCTTAATAAACAAATACGGAGAAGGCAAGGTGATTTGAGGCAGATGATGAGAAAATACAGGTAGTCCTTGATTTATGATCTTTTATTCAGTGACTGTTCAAAGTTACCGTTGAGTTGAATAAATGGTACTTATACCTGGTTGTCAAAGTTAAAGACATTGCAGCATCCCTGCAGTCATACAAAATTCTAGTGCATGGCAGCCCACCTACATTTACAACTGAAGAGATGCTTCAACTCTCTCCACCCACTCTCTCCATCTTATCCCCATCTTGGACCTTTTGGGTGCCCCTGCACAGTGGCATTCCTTGGCAGTGGTGGTAATGCTCAGTCTGAAGGACCAGGGCCTTCAGCTGGCCCACTATGCCCTTTCCCAAGAACTTTACTTCAGACCTAGTGTTGCCATTGCCTAGTGCCATCTCAAACCTCTCACTGATGTCAGCTGCCCCAGCCCTATAGCACAAGGACGCCACCACTACTCTGCACTTCTGGGTGAGGCCCTGCCAAACCCATTTGACCTTCACCAACTCCCACTTGCTGCTGATGAGGGAACCCAGCCTGGTTCTATGAAAGACAGCTGCTGACTGTGCCAAGCCTTCCTCCTTGAGGTCATTTGAGCCATTCTTCAAATAGCACACACACTCTTCCCTGAGTCTTCCTGCATTTTTACATACCATGCACGCTCCTTCCAGGGTCTTCCTATGCTCATATATACCACACCCCCACTGTCCTGGGACTTCCTGCACTTGCACACACCCTGCAACCTCCTTTCTGGGCCTTCCAGTGCTTCCACACATCCTCCCCCTCCTTCCCAGGTGTTCCTATGTTTAAACACATCCCCCACACTCCTTGCCCAGCTTTCCTGTGCTTACACACATCAAGTTATGTGCAGTATGTGCTGCCCAATGCAACTCCCTGTGGCACCCCAGGGACTCCTAATGTTTTCCACTTAAAGATCTGAATGTCTTGGGTTACAACAACGGAGACATGGTCATGTGACATTATGCTTTACAAAACAGCATTGCTTAGCACTCCCAGTCCCAATTGTCCTCAAATTACGACTGCTTGTATGAAGGTTTTGTAAGTAGTAAGTCAAATGACAAATGATTCTGAAAGAGAAATTAGTGAGTATGTACAAGAATGTGGGGAGAAAGCAATTTGGAAAAACACACTTGAATAACAGACTACTACAAGACCAAAACTGTGCTTAAACTGTGGAAGTTTATATGCTTTATATCCCTGCTCTTTTGAGCAAATTATCTTTTACACATTTAATAATCTGCAATTTTATGAAACCTTACAAAAATGTTCTGGTAACAAATGACACAAATAAATAAACAAAACTCTTTGGGGCTAAGATTGACCTTCAATATGATGCTTCTTTCTTTACCATTTGTAAAGAATGAAGTATTTGGAATAAGCTGCATCATGGTAAAAATCACTTAAAAAACAGAAGGCACACTTACTACATTACTACACCTACATTTTCAGATAGCAGACGTACTATTTTTCAAAGCCCCAAAGTGCCTAGTTGAGTGGGAGTTGAGAGATGATGCAGGAGCACCCTGATGAATAGAAGTTATTAGCCTTAAAAGAGATTTAGAAGAGAATGGAAATAAAAAGATTATCTCTTGGATACTTACATATTTGTATTTTTTGAATAAAGCATAGAGATTGCTACCTTACAATTCAATTCTAAGCATATTTATTGAGAAATAAACACACACATTTGCATAGGATTAAAACCTCTAACTCTATGTAGTATTATTTACACTAATATTTTTAATATTATTCTTATGATTCTAAACATTTGAGACTAGCAATAATCAAATCAGTTAATTAAATAAACTTCACTAGTTTCAAAAAACAGAATTGATGCCAATCATTCTATGGATATGGGTCAGACATGACCATGCTGACACACATCCCAGCTGATGTCTGCTTTATTAGATTTTATTTCTAATCCAAGAATTTTGATTGGATTTCATAGTCAAACCTACTGTAGCAGCTAGCGATGATGATCAGCTGCAATGTCTTTTGCTCCACGATAATATGCCCTTTTGTACCTGTTGCCTAGTAAACTGATTTTACTGAGGAGGCAAAGCAGATGGTGCATGTTTGCTGCAACACTTGCAGTGACATACTATAGCCTGTCACTGTTACAAAAGGCAGGTATTCTATGTCCCTCTGCTTCTATGACATTCATAAAATTTCCCTTATGTCACCATAATTAAGTATATGGCTATCAGCATATCACAATATTTGTAGAAACTGTACAATTCAAAATACTCTTGTCATCTTGCCTTCTCTCTATAAAAATATTTCCATTTTCATCTCTAGTGGGAAAAATGACTCTGGGCCAATCACTCTCTCCCTCTTAGCCCAACTCAGCTCAAGGGTTATTGCTGTGGGGGAAATGGTGGGAGGGAGCGGAGGGAGTATTAACTATGTTCGCCGCCTTGAGTTACTTATAAAACTAATAAATGTGGGATAAAAATCAAATAAATAAATACAAAATCTCTATGAGAACCTGTGCAGAGAATTATTTGGAGGGAACAGAAGAATGAAAAAATAACTCTCAGGAATTGGCGTTCATGAAATGGAAAACAATCAATGTGTGGAATTTGCTGGATTCTGATATAACAGAATTTGAAATGGCTTGCTTATGCCCTAAATCTCTTACTTTTCACCCCAGGGCCATAAAAGTAGGTGGAATGATAGCTCGTGATTATTGTTACCTACCACTCACCCTACAGATAGAATAGCCGAGGTAATAATAATACCTTTAAAATGTGTTTGAATTGCTTTCTTTTTAAAGTACTTTTAAAATTCTTGCCTGAATAACATTATGACTATTACAGCAAGGAAAAAAAAGGCTACATACTGCCTCTGTAAAACAGTAAACACTGCAATTAAATGGACATGAAAAGAACACCCAAAGAGTGGGTGCATGTGCACCAAATTCAACAAATTATCCCATAAAAAATAACATCAATCTTGGTTTTACAACAGGGGCGTCAAACGCCATCACGTCGTCATGGCGGCATCACGTGATGTATTGGGACTTTTTTCCCCTTCACTAAACCGGGCGTGGGAGTGGCAAACATGTGCCTTATCCGGCCTCTGGGCTGGGAGTTTGACAGCCCTGTTCTACAACTTTCAACTCCAGCAGCATTAGTGGCTGGTTGGTCAGCCACTTCAAGCAATCCTGGTCCTCCCTTTAGCTTGGAGCAAAATCTATTATGGCTCTTCACCCCTTCAGTTAAGTAGAT
Organism: Pseudonaja textilis; assembly: GCF_049901715.1. Taxonomy (NCBI): domain Eukaryota; kingdom Metazoa; phylum Chordata; class Lepidosauria; order Squamata; family Elapidae; genus Pseudonaja; species Pseudonaja textilis. Next base: position 190,220,123 of record NC_141991.1, on the reverse strand, counting down.
TTTGTTATCCAAGGAGTTTCAAACTGTAGAACATGGGTAGTATACAGCATTCAAGGCATTTTCTGCAGCCAACATATTGGAACAATACAGAAAATAATTCTTATCTCAAGCTACCAAACAGTTCAACATCATCATTCTAAACAATGATACATAAAACAGGCAATGTTGTTCTAAGTAGAGAGGAAAAAACCCTTTTGTGAACTCAGAACATTCAAAAGTCACGATTTCAAAGTCAGGAATCTTTGAGGTTAGGATATTTCACTCTCTCCTCATCTGGAGGTCATGATCTGAGCCTGGCAAGATTAAAAGTGAAGTTTCAGTTAGTCACTGAAGAAAAATGAACGATCAGGATGTGAATGGCAAAGGGTCAAGACTTGTTGTGCCACAAAAAATGTGTGCTGGTTCCCCTTCATGTGAATGTTGTGCTTTATAATTTGAATTTCTGTTACTTATTGACACCTTTATTATTTTTTTAATGCTTATATGGTTAAGTACTTGGAGACTTATGTATAGCAATGTCAATTTAATAATTTAAATCAATCAACCAGGATTATTTGCAGGTATGTTTTATTTTTCTTTCAGAAGAGTCAACCTACAACTGCTTGAGAATAAAGGCCATCAATGTTATTGTGTATTAGACAATCTATGACAATCTATCATCATTTTAGAGATACTGCCTCACCAAATTCCTAAATGCCTTCAACAATGGCAGAACTTGTAATGTATTTGAATTTTTTTAAAAAAATTCCAGGATATATTGAGAGGCCTTGAAAGTAGCCCAGATTGAACTATATAGTATAGTCAAACATCAGGAGCTGACCACAGTAAATATTTTATGATGTTTTGTATTATGTCATAAAATACTTTATGATAAATTTACAGCATAAAATATTTTCTAACATTTGTCAAATTTCTAATCTGGGAATTATGAGTTCCAGATTTTGCTATGTGAAGTATCTTGGTTGAAAAAGTTTTGCTCCCTAATGTACCATTTCATTCAGTTAAAGACTACAGACAGAATATTTTTAGTAGTATATAGATATATTTCTGGCAACAATTGAGGTTAACAAAGAGATTTTTTTCTTATAAAATCAAAGGGAATCCTTCAAATACTCCAACCCTATTGCAAGTTTCCCATTACCTGGTAAACTGTTAAGAAAAACTTTAAATTGATCATTTTGGAATCCTTTTAGGCAAAACAATGCAGTCCTGAATTAATATCATTTTCCTTAAGTTACTAAATTTAATGTAGCATTAGAATAACTGTATTCTTTGTTCTCCAAGAGTCTCTAGTTTGTTAAGCAAATCAAAACAAATCAAAATATTCCTAAGAATTACTACCCAGGTTGTGCTGTTTCCTTTGATTTTTCCTAACCATACACCAGAAAATGAATTGAGTTATATCTGAATCCCTAATAACAGTTTTGGAGAAGCAATTGTCCTTTTCCTGTTGCAAATTACTCTGCATATTAGCTTGATCTTGACCTGGGATTCTAGATTCTTAGCTAAACTGTATGCCCACTTAATTCTCCCAGTTTTCCAGAGAATACCACCATTAAGAATTCTTGCAATTCATATATATGGAGGGTACGTCGGTTCGGGAAGACTACTTAAAGATTTTATTTATAAAACAATTTATTGAACAAATTTATATAACCGTCCAACATACATATGGGTGACACTGGTAGTTACACATAGGTAAAGCATTGTCTGAACATCGTTTTAATTCCCTATGAATATTTTCCCAGGCTAAATTGGCTTTTGGTTCTCCTAAAAATAATTCAAGCCTATCAGTATCTCTACCACCACAATCCTCTATTTTCATGTGCAACAAAAGTTCACTTGATTAACAGAAAGCAATCAAATTCTGCCATTTCTTTGGCGTGCCCTTAATTTCATAATTGATAAATGGTATTTTTCTTCTTTGCCCCCTACCCCAGTCCATGGACCGGCACCAGTCTACAGCATGCCAGAAACCGAGGTCAAAGCCCCATTCAAGGGATACAGTCAGCACACGAAACCATGTTCCCTCCGGTCCATGGAAAAATCTCTCTCCATGGAACATGTCCCTTGTGCCCCAAAAGTTGGGACCCTCTGTCTTAGGATATATAGAATTACTGGGCTACAGGATGGGCATACTAGCAATTTATTCCTGTAAGGGAATGAGCATTTCTTTATCCTTTTATATGTTGCACAAAATGAATCCATGAATTGTTTTGAATATGAATATTAAACTGATGTCATGCAGTCCACCACCTCTGAATATATCTATTGGAATAATAATACTCTACTATTTGTAGGTTTAAGAATTTGCAAGAATCCCTACTCAAATTAGAAGCAATTTCCCCAGATTACTTATTATTTTAAAAATCTGTGTCATACTTTGTGAAAACATCCTTCATTCTGGCCTCTGATCATACATATACAACAGTCTGTGTTATGGCCATGAATCTTAACTGGATGTCTGAAAACAGTACAGAAGACTTAACGGACGAAGAACCAAACCAAGTTTGACAAGGGAGGCTGGAGATAAGAAAAAGAGGATATGATGGTAAAGCAGAAAAACGAGAGCTAGGAAGAGCAGCACAGATAAGTCACACTTCTTGCTGTTGGATCTTCCTTTGCCGTTAATGCAGAGAAGATTATCTACTTCATCTATGAGGCTTGCATTAAGTAGAAAGCGATGGGAGGCTTCCCTAGCATCTTATCCAGTCTCTCTCAGCACTTTGTTCTTTAGCCTGAGCTATGCCCAGCACCTCTATATGCTAAGTGGAGGGAATGGCATCAATAAACCACAACTCAAAGCCTTTTTTTTAAAGCTTCTTTTTAACCACAGTCACTTGGAGGCAAACACAGGTCTCAATTTGCTTTTGCTTTTGCACTTACAATCAAATGGAGCAGCCAGTAACCAATGGTCATGCTGCCAACTTCAAAAGCCGATACAAAAATTTATGCCACCAGATAAAGACTGAATGAACCAATTATCACATTAAACAAGAGGAAAACCTTCTACGCACCAATTCCACCCGCACTTTCTACAATTTTGTAAACAACAAACTAAAAGACTCAAGATCCATCCCACCCCTGAAAGGACCTATTGGTAAAGACTGCAACGACGACATCATTAAAGCCAACCTCTTTAACACATTCTTTGGCTCAGTATTTGTAAACATCAATGGATCATGCCCAGTATTTCCTAGTCGAACCATAGACAACTACAATGATCTAATACATATTGATTTTACAGAAGACAGTGTTGAAAAAGCACTACCCAATCTAAAACCATCTCTATCTATTGGACCGGACGGAATATATGCCTACTTTTTAAAAAAGTTATCCACTGCCATAGCCGAACCTCTAAGCATAATCTTTGAAAAATCTTTCAGGACCAGCTCCTTGCCAAAACTATGGTCACAAACCACGGTCATCCCCATCTTCAAAAAGGGAGACCCCAACTTAGTTGAAAATTGCAGACCAATCTCTTTATGCTGCGATACCTGTAAAGTCATGGAATCAATTATTAACCAATCCATCATCCTCCACTTAGAGACAAACAACCTACTCTCTAATAAACAATTTGGTTTCAGAAAAAAACTATCCTGTAATCTGCAACTCTTACACTGCAAAAACATATGGACTACACAACTCGATCAGGGCAAAGCAATAGATGCAATCTACATAGACTTCTGCAAAGCCTTTGATTCAGTGGTACATGACAAACTACTACTAAAACTAAAATCTTATGGTATGTCTGGACAACTGCAAAACTGGATAGAAGCATTCCTGTCAAACAGACAACAAATGGTCAAAATTGGGAGCGTCTTATCAAATTCTGTACCTGTCAACAGTGGTGTCACCCAAGGCAGTGTTCTAGGACCAACTCTTTTCATACTCTACATAAATGACCTCTGTGATCATATTAAGAGCAACTGCGTTCTCTTTGCTGATGATGTAAAGCTATTCAACACCACAGACAATACTGCTACCCTTCAAAAAGACCTTGACTATGTATCAGAATGGTCAAACAAATGGCAACTTCAAATCTCAACAAATACATGCTCTGTCTTACATATTGGCAAAAAAAATCAGAAAATAAAATACAACTGAATAGTCAAGACTTTGTTGATGATCCAAACTCTGTCAAGGACCTTGGAATACTCATCTCTAATGATCTAACTGCTAGAGCCCACTGTAACTGCATAGCCAAAAAGGCATTAAGAGTTGTTAACCTAATCCTATGTAGCTTTTTCTCTGGTAATATCACACTACTAACTAGGGCATACAAAACATTTGCTAGACCAATACTCAAATACAGCTCATCAGTCTGAAACCCACATTACGTATCTGATATTAACACAGTTGAGAAAGTCCAGAAATATTTCACAAGAGTTCTACATTCTTCTACTCGTTGCAGAATACCTTATGCCACCAGACTTGAAATTCTAGACCTAGAAAACCTAGAACTACACCGCCTTCGGTCCAATCTAAGTATAGTATATAAAATCATACATTGCAATGTCCTACCTGTCAATGAATACTTCAGCTTCAACCATAACAATACAAGAGCACACAATAGATACAAACTCAAGGTTAACCGCACCAAACTTAATTGCAGGAAATACGACTTCAGCAACAGAGTGGTCAATGTCTGGAATACTCTACCTGACTCTGTGGTTTCTTCCCCAAACCCCAAAAACTTTAACCTTAGACTTTCTACTGTTGACATCCCCCCTTTCCTAAGAGGTCTGTAGGGGGCGTGCATAAGCGCACCAATGTGCCTACCGTTCCTGTCCTATTGTTTCTTTTATTTTTCTTATATGTATTCATTTCATGTATTCATAACTATGTTTATCCTTACACCTATTATCTTGTAAGCAATTGACAAATCAAATAAATTAAAATTAAATTAAAATTAAATTAAACGGAGGAAAATGCTCATAAAATCAGTGTCTTCCCCTGTCAACCTATTCAATGCTTTCAGTATTAGCTAGCAAACAACTCAACCCAAACATAATTCCTCCAACTAGAGAACATGCACAGTACCTATTTTTGCAGAGGATATCTTCAGAAGTATGAGTAAATTATACATAATTCTTTACCTCGACCCTATTATTTTTACCTCTCCTGCTCTCTCTGCATTGGCTGCTCTTTTTAAATTTTATTTATTTATTTATTTTATTTTTGCATACTGACATTTTACTTTGTAAAGAATATTTCAGAATCCTTCTAGAGAAATACCACCGAATTTTGGAAATGAGCTTGTCTTTCATTCGCATCTGTCAAGTGACCTTATACTTGCTTCTTTCAATAAACCTTCCTTCCTCTGTTTAACTAAAGCTCAGTGTTTTATCAGAAATGCAGAGCAGACTGCTTCTTCCAAAGTCAGTCCTTATCTTTGCCATGTTTATGGCTTAAAACCTCCAACAGCATATAATATTAATCTTCATCACTTCATTTTTATTTTTGCCTTTGTATTTCTTACTGATGGGAATCTCTATAAAATAAAAATGCCCAGTTTTAATCTGAAGTTTTGGAAATTGACTGTAGAACAATATATGAAGTTAAATTCCCTACTTTTTTTAACTGCTGAACCAGATGATTCTTTATCTAGCTCTTTGTCTTTCTATTCAGTGATAATAGTGTAAACATAACAGGCCTGAGATAGGGTTATAATTAACAAAGTGATCTGCTATATATAATCTGAGAACTAGTCTTCCTTGCTCATTTAATTTCCCTGGTTCATAATGTTCCACATGAGAATTCATTACTTCACCTTGACAATTTTACTTCTTGTTCAGATGGAATCAAATGGAACAAATTGAATATAGAACCTATAGAGGCAGCAGATGGAGTTACTTCTTCCATTTAAATTTTACATCTTACAGCTTGAATGTGTTCCTTGATTTGGCAACACTTCTAGATTCTCCAGCAGCAGGAACATATGGATGTGTCTTCATCTGCTATAGAAGCCCTGGCCTTTCCTGGAGAAAATGGATCTGATCAGATAATAAAATTTCATAGTCAAAGAACTACAAATTATACAGAAAATGCCCTTTGTTCAAGCTACCTTTGTCAAACTACACAGATCATATTACTTTGGTCCTCTCTGATTTGCATCTTATCTGAAGCCCTTAATCACTTGGGACTTAGGGACTCCCCCCAGAACCCATCTTCTGTGATTCTGTTTTTCAAATGGCTATAAGTAGTAGCATTTTTAAAACACAAAAATAATTGGATACACACACACACACACACACACACACACACACACATATATATATACATACATACATACATACATACATACATACATACACGTGTGTGTGTGTGTGTTTCTTATTTATCTTGTTATCCGGCATATGCCAATTCCTGTAATTACAGATGTTTGTGATAATTGCTACCATCAATCTATGTTTGCTGATTAGTACAAATGAAATGCAATTCAAGTCTTTTGGTATACAAAAGGAAGACGAGTGAGGAAACCTACAGAAAGCAACAGAATGGCATGGTCAAGAGTGACATCATAAAGTTGCAGATAAAGGAATCGCATGGCAAATTGGGCCCAAATGGAAAGCTGAAAATGGAAAGTTCTAGCAACTACAGAAGGTATGTCCAGCAGCTGAATGAGAACTTGAAGGAACAAAGTTGAACAAGCCCAAGAGACAAATTTGAAATCACAATTATACCACCAATTTTAACTTCCAAAGAAATACTTCATAATACTTCCTCTTTTGTGCACATTATGTCATTGATACCTATAATCATTCCACTGAGGCTAAGGAAGTGTACATTTGTACTACCATAAACTAGTAGAAACTGGAAGCTATACAAAAATTGCGAATTGGAAGTACATCTATATTTTTTCTCTAGTATTCACAACTTTAAAATATTTCAAGTTAAACTACCATCAGCCAATTGTACACTACTTTTGTTCTCTTTCTTTCTACACTGTAACTTCAAAACTGGAAGTTAATTCTCAAATTGGATTTCCTAAATAGCTTCTCAGAATCCCAAACATCTCAGGAAGAAATTGTGAAACAGACTATAGAACAGAATGACTATAATAAGAAATGTTTTAATTGTTTTATTTTATGCTTATATATGTTTTCCTTTTGGTTTTCAGTTTCCTATAGCTCATAATTTTTCTATTTGTTGTTAATTTAAAAAAATAATAATATTAGGTATACAATTAAATTTGGCATAAAAATAATTCCCAATAAATTAAATTCTGTGTTTGTTAAACTAATTCTTGTTGTTAAACTAATGTCCATGTTTACTAATTGGCTTTTCTGGGTATGTTCACATATTATACCAAACTGTAGTTTAACCATTGTTATGTTATTTGGCATTATTTGTCAGCCATATTAGCTAGATTCATACAGCATGCTAAACAACAACAAACTATGTTATGGCTTAATGTTGTCCATAAACGCTTCCAGTAATTACATCTTAGTTTTCTACCTTCTACCTATACTTCTTCTACCTATAGTTTTCTGCCTTTCCATTTCTCTGTCCCTCTCTCTCTCACTCATGTGTAGGCTACTTGAGACACATAGCTATAAACAAGCTTGCTCTTGGAACTGCTGGAACGCTTGTGCTATTTTTCCACCAGCCAGCATACGTGACAAGAATGTACCAGCATCAAGTTTTTTGTTTTGTTTTTTGTCTCCATAAAAACTTCAAATCTAAAAATTACTCCACTTCTGGAGAAAAATGTATTCTTCTGATTTCATATTTTACCAATAGCATAGTCATGCCAAACAGAGTTGTCTTAACAGCATTATGGGTCCCAGGCAAAGCAGTGTACTGAGGCCTCTACGACAACTACTCACAGGAATATAAATGTAAATGGTCAATAAAATTAAACATATTATTTATTTTATTGGCACTTCCAACAAAATCAGTGTTATTTAATAAAATAACACTGATTAATAAAAATGCCATAAAATGTAATAGATATGTTTCTGTAGATACATGGAAGGCTGTTGTGATTGCCGGTAACAGATGCGGATGGCTGAGGCCTCGGAGAGCGAGGCCTCGGATGAGGGGCCTGCATGTGAGGCAGGGATGGGGCCAGGACTATCAGATAGTGGAATGCTGCTTTCAGAGATTATGGAGGCTGGCAGCAGTGATGCAGGGGACCCCGAGGAGCCTGTGCCCAGTGCACATGCACGCAGGGCTGCTCAAAGGAAAGAGCAGCTGCAGCAACATGAGTGACTCGGGAGTAAGGCTGCAAGATAATGGCCCCTCCCTTAAGAGATAAAAGCCAGCCCGAGAGATCAGGATTCTTTGCAGGAAGCAAAGAAGTTCTTGCACTTCGAGCTTTGTGGACGTTCGGACTATCCTGATTAGTGTTTGGAGACTTTTTGTTTTGAATATTTCTTGGCAACTTAATCTAGTGTTTTTCGCAGCCTTGCACAACCTTGGCAAGGCTCCTTTTTATTAGAGACAATTAGTTTTCATAGTGAATGAACGGAATTCGCAGAGAAGCGTTAAAAGGTTTTGCTTTTACCTCTGTTTGGTGTTTGTTTCCTTGGAACAAGGTTTGGATCAGAACAAAGGGTTAACATACACAGATTAGCATGGGGCCCCTATGCTTGTGGGGCCCACAGGCAAGTGTCCATTAGGCCCATGCATTAAGACAGCCCTGGTGCCAAATAAATGACAGTGTGGCTGGGAGAATTGCATCTCTTCAGAAAGAATCCCTTTAACAAGATTCTATCATCATGATTCTTCCCAATAGGTAATACTGAAGTGTCACATGAATTACAACAGTCTCCCTTGAGAACTCTGGTTGCCCCTGGAACTATAGGTGCCCCAGCTACTGGAACTAGACACCCAGGTTGTACAGGATAGATGGCACTTTTGCCTCTATAGTCAGCAAGGCAGACCCAGTTTCAGAAAGTGATATCCAATGATAGAATCCCCTTGCCCGCCAACTTCAGCTACCATTAAGGGAGCTCTTTCTCACACCAGATTGATTTCTTTATTAGAGAATGTTTCAAAGTACAGCTAGCAGGTAGGCTTTATAGCAGTCCATACTGTCACCTGGACCACAAGGGCATGCCTTGTGGAGTCTGATGTTTACAAATAATAAGTCATAACCTATATGCAGCGTACAAATCCTTTCCAAACTACAAAACTGAAGAGGCAAATAAAATTTGTATGGCAAAAAGCAGATAGGGATGTATGCCAGAGGAAACTGCAGATGCTTTTGATAACAACTTTTCTTGGCCTTCTACCACATCCCAAAATGTGGAATTTATATTCCAGAGTTTAGAATAAGGGTGGAAGAATGCAAATAGATTTCTGCCTTGACTTCCATTCTGCCAGTCTGTCCCTTGAAAGGCTCTGGATTCTTCAGGGACCCTGACATTGGAGTACCGTGTTACACTATTCTGATCATGTAAGAACTTGAAGTTATGCTTTTTCATCATATTAACTTTTTTTTTCCCCACAGAAACAAAAGGCCAGTCTTGTAACTTCCAAATAATGAACTGGAATAGTATGGTTCTTTTTTAGTAAAAATATGTACTGTGAATACTATTATGGAAGTAATGATATCTAATTTTATTTGGAGATTTAAACAGGAAAGAAACTTTCTAACCATTTCATTTAATAAACAGTCTAAAATATACCCCATAATATGATATTAAGATCGCCAAATGATAAACCATTGGAGAGGAAGTAATACTCTAAATAGATAGATCAATAGAATTGAACCGATATGTTGGCCACACAAGAAGCAGGCCAACCAAAAATACGTAAGCCTAGGAAAACTTCCATCAAATGATCACTCCACAACTGCATGTGAATCATCCCACTGTTTTAACTAAAATTAATGAAACCTGGTTTTACATATTTATATATAATCCCTGTTCCTTCTTCTCTGCACCTACACTCCCCCAAATAAAGTATAAAACAGTTCTTTAAACTGTTGGCCTGATTTCTAATAAGCATTTCTGGAGACAAAGTACATCACTGAACAGAATACTTACGGTAACTAAGTTATAATGTCAACTACTTGGGCTACTGTATATAAGATGTGGAACTTAAATCCTGATTGCTTTCTAAGTGGTGGGAAGGAAAAAGGAGAAGGGACATTATTAATAATTATTGATTTAACTTCACACTAATAATTACTGAAAGATTTACTATATGCATTCATTTCTTATCAAAAAAAGTCCCATGTACTTATTCTATTTATACCTGAAAAACAGCTGCTTCTTTAGCTGTACTTTTCTTTTCTCCTTTTTTGGCAGATGTAGCCTTTGATTCAGAAATATTTTAATAGAAAACTTCTGTTATCTACCTACAAATAAAACCAACACTGAAAACTGGAATTATGAGATTAGGCTGCTGCAGTCAATCAACATACAGTTCATTTAACACTGCAATGCTATGAGGAAACATATATTAAAAACATAATATGGTTTCTTGAACCTGAGACTCTTCTGTCAGAAGAGTGCAAACCACTTCTGGAAAATTTTGCCAAGAAAACTGCAGCAACTAGTTCAGGCAGTCTCAGACAAGAAGACAAGATGAATGGAAGAAAAATATGCCTAGCCTAAACTAATTTTTTGCAGTATTATATATCATATGTAACTAACCTAATCATACTTAGTTTTACGTTACAAAGACCAGGAACTCAAGACAAAAAATAGAGATCTGACGATAGGCTATTTTATGTAAAACATTACTGCATTCCATTCATTTACTTTTATTATTTGGATTTTCCTATCAAGAAGTCACGAATGAAGACGGTGCTTACGCTTTCATGTTTCCCCAATAAACTGAGGGTTTCAAACTAATTTCAAAACCTGGTTACCATTTGACCTACAATAAGTACAATATTTCATGACAATAGTTGGAAATTGATTACCATTATGCGAAGTGTCAAAACTGATTCCGAATTTCTTTTTACACTACAGTATAAGCTGCTACCCGCCCCCCAAAAAAAAAAAAGAAGGAAAGAGAAGTATGGCTTAAGTGCAGGAGCTAAAAAAAAACCTTGATTCACCTCTCATTAAAAGTTCTCAGGCAGTTTGGATTCTTTAACTTAATTTCCTAACTTATATGCAGTAAAAGAATGTGCTTTAGATTATTATAAAATGAAACTTTTATGTTTATATCACTAGGACAACTGTCAACTAATCATAACAGTTGTGCCATTTTAATATGAGAGCCCTATACACAAATAATACAAACAACACCTGCTCTTTATTATAATTGCCAGTCTTTAGACCTACCATTTTATTATTATTTTTTCTTTTCCAAAATTAAAGAACAGAAGCTGAACAAATGTTGTCCAAATGTTTATACCCAATAGCTGTCAAAAACTTGACTAGTTAAGCTGAAGAACCACTCTGTGTCAGAAACTGAAATTATGGACAGGTACATCCAAATTTCTAACATTTTTACCATTCTCATCCTTTCTCCTCAGCAGCAGTCTACCCACATACATACACTTTTCACACAGCATAGTTGATAGAACAGTATGACAGACTTCTGACACTGAACTAAATTTGTCTAGCTGCCACTGGCAACTTATTCATAGCCAGTGTCTCCAGAAGAATGTGCAATTAATAGCTACCAAGCTCTCCTCATTATGTAATCCTGGAGATTTCAATTATTCTTGGAGGGTTTTTTGTGCTTCTTAGTACAACTCTTTAAAAAAATAGTGAAGTACAAATGTTGATCTCTTCTTTAAAAAAAAAGTGAAATGAAATGTGCAGAAAACACTGAACCCAAAAAAAGAACTGATCTAACTGTGGATAGATTAAAATGTCAGATTGATTTAAGGAAGCTTTTCTCCAAATCTGTTAATTGCTGGCTTATGTTCTACTGATATATAGCACTTCCAAAATTCTTTTAACTTTTCTTTCTCTACAGCTTTTTACATCCAACTTTGTATTATTACTGACATGTCATACTTTTGAATCCATTGTGAAGTTGCATGGTTTGCATACTTGAGAGTTTAACTTTCATTTGTTTTGTTGCCTTGTACATAAAGTAAAAAAACTACCCAGGGACTTTTTCAGGACTCTGGTGCAAGGATTATATAATGCCTTATCTTGGCATTTAGTTTTGGGGAAATGGGGGAAAAAAAAATCTGAATTCAGACAAGTTCACTGTGAAAACCATGACAACAATTTGTACTCTTGCTTTATTATTGCATCTGGCATGGTCACTCTTGGAAATTCAATCTATTATCGTTGCTAAGCATCAGTTGCTGTGCAACCTAAAAGGGTATGTTGTGCGTTCAGACTAAGAAGCATTAATAAACCTGTAAGCCTCTGTCTACAGTTCTAAACATTATGGCCCAAACCTTAAAGTGCTTGGTGCGTAGTCAGTGTACTTCAAATCGTATACTGGGATCTAACAAAACGAGGACTGAAAAAGGAATATGGAATTTCTGTATACTCTAAATAATGCAATTCTATTTCTTTAAATACTTGTTGTGATTTGCTAAGAGTATATCTGGGTTCCCAACCTTTAAAAACGACTATATTGAAACATAAATTCCAGTACGCCTTGGAACTACTTTTACGTGCATACATATGTAAGCATATATCACAACTGTAAAAGCTGTCAATTCTTTAGTTATTACCAAACTAGACTAAATATTTTTGCCTCATGGGAGTTAAGTTTAGATTATTTTGGACAGGGTGGGAGAAAAATAGTTAAAGAGTTGTTTCATATATTTCAGCAACCACTTATAATTTTAGATTAGAAAGATCAACTTCTGAGATCCTTGGCACATATCTATATTGAAGACTTGGCAAAATTAGCTTCTCAGCTGCCCACAATATATTTAGAAGAAGCAAGAGAAGCCCACAGCATTCCCAATCCAAGGTCAAATGCATAAATGAACCTGTTTCTCCTGTTAAGAACAAAATCAGTTCATCTTTTAGCAATGAAAGTTCCTGTCCCAATTGTAGTCATAAATTGAAGGGACTACTTGTATAAGTAAAACTGAAAAGTCTCAGAAAAAGACTGTAATTTTTGCCACCCAAGAAATATGGGAGAAATATCCAAACTAAATCATAAAGAAATCATAATTTCAAATGTTATACAAAATAAATTTACTATATTATTATTTGTACAGAAAATGGAAGCAGCCACTACATTAAGTGGCAATAGCTTTGATTATTAGAGAATAAAGTATAAATATCTTAAGACTGCATATATTTACAGTATACATTAGATTTTAATGCTGCAAATTGTGTTATATAAAAATCTTCATTCTGCTATATTTACCAAAATGGAAGACCAGTTTTTTTTCTCAAATAATTTAATTTTAAAGAGAAAGGGTGTCCTAGATTTGTTGAGTATATGCTAACGGAGTCACTGGATTTTTTTTCTGCTTAATCCTCCTTCAGAATAAGTAAAACATAGCTTCAAAAGTGAAGGGAAAAATATTTAACTGAAGCCATTTTCAACTACTGTAAGCACTTCCAAATGTTCAACTGGAAAAGAAAAACCTCCATAAGTAGTCCTTGTTTAACTCATTCAGTGACCATTTGAGGTTCCGGTGGTATTAAATGAGAGGGTGTATGACCAGTTCTTGTACTGGCCATCACAGCATTTGTGATTTCAGTGCTTGGCCACTACCAGTAGCTCGCAATTATATTGACTGCAGTATCTTGTAGTCCTGTGATCGCCATCTTCAGTCCATCTTCTGGCAAGCAAAGTCAATGGGGAAGCTGGCAAGAGGCCCCATATGATCATGTGATCGATCATGAGTCTTATGAGCACTCGGGGTTCACTTAACAGCCGCCACAGGAACTGCTGCAACTGCCATTGTACCTTAGTGCTGTCATGTGATTCGTTCTTCACAACCACACCACTTAGCAGCAGAGTTGCCAGTCCCAATTACCATTGTAAATCAATCACCTATATTGAAAAAAATCTTGAGATTTTTTTCAATAGAGGGGTTGGGAGGAAAGGAGGAAAAAGGCAGGTTTAAATATTTTTCTGGGGTTTTCTTATCCAGGTTTTCCCATCTCATAGTATTATTCTTTCCATGTTTATAACTACTTGTCTTTTGTTTTTCACAATTTCTCAGTCTCCGGGTATGAAGCAAAGACAAAGGGGTTGTGCTCCAAAGGTTCTGAACGATAACACCCATATTCTTCACCCAGAATGACCAATAACCAAGGATTTCAATAGCTGAAATCCAAAACAACAGAAGGATGGATGTCAGGTTGTCCATAACTGAGCTAAAATAATACCTATTAATTCAGGTTTGCCAGTTCTGACAGCAGATAAAAATACATTAAAACTAACTGATTCAGTGCCTTTCTTTTTAGAATAGTGAGCAAAAAAAGTATCGTTCAATACATAATTAAAAAGAGTATAAGAAGAAAGTAAAACATGTACATAAAAATATATTAATTTCGCACTACTCCTTCATGAAAGCAAATCAACAAATGGCAAAAAAAACCACCCACCCTTGACTGCAGAAGGCTCCAGTTCCAATAATATCCCTTTATTAGAAATCGTCTTTTAAAATGCCTAGAAGAAAAGATTCCATCAGATCAAAGAAAATAAACTGACAGCATACATATTGATTAGAAGCCTTCCGCATGGATTTATGGAGACTAAATTTCAGTCCAATTTCTCACCTAATTCAGAATGGTGGGCTTTGAAAGAAATCAGAAATGTGGCAGATTTAAAATACATTTTGATTTCATCAGAGCTTCTGATTGTTCCACATGATTGTACCACAAGTACATTGGAGAAAAGTAATTAAAAATATTATCATAAGATGGGCACACAGCTGGCTAAGAAGCTGTAGTGCCCAAGAGGGCTAATTAAAGGATCACTGTCAAGCTGGGAGGAAGTAAAAAGTAATGCTTCAGTTCACAGGGATCTGTCTTAGGTCCAATGCTGTTCAACATCTCCATTAATTACTCAGATAAAGATTTGGAGAATACTTATTAAAATTTCAGGAGACTCAGAAATTGGAAAAATCGCAGACACTGCAAGGATGATAATTCATAAACAGATCTGATCAGATTAGAGCCCTAGGCTATGAATGACAAACTAAAACTAAAGGGTGTTAAATACTGGACGATAAAAAAGAAAATATAACATGAACAAATATTGACAATATTTCAGTATCCCAAGAATTTTTTTATAAATTATTTTGTAGTACTTTTAATTAGGTAAGTACATTTTCATAATAAATACACACAGAGGAAAAAAAATAAAAAGTATAGAGATCTACTGCAATGCAACTAAAGACACAACTGCTATACATATGAAAAGTTGACCACTGGTTCGGTAGGTGTGGCTTGTTGGGCATGCTTTGCGCACGCGCCAAACACACACTTTGCGCAGGCACAGAGGCTGTCCGATTCACCTCCTTTAATCCTGCATTCTCCCTGTCACTTCAACAGCTGATGCGTGGCCATCTGCTGTGCCGTGCAAAGCAGCTGCACTTCAAAAGCAGGGAATAAAGTATGGGAGACGAGGTGGGTGGGTGGGCCCAACAGCAGAGTGTCTTAGAGAACCGTATCCATCTCTGCTGCTCTTCGGCACTACCAGTACGCCAGAACCAGGCAAAACCGGAAATATTTCTAACTAAGATGTCTCATTAATTTAACTTTGTAATTTTTTTTCTAATGTAGCCATTGAAGAGGACTTATTAATCCACAACTCAGTTGTTATGTTATCCTGAGTTTTCCACTGTTGCACAATTAATATTTTGACAGATAAGATTAATAAACATATAAGTTATTTTTCAGCTTTTCATTTGGTCTGTAAATAAATGCAGTAAGCCTAGCTCTTGGGACTATTCAATTCTTTGATTAGTGATGGTACTTATCTTCCCCAAAATATTATGCCAGAAGATTGTAACTTTATCTATAAACACTATAAATAAAAAAGATCCTTTTGGTCAATCTTGCTAACATTTGAAAGAATAATTTACACACACACATGAACGAAGGAAAATATATGTGTACCAGAGTAATATTGCAATATCCAATTTCGGTTGGTCACCGGGACTACAGGTTTTCTCTTCTGAGTTTTTGGATTCGTGTTGGAGCCCATTATCAGGGAACTTCTCTCTAACGCTAGATATTCTCTGAAGATGGGCTCCAGCACGGTTCCTAAAGCTTGGAAGACAAAAATGCTGGTTCTGGTGACTGTCTGACCCAGATTGGATCCTGCCACATACATACCAGCCTAATAGGAATCAAATACCAAAAGATGTATAATCTTCTATTGCATTTCTTGTCCTGAAGCTGAAATAAATCTGCCCAGATTCCATAACTTCTGCCAATTGGTCTTTATGTAATTACCAAGGTCAGTTTCTTTTAAACCATAGCATGGATCCCCTATTTCTGATTTCAGTAATATCTTATATGGTTTTGAAATTGTTCCTTTTGGTTGTTCTAAATAATGAAGTATTAAATTCTTGAAATTGATATATGGCCTTATTGAATCTCTAATATATATTTCTATTACTCAAAAGAGATTTTATTTGATAGCAGAAGAGCCATGGTAACCTATCACTTATGAATTGCTCATTCTGATCTTTATTAAAAGGTTTCCTATTATTATAAAAATTGTTTAATTTAAAAAATTATATTATCTTCTTAAATATAAAAAACATTGTAGATAAAGATTTTTAAAAATCTATTTCAGATGAATTACCAGTAAAATCCTATGCAAAATATCATATCAAACATAATGTTAGTTACTGAGTGATTAGATAACTATAAAATAAATACTACTTTAAAGTAATCAATTCAATCAAAAGTAGCTTTGAATGGTGATTATTTTGCTGGATTAAGAATTATGCATCCAACTGAATACACATTTCCTCCTGAACTATAATATTCACATCGGTGTGTGTGTGTGTGTGTGTGTGTGTGTGTGTGTGTGTGTGTGTGTACAGCATCACATGCAATTCTTATTTGTTTGAAGTATAAATGATGAGTTCAGTCAGGCTTTTGTGAAAAAAGCCAAAGTACAAATATGGTATATAAAGGAGAACCTAAGAGAATAAGTCCACATCTTTAAATACTTGGGAGGGTTTTCCATCCCAAAGGAACCCGGAGGACTCGTGATTACAGTATGTTTCCCAGTTGACAGGAAGATCTGCAACAGCCCTCAAGCGACTTGTTTTTATTGAAAGGACATGAATTGGCAGCCTTGACATTTTCTAAACTAAAAACTTTGCCAAGCATTATATGCAGCCCAGGTAGATCTCTATGCAGGAACAAATTCTCTAGAGATGATTTCTGAAGTCTACATTTGCTGCATCCAGAGGTGCTATTTAAAGCAACTGCGTTCTCTTCGCTGACGATGTAAAGCTATTCAACACCACAGACAATATTGTTACCCTTCAAAAAGACCTTGACTACGTATCAAAATGGTCAAACAAATGGCAACTTCAAATCTCAACAAATAAATGCTCTGTCTTACATATTGGCAAAAAAAAATCAGAAAATAAAATACAAGCTGAATAGTCAAGATCTTGTTGATAATCCAAATTCTGTCAAGGATCTTGGAGTATTCATCTCTAATGATCTAAGTGCTAGAGCCCACTGTAACTACATAGCCAAAAAGGCATTAAGAGTTGTTAACCTAATCTTACGTAGCTTTTTCTCTGGTAATATTACACTACTGACTAGAGCATACAAAACATTTGCTAGACCAATACTCAAATACAGTTCATCAGTCTGGAACCCACATTACATATCTGATATTAACACAGTTTAAAAAGTCCAGAAATATTTCACAAGAAGAGTTCTACACTCCTCTACTTGTTGCAGAATACCTTATGCCACCAGACTTGAAATTCTAGACCTAGAAAACCTAGAACTACACTGCCTTCGGTCCGATCTAAGTATAGTATATAAAATCATACATTGCAATGTCCTACCTGTCAATGAATACTTCAGCTTCAACCATAACTATACAAGAGCACACAATAGATACAAACTCAAGGTTAACCGCACCAAATTTGATTGCAGGAAATATGACTTCAGCAACAGAGTGGTCAATGTCTGGAATTACCTGACTCTGTGGTTTCTTCCCCAAACCCCAAAAACTTTAACCTTGGACTGTCTACTATTGACCTCACCCCTTTCCTAAGAGGTCTGTAGGGGGCGTGCATAAGTGCACCAACGTGCCTACCGTTCCTGTCCTATTGTTTCTTTTATTTTTCTTATATGTATCCATGTATTCATAACTATGTTTTTACTTATACCTATTACCTTGTAAGCAATTGACAAACCAAATAAAATTAAAATAAAAAAAATAAAAAAAATGAATAAATGAATGCATGCATGCATGCATGCATGAAGGAATCTCTTCTCAGGTTAGAGACAAGGATGATTAAAATTGAAATTAGAACATGGAAAATGATGCTAAACTACTGGCTAAAAGTCTATATGAATCTTGAGAAACAATTATGACAAACATACGCTTCCAAAAAATTAAATGATGTTGTGTTCCAGACAGAAGTAAGTAGCTTGGCACATGGAAGCAGAACCTGATAAAGAATTTTGGAGAAATGGCTATATCCCCATTCTTATATTATCCAATAAAAGATGACTAGGTATAGTATTTTGTCTTCAGAATTATTACAGGAAATATATTCTGAGATGTCATATAAGAAATGTCCTTTGAACTGGGAATAACAAAACGGTTCAGTTTGTGTTATTTTACTACAGTATCTATAGAGGCATTTGCAATATTTTTGTTAGCTCCAAATATCAAAAAAACTTTATGTGATTTTACTTTTTCAGATTTCAATTTATCTACAATTCAAATTATAGCAAAATGTTGTTTGATGACAGTGCAAATGGGTTTTCAACTGATAAAAAGTGTCCCACAATGATAGTGTGCATTTTTATCCAGTTACAGTAAAATAAATGGATCCTGGTTTACTAGATTTTAGGTTTGCCAAAATCAGCTGCATCCATGTTTTCCCCTCATTTCAGGCCATAACAGTTTTTGTCACTCACTCTAGACCGGTGTTTTTCTAACCTGGCAACTTTAAGATGTGTGGACTTCAACTCCCACACTTTCCTAGCCACCATGCTAACTGAAGAATTCTCGGAGTTAAAGTCCACAAATCTTAAAGTTGCCAAGTTGGAAAAACTCTTCGACTCAATGGAGAATCTCCATTTCCTCCCCACTCTGGGGGAAGGTTACTGCAACATCCCATTCCCTTCCCACCCCACTAACTCGCTTTCCAGCTCCGTTATCCTGTGCAGGGTAACAAAAGAAAACCCAGTTGATCAGCTGGGACTCAGGAGGCAGAGAATAGATGGGGATGGGGCCTTTAAGAAGTGATATTTGCTGGTTCTCCAAACTACTCAAAATTTCCGCTACCGGCTCTCCAGAACTGGTCAGAACCTGTTGAATATCATCTCCGTTGCAACCTTCCCTACCAGCTTCCCCGTTGACTTTGCTGGTGGGAAGCCAGCAGGGAAGGTTGCAAGTGGTGATCACATGACCCAATTGCCAAGCCTTCTGATTGCAAGCACAGGACTACAGGGGTGCTGCGACAGCGAGAACTTCAAAGACCAGTTATAATTATCACTCTTTCAGCACTATCAGAACTTTGAATGGACACTGAATGAGTGGTCATTAACTAAGGTTACTTGCAGTACTTATTCTTCATGTCATTTACCAGAAATTTCAATTCGTTCAATGAATAAGAAAAAATGTGAGGAAACATTGAAATAAATATTAGTTTATTTAGCCAAGAGATAGTGAAAGAAGAATCAATGCTGAAAAAGCACAGCTTATCCAAAATCACGCTACCAAGGAAGATGTGATATTGGATAATATTTTTTATTTTTTAAAAAAAAATATTTTATTTTGAGATTTATAAGGCCATTCAACTCAAATAAGCGTGACTCTGGCTTCATGCAGCATTAAAATACAATAAATGAAAATGAAGAAAAAGGAACAAAGCCATATATATAATAAACAGATGATATATAAGCATAAAATGTAAAATGGCAACCAAGCACATAACAAAACAACCACAGGTGCATTTGCACATTAATCAGGTGTTCTCCAGAGGGCTGTGGACTTGGGATAACATTAGATCTTTAAGTGACCTTGTACTCCAAGAAGGGGAGAAAACAAATCAATGTGAATAATTTTCCCAATTTGTTTATCTGTAAACTTCGTTGGCCACCCATTTTAACTTGGGGTAACTCTGGTTTATCACATTAAACATGATAATTTGGTGGTAACTTTTAGAAGAATTTGGCATCAAATACTATAGGCTGCAGTTATATATCCCAAGTTTCATTCCTGATGTCACAAAGTAGGCAGAATGCAACATTTGTGAGACATTGTGCAGAGGCTGGGAGAGTGATAAAATATTAACCATAAGCAATCAAAAGTCAGAAGTTGCTACTCTCAAAAACAGGAAACAGGCCCTGCTGACAAGAAATCTGGAAAAAAACAATTTGAATCATTTCAAGATTTCCACCTCAAAAAGCTCACCAATAAATGAAGACTGACAACTCCTAAAGCAGTTTCCAAGATTCTGATTTTATCCTCAATACCGGGTTTATTACGGACACCTAACGAAAATCTGTCATTTTTTTCCATCACGTTGCCCAGTAATGTGGGGTTTAACAAGATCCTATTAAAAAAAACTTCACTGATTTCACAAACTTTATAAATCTTCAATTTAAAATAATATTTTGAACCCTTAAAACAAAAACAAAGCCCTGTATTTATAACATATCCAAAAGGAATTCATTACCTGCAATTTTATAGATTCATAGATTCATGGGTGATAAACACAGAACTGAATTCATTAGCCACAGTTGTCCATTTTCCAGATATTTGGTTTCGGGAATGCTGTTCTAAAACAGCCTGCCATTTCACGCCTGCACTAAGTAATAAAGTGACCACCAGCCACCAAATTTCCCTGCAATCTCAATTCTCTGCTACATTTCTATATACAGATCTCTCATGCATTTTTTATCATTTTTCAGGGCTCTGAAACCTAACCCCATTTCTACAAACTCAAGATCTCACTTTGTTACCCCAGGATGAATATGCCTGAGAATGAAGTCTACTGTGTATATAGAAGAACACCATATCTTGACTATATTCACAAATTAATATACACATTTACAGTATATTGAGTCTTGATAATCTTTTACATCACCTCCTTCCATAGCTTTCATTTGACCTATGCCTTTCAGGCATATGGAGTTATTACAGATTCCTTTTTTTCCTCATTATGTGTCACATCAATTAACCTTTGACGTTTTTCTTTACTAATTTTAAATCTATTGAATCTAAAGATTTTCTTCCAATTTCTAATCTACATTTTTTTCTGTTGAAATACTCTCCCCACACTTGATCTATCCAGTTTCCAGATTCAATTACTTTCTTCTATCTTGTGTATTTTAATGCTATACTAAGCATTAAAAACTAATAAATATTCCACAGCAAGTAGCCTGCACTGAGGACCTATATTTCTGATTCTTTCCCTCTTGGTTCCTCACCTTGAGAATCTCAAAACTTCTCAATTTCCTCTCTTGGTAGGTGCAAGTTCAACAGACAGATTTAGATTCAGATTCAGAGAGTCCTGGAGGTAATGCATATCTAGAGCTACTTAACTTATAACCAGAACCTTGAATTAGCCTCAAAAATATACAGATATTACTTTCCTTGCAAACAGATTACATTCCAAGATGTTGTTTGTAAGACGGTTTTATTTGCAACTCAAATAAACAAAATACATGCAGTATAGATCTTGCCCTGCACGGGCAGCTGTCCACTGGGGTTGGGTGATGGCGGGGGAAACTTGGGAGAAGGCTGGAGGGGGTTGATTTCTGGCATGCTACATAAATATGCAGTGCACTGGAAGTTGTCCCTTTCCCTCCTTTGCAAGTTCCTTTTTTACCTTCTGCTGCTGCCACCTAGGAGTCACTAGACACTCAAGGTTTTGCTAAGATGTTGCGGTTTGTGTGGAGTGAGACCTATGCTGTGTCTATAAGCAACTCCAATATAGAGGGTGCCAGGGGTTGGGTGAGGATGGGAGCAGGTTGATTTCTAGTACACTAGATATGTATTTTGCCAATACAGGTAGTCCTCAACTTACAATAGCTTGTTTAGTGACAGTTCAAGGATATTCAATGGCATTGGAAAATGTGACATGACTGTTTTTCACAGTTATGGCCTTTGCAGCATCCCCATGGTCACGTGATCAAAATTCAGATGCTTGGCAACTGGTTCCTACTTATGACCATTGCTGTGTCCCAAGGTCAGGTGCTCCCCTTTTGCAACCTTCTGATAAGCAAAATCACCGGGGAAACCCATGTTGTCACTTAACAACCAGGTTACTAGCTTTTCAACTGCAGTGATTCACTTAACAACTGTGGCAAGAAAGGTCGCAACATGGGGCAAACCTGACTTAACAAATGTTTCACTTAACAATAGAGATTATGGGCTCAATTGTGATCGTATATCGAGGACTACCTGTACAAACAAATCTGTCTGTCTTCTCCCATCTTCTGGGTGTGGACAGATTTGTTCATACTGGCAAAAGTCCCCAACTCAAACATTCACTAATAATGTCTGTACTGTTACCACTATAGCTTCTGCAAACTTTGTATTATCCTTTTCTACAATATCAGCTAGACAATAGAAAATAGTTGCGTCAAACCTTTGCAGTTTCTGAATAGTTTTCAAGGGAAAAGTGCAAGGTAACGCAATCATGAATCACAGTACAAGTAGTCCACAATTTATGATTTGTTCAATGATGGTTCAAAGTTATAGTGGTGCTGAACAAAGAGATAACACAAGGTCCTGGACAAAGGGGCCCACACCCAAAGTTGCAGTTGTTGCAGTGCCCACATGATCAAAATCTGGCCACTATATATAGACTCCCCCACCAGTCTATCTCCCTCCCCATCTATTGGCCCCTGATGCTCTGCATTGCATTATCCCACCTTTTGCCATCTTCTTGCACCTAATGAGACACGCCTGACCTGGCCCTTCATGCTAAAAAGTCCCCTCAAACCACACTACTGGGCTGGGGTTGGGCTTCTTGCCGTGCCAGAGATCTGGGGTTGCTGCTTACTTCTTATGGCAATCCTGGCTAGAAACCAGGAGACTGTGAGTTCTAATCCCCACTTAGATACGAAAGCTGGCTAGGTGATTTGGGGCCAGTCAATCCCTCTCAGCCCAACTCATCTCATCGGGTTCTTATTGTGGGGAAAACAGGAGGAGGGAGGAGTATTAGGTATGTTCATTGCCTTGAGTTATTTATAAAAATAATAAGTGTGGGGTAAAACAAATGAAAAAATGGGGTCTAGAAAATGTGACTGATGATCAAGCCAAATCTGTACCTGGTTACATTATAAAAATAAAAGTTTTCTAGATCAGCAAATTGGGCCTTCCTCGATATGGAGTTAATGCTGAGGCTCTTCCAAAGATTTCTGAGAGAAACAGTCAAGACTCAAAACTATTTTATCTTTTTTAAGCTGTGTAGAACCTTTGCAGTTTTTGTCATCTACAGAACTCAAACATTTGATCTATTTAAGAAACACTTTAAAATAAATCTTCCTTTTCCCACATCTAACAGATTTACCAGGCTAGCCTCTTCTCCATTTTCTTCTTTTGGCATCTTGTTTCCTTTCCAGTTAGCTAAACATAATAATACTTCTAGATTGTGAATTATTTTGATAATAATTATTCTCATCACTGAGTTGCAGTGCTACTCAAAAACTCCTGATAATTCACTTATGATCATAAAAGCTGGCAGGATGATTTCAAGTTTGGAATTAAGCTATTTAAACTTATTAGCAACTAACAATGATATGCCAACATGATAAACTTTGCAAATTTCATTTTAATAAATAATTTCTGCCACAAAAATGTATAATTCATTATGACAAGTAAATGGTATATAACTTGTTTGGTAAGCAATTATTCAATCGATCAAATTCATCCATATGAAAGTCCACTATTTTAAAAAAGCAGGTATCCTCCATGCAAAAAGGCTCACCTCAAATAAGATGCAATAGTTAACTTGCATTTCATCATGCCATTGTTTATCATATTGCTTTTTTAAATTTCAGAGTAAAGACTAATCCAAAGGGATCAGTTTAACAATGCAGCCATATCCCTAAGGAAGAGCCATGAATATGTCAGCTATATATTCTGAACGGCTAGCAATTCAGTGCAATTTTTCAGGTGCAAATATATACTATATGATCGTTTCACCACATCTACTTTCAAATATTATCCTTATCTATTTTCATCTGACTTATTTTTCTGAGGTTTCCCCTGAGATGTTGATGGCCTTCACTGTGCTGTTATTTAGAAAAGCTGTGAAGACCTGGCTTTTCTCTGAGGTCTTCAGCAAGGGAGAGGGTAATCCTTTACCTCATCACACCTGCCATCTTTATTTTTATGTTTTATTGATTTTATAGTGATTTCTGTAATTGTTGTAAGCTGCCTGTGACATTGAGTCAGGGAGCATACAAGTTTAATATGTTATTGTTGATCAGAGTCAGCTAGTTACTTAAATTGGTTTTGTCATTTTGATCCACTTATCATGTCCTTCCCAAGGTCCTAGGGTTGACAATGTTGTTTGATGATTAACATTAAAGATATTGATGCAGGATGTAAGCTTTTCCAAATAAAACTGCCTTTTGCAACTGACTGATGGAAATTTTGTCAATGCCAACGGTATTCAAGTGATACGCCAGATATTTTGTAATTACACTCAAGGCACCAATTAGTATTTGTTTTGTTTTGCCATAGTCGTCCTATTTCTATTAGCAGATCTTTACATTGTGATTTTTCTCCAGTTCTTTCTCTTTTCTTCTTCAATAATCTCCAATTATTGCAATGTCCCTACCCAGACTTTTTTTTGCCATTCTTAACAATTAAGTCTGAGCTGTTGTGTGGCAGGTGCTTATCTATTTGAATTCTAGAGCACCAGAACACTTTAGCTTCTTTTTTATTATGCTTGGACGCACAGTCAGTCAGATGTTTAGATGGGATCTGGCATTTTTATCCAGCTATCAAGTCTTTCCCAAGGAACTGGACAGGCATTGTTATTACTATGGGTAGACAGGCTGAATCCAAACAATCTCTATTCAAAAATAATGATTTTAAAAGACAGCACAAATTCTAGAATTCATCTTTATTTCATGGAAATGAAAAAGCATATAGCCCCATGTCCAAATCAAATAAAGATTGTTCATCCTTCAAGCTCAGAAACAGTACAAGCATGTATAAGATATCAAAAAATTATGCTTAAGAAGCAATAGTTCCCACTAGGACCAATTGCCATATTTTTAAAAAACACAAGCTTGATATTTCCAATCTGTTTTTATACCGTTAATTTTTGTTTAACCTTTCTTTGGGCATATGTTCTGCTACTTGACTTCCTTGAACATCAGTAACACATTTAAAGGCAATTGACATATGCAAGCCTCAACTTGCCCTGTTTGCTGCAAAGTACAAAGTTCTTTCAATTGAGGTACAACTACAACCGCTTTCCACAATTATTTTCATTTCTCTTTATTACATGTGTTCCTAATTACAGACACCCTTCTGTTGTATATTTCTTTCCATTACCCTCCCTAGAAATGCAAACGCATAATGAGAACTGTAGTTTCTTTTCAGCATATACAACAAGAACATTATATACTTCTCAAATTTTATCTAGTTACTTCCCTGTTGGTATATTATTTTAAGACACTTCCTTTAAACTATTGATGAATATCTATTACTAGTCATCAGTTCAACTTACTAACTTAGGATACATACTACTTTCAGTAGTTTAATTACACTGATATTGTTTTAGGTAAGTATATTCTATTTCACTAAGAATAAAGAGGAAAGGGAAAATGAATTTCTGATAAAGATAAGATTGACATTTCAGACGTTTCATTTAAGCTATTCAGCTTGGTTAGTATTGGTATCACACAAAGGACATTATTGCCACATACTTTACAAGCAACATGGTTTCTTCCATGCTACTCCTGAATTGGCCAAAAGCATTTTAATAATTCTCAATAAAAGGAGTGATTGTAGAAAAGCAAGCTGAGCCAAAAGGCAGGGTTAAACATGTCATCAGTTTGGAGTCATTATATTCCCACAAGAGACCCACGTGCAGCCCTCCTTGAACTCCACTGACCCTTATCTAGCACCAATTTAGCTTTGACCATTAGTTGACTAGATTCATGTGTAGCAATAATAAATTATTTTATGCTTTGAACTCAACGAATTCCTGGTTACTTGCTTCTGGTTATTTGTGTCTGATATAATACAGTTAAACAATAAAAATCCAATACTGGATTATTAAAAAAATTATACTGAGCTAGGCCACTGGTTCATTAATTTAAAATTGCCTAAATCAGGACCACGGCTTTCCAGATATCTTTTTAATTGTGCTGTGCAATGTTTTGAATTCAAACTGAAAAAACATGCCTTGCAGTGAATAGGGATGCTCATATAGCATTTACTGGCAACTCATTAAAGCAGCCCTTATCACTGAAACCAAGACTAGAACATGATGGCTTCTGTGACCAGAGTTTATGTTTATCACTGAAACTAATTAGGATAGCCATGTGTCTGACAACTGGCACCTCATGTACAGCCCTAAAGAGAGACAGAGAGAGAAAGAAACTGCCCACATTATTACTATTGGGATGCTCAGCTCTTGGACTCTGTAGAGATTTAAATTAATACTTTATTACATACAAATGTTTAGCTAAGATCACAGTTAAAGACACAGAATAAAAGATACAGACTTAAAGCATGACAAGAAAAAATTCTCAAATGCAAAGCAAATCAAGTTAAAAAGGAAATGGGAAAATCCACTTAAATTGGTCTTTGGTAACTCTAATTCATTTTATGTGCCAGTTGTGCCAGGCCCAGATCAGGACATTCTACTTATGTTTCAAATAGATTACTGTAACACGCTTTACATGGAGCTACCCTTGAAAAGTATCAGGAGGCATCAGCTGTTGCGAAACGCAGTGGTGTGAGCAGTTAATGTGTGATCCAAGAACTGCATATATTACACCTCTGCTGCACCAACTGCAATAGTTGCCCATTTGTTTTGTGTCTAATTCAAGGTGCCGGTGATAGCCTAATTCAAGTCTCACATGGCATGAGATCACGGTATTTCAGGGACCACCTCTCCCTGGTTATTTCTGCCCCATCAGGTCTGGCAGGAGAGGCATGTGACAGGTCCTATCGGCCAGGGTGGGACCTAAGAGGAAAGTCTTTTCTGCCATGGCCTCTGTCTTGTGGGACATTCCCCCAAAGTAAGGCTAGCCCCAATCCCACTGGCCTTCCAAAGAGCCTTATAACATGGATCTGTCAACCAGCTTGGGGATCCTGTGACAGAGTGGAGCCTACTAGCTGGCTATATGACAGTGGAATACACTCTATGTTTTGCTGCCATTTTGTTTTTCTCTTTTAATTAAAATGAGTTGCTTTAATTGTTTTAATGTACTTTGATTGTTTTATTATGTATGCTGCCAAAAAGCATTAAGGAGAGATAGGCAGCTACACATATGTGATTAAATGAATACATAAAGTCCCTAAGTATCTTAGCAATACAATTAGTCTTAATAACTCTTTCAAACTGTTGACAGATTCAAAGATTCATATGACTGCCTGGTTTCTCAAGTCAGAGCCAATCTTATTCAGATATACTCTTAAAGCTTTATCTGGCCTGCACTAACAATTTTCTGGTCATGTCAATTGATTTTTTTGAACTTGACAACAGCATGGTTTGGTAAATTAATCCATGTACCAATCAATTACTTCTGAAATAACTTTTTTTGTAATAAATAAAAACACAAATATAAAAGCAAGTGAATATTATATTTTTAAAAACTTGATTCTTATATTCTTATGTTTGTATAATTAATAAATTTCTTTGCTTGTGAAGGCGTTGTTGCAGGTATTGGAAATTCATTCAGAGGTATCGCTTTTAAGCTCAATTAAATCTTAATTATATATCAGAAAATCTTAAATTAAGTCATATTTCTGGAACAAATGCAACAAAGGTATGGAAACAAAAACACCCTTTACCATCTTCCTTAAATTTTACTTAGATATACCTCTGGATCTTTAAATAGTTGCACTACTGTATCACTAACAAACCATTTAAATTTTGAAATATACATTGAATAGGATTTTAACAGGAATTGTCAAAAAATGGTTTACATTAATTTAGATTCACAATTATCATTTAACTCATACTGAAGATATAGAAAATGAGGAGAAAGTAGTCTAAAACAATAAATGTTATATGCAATGTCATAGTCTGTCTAGGTTATCTTGGGAGGGGGACAGTTAACAAGTAAACCAATTTTTATTCTATGTATCTATTCTGCACTGAAATAATGAGTGCATTATGTTTTGTACCTTTCTGATACGATTTACTAATTGCATTTTATTGTTTTCATTATTTCTGAGTTTTACTGGGTCTAAATAATTTTAGTATGGCTTGTGAAAACAGCTTCAAAATCCTGGTTTGTATAATTGATTTTAGATATTACTACTGTGGTGCTCGGAAAAAACATCAATCATGAAGGCAGAATCAGGCTATTTGGACTACACAATCAAAGGATGGAGATTACTTGCAATTAAGATGCCTGAAACCAGATCCAAACAAGTATAATTTCACAAATTGGACTTGAAAGATCACAAAAAAAAAACGATCAGAAAAAGTTTACTCTCTCAATGCATGAATAGAGAGCTCAAGATTTACTACAAAATATTGTTATCACGGTACAGTGAGTACATCAAACCATGGTTTATCATGATGTTTCAGTTCAGTTTAAGGAAACAATGGAGCATTTAAAAAACTTTTTGCATGACTACATCTTCCTATAATTGACTGTTTAAAATTTTGACATGACAAAGATGAACCAAAAAATCATTTTTCATAAAAATTGACGTCAAGCTATAATAATAATAATTACAAACTAAATATTGTTTACCAAATGATAATCAGAAAGGAAAATAATACTTATAACCTAATAACTAAACAAAAAACATGTGAAGAGCAGCTCCTGTGAGGACAATACCCTACATTTTGTTAGCTTAGTCTGAAAATATTTTAGTCATCTACTTTCAATTTGTGAGGGACTACTAAAGGAACATTCCATCATACATTTGCTTACCCAGTATGAGAAAAATACATACTAGACTACGCATATACTATCCTTAATGGATAGAAAGGGACATAGCCTTCTGTCTATCCAGTCATCAAAGTAGAAATAGTGCAATTTATTTGTCCCATTGTTACTTACTTGGTGTTATATTATAATAGATGTCCAGAAGAACTGAATGTCCTAAAACATGCCTTCTTCTAGATGACAGACAGGCTCAGCTTTTGAAGCCATATGTGGCACAAGTGAGAATTAATTGTCCTGGGTGTCAGAAAGTTAACTAAATAATTGCACCAATGGCTAAATGCAGAATGTATTTTTCATTCCCGAAATACTAAATAGGAATGTTCTCTCTGTCCCAGCAGTGATAGAAGATTAATTAATTAAGTAAATTGAGTAAATTGGTCAGGCAAATACACAATTTATTTGTATTTTATTGAAATAATTTGTTTGCTTGAGTTATTTTCTCAAGCAATGTGCATTTCATATATTTTCTCCTCCCCAAAAGCAACTTTATTCATTTTTATAGCTCAGAATTTTGCTCCATAAAAGTATTGTGAAAACTAGCTGTATTGTAATTTACAATTCCATTCATAACATAATCCTTAGTATTAAATCCTCCTTTCTTTTGATACAAGGACACTTAAACTTATTTTGATTTTAAAAAGCCATTAAAATTGAGAAAACGAAGCCACGTGCAAAAGAGTTCAAGTACAAATCCTTAGGAGCTCATGACAATTATTTTTAGTCTTTTCTTTTCAAAACACAACACCCACAGGGCAAATGTACAATTTCAAAATGGAGTAAAACAGCCTTATTTGGAGCAGTGTTATTCTGGTGCTTTTCCAGGTGATTTTATTGGAACGTTGTCTTCCAACTCAACCCTGGGGTTTTTTTTAATAAAAAAAATCCTATTCAGCTGTTGGCTACTGCTGAGTTATCTGCTGGGATAGGACTGGACAACTGTAGGAGGGTATATAAATGATTGAGAAGCCATAATGGATTTTAGATTGCAGTTGATCAGATGCTGAGACAGGATGAAGTATGTTGTGAGGGACCTGTGAAGAGACTGGATCCTTCCCCCCCCCCAAAAAAATATTTTTATTGTACTTTTCCTTTGTTATACAATAGACTGGATTCTTGCTACAGTACTGGTGAGTACAGGGAGTCCTTACTTAGAAATTGTCTTCTTTAGCAATTGTTTGAAGTTATAAGAGCATTTTTAAAAGTAACTTTGCAACTAGTCCTTGCACTTATGACCACCTCAGCATCCACATGGCACATTTCAATTGGTAGGCATTTATGATCATAGCAATGTCCACAGACACACAATGTCTTCATAGCCAGCTTCCAACAAGCTGAGTCAATGGAGAAACCAGCAGTAAAATCTCAAGTCATGGACACATGAGGTCTCATTTAACAACTGTGCTGCTTAGAAACAGAGCTGTTGTTCCCAATTTAGATAGTTAAGCAAGGACTACCTGCCTAGGTTTTACTGCCCATCTTTCAGACAACACAGACTCACTCCAAGCTTTCAAGATTTTGTGTTTTGCATTTAATTTTAAAGCTATATAATGAGGCTTTTTGGTTTGTTGCATATTTTGTCCCTGTTCCTGTTCTGTTGATATTGAGCTAAGGGTGAATGGAAAAAAGCAAAAATGTTTTGGGTTAGTCGGTTTATCTGGTGGTTTGTATGTATAACACCAGCTCTTTATTTTGGTTTTGTATTTTGCTTTATCAGCTGCTAGTGCTCTTAATTCTGATACTGATGACACAGCTGAGAAAATAATATTTTGTTTTATTATTTTGTTCTACTGTTATATTTTAATGAAGGTTGTTCAGACTGTTAAACAACACTAACCCCTGTTTTCTGCAGTCAGCACAACCACTCCTAAGCAATACTCAGAAATATTTAAATTTAAAAATATTTAAAATTCCCAGAAAATAGGACATTGAAACAGAGTTTTGTTCCACCTACCAGAAGTACAATCAACTCCATTTCTGCTTGGTTCCAAGTTTGAAACAAATTAAGTTCTCTATTTCATTTACACTCCTGCACACTTGACTATTTGGTAAACAATGAAGTTATCAAACCTCATTTTACAAACATACTCAAGGTTTGGTATATCAATCAGTTACTAGCACAGTTGTCCCCAATCTTTCTGGCTCCACGGACGGGAGAGGGGATGGTTTTGTGTGTGTATTTACCGCATGCACAAATGGAGGTTTGTGTGCTCGCACACTCGCCTGCCACTTGTGCTGACTGGTTCCCAACAGGCCACAGATTGGGAGTTGGGGATCCCTAACCTATCATGTTACTTTTCAATACCTCTTTTCTGCAAACATTGTTCAAATTGCAGGTGTTAAAAGTAAATCAAGGAACTTACATGTGTAAATAACCCCATTGGAAACATAAGGAAATGTTATGTAAGATAGAATATGAGTGAAATTTATAGATTCAAGTTTAGGTGTTGAACATATAACATTAACAATATAATAGCTGGCCCAATCCAATAAAATTTATACCCTAGGAACTGGGATGAAATGCATTGAGGGTAAACATTTAAAACTATGTCTCAGTTACACATGCATAACCACAGCCCTAGATATTCTTGCTTAAATTTCAGTGACATAGTAGGACTGAAATTTAGGCCTAGGTACAAGTTTAGTTTGTCGCAGGAATAAAACTATTATGTTGGCTATAGAGTTTTAAAATCTTAAAAACAGGAGAAACCTAAAAATCCATTTATATAATGCCTTGCCTTCTTCTCTGATAAAGTAACAAGAAGTGCTTCTTCCTGTGGAAATTATATACATGCTGGAGGATTCCATCATTGTAGCAGATAAAAATTTTATCTGCAAGAAGAATGTTTTTCAGGTGTTAGAGGTGAACTTGTTGAGATCTCTAGCATGTAGCATTCATTTCCAATCCATAGCTCTATTGCCCTTAGTGTTCATTAATCTACTTATTATTTCTTTAAGTATGTTTATGCAGTGAAAGCATCCCTTGGCAATTTACCTCTAAAAGCAAAGCTGTTGAAGGCCTGATTGAACCAGCCAGAAGCCAGCCACGTGGAACATTGTACAGGTAAGCAATCTTAGCATGCCCAGCATCACATTTCAATTGGACCTAATTCTGATAAGGGAAGCCATATAGCTTACGTCAGCTTTACATTCAGAGACCTGAGATATACATATATATACATGAGAACATAAACCCAAACACAAACTAATACAAAGTAAAGAGAACAGAAAGGAAAAATAAAACAAAAACACCTAAAGTGCAGAAATCAAGGAATACAAGAAATTGAAAGAAGCTTCCAATTTCCTTTGAAGCAAATACATATGATTAAAGTTATTTCTTATTCTATTATTTTTTAAAAACCTCATTTTTTCTATTGATTTTTTTATTATTAAAACAAATCTTAAATGTATTTTTTCTGCTTCATGCACAAAGTCTATAAGGCGATTTCAATCAGCCAATAATATAGATGTGTTTTTTTCTAATCAAAGACCCTTGTTGCAGTTGTCATATATAAAAACAAAATTCCATGACTTTTTTCTAGGTGCTAGTCCATTTTTCTCAAAAGAAAAGCCACTGGTTTCAATTGTGATTTAGTTTTTAAAATCTTCTGAATTAATATATTTGTATCCAAATTACTCTGGTTTTTTTTACACCTTCACCAATCATGATAATTCATGCTGTTTACATTTCCAACAAAGATTAGAAGTATCTTTATACATTCTAGATGACTTCTCCAATATGTCATTTAAGAAAAATTCTCTTTCAGGTTAGAACTTTATATAAATTTCAAAACTTTCAATCACTTATTTTCCCATTGATCCATTTCTATATTGCAACCACAAATTTTGGCCCATTTTATCATACATTCTTCTCACTTGTTCTTCTTTTCAATAAAAGTTCATACTATACATTTTAGCAATAACATATTCCTTGTTAGTACCTAATTCTATTTAAACTCACTCTTACATTGTTTAAAATCATACATTCTTTTATCCATTTTAAACCCTTCTGGTAATTCTACATAAGAAAGCTATTGACACGTATATCGTCCTATTGGCAAATCTTCTCAAATCCCCTAGAGAAAATATTAGTATCTCACAGTAGTTAAACATTTATACATACTTACCATTTCTCGTCTATAAAAATGCTTTTTCTGCTGAAGACTACAAAGATGTTTTCAAGCATAAATTAAATTTATAATTATTCCATATTCTAGGAATAGCCTGCCTGACATAATGATTTTGGACAGCTACATTAACCTTAGCTTCATCATACCACAGACATGAATGCCACCCAAATGTTACGTTCTTCTAATTCCAATAGTCATCTATTTCTTAACAACATCCTCTATTTCTATACAACAGATAGCAAGGTATAATTTCAAATCTGGTAGATCCAATCCTCCTCTTTCTTTTACAACTTTGTAATACCTTATATTTTTACTTCTGTTTTTCCTCCTACCATACGAATTTATTTTATATATATGTATGTATGTATGCATGTATATATGTATGTACACATATATTCACAAACACACACACACATATATACATACACATACATATAGAGAATATCAATTGTCAAAATAGATATTTTCTGAAACAAACATAACATTCTAGATATTGTATTAATCTTAATCAAAGAAATTCTATCCAACAGTGATAATTGTACTTTGTCCCATCTTGACATATCTTTTTTAACTTCATTCTATATTTTAAGAGTTATTTTAAAACAATGATTTATATTTATCATAATTATGCCAACGTATTTTACATTTTTCTCAATCTTAAAACCCATTTTACTCATGAGTTCTTTGAACTTGCATCTTCATGTTTTTTTATAATATATTTGTTTTCTGCTCATTAATCTTGCCCCAAATTCTTTTAATATACTCATTAAAAGTTCAATTCCCTTTAAAAGAGCTGCCAAAACCAGAACCAGAAGTCAGCTGCAAAAGCTCTTCACTTCTATGTCTCCTTTTTATTCTTTATGCTTCCAATCCTCTCATACTTTTTAGGTATAGATCACTTCTTCCAAAACCTTAAATAAGAAAGTCCAGTTCAATTTATCAAAAGCCTTCTCTGCATCTAAAAATATCAAAGCTTGCTTTTCATTATGTTGTTTCAAATATTTCAAAATATCCACGACAGCTCCAACACATTATCCTTTAAATATATTTTAGGAGAAAAAAAACCCATATCAATCCTCATGAATAAATTCTTGCAAAATCATTCTTTCAGCTAAAATTGTTGTAAATAACTTGGGGTCATTCTTCAATAATGATACTGGTGCATACTTTTTGAAGTTAAATCTTGTCTCTTTTTAAGTATTAACGTTACACGGATAATTTTTGACATATAACCATTTGTTCAGCATCCATTCAAAATTTCAACAGTGTTGGACAAAGGAAGATATTACTTCTGCCTAAAGTTACAGATGTTGAAGCATCCCATTGGTCATATGATAATAATCCAAACCTTGACAGTACACCTATCTATCCTTACAACTGCAGGGCCGCTGCAATTCTCCCCACTTATCTTCCCCATCTAGACCTCTCTGCATAGTACTACTCAGCAGCAACAATCCTAGTTGCCCATGGTCCAGATGACCTTCACTACCTTGGACCTTTCTCTTTCTCTCTGCAACATGGCTTCCCTTACCATCTGCAAACAGGTATCCCTTTCCTTCTGCAAACCACATCCCATTGGAAATTATCTGGTCTTGCCCAGATCTCACAAGAAAGGAATATGCAGCTTGGAGACAGCACAAGCCTTGTTCTCTTCAAAACTTTATTTCCCCAAATTGCATACGTGCCATTCCTATTGCACAGTATGGGGGTTTGAAGAAGAAAAGAGACTTTTTAAAAAATCATCATCTTTTTTGTGACAGTTCATTTTAATAGCACTCAATAACTTCAGCCACAACAGGCATCAAATCTCCATGGCAACTAAAACTCATACTTGAGTTCTTTACCTTATCTTTTGTTATGAATATTCCACCAACTAAATATATTTTTCAAGAATAAACAAGCATTCCCATGTCAAACTGGTCTCTTTAACTGAGTTGGTAAAAAATTATACTACTACACTTTCATCAAAAGTAAAAATGATTAAAAAAAACAGAGTAAGAAAAAAATAGTCCCCTTATCTGTTTTAAAACATCCTTATATCTTCTCTTAATTAAGCTTTTTGCAAATAGTTCATGAATTTTTACATCAAAGTCTCTTTTCTTTTCTAAGAAGGTTTAGTTCATCACAAGAAGTCTTATCTTTGCTACAGAAACTTATTTTCCAATTATATAACACTTGAAGCTGAAAAATGAAGCACTAGCCAGTAGTTACTAACATTAATTCCTTTTAAATTCAGAATGCCAGACCAGTGTTCAACTTTATTCAGTTCTATAGATTGGTTTTTTCCAAGTCTTGCTGCAAGATATTTAAAAGATTAAAATATACTTCAATTCAGGGTAGAATACTTGCGAGTGGCCAAGCTCTTCATACTTTTCTTGGCAAGAATAAAGAAATGCATCCTCTTGGATTTTTTTTTTTTAAATTATGATTATTTCCCAGTCTAACCTATAATACAGATATTCTTCAGAAGTCTTCCATCCAAAATTTTGGTGCCTTCAAGTTAATTTTTAACTCCTGGCAACCGCTTAAATTTGTTGCTGCAGTTTTATTGGCAAGGTCTTTCAGAAGGGGTTTGTCATTGCCTACTTCTTAGGAGAGTGACTTAGAGAGAGTGACTGTCCCAAGGTCACACAATTCACTTCATGCCTAAGGAAAAAGTAGAACTCAGCCTCCTGGTTTGTAGCCCCATGTCTTAATAACTACACCACACAAACTGACTTTCTATCCTATTATTAGCCAGGCTGGACCTGCTTAGCAATCAAGTCCAGACAAAATGAATTGCTACATTCTGAGGCAATCACATACTAACTGACACAACGTAAGATGGACAGTAATACAGATAGTTCTTGATTTATATGATGGCCTCCTAAAAAATTACTTATAACCCACCCTTAGGTTATGATTGCTGCACACCGACACAATCATTTGAAGTGTATTTTGGGTGCTTAGCAATTCACTTACATTTATGAGCGGTTACAGCATCCGACAGTCACAAACATATTTTGCAACAAACCAACAAAAAAAATGCCCATTGGATATGCCAGATTCGAACTTTTGATCACAAGATTTACTTAACGACTGCATCAACTTGCTGAACAATCATAAAAACAGCCCAGTCATTTTGAGACAATTGCAATAATTTACAATCAAAATTCCTGGCTGAATTGTGATCGTAAGTTGAGGACTACATTTATACTATGTTTTAAGAGACTAGCTTTAATAATATAATACTGTCCATTTTCAATATGAATTCAATAGTATTCAGTGCAATTACTATACCGCATGTATCATTAAACACATTGCAGTCACACAATTGAACAACCAGAGCAAGTAATTTTAGAGGAACACCAATAGAGCACTTCTAGGATTGAGTTACAACAGGAAACTAAAACAGTGTCCTCTCCCATTGTTTATAACTCTCTTACTTTTAATAGGAACATGGTCTTCACAATGGCTATATCCATTGAATCAGGAATTCTCTGTCTAATAAAACCAGGTTACTTCCTGATCCTTGGTATTTTTGCCAATGGGCAAAGAATTTTTTTTATTTAAATCAGCTATTTGTTGAAGTAACCTTGAATTTTATATTTTATATTTTATTTATTGTAAAATGCTTTGAGCACTAGAATGAAAGCAGGACCTAAATTTAAGATGTACACCTCTTCTCAGTTCCAGTTCTACCTATTTCCATTCCTTTGCTCCATTACTATTTCTATTAAGAGAACGGCATACAGCACTGGCACAAACTGCCTCTCCTTTCTGACTCCACCTTTTAAAAAGGCACAATATCAGAAATCTTCAGAATACTCAATACAGGCAATCAGTCAAGATTAAAGCTGGTTCAAGCAAAAGGAAAAAAATGAGGTCCAAAATATTACTAAGTTAAATAAAAAGAAGAAGGAAAGCAGTTAAAATGCAGTTTAGGTATTATAGATATTAATATATTAACAACATTGCTGTAAACCCACTTGTATAAAAAAGCTCTGTAAGATTTTCAATGAAAACGGAAAGAAAATGGAACACATACCAAATACAGTGAAATGATAAGGACAGATAAGTCAATTAAAATTTTAATTTGTAACTGGCACCTAGAATGTCTCTATTGGATAGATTAATCTAGACATCTATGGTGTCAATTAGACATTGATACCTAAACTATTCCATTTTAAAGGCTTCTGGCTTAAATATCAACTCTCAAGCTGATTAACATACATTAAAAATTACTGTTGCCATACTATTGAAAGGTCCTGTCAGATTTAAGTTTCTACCATAAAATCATACATTATATTTAAAATATCTAGGACAATATTGTTTCTTGGTCTGAAGAGTATGATTCCCAATTTAAAAACCATACATAGTACATCAGAAAGAATGAGTGGATAAGGAAACTAGCAGAACATTACACAAAGAAAGAGGCAATTTATGTGCCTAATTTAACGATGAAAGTCATTGAGGTAGCATACATATGTGATTCACAAATATTTTTAATGAAAACCTGTGTGCTAACCTAGCCTTCCCAACTCTAAACTCCTCCAAATAGTAAGACGACATTTCCCAGAATTTACAAGTAAAGTTGGAGAGTTATGCTCAAACCAGATTTGAGCTAGCTGGATGACTAATTATGTTTTAATAGTGAGGTTTACTAAAAGATTAATTGTATTGGAAGAATATAAAGAAAAAAAATTGTAATCAATAGGAACTTAAAAATTACTGTAATTAATTTCTTGGCATGTAATGCTACAATCAAAAACAAATAAAGTAACATTTCAATTAAGTCACTATGCATGCCAGTATATGGTTTCAGCTTGGAATAGAAGGCTCAAGTAACAGCTATGCTTTTTATGAAAATTAAAACAGAAATAAAGCAAGGTAATAGCACTACAGTGGTCAAGTTTGAAAACCACTTACATGAAACAAACAGTAAACAATATTTTAAGTAGTAATTTAAGTACAGTTTCCTAAAATACTTGGCCAAAGTTACCAGTAGACAATTCTGAATTAATTGAGAAGTGTGTAGTGGGTATAACAAGTTACAATTTGCCATATTGAACTAAAAGCATATTGTACTGCATATCAAAAACACTAGTAAAATTCTACGGAAACG
This sequence comes from Pseudonaja textilis, assembly GCF_049901715.1. NCBI lineage: Eukaryota > Metazoa > Chordata > Lepidosauria > Squamata > Elapidae > Pseudonaja > Pseudonaja textilis. Next base: position 190,181,712 of record NC_141991.1, on the reverse strand, counting down.
TATTTTTGAAAATGGCCAGCTTTGCACGTACAGGAGCGCTGGAAAGGGTCATTAGTTCTTACCTGATACGACCTTTCTCGTTGGGTGGAGATAGCATCCAGGATTGGGTTGTCAGTTGCTGCTAGCTGATTGGAGTGTCCATCAGATTGGTGATGACACTCCCCTGTTGCTAAGGGTGCCCCCGAAATTGGTGAAGGAATAGTGACAGACTGATATGTTTTCTTGTTGTCCACTGGATTCGGAATGGACCTCCATCAGGGTGGGGCTGGATGCTATCTCCACCCAATGAGAAAGGCTGTATCAGGTAAGAACCAACGACCCTTCTCCATTGTGGTGGAGATAGCATCCAGGATTGGGACAAACCAAAGCTGGCTGTCCTCCGGGCGGACCTAATTTGGTCCAAATCCCCTAGACAGGGTGGACCTTTTGAAGAACTCTCCGTCCAAAGGTTGCCTCCGAAGATGCAAAAGAGTCCAGCTTATAGTGTTTGATGAATAGAGAAGACAAATCCCAAGTTGCCACTCTGCAAACCTCCTCCAGAAAGGCCTGAGTGGCCTATGCCACCAACGCGGCCGCACTTGTTGTTGAATGGGCTGTTATTTTTGGAGGTACCACAAGTCCATGGGATTGATAGGCTTTGAGATGCACAATCTGATCCATCTCCCCAGTCGTTGGAGTGATCTTGCAACCCATGGTGTAAGGTTGAAAGGATACAAAAAAGGATTCAGACTTTCTGAAGGGAGAAGTTCGTTTAACTTATATACGAAGGGCCCCTCGAATGTCCAGAGTGTGCCATCTTTTTTCTAAGGTATGGGCTGGTTTAGAACAGAGATCAGGTAATACTAGTTCCTGGGTCCTGTGGAACCAAGAGTTCACCTTCGGCACGAACAAAGGGTCCAATCTCAAAACAACTCAGTTGGGATGAAAAATACAGAGGTCCTTCCTGACAGATAAGGCAGCCGAGTCCAAAATCTGTCTGGCCAAGGTAATGGCTACCAGGAAGGCCATCTTGCAAGACAAAAATTGCAGAGAAGTAGATCTCAGTGGTTCAAATGGGGCTTCAGTCAGCAAATGCAGTACTTTAGAGAAGCCCCATGTGAGGTAATGATGAACCACTGGAGGCCTCAGATTTGTAGTCCCTTTCTGAAATCTGCAGACAGTAGGATGCCTAGATAGGGATTCTGAGCCCCCCCACCCAAAATACAGAACTCTGCCACCTGCCATCGTAACGTGTTGGATGACAGGCCCTTGTCAAGTCCTTGAAGGAAGTCCAGCACTTGGGCGACTGAAGCCTCAGTAGGGTCCATCCCAAATCATGAGCATCATTCACAGAAAGTCCTCCAGGTCGCATCATAAATGCAATTGGTGGAAAGCCTCCTGGAGGCCTGAATGGTTTGTATCACCTTGGAGGAGTAATGGCCCAGATTAGACATCCCCGCTCAATCTCCAAGTAGTCAATTGAAGCCACTGGGGTTCCGGTTGTAACAAGGGTCCCTGGCTGAGAGATACTCTGTCCAAGAGTTGGTCACAGATGGGTTTACTCAGTCTGCAAATCATGACCATCTGGGCCAGTGAGGAGCCACAAGTATGAGCTCTGCTCTTTCCCCCAACAGTATCTGTATCACCCTTGGGATCAGGGGCAGAGGAGGAAAGGCATAGAGGAGCCCTCGTAGCCAAGGGTTGCATAAGGTGTCCATCCCCTCTGCCCCCAGAACTGCAAACCTGGAGAAGAATCTCGGGAATTGTGCGTTGTCCTGAGAGACAAAGAGGTCTACTGCTGGTTGTCCGAAGCACTCAGACAGCTCCTGGAACAAAGCAGGGTGCAAGCGCCACTCTGCGTGGTCTATAGTGGTTCTGCTAAGTCAGTCTGCTTCAACATTGGATACAGCTGCAATATGCTCAGCTTTGAGCAAGACAGGATGCCTTTCCGCCCAGAGACACAGTTGTTCAGCCTCTAGCATCAGTGGCCTTGATGTGTTCCCCCTTGGCGATTTACATGTGCCTTAGTGGTCACATTGTTAGTTAGGACCAGGACATCCCTATCTTCAACTATGTTTCGGAATTGCCTCAGGGCCAGGTGAACTGCCTGAGTTCTAACCAATTGATGTTATGGTCCAAATCTGCCTGGGACCACTGTCCCTGGACCATCATGGGTTGGAGATGAGGTCCCCAGCCACAAAGGCTGGCATCAGTGGTCAGAATCAGCCAGTTAGATTCCTTGAATTGGTTTCCTAAGAAAAGTGCTCCTGATAACCACCACTGAAAGGAGTTGATGACTTCCAGAGGTATCCTGACTTGGGATTGGGAATGGGAACAACTCCTGCCTGCCCTTTGATAAGAAAGAAGAAACTATTGGTGTGCCCTGGCATGTAAGTGTACCCAAGGAACCATATTGATACATGAGATCATCTTGCCTAGGAATCTTGAAAGCATAAAGAGGTACCCTGCTCTTAGATTTCACTGGAATAATCAATTCCCTGATACTCTCCTGACGCTCCTGGGACAAGAACATCTTGCATGATATGCTATCTATTACAGCTCCCAGACAGAGCAAGCTATTGATTGGAGTGAAATGGCTCTTGGCCCTGTTGACAGAAAAGCTGTGCTCTTGTAGCACCTGGATGGTGAGCCCCAAGTCCTCTGCTACTTGAGATGCTGAGGAGGACTGAACCAGGATATCATCCAGATAACATTGGACTCTGACTGGGATTGCCCTAAGGTGAGCTGCTAGGGCTGCTAACAGCTTCGAGAATGTTCTAGGAGTAGGTGAAAGACCAAAGGGCAGGGCCCTGTACTGAAAATGATTGCCATTATAGTAGAACCTGAGGAATTGCCTATAGGCAGGTAGTATAGGGACATGAAGATAGGCTTCCATTAGATCTATGGAAGTGAGGAAGTCCCCTTCCCTAATTCCATCCAGAATAGACTGGAAAGAATGCATCTGAAACCGCCAGTATCTTAGTCTGCACTTTAGATGCTTTAAATTCAGAATTGCCCTCTACCGCCGCCACCCCCGAGGCCTTTGGTATTACAAACAGGATGGAATACAATCCCATCCCGTTGGTCCTCAGGCATCGGCTGGATTGCATGGATTTCCAGCAGGTGCTGAATAGCTGTTTCCATGAGGACCTTTTTCTCCTGTTTTTAGAAACAGGGCAATGAATGAAAAACCTCGGGGGTATGGAGAGGAACTCTAGAAAAAGGCCCGATTGGACTGTCTCCAGGACCCAAGTGTCTGTGGTTACTTCCTCCCAACACCTGGCAAACAAGGTCAGATGTTCCCCAATGGGAGGGTTGACAGATTTATCTAGGGTGTTGGAAAGGATGATCCCCTCCCCCTCGAAAGAGCCACTTGTTGTGGAACTGGTGGTTTCTACCTGTCTTGTCCTGCTGTCTGGGGGTGAAAGGCCTCTGGGGTCTAGAAAACCCCCCTCCAGCTTCAGTCACCCTAAGGGAGGGGTGGCAAAAATAAGGCATTGAGCGGAAGTTGCCCTTTCTTGACCTGGAAGGCAAAAATCTTCCCCTTGTCTTTGGAGTCCACCAGACCTTGTCCAGGACTTCTCCAAATA